>NC_137339.1:592500-1192500 GCF_965287045.1 Carcharhinus amblyrhynchos
GTCAATCTGCTCACTCAGTTCCGCCACCGTGTCGGAATGCTTCTTTCGAAGGGCAGCTCCTGTCGCTTCATGTTGCAGCGTCGCCTCCTCCAGGTCACGGCGCAGCTTCAGGAACGCAGCTTCTCGCTTCTTGTTCATCTCCACTTGTGCTGATGTTGCTCCACCTGCTTCTTCCAACCTCTCGCTTAACTCTTCCAGCTCCCGAGACACATCCGCTCTCTGCTTCTCCACCTTGGCCCTTGCTGCTCGTTCTGCTTCCAGTTCCTCCTCAAGCTCTTCAATTCGAGCCTGGTTAAAGGGGCAGAAAGTAACAATCACAACTGGAATAGAATCATAGAAACCCTACAGTGCAGAAAGAGGCCATTCGGCCCATCGAGTCTGCACAGACCACAATCCTACCCAGGCCCTACCCCCATATCCCTACATATTATACCCACTAATCCCTCTAACCTACGCATATCAGGACACTAAGGGGCAATTTTAGCATGGCCAATAAATCTAACCTGCACATCTTTGGACTGTGGGAGGAAACCGGAGCACCCGGAGAAAACCCACACAGACATGGGGAGAATGTGCAAACTCCACACAGACAGTGACCTGAGCTGGGAATTGAACCCAGGTCGCTGGAGCTGTGAAACAGCAGTGCTAACCACTGTGCTACCGTGCCATCCTGGAACTCTGATTCACCACACCAAAAATTTCCCCATCAAATAGACGGATTCTGGAGATCAGGAGGGTCGGCCTGTTGATGAGAATTGAAATCTTGCTTTTTGCGATCGAGTATCACTCACAACATCATTTATGGCTCATCAACCCTGACCTTAGAGTAGCCCCTGAACCCAGCTTTTGGGTGAGGATTGAGGGAAGAGCTATAATTGAGCCTCTCCAGTTTTAACCAACAACCTTAATCCCGAGCTCTGGAATTCTGTTCCAACAGCTCTCCATTCCTCAACCTCTCTCTTTGACCAAGCTTTTGCTAATCTTCCTGAATGTCTCCTGATGTGGCTCAGTGGCAAATTGTCTTTAATAATTGCTCCTGTCAGGCACCCTGGGATGTTTCACTACATTCATGGTGCTATATAAATACCAGTTGTTGTTATTGATATTCTCCATTTTGTAGACAGGATAGATACAGAAAGGGTGTTCCCAATGGAGTCCAGAACCAAGGGTCACAGTCTGAGGATTCAGGGTAGACCTTTTAGGACGGAGGTGAGGAGACATTTCTTCACCCAGACAGTGGTGAGCCTGTGGAATTCATTACCACAGGAAGTAGTTGATGCCAAAACATTGAATGTATTCAAGAGGTGGCTGGATATAGCACTTGGGGCGAATGGGGTCAAAGGTTACAGGGAAAAAGCAGAATTAGGCTACTGAGTTGGTCGATCAGCCATGATCGTGATGAATGGTGGAGTAGGCTTGAAGGGCCAAATGGCCTCCTCCTGCTCCTATCTTCTATGTTTCTACACTCGTGTATATGGAATAGAGGGGTTGGGGTACACTCATGTATATGGAATAGAGGGAGTGGGGTACACTCGTGTATATGGAATAGCGGGGTTGGGGTACACTCGTGTATATGGAATAGCGGGGTTGGGGTACACTCGTGTATATGGAATAGAGGGAGTGGGGTACACTCGTGTATATGGAATAGAGGGAGTGGGGTACACTCGTGTATATGGAATAGAGGGAGTGGGGTACACTCGTGTATATGGAATAGAGGGAGTGGGGTACACTCGTGTATATGGAATAGAGGGAGTGGGGTACACTCGTGTATATGGAATAGAGGGAGTGGGGTACACTCGTGTATATGGAATAGAGGGAGTGGGGTACACTCGTGTATATGGAATAGAGAGAGTGGGGTACACTCGTGTATATGCAATAGAGGGAGTGGGGTACACTCGTGTATATGGAATAGAGGGGTTGGGGTACACTCGTGTATATGGAATAGAGGGAGTGGGGTACACTCGTGTATATGGAATAGAGGGAGTGGGGTACACTCGTGTATATGGAATAGAGGGAGTGGGTACACTCGTGTATATGGAATAGAGGGAGTGGGGTACACTCGTGTATATGGAATAGAGGGAGTGGGGTACACTCGTGTATATGGAATAGAGGGAGTGGGTACACTCGTGTATATGGAATAGAGGGAGTGGGTACACTCGTGTATATGGAATAGAGGGAGTGGGGTACACTCGTGTATATGGAATAGAGGGAGTGGGGTACACTCGTGTATATGGAATAGAGGGAGTGGGGTACACTCGTGTATATGGAATAGAGGGAGTGGGGTACACTCGTGTATATGGAATAGAGGGAGTGGGGTACACTCGTGTATATGGAATAGAGGGAATGGGGTACACTCGTGTATATGGAATAGAGGGAGTGGGGTACACTCGTGTATATGGAATAGAGGGAGTGGGGTACACTCGTGTATATGGAATAGAGGGAATGGGGTACACTCGTGTATATGGAATAGAGGGAGTGGGGTACACTCGTGTATATGGAATAGAGGGAGTGGGTACACTCGTGTATATGGAATAGAGGGAGTGGGGTACACTCGTGTATATGGAATAGAGGGAATGGGGTACACTCGTGTATATGGAATAGAGGGAGTGGGGTACACTCGTGTATATGGAATAGAGGGAGTGGGGTACACTCGTGTATATGGAATAGAGGGAATGGGGTACACTCGTGTATATGGAATAGAGGGAGTGGGGTACACTCGTGTATATGGAATAGAGGGAGTGGGTACACTCGTGTATATGGAATAGAGGGAATGGGGTACACTCGTGTATATGGAATAGAGGGAGTGGGTACACTCGTGTATATGGAATAGAGGGAGTGGGGTACACTCGTGTATATGGAATAGAGGGAGTGGGGTACACTCGTGTATATGGAATAGAGGGAGTGGGGTACACTCGTGTATATGGAATAGAGGGAGTGGGGTACACTCGTGTATATGGAATAGAGGGAGTGGGGTACACTCGTGTATATGGAATAGAGGGAATGGGGTACACTCGTGTATATGGAATAGAGGGAGTGGGGTACACTCGTGTATATGGAATAGAGGGAGTGGGGTACACTCGTGTATATGGAATAGAGGGAGTGGGGTACACTAATATACCTGACCACAGAGATGAAAGATCAGCCTGAAACAGCTTTTATTTTGAGAACCAATGCAGCGTCCCATTGGCAATGAAGAGGTCAGGGTTCCTGCTCCAGCCTCAATCTCACGCTGGCCTCGGAATGATCGGTGCGATTGCTGATTGAAGATTTTCCCAAGCTGCACCAACCTACCTGCAATTCTTTAATCTTCTTCTGGAGTTGGGCTACCAGAGCTCCCTCATCCTCAATCTTCGAATTTAACTGACTTATTTCAAAATCCTTCCTGTAAAAAGCAAAGCAGATGTTTGTTCAAGTCAGTGGCTCTCTGTCTGCTTTGGGTGATTAGATTCCGTGTGGCCTTGTTGTTTCTGTTTACTTGTGTTCACAGCCTGAGTGTGGAGAATCCAGTGACTAACACTTCAAAAACTGACTGTGATGTGTTTGGGAATGAATTAATCTCTCATCCTAATCTCTTTGCTGCAGTTCCCTATGTTTTTGCTCTGTTTTGTTCACCTGTCACGTGTGAATTGAATCTCAGGAGTAAGTTATTCAGATTTTTAATCATGGAGACAATGAGATAAGCTTAATGTTCTTGTGGAAGAGACACATGAGCCACGAGAGGTCAGCAGGCGGGTTGACTGATATCAGGGACCTCCGCACACATTTGCTGCATAAGTCAATCACAGGCCATTTGGCCCATTACACCTGTACTGCCCCATTCCCCATAGTCCTTTTGAACAATTTATCAAACTTCCTTTTGCGAGTTCTTATTGAATCTGCTTCCACTGTCCTTCCAGATCACAACTCACTGAGTAAAAAATCTCAATGTTTATCTCTGCTTCTTCAATAATTGTCCCTCTGGTTACAGACTCTCAGACCTTTGGAAATAGTTTCTCATTTACTCTTGTCAAAACCCATCAGGATTTTTAAACAATTCTATCAAATCTCCGCGCCTTTCAACAACAAGAAACAAATTACTGCAGATGCTGAAAATATGAAACAGAAACAGAAAATGCTGGAACAATTCAGTGGCTCTGGCAATGTCTGCGGAGAGAGAAACAGTTAATGTTCAGATCGATCAGCCTTCACCAGGACATCCAACATTAATAACTTTTCTGATGAAAGGTTTGACCTAAAACATTAACTCAGTTTCTCGCTCCACAGACACTGCCAGACCTGCTAAGAACACCTAGCATTTTACTTTTTTATTTTCTTCTCCAAGCTGCTGGAAGACGGTTTAACTTTTGTCTCTTCTTGAGTTTAAAGAGTTGAATCTAAATGTTCAGGAATCTTGTGAGGGAATCCTGATTCCATGTTGTGGATCTAACTACCAAGATCGAAAGTCACCAATTAGAGATCCAGAAGGAACTATACGAGACTCCTGTTGTTACAAAGTCATGATAGCCCCTTCAATTCGAGAGGTTACTGGAAATACCAGTTTTCTTTCACCGGGAACAAGACAAGAAGTGAGTTTTCTGCAAGAACAACTCAGCGCTTTTCCCAAAATCTTTCAAACTTTTTCTCTGAAACTTTCTTTGGAAAGTCATGACTGAGTGTCTACAGTGACAATGTGTACAGGGACAGTGTGTACAGTGAGAGTGTGCACAGGGACAGTGTGTACAGGGACAGCGTGTACAGGGACAGTGTGCACAGGGACAGTGTGTACAGTGAGAGTGTGTACAGGGGCAGTGTGTACAGGGATAGTGTGTACAGGGACAGTGTGCACAGGGACAGTGTGCACAGGGATAGTGTGCACGGGGACAGTGTGCACAGGGACAGTGTCAACAGGGACAATGTCAATAGGGACAGTGTGTACAGGGACAGTGTGCACAGGGACAGTGTGCACAGGGACAGTGTGTACGGGGACAGTGTGCACAGGGACAGTGTCAACAGGGACAATGTCAATAGGGACAGTGTGTACAGGGACAGTGTGCACAGGGACAGTGTGCACAGGGACAGTGTGTACAGCAACAGTGTGTACAGGGACAGTGTGTACAGTGAGAGTGTGTACAGGGACAGTATGCACAGGGACAGTGTGTACAGGGACAGTGTGCACAGGGACAGTGTGTACAGTGAGAGTGTGCACAGGGACAGTGTGCACAGGGACAGTGTCAACAGGGACAATGTCAATAGGGACAGTGTGTACAGGGACAGTGTGTACAGGGACAGTGTGCACAGGGACAGTGTGTACAGGGACAGTGTGTACAGGGACAGTGTGTACAGGGACAGTGTGCACAGGGACAGTGTGTACAGGGACAGTGTGTACAGGGACAGTGTCAACAGAGACAGTGTGTACAGAGACAGTGTGTACAGGGACAGTGTGTACAGGGACAGTGTGTACAGGGACAATGTGCACAGGGACAGTGTGCACAGGGACAGTGTGCACAGGGACAGTGTGTACAGGGACAATGTGCACAGGGACGGTGTGCACAGGGACGGTGTGCACAGGGACAGTGTGCACAGGAACAGTGTGCACAGGAACAGTGTGCACAGGGACAGTGTGCACAGGGACAGTGTGTACAGGGACAGTGTGTACAGTGAGAGTGTGCACAGGGACGGTGTGTACAGGGACGGTGTGTACAGGGACGGTGTGTACAGGGACAGTGTGTACAGGGACAGTGTGTACAGGGACAGTGTCAACAGAGACAGTGTGTAAAGGGACAGTGTGTACAGAGACAGTGTGTACAGGGACAGTGTGTACAGGGACAGTGTGTACAGGGACAATGTGCACAGGGACAGTGTGCACAGGGACAGTGTGCACAGGGACAGTGTGTACAGGGACAATGTGCACAGGGACAGTGTGCACAGGGACAGTGTGCACAGGGACAGTGTGTACAGGGACAGTGTGTACAGTGAGAGTGTGCACAGGGACGGTGTGTACAGGGACGGTGTGTACAGGGACGGTGTGCACAGGGACGGTGTGCACAGGGACGGTGTGCACAGGGACGGTGTGCACAGGGACAGTGTGCACAGGGACAGTGTGCACAGGGACAGTGTGTACAGGGACAGTGTGTACAGTGAGAGTGTGCACAGGGACAGTGTGCACAGGGACGGTGTGTACAGGGACGGTGTGTACAGGGACGGTGTGTACAGGGACGGTGTGCACAGGGACAGTGTGCACAGGGACAGTGTGTACAGTGAGAGTGTGCACAGGGACGGTGTGTACAGGGACGGTGTGTACAGGGACGGTGTGTACAGGGACGGTGTGCACAGGGACGGTGTGCACAGGGACGGTGTGCACAGGGACGGTGTGTACAGGGACGGTGTGTACAGGGACGGTGTGCACAGGGACGGTGTGCACAGGGACAGTGTGTACTCACTTCTTCAGTCTCTCCTCCAGCTGTTGCTTATCATTCTCCAAGTCCATTACAGACTCGTGTGTCAGCTTCAAATCTCCCTCTAGTTTCCGCTTGGCTCGTTCCAGGTCCATCCGGACTTTTTTCTCTTGTTCCAATGAGCCTTCCAACTGCCATGGAAACGAAAGGGAATTGGTTAGAGGCAGACACACAATAATCAAGGTTTAAGCGCACTTCAGCTAGAAAGATCATGGATATATTGCATGGAGGAGGGAGTCCTGTCTCAGTGTCATCACCTCAATGACAGGCTTGGCTGGGAATGATCGTCAGTCTGTCTCCAATCGGATGGGAATGGAGGGGCAAGTGGATCCCACATCAAGACCTCTGGAATTTTCTACTCCAGCCTTCCAATCGCCTCAAAGAGAGGAGGGACACAGCTTCTGATTGGTGGAATTTGTGCTTCAAGCATCAAAGAAAATTGTGGGGAATTTGGGGGCGGGGGGTGTTGGAGGGGTCAGGACAGGGGCGTGTGGAAGTCGGGGGGGGGTGCGATCCTACTTTCTGAGAAACCCTACTGCTGGGTAAAGGAGCTGAGACTCATACAGATCATCAACAAACCCAGCCCCCCACCATCCCCACCTCGAACATCCCAAATCCCAATCATCCTGAATGCCCCAAATCCCAAACACCCCTGGATCTAAAAGCCCAGCCCCCTTCCAAATGCCCCAAACCGCCCAGTGTCCCCCACCCACACCCACAGGTTAGTGCAGAGATTAACACCTGGAATCTCACTATTTCTCATTGAGATTTGTTGTTGATCTCTGTGAAGAGCCTTGAGAAGGTGGCGAAAGAATCTATCTGTGTGAACCCTCTCCCCGTGATGCAACACCTCAGCATTCTGAATGAATCTGGAAGTTTCACTCACATCATCAACCTGTTGCTCCAGTTTGGCCTTGGCCTTGGTCAGTGTGTTAACCTTGTCCTCCTCAGCCTGAAGGTCTTCCAGAGTTTGTTGATGCGCTTCCTGAAGAGCTTTCTTCTCCTTTGTCAGCTTAACAATGGTTTCATCCAGAGAAGCCATTTCTTCGGTAAGATTTTTAACCTAGAAATTTCACAATGAATTACCAGTAACTCACAACGGGGTCAAAAGATTGTCGGCAACCTTCGGTTTATCACTGTAAACTGATGCAGGTTTGAAAAGACAGACAGAGAGAGAAAGATGTTTCATTATCCTGTCAAGATTTACAAGTTAACAATCTGAATCAACAGGCAAAACACTGGGGTACAGTACTGGTGGGGACGGGTCTGTCACTGTATAACACTGGGGTACAGTACTGGTGGGGATGGGTCTGTCACTGTATTACACTGGGGTACAGTACTGGTGGGGACGGGTCTGTCTCTGTATAACACTGGGGTACAGTACTGGTGGGGATGGGTCTGTCACTGTATTACACTGGGGTACAGTACTGGTGGGGACGGGTCTGTCGCTGTATAACACTGGGGTACAGTACTGGTGGGGATGGGTCTGTCACTGTATTACACTGGGGTACAGTACTGGTGGGGACGGGTCTGTCTCTGTATAACACTGGGGTACAGTACTGGTGGGGATGGGTCTGTCACTGTATTACACTGGGGTACAGTACTGGTGGGGACGGGTCTGTCTCTGTATAACACTGGGGTACAGTACTGGTGGGGATGGGTCTGTCACTGTATTACACTGGGGTACAGTACTGGTGGGGACGGGTCTGTCTCTGTATAACACTGGGGTACAGTACTGGTGGGGACGGGTCTGTCACTGTATAACACTGGGGTACAGTACTGGTGGGGACGGGTCTGTCACTGTATAACACTGGGGTACAGTACTGGTGGGGACGGGTCTGTCACTGTGTAACACTGGGGTACAGTACTGGTGGGGACGGGTCTGTCGCTGTATAACACTGGGGTACTGTATTGGTGGGGACGGGTCTGTCACTGTATAACACTGGGGTACAGTACTGGTGGGGACGGGTCTGTCGCTGTATAACACTGGGGTACAGTACTGGGGGGGACGGGTCTGTCACTGTATTACACTGGGGTACAGTACTGGTGGGGACGGGTCTGTCACTGTATAACACTGGGGTACAGTACTGGTGGGGACGGGTCTGTCACTGTGTAACACTGGGGTACAGTACTGGTGGGGACGGGTCTGTCACTGTATAACACTGGGGTACAGTACTGGGGGGGACGGGTCTGTCACTGTATAACACTGGGGTACAGTACTGGTGGGGACGGGTCTGTCACTGTATAACACTG
Source organism: Carcharhinus amblyrhynchos (assembly GCF_965287045.1). Classification (NCBI taxonomy): domain Eukaryota; kingdom Metazoa; phylum Chordata; class Chondrichthyes; order Carcharhiniformes; family Carcharhinidae; genus Carcharhinus; species Carcharhinus amblyrhynchos. The sequence goes on from NC_137339.1 coordinate 601,188, forward strand.
GGGTACAGTACTGGTGGGGACGGGTCTGTCACTGTATAACACTGGGGTACTGTACTGGTGGGGACGGGTCTGTCACTGTATAACACTAGGGTACAGTACTGGTGGGGACAGGTCTGTCACTGTATAACACTGTAGTACAGTACTGGTGGGGACGGGGTCTGTCACTGTATAACACTGGGGTACTGTACTGGTGGGGACGGGTCTGTCACTGTATAACACTGGGGTACAGTACTGTTGGGGACAGGTCTGTCGCTGTATAACACTGGGGTACAGTACTGGTGGGGACGGGTCTGTCACTGTATAACACTGGGATACAGTACTGGTGGGGACGGGTCTCTCGCTGTACAACACTGGGGTACAGTACTGGTGGGGACAGGTCTGTCGCTGTATAACACTGGGATACAGTACTGGTGGGGACGGGTCTCTCGCTGTACAACACTGGGGTACAGTACTGGTGGGGACAGGTCTGTCGCTGTATAACACTGGGGTACAGTACTGGTGGGGACGGGGTCTGTCACTGTGTAACACTGGGGTACAGTACTGGTGGGGACGGGGTCTGTCACTGTGTAACACTGGGGTACAGTACTGGTGGGGACGGGTCTGTCACTGTATAACCCTGGGGTACAGTACTGGTGGGGACGGGTCTGTCACTGTGTAACACTGGGGTACAGTACTGGTGGGGACGGGTCTGTCACTGTATAACACTGGGGTACTGTACTGGTGGGGACAGGTCTGTCACTGTATAACACTGGGATACTGTACTGGTGGGGACGGGTCTGTCACTGTATAACACTGGGGTACAGTACTGGTGGGGACGGGTCTGTCACTGTATAACACTGGGGTACAGTACTGGTGGAGGATGGTGGGCTGAGGTGGGGTACAGAATGCTGGGTGGTGTGTGTGGAGGCTGGGTGGGGTTTGGATTGGGCTGGGGTGCAGTTGGGTGGGGCATAAGGCAGGGGGATGACAGGAAAGTGTCTGTGCCGTGGAGAAGTGAGAGACTGACATGGGGAAGAGACAAAGTGGAATCTGTTCTTGCTGCTGTTGTGATTTTACCTTATTCTCTGTTGCATGTTTCTCCTTTTCCACTTTAGCCAACGTGATTTCAAGATCATCAATGTCTTTCTTCAGCTCTGCGCACTCATCCTCTAGTTTGCGTTTTTTAGCAGTCAGTTCAGCATTCATCTCCTCCTCATCATCCAGTCGTTCCGTCAGTTCTTTCACCTTTGCCTCCAACTGGATCTTTGCTTTGATCAGGAGGTCGCATCGCTCTGCTGCGTCAGCGAGAGTGTCTTGTTCCTACAGATAGAAACCACATCCTGGTTAACCTTCCCACCCTCTCATTCTTTCTGAACTGCTCTGAACATAGGAGCAGGAGTTGGCCATCAAACCTGCTCTGCCATTCAATATGATCATGACTGATTGGACACTTCAATGCCTTTCCTACACTATCCCCATATCTCTTTAACTCACTGCTATTCTGAAATCTATCAATCTCTGTTTTAAACACACACAGTGCTGGAGCTTCCACAGCCCTCCGAGGCAGAGAATTCCAAAGATTCACAACTGCCCGAGTAAAAGAAATTCTCCAAATCAGTCCCAAGTGACAATTCCCTTAATTTGAAATTGTGCCCCCAGGTTTTAGACGCTCCAAGCAGGGGAAGCATCTTCCCTGCCTGTACCCTGTCTGTTCCTTTGAGTATTTTGTAGGTTCCAATGAGATCACCTCTCATTCTTCAAAACTCCATAGGATACAGCCCAGTTTCCCAATCTCTCTTCATAGTCCCATCATCCCCGGAACTAATCTAGGGAACTTTTGTTGCTCTATAGAAATAATATCCTTTGAGGTAAGGAGACCAAAACTGTACACAGTGCTTCCGGTGTGGTCTAACCAAAACGCCAGACATCCAAAGCAAAACCCCACCATTCCTGTACTCAAATCCCTTTCGATAAAGGCTAGTATTCCATTAGCCTTCCTAATAACTTACTGCATCTGCACATTAGCTTTCAGTGACTTAAGGACAAGGATACCCAACACTTTTTAATTTTCTATCATTTAAGAAATACACCTGTTCCTTCTACCAAAATGCATCACCTCACATTTTTCATCTGTTGTGTTCTCGCCCACTCACTAAGTCTGTCCAAATTCTTCTGTAACCGCTTTACATCTTCCTCACAACACACATTCCTGCCTGGCTTCCTATCAAAGCTGCTCTTTTCCACACGACATACAGCAAATATTTGATTCACTGTCACTGAATTCTCACCGGTACTAAAAGTTCAAATTGTATTTAGTAACCCAGGCTGACTTCCTTGTCCCTGCGCTGTGCAGAGATAAGGCCATACCCACTGAGAATGTGCTATATGAGGAGCATGCCCAGCGATGGTGGAGCGATGGGACGGGCTAACTCTGGGTCTTACCGCTTGCAGCTGAAGGGCCAGGTCATTCTTCTCCTGAATCAGACTGACTTGCTTCTCCTCGAGCTCCTTGCGTTTGGCCTCAGATTTCACCAGTGCCTCCTTCAACTTCATGAATTCATCCTTCAGATTGGCCATCTCTTTCTCAGTCTCAGCACTCTTTAGCAGAGGCTTAATCTTGAAGAAAAGCTTCATCCAAGACCAATTCTTCACAGCATTGAAAGCACGGATGTTCCACTGAATAACAAGCAATGCGTCCCTGGTTCCAACATAAATCAGAACTGCAAATTCATTTTATTGACATTGCTTTAATCCCTGACCAATATAACTCCAACTAACTTTAGAATAAACCCATTATTAATCGATAGCACAATCTAGATCAAGACTAGGATGTGAGGACCAATAGCAACATTTGCTGATGATATCAAACTGGATGGAATTTGGTTGTGAGGAGGATGCAAGGTGGCTTCAAGAGGAACGGGGACAGATTCAGTGAATGGACAAGAACGTGACACATGGAATATAATGTGAATAAGTGAAGTTATTCACTATAGCAGAGATTCAAAGGCAGAATATTTCTAATAGAGAGAGATTGGGAAGTGTTGATGTCCAAAGGGATCTGCATGACCTTATTCATCAGTCACTGAAAGCTAACACATTAGTGCAGCAGCAATGAGGAAGGCAAATGGGACGATGGCCTTTAGGCTCGGGCGGCACAGTGGCACAATGGTTAGCACTGCTGCCTCACAGCGCCAGGAATCTGGGTTCAATTCCTGGCTTGGGTCTGCACGTTCTCCTCATGTCTGCATGGGTTTCCCCCAGGTGCTCCAGTTTCCTTCTACAGCCCAAAATACATGCTGGTAAGGTGCATTGGCCATGCTAAATTCTCCCTCTGTGTATCCAAACAGCTGAAGAGTGGCGACTCGGGGATTTTCACAGTAACTTCATTGTATTGTTAATGTAAGCCTACTTGTTACACTAACAAAATAAACTTAAACTTGGCAAAGATCCACCAGACCAATTCCTGGGATGGTGGGGCTACTTTATAAGAAGAATGAGTTCACTGTGTCCATATTCCCTAGAGTTTTGAAGAATGACAGGATATCGTAGATGTTTCCTTTGGCTGATGAGTCTTGTTCAATATACAGTCTCAGAACAAGAGGCGGATCATTTAAGATTAGCTGAGAAATTTCTTCATTCAAAAGTGCTGTGAAAAATCATTGAGCATATTCAAAACAGAAATTGGCAGATTTCTAGATACCAAGACATGTGGAGATAGTGGGGAAAAGGGGTGTTGAGACAGATGATCAACTATGATCTGCTTTAAATGCAGAGTAGGCTCAATGGGCCAAATGACCTACTCATATTCTAATGTCAATAATCCATTGGTTTATTACATTTAGTAATGAATATGAACGGATTTAGTTAAGAGTCTAACAATGCAGGAACATTTATCAAATATTGATCATAATGTGACAAAGTGTTTGAAAAGGAAAATGTGAATCAACTGTAAAGGCTTCAATGTGAGAGACAGAAATGGTGGGAAGCTCAAAACAGGAGGTTCAAATAAAACGGAGAGTTCAGTTTCAGAAAATGACCAGAGTGGTGACAGGAATGCTGCTCTTTCTGTCTAGAGGGTTACAATACAAGAAGTTATGCTTCAGTTGCACAAAACCCTGGTCAGGCCCACACCCAGAGTTAATGAGGCTGCTCTGAGCACCATAGCCTAGGAAGGAGATATTGTTCTTGGAGGGAGTAAAGTGTAGATTTAAAGTTTATTTATCTATTAGTCAGAAGTCGGCTCACATTAACAATGCAATGAAGCTACTGTGAAAATCCCTAGACCAGAATGATACCTGGACTGCAAGAGTCAAATTTAAAGAGAAATCACACAAAGTTGGGTTGTGTTCCCTAAAATTGAGAAATGTGATCTGATTGAAGCTTATCTGCAAATAGGATGGAAAGCGAAAAACTAGTTCCACTGGCTGGGAGAACAGGACAAGGCTCAGGATCTAAAATCAAAGGCAGACCTAACAGGAGTGAAATTGGAAAACATTTCTACACACAAAGCGTGATGAAAGTTTGGAACTCACTCCTGCAAAGATTATAAGACCATAAGATATAGGAACAGAATTAGGTCACTCGGCCCATCGATCATGGCTGATATTTTTCTCATCCCCTTTCTCCCGCCTTTTAGCAGGATACGGCAATCGATACTCGATTAATTGGCAATTTTAAATTTAAGGCTGGTAGCTTTTTGCTATCCAAAGCTATCAGGGGATTTGGGGAAGGGAGGTTTATCGAGATAGATCACAGATTAGCCAGGAACTTATTGAATAGTGGAAAAGCCTCAAAAGGCTGAATAGCTTCATTCTCTCCTTGTGTTGCTCCTCAATCCATTCATCTCGATCCAGCTCAATGCTTTCACAGAGATCGCTACTTGTTTTTATATAATATTCACTCCCTAGATAGGGGTGGTAAATGTGTGACTGTCTCATTCTCAATAGCCCACTTGATAGGCACTTTTTCTTCAACATCCATTCCCTTCACCACCAACGCACAGCGGCAGCCGTGTGTACCATCTTCAATATGCACTGCAGGAATGCATCAAGTCTCCTCACGCAACACCTTCCAAACCCGTGACGTCTACCATCTAGAAGGACAAGGGCAGCAGATACCTGGGAACACCTCCACCTGGAGGTTCCCCTCTGAGTCTCTCACCATTCCAACTTGGAAATATATCGCCGTTCCTTCACTGTCGCTGGGTCAAGAGCCTGGAACTCCCTCCCTGACAGCATTGTGGGTGTACCTACATCGCATGGACTGTCAGGGTTCAAGAAGGCAGCTCACCACCACCTTCTCAAAGGGAATTAGGCAATAAATGCTGGTCTAGTCAGGAACACACACATCCCATCAAACAATAAAAAATGAAATTCCATTGAGAGTTGTGTTTTACCGTCTGGCGATGATTTTCTGATATTCGATTCTCATTAAGTGACCTCGGCTTCGAGCCTGGATCATCGTCAAAATCTTTGCCAATCGTTCGTCTCGCATTTCCTCCAACTGACCTAACAAACCAGCCTTGAAGAACACCTATTTCACAAAGCAAACATCACAGTTCAGGGGGAGACAGGACAGAACATTTAACTGCTCAGGGCTGGTTTTCATTGGCAGAGAGGGCATTTACCTGGTCAAGGTTGGTTTTGATTGGTAGAGAGGGCATTTACCTGGTGGAGGTTGGTTTTGATTGGCAGGGAGAGCATTTACCTGGTGGAGGTTGGTTTTGATTGGCAGGGAGAGCATTTACCTGGTCAAGGTTGGTTTTGATTGGTAGAGAGGGCATTTACCTGGTGAAGGTTGGATTTGATTGGCAGGGAAGGCATTTACCTGGTGGAGGTTGGTTTTGATTGGTAGAGAGGCATTTACCTGGTGGAGGTTGGTTTTGATTGGTAGAGAGGGCATTTACCTGGTGGAGGTTGGTTTTGATTGGTAGAGAGGGCATTTACCTGGTGGAGGTTGGTTTTGATTGGTAGAGAGGCATTTACCTGGTGGAGGTTGGTTTTGATTGGTAGAGAGGGCATTTACCTGGTGGAGGTTGGTTTTGATTGGTAGAGAGGGCATTTACCTGGTGGAGGTTGGTTTTGATTGGTAGAGAGGGCATTTACCTGGTCAAGGTTGGTTTTGATTGGCAGGGAGAGCATTTACCTGGTGGAGGTTGGTTTTGATTGGCAGGGAAAGCATTTACCTGGTGGAGGTTGGTTTTGATTGGTAGAGAGGGCATTTACCTGGTCAAGGTTGGTTTTGATTGGCAGGGAGAGCATTTACCTGGTGGAGGTTGGTTTTGATTGGTAGAGAGGGCATTTACCTGGTCAAGGTTGGTTTTGATTGGCAGGGAAAGCATTTACCTGGTGGAGGTTGGTTTTGATTGGTAGAGAGGCATTTACGTGCTCAGTGTTGGTTTTGACAGGCCGGTATCGCAGAACAAGATTTTATTCACCTTATAAAGCTCACATCTCACATGTTGCAAATTTTACTGCTCAGTTACCAAACTTCAGCAATAATAATGTTTCTCTCGCACATCTCACTTTGTCATAATTAGTGGGATCTTCCTCTCCAATTAGCTCTGATCACAGTGTCTTTGCTATACATCAGCCAAGCTGCAGTTTACATCTTGGAGAATTGTTTCTTTATGATTCAGGAAGTGGATGAATCGCTCAGTCTACCAATGTTTGAGCCATTAGCCTGGGGGTTGTCTCAGGATGGGGGCTGTTTTGAGAGGAAAGGGTCCACTTTCCAGGGTCTGATCTCCTACTTCTGCTGATGTTCTGGTTCAGAGCTGGTGTCTGGTGAGATGGAGGTGTTGGGGTGGGGGTACTGGTGTGGGGTTCAGGTTTATCCCACAAACCTCATCCCCTCTGTCTTAGGACAGTGAGAGCTGCAGAGACATACATTTCAATTCAAATAATACATTAAAAAATGAAAATATTAGCACAAGGGATCAGAAAGGGAATCAGAAGGTAAACATTGCAAGGAGGAGAACAGATCTTTATTACCTTTTATAAGATTATTATCTTTTATAAAAAGAATTACAGTTAAGAATTAAAATTCCCCAAATAGTATTTGTAATATTGAAGCAGATTTATTGGTGTAAATCAATCCCTGAGATGGGGTTTCAAAGATCTATGATATAAATGTATCCTTTTCTTACCTTTGTGTGACCAAACCTGTATTGAGTGTGATCGATGTCGAGAGACCCCAACAATTTCTCAGTTGCTTTTCTGCTGTCGACAAACTTGTCCTCAGGCACCGCAGCCGGGTTCAGGATACGATAGCTGAAAATGTAGCAAGGGAAGATAATAAGGATGTGAGACCAGGCTCTTGTCCCGTTACGCAAACCTACCACACTAAACAATGAGATAAAAAGAATGTAAATAATGGCTGGGATTTTCCGGTCTCACCGCCTGCTGCTACTGCCAGCGAGAATGGAGAACTTGGTACTTCATCACATCTCTGTTCAAAGCAGTGGGACAGGGAAATCCCAATGAGAATTCCAGCTTATATCTTTACATTTCCAAGTTACACATTGTGATGTGCAGCTGTTATGTTGGCAATCAGCCCCAGTGAAATGCTGGGCTTTGTTTGAGGCAGAGTGTTCCTCCTCATTCTGCCAATTGGGCCATGGGATCTTTAAGACAAAAAGTGAAAAGGGAACTCAGGGCATCTGAGGGCAGATCCAGAACGCAGCTCTTCCTCAGGCAGACTGTGCTGCCAGCCTTGTGGAAAGAAAATAATAGAGGAAGAAACATGAATCTGAGAGCAAACTAGCAAGAAATATAAAAACAAACAGTAAAAACAGTCTGGTAAACTTCAGAGGATTGGAAAATTAATAATGGGAAATGAGGAAGTGGCAGAGACTTTTAACAAGAATTTTGTATTTGTCCTCACAGTAGAAACACAAAGAAATCCCAAGGAAATTAGAAAATCAGTGGGCAAAAGGAAAAGCAAAACACAGAATAATGGTCAGCAGAGAGTAAGCATTCGGGAAGCAAACAGGATTAACAGCTGGATCTGATGACCTACATCCTTGGGTTTTAGAGGAAGGGGTTGTAGAGCTCATGGATTCATTAGTTGTAATCTTTGTCAATGCAGGAAATATCCATGCAGATTGGAAAACCACAAATATAACCTCCAAAAGAAAAGGAGGGAGAAAGGAAGCAGGAAACAACAGACCAGTTAACCTAACGTCTGCTGTAGGGAAATTGCTAGAATCCATTATTAAGGAGGAAGTACCAGAGACATTGAGAAAATTATAACCCACCAAACAGAATCAACATGGTTTTGTGAAAGGAAAATCATGTTTGACAAATTTATTCGGGTCCTTTGAGATTGTAGCAAGTGGGTCAAATAAAGGGGATCCTGTAGATGTGATGGATTTGGATTTCCAAAAGGCATTTGATACCATGCCTTTTGATAAAAGTTTATCCCACTAGATAAGGGCTCATTGTGTTAGGGGGGGAAATGTCTGCAGAGGGATACAATTAGGTGAAGTGAGGGGGGAAATGCTTGGGAGAAGCCTAGCACATTAGTGAGAGCGCTCCAGGATCATTGTGTTGTTTTGGTCTTACTTAAGGAAAGATATATTCACTTTGGAGGCAGTTTGAGGACATTAACTGGGCTACTCTTGCGTTAAAGACATTTGTCTTAAGGAGAAAATTGAGCAGGTTGGCCGATACTCAGTGGAATTTAAATGAATGTGAGGTGATTTTATTAAAACAGAAAGGATTCTGAGGAGGCTTGACAAGCTTTCCTTGATAAATCCACATTTGATAAATAACTGCTAATTTGTCCCAGATTATGGTCTTGGAACATTTTCCCAGAATGAGATTAAACTGATTGACCTGTGGTGCTGTAAAGATAAATCTAGCAACAAGATTTGTTGATTCTCCAGTGCTCTGACAATACTCCTTTATCTAAGAAAGTTTAGAAGATTATGGCTGGAAGCTCCACAACTTCCACTCTCACGTCCCTCAGCATCCTCAGTCATTCCTCATTTGGTGCTGATCTCTTATCAATTCGCAACCTCTGTAATAACTCTGCTATTCCTGCCTGTTGAAAGAGTTGGAAAATCCTTGCTGGACTTTGCTTCATTTTAGCTCAATTCCAGCACCTGAAATTTAAGCATTGCTTCACCTCGTGCAATCTCCTCTCTTTTGCCCCTGCACCCACTCCTCAAATTATTTCACCTTTGCTGCTATTGTTTTGAGTCCTGCTCCTTATTCTGTGTTAGCGTTAAGCTCCAATTTCTCAATAAAAAACACCTCCGTTCTTCATCATTTCTTCAGCTCTGCAGAAGACTCAGTTTAATGAAGAGTTTGGTGAGAATATTCAGGATCAATGATCCCTCTTGTTTGGGTCTCAGGGCTCCTGTTATTGCTCAGGAGGATTTACTGACTTTATTTTCCGACATTCTCCTGCATACAGCTGAGGGGGGTAACTAGATAATCCTTAACTGTGTCACAGGAGCAGGAGCAGCTACACAGTTCCTCAAACCTATCTTTCCATTGACTAAACATTCTTCAGCAACTTTCCATGAGGGTTCCAGCTCAAACTGGTGATGAGATATAACTCATCAGGTAAAATTCCATCTTAAATATTTCTTGGCAGTTTAACTCTCCCAGAAGGTGCGTTTCAGCAAATTTATTCTGCTGTTTTATCAGGCCTTTTTGATTGCATGTGATAAGGAAGTTCAAAGTTACAATCCCTGGAAGATTCATGGTGGATCAGCCAGAAAGGCCAACTCATTCCCAGAGACATATTTAATGTTATCAAAGGGCAAAGGTGACAAAGAGGTGCCCGTTCCCCCGGGACTAAGACAGGCCTTGTCACTAGGAGGTCAGGACATATCCCAGAATGGCTATGATGTCAGTGAGTGTGTAAAAGGCCCACAGTTGCGCTGCTATTTCAAGCTGTTACTATTTGAGGGGTCAGGGTGTTTCCATGTGCTTCCACACAGCCTATTCTTACCGCTGCTTGAAATCAGCATAGAGTACTCTGTTTGGGAAGCCTTTCCGGCAAATACGGATTCCTTCAAGGACACCGTTACACCTGAGCTGGTGAAGAACCAGGAAGGGATCCATCGCACCTGGAAAAATGCACAACAGTCACTGAGCAGCTGGAAGGGCCAAGGACAGAGGAAGCAACCTCCCCCCAACCCTCCAACCTCGCCCCTGCACACCCCTACCCCACCCTCCCCACCCACCCATCCATCGACTCCCATCCCCCCATCTCGCCATCCCCACTTCCATCCACCCACCCGCCCTCCCACCACCTCTTTGCCCTGCCCAAATTGTCCATGCCATCCAGCTTTCACCACTAAGCTAATCCCAATTGCCCACATTTGGCCCTTTATACCCATCGTACCCATGTAACTGTCTAAATGCTTTTTAAGTGACAAAATTGTACCTGCCTCTACTACTACCTTTGACAGCTTGTTCCTGACACTCATCACCCTCTAGATTCTTTGTATCTCTCCCCTCTCACCTTAAACCTATGCCCTCTAGTTTTAGACACCCCTACCTTTGGGAAAAGATATTGACTATCTATCTTGTCTATGCCCCTCATTATTTTATAGACCTCTATAAAACTCCCCTCAGCTTCCTACACTCCAGAGAAAAAAGTCCCAGTCTATCCAGCCTCTTCTTATAACTCATCAAGTCCCGGTAGCATCCTAGTAAATCTTTTCTGCGCTCTTTCTAGTTTAATAATATCATTTCTATAATAGGATGACCAGAACTGTACACAGTATTCCAAGTGTGGCCTTACCAATGTCTTGTACAATTTCAACAAGACATCCCAACTCCTGCATTCAATATTCTGACCAATGAAACCAAGCATGCCGAATGCCTTCTTCACCACTCTGTCCATCTGTGACTCCACTTTCAAGGAGCTATGAACCGTACCCTTAGGTCTTTTTGTTCTGTAACTCTCCCCAATGCCCGACCATTAACTGAGTAAGTCCTGCCCTGGTTCAATCTACCAAAATGCATCACCTTGTATTTATCTAAATTAAACTCCATCTGCATTCATCAGCCCATTGGCCCAATTGATCAAGATCCTGAAGGATTGTGTTTGTAAAACACCTTCATCAGCTGACAGTGTAGCATGGTACATCGCAAACAAACACTAGAAAATACAGCGGCCAAAATGTGCACAGAAAGCTCCCAGAAACACAATGATTGAATAATCTGTAATGATGTTGGCTGAGGGATAAACATTCGTCCTGACATGGAGGAGAATTTGTCTAAATGAGTTCAGTCGTAGGCATTGAGTTAATTTCTCGTTAAAAGCAAGAGCTTTTCAATGTCTTTGCTTGATAGCAGACTGGGAGTGAGAAAGTTCACTACGTGGGGGAAAATAATCAGTGCCTGGGCAAGAAACATCTCATTCCATCGTGTATCAAAATGGGAGCAAAACCCAACTCCAGAGTGCCTGGGTCACAATGGAATAAAGGTAAAGCTGCCATCTTCCCAGGTGACCAAACACTGGGGTTCTGTTCGAGGGAGAGAGCTGACCGCGAATGACTAAACCTGAGGATCTCCACACCTCCAGCATGGGGCAAGGTTGAGAAGAAAGGACCTTCATGAATAACGTCAGCTAGTCTGGGAATTGAACCCATGGCATCACTTTGCATCACCAACCAGCAGTCTAACCAACTGAGCCAACCAACCCCCACAATGGAATGTGAATCCATGTGACACATTGACTGAGCTGTAATCTCCACCTGAACATTGGGAACAGGCCAGAGTGGATGGAGTCAAATACCTGGAGTCTTGGTTTCATTGGGAATGATACAACGCACAAAGTGAGGCTGAGTGGATCGCAAGTTGGTCATCAGCTTGTTGAGGTTTTCCTGTGGTTATGAAAGATAGAAACTTGTTACTCCAGACAGCTTCTTAAAGAAGTCATGCTCCACAATGTTGGTTAGAGAATGTGCTGAGCAATTTTATTATTAATTCTCAATCCTTTGCACATTAATTAAAATTACCTCTCTTCCCAAACTTCCTCCTTGCCAAACCCCATCCCGACCTCTCTCAATCAATTATACTGAGGCTGCAAAGTCACCAGCTCACTGTGCGAGCACAAGTCTTTGTTTAGTAGCTATCCTGTTTGGATAATGGGGGTCCTGTCCAGTTAATGGGAAATCCTGTCTGGATAATGGGGTATTTTCTCTGATTAATGGGAAATCCCATCTGGATAATGGGGGATCCTCTCTGGTTAATGGGAAATCCTCTCTGGTTAATGGGGTATTTTCTCTGATTAATGGGAAATCCCGTCTGGATAATGGGGGATCCTCTCTGGTTAATGGGGTATTTTCTCTGATTAATGGGAAATCCTGTCTGGTTAATGGAGTATTTTCTCTGATTAATGGGAAATCCTCTCTGGTTAATGGGGGATCTTCTCTGGTTAATGGGAAATCCTGTCTGGATAATGGGGGATTGTCTCTGGTTAATGGGAAATCCTCCCTGGTTAATGGGGGATCGTCTCTGGTTAATGGGAAATCCTCCCTGGTTAATGGGGGATCTTCTCCGGTTAATGGGAAATCCTGTCTGGTTAATGGGGTATTTTCTCTGATTAATGGGAAATCCTCTCTGGTTAATGGGGGATCTTCTCTGGTTAATGGGAAATCCTGTCTGGTTAATGGGGTATTTTCTCTGATTAATGGGGGATCTTCTCTGGTTAATGGGATCCTCTCTGGTTGATGGGGGATTCTCTCTGGTTCTTCACAGAATTGTTACGGAAGCAAAGAAGACCATTTGGCCCATCATATCTGCACCGGCTCTTTGAATGTTAGTGCCATTCCCTGCATTTCCCCATACCCTTGCACACTGTTTCTATTCAAATAATCATCCATTGAACTTGCCACCACCACATTCCCAGGCAGCACATTCCAGACACCAACCACTCGCTCTATGAAAAAGATTTTTCTCATATCACATTTGCTTCTTTAAAAAATCATTTTAAATCTGTGCCTTCTCATTCTCAATCCTTCTACCAGCAGGAACCCTTTCTCCCTGTCTACTCTGTCCAGCCCTGTCATGATTTTGAATATCTCAATCAAATCTCCTCTTAGTCTTCTTCTCTCCAAGGAGAACAGTCCCAACCTCTCCAATCTTGATTTGATTTGATTTGATTTATTATTGTCACATGTATTAACAAACAGGGAAAAGTATTGTTTCTTGTGCGCTATACAGACAAAGCAAACTGTTCATAGAGAAGGAAATGAGAGCGTGCAGAATATAGTGTTACAGTTATCTAACCTCACAAGTGAAGTTTCTCATCCCTGGAACTATTCTTGTAAACCTCTTCTATGCTCTGTCCAATGAATTCACATCTTTCCTATAGTGTGGCATCCAGAACTGTACACAATATTCCTGCTGAGGTCTAACTAGTGTCTTGTAAAAATTCAGTGTAACCTCCTTGCTCTTGTACTCTATGTCCCTATTAATAAAGCCTAGAATATTATTTGCTTTATTTACTACTCTCTCCACCTGTCCTGTCACCTTCAATGGTCAATATACACCTACCTCCCCTTACTTCTGCATCCCCTTAAGAATCTTATCCCTTAGTTTACATTATCTCTCCATGCTTTTCCTATCAAAATGCATCACTTCTTCACATTGAACTTCATCTGCCACCTTATCTGCTCACTCCACCAACTTGTCTGTGTTCCTTTGAAATTCTACGCTGTCATCTTCATAGTTTACAAACTTCCAAGTTTTGTATCATCCACAAACTGTAATTATCCCCCTGCACACCAAGATCTGGATCAGTAATACACATCAGGAAAAGTCAGGGTTCCAATACCGACCCCTGGGGAACTCCACCACAAACCTTCCTCTGGCCTGAAAAATATCCATTGACCATTACTCTTTGCTTCCTATTATTCAATCAGTTATCTCCATGTCGCTGCTATCCCTTTCATTCCGTGAGCTGTAACGTTCCTCACAAATTTGGCACTGCACCGAATGCCTTCCGAAAGTCCATCTACACCACATCAACAGCACTACCTTCATTGACCCTCTCTATTACCCCCTCAAAAGAACTCCAGCAGGTTAGTTAAACCTGATTTAGAAATCCATGCTGGCTCTTCCTAATCATCAAATTTTTCCATGTGACTCATCCTATCCTGAATAATTGCTTCCAGAAGCTTGCTGATGTTAAGCTGACTGGTCTGTAATTGCTAGCGCTGTCCTTACAACCTGGTTTAAACAAGGGTGTCTAATTTGCAATTCTCTAGTCCTCTGGCACCTCCCCCAAGACTAACACGGAATCTCTCTGGTTAGCAGGGATTCTTTGGAATTTATTAAGTGACATTGTAACTTTTCCCTGGTGAATGTGTAGGATTGTTCAGAGAGATTAATGACAAGGGAATCTGACAGCTTTGGGTGAGATTTTCATTGAGACGCAATATGACTATTCTCATCAGATTCTCCACTGCCACTCTCAATCTGTACTTACCACATTCTACTCTTCAGCAGATAGTGAGCAGAAAGATAGCACAGACTTAAAGTGATGTTCATTTAGAAATTAGCTAAACATCACTGCAAGTCTTAACTACCTTGATCTCATTGGCCGTTCAGAAAGCAATCACAAGGTTAGTTCGGATGAAGGTGGCTTTTCGGCCTTTTTATATCATCCAGAATCCCAATATTCCCACTGAGACTAGCTGCCTGTGAGAGGCTTCTGCAATGGGTAAAAATGGGATAATGTACTAAAACATACAACCATCCTCCACCTGGGGGTATCCTTGAGTAAGGTCTCTGTTTAAAGTTGCGCATTACCTGCTGACTGGATTATGATTTATCTGGAGAGTCTTATCTTATTGATTTTTAACACAAATTCACCAACATTGTAGAGGTGATTGGTCCTCCAGGCAGAGGATTTATTATTGAAGAATAATAGGTTTCCAGGACAGCTCATTAATTACTGCAACAGAAATGTAGACGACACTATTGACATTTTCTGTAGCATTGCAATCAGCAATCGGGGAGGCAATGGTCAAGTGATATTATTGCTAGAATATTAGTCCAGAAACTCCACTAATGTTCTGGGACTTGGGTTCAAATCCTGTTACAGAGGATGATGGAATTTGAATTTGATTTTAAAAACTTAGAATTAACAATCTACTGATGACCATAAAACAATTATTGGAAAAACCCATCTTAGGGTGAGGGGGGTTGCTGAGATACAATTCGGATGTTAAAGGGAGGTTTTTCACACAGAGGGTAGTGGGGGTATGGAATGCTCTGCCAAGTAAGGTGGTGGAGGCAGGCACGCTGGAGTTGTTTAAGGGATACTTAGATAGGCATATGAGTGGGATGGAGATGGAGGGATATAGGAGACTGTTTTAAATAAGGTTCAGGAGCCTTGGGATGTCCCTGGGAATCAACTGATTCCTCTGGACCTTCCAACATATTTTCTGGCTCACTTGTTTTACTTTTGAGCTTCTGGGGATTCCCTTGGATGTTTGTATAAGGATGTGGATGGTATTGATGTTTTTCTCTTTTAATCCACAGGTGCTTCAGTCCACCTTGTTGTCCAACGAGGGGCATACACACGGTGGGTCGTGCGAGGGCTGCCCTTGGTTGTTTCAAGAGTAGCCTAGTGCTTCACGTCATTAGTGTATGCTTAAACTGGACCAGATGCTGGGCAACACGACAGCTCAGTGACTATCACTGTTTGCTGTGCAGATACATGGATTTGGGCCAGTGTCTGTGGGAGTTTGCACATTCTCCCCGTGCTTGCGTGGGTTTCCTCGGGTGCTCCGGTTTCCTCCCACACCCCAAAGATGTGCTATTAGGCTGATTGGTGTAACAAATTGTCCCTAAATTAGTCTCCCCCCAGTCTGGTTTCCAATGTGGAGTGCCATTAGCATAGACAAGGGTCATGGGTGGAAGAGGGGACTCACAATGTTAAGATGGCGGTGTGGGCTCGTTGGGCCGAAGGGCCTGTTTCCTGTGCTGTGTTGTTCTTTGTTCTTTGATTCACCAATAGGACAGGGGTGAATCTTTAGACATATTAGTAGATAAAGTATCGGACTATTACAACCCTAAACTGTCCGTTATGTTGCAAGGCTACAGATTTAACACACCAACTAGACTCCCTGGGGAACCAGTCACTGACTTCTTGATGATGCTGCAGAAATTGGTGGAATACTGTGAGTACTGGCCAGCACTTCTAGGAATGTTAAGGAATTATTTAGTACGTGGAACATTGTGACCCAAAGGAAGCAACTGACTGAACCAACTCTGGAACACAAGAAAGCTGTAAAACATGGAGCCCAACGAGAGGGAATGCAGTTCTAGATTTATGTGGCAATCGGCTAGCTTGTCACTTCAGGTGATCGATGAGACAAGCTGGTAAACTTGAGAGGTGGAAAATAGGTTCGCGCCCAGTTTCCTGTCTCTCCCAATCTTACCGGAGCTGAGTTGTCAGTGTAATCAGTCTCGTGCTCTTCCCGGGCAAGCGTGAGGCTAACTATTAAACCATAAGACGTAGGAGCAGAATTAGACCATTCGGCCCATCGAGTCTGCTCCGCCATTCAATCCTGGCTGATATTTTTCTCATCCCCATTTTCCTGCCTTTCCCCCAGAACCCCTGATCCGCTTCTTAATCAGGAACCAATCTATCCCTGTCTTAAAGACACTCAATGACCTGGCCCTCCACAGCCTTCTGTGGCAAAGATTTCCACAGATTCCCCACTCTCTGGCTGAAGAAATTCCTCCCTATCTCTGTCTTAAAGGATCATCCCTTCAGCCTAAGGTTGTGCCCTCTGGTTCTAGTTTTTTTCTACTTGTGGAAAAATATCTTCTCCACGTCCACTCTATCCAGGCTTCACAATATCCTGTAAGTTTCAATGAGATCCCCCCCATCCTTCTAAACTCTGACAAGTACAGACCCAGAGCCCTCAACCGTTCCTCATACGACAAGCTCTTCATTCCAGGGATCATTCTTGTGAACCTTCTCTGGATCCTTTCCAAGACCAGCACACCCTTCCTTAGATACAGGGCCCAAAACTGGAGTATCACAATATTCCAAATTAGGTCTGACCAGAGCCTTATACAGCCTCAGAAGTCCATCCCTGCTCTTGTATTCTAGCCCTCTTAACGTGAATGCTAACATTGTACTTGCCTTCCTGACTGCTGAATGAACCTCCACGTTAACCTTAAGAGAATCTTGAACAAGGACTCAAGTCCCTTTGTGCTTCTGATTTCCTAAACATTTTCCCATTTAGAAAATAGTCTCTGTCTCCATTCCTCCTTCTAAAGTGTATAACCTCACACTTTTCCACATTGTATTCCATCTGCCACTTCTTTGCCCACTCTCCTAACCTGTCCAAGTCCTACTGCAGCCCCCCTGCTTCCTCAATACTACCTGTCCCTCTACATATCTTTGTATCATCTGTTAAACTTAGAAACAGTGCCTTCAGTTCCTTCCTCCAAATTGTTAATGTATATTGTGAAAGGTTATAGTCCCAGCACTGACCCCTGAGGTGCATCACTATTCACCAGCTGAAAAAGACCTGAAAAGGACCTCTTTATCCTCACTCTCTGCCTTCTGCCAGACAATCCTCTATTCCTGCCAGGATCTTACCCTTAACACCATGGGCTCTTATTTAATAGTCTCCTATGTGGCACCTTCCACTGGTTCTCCTTTATCTAACTTCCTTGTTACCACCTCAAAGAACTCTAACGGATTTGTCAGACATGACCTCCCCTTGACAAAGCCCTGCTGACTCAGTCCTACTTTATCACACACTTCCAAGTACTCTACCATCTCATCTTTAATAATGGACTCTAAAATCTTGCCAATGACTCAAGTCAGGCTAACTGGCCTGTAATTTCCCATCTGCGATCTCATTCCCTTTTTAAACCTCGGTGTTACATTGGCTACTTTCCAGTCCTCTGGCACCCTCCCAGCCTCCAGTAATTCCTGAAGGATCACCGCCACTGATATTCATAAGCTGATTTTAATATATTTAGTAAGCCCAGAACTGTCTGCGCTCACCTGCCTCACTGTGGAGGCCTTCACTGGTGAGGATAATGTACGTTTCACCACCAACAGGCACCAGGTGTGAAGGCTTTGCTGTGGGGGTCATAGGCAATTGAGGTCCCCCAGGTGGTCAGGGGGCAGGGGATAGTGTCCTTTGCTAGTCAGAGGGGTCCTGATGGCGGTGTCTGGGGGTTGGGAGATTATTGCACATGCGCAATAGCCCTCTATGGCAGTCAAACTCCATCCACTCCCCCTACTGGTGAGAATCCCATTTGTTTTATTTATTTTTCTAAGTGTAATAAAATTTGTCTTTTTCTCTCACCAGAAAAAGGGCACAATTTGTTTGGCATTTAGAATTATTTTGGTGAGATTGCCCCTCCACCCGCACCCCCCCCCCACCACTCCCTACCCATCCCCCCATCCCCCCACCCATCTTAGTCTCAGGAAGTGAAGCTGGGAAAGTGGATGAAGCACTGGGGACCATTCCAGAGATAGTAACCAGAATATAGTTAGATTTAGCATCATTACAGAATTAGACAAAGATAGAACAGGAGTAAAAGCCCTAAATGGGGAGAAGGCAAATTTTACAAATCGGGGAGGAGCCGGCCAAAGTAGACTGGATGCAGCTATTTGAAAGAAAACCTACATCAAAGCAGTGGGAGGCTTTGAAAGGCGAGGTTCTATGGGCACTATGTCAAAGTCCCCACAAAGAGAAAGGATGGGACTGCCAAATCAACAGCCCCTGCTTATCCAGAAGTGCAGTAAGAAGTCTCAACACCAGGTTAAAGTCCAACAAGTGTATTTGGTAGCAAACGCCACTAGCTTTCGGGGTTCTGTCCCTTCGTCAGGTGAGTGGGGTGTTCTGATCACAAACAGGACATATAAAGACACACACTCAGTTTACAGAATACTGATTAGAATGCACGTCTTTACAGCTAATCAAGTCTTAAAAGTGCATGCAAAGTGAGTGGAGATAGTATTAAGCTTAGGTTAAAGAGATGTACATGGTCTCCAGCCTCGCATTCTAATCAGTATTCTGTAAACTGAGTGTGTGTCTTTATATGTCCTGTTTGTGATCAGAACTTCCCACTCACCTGATGAAGAGGCAGACCCTGAAAGCTAGTGGCGTTTGCTACCAAATAAACCGGTTGGACTTTAACCTGGTGTTCTGAGACTTCTTCCTGTGTTTACCCCAGTCCAACACCAGCATCTCCACATCATATCCAGAAGTGAACAGGCCAAGATAAAGGAAGCTTATGACAGTCACAAAAAACTTCATAGTGCAGAAAGCCTAGAGGAGTATAGAAAGTACAGGGTTGAAGTAAAAATGAAAATTAGGAAAGCAAACAAAGGATGTGAAAAAATATTAGCAGTTAAAGTCAAAGAAAATCCTTGGGTGTTTTACCAATACATTAAGAGCAAGAGAGTAAGAAAGGAAAAGTTTGGGCTTATCAGAGATGTACATGGTAACTTGTGGGTTGATTCAGAAGGTGAAAAGTTGGTTTATTAGTCACAAGTATTCAATTACTGTGAAAATAAATGTAAATCTACGTATGACTAATAAATAAACTTTTTATTGATGCTTCTGAATCGACCCACAAGATGTGGACAGTGTTCTTGAGTACTTTTGTTTTTATCTTTTCATTTTTCTCTGTATCCCAGTACGTGTGACAAATCAAATCAAATCAAAAGCCTTTATCCTCACTAAGGAGAGGGATGATTTAAACATTCTACTTAAAGAGGAGTGTGAAATATTAAATACACAAACTATAGTGAGAGAGAAAGTACTGAAGGGACTGACAGACTTGATGGTGGATAAGTCATCAGACTCAGACAGATTGTGTCCCAGACTTTAGAATGAAACTAGGGAAGAAATAGCAGATTCTGAGGATTATTTTCCAATCCTCACAATGATTTTGTTAGGGGAAGATATGTCTAACTTCATAGAATTTTTGAGGAAGTAATAAGGAGGATTGATGACGGTGGTGTAGTAGGTGTTGTCTATGTGGGTTTCAGTAAGGCATTTGACAAGGTCCCACACAGCAGACTGGTGTTATGGGATACAGGGGAAGGTGGACGTTTGGATCCAAAATTGTCAGCAGCTGGTTATATTCTCCCTGTGATGCAATGACCAGAATTGTATACATAATTCCAGCAATGGCCTAATTAGCATTTTATACTGTCCCATAATTACACTCTTGTTTTTGTATTCAATACTTCACCCAATAAAGGGAAACATTCTTTTTACTTTCTTAACCAGCTATCATTTAGAATGCTGAATTTTATAACCAGTTTATATTTTTAATATTGAGCTATTAATGTTTCACAATTTCAACAGATACTTTGTCTTTAATTATTTGAGTGGATAATTTAGTTCAAACCGTCCTATCGTTGGTTCAGATGCTCCCAATGAAGCAATCACCAACAAAAACTACAAGATTGTTCACATTGTGCAGACTGTATCAATGCAGTCTGAGAGACAGACATCTCCCCATGGTGTGTCAGCGCAGGGGATTTGAATGGACTGAGGTGTGTTCAAGAGGTCAGTTAGAGGCTGGATGGGTGGGAACTTACTTTATGTAACTGAGAGACAGTCTGGAAAGAAGCTGCCTTTTTCCTCTTTTCCTTTGTGCCGGTCTTGCTCTGTTCCATAGCTGCAATGAAAAGAGAAAATCAAAAAATAAATTCTTCATTTGTTGAAGCCCCGAGTTCATCACAGCAAACCCCAGGATCAGTTTGGATGATATGAACAGAATATAGTTACTGGTTTAAAAGACAGAAATGTCAGTTTTACCAGCGTGAGGACAGCTGATATAAAAGATCATTTCCATCTCGCTCTCAGAAGGGTCACAGATGAGAAACATTAACTCTGTTTGACTCTCTACAAACGCTGCCAGATCTACTGGTTGGACTCTTAGCGCCCTGCCCACCATGGGGATTGTAGCAGGTGAGGAACGGACCATGGAAAAGTCTTGGGCAGGGTTTTATGGTTTCAGGACAAACACAGCCATAAAATCCTGAGTTTTTCCAGTGTTTTCTGTTTTTATCTCAGATTTCCAGCATTCGCACTGTTTCAGTTTGGTCTTACTGAAGTATGTGGTGTGGCTGGAAGTTTAATTAAAATGAAATAAATGCTTCTGGGATAAAAAAAATCAACAAATATTTAATCCCTCCCTCCCTGTGATGAAGAAGGAGATTCAAGGACTAGAGCCTATGCTGAGGAAGTGACTTAACCTAACTCTGCAACTCTGCTTACAGTGAGTGTCTGAGTCATGATTAGATCAGGGATTGGGGCTGGGGTCAGAGTCAAGATTCAGGAACCAGATTTATGATCAGAATTAGGGTCAGAGGTTGGCGTTCTGGGTCAGGTTTAGGATTTGGAGTCACAGTGGTACAGTGGTTAGCATTGCTGCCTCACAGCACCAGGGACCCAGGTTCAATTCTTGGCTCGGGTCACTGTCTGTGCTGAATCTGCACATTCTCCCCGTGTCTGCATGGGTTTCCTCGGGTGCTCTGGTTTCCTCCCACAGTCTGAAAGACATGCTGGTTGGGTGCAGTGACCGTGCTAAATTCTCCCTCAGTGTACCCGAACAGGTGCTGGAGTGTGTGGCGACTAGGGGATTTTTACAGTAACTTCATTACAGTGTTAATGTAAGCCTGCTTGTGACACTAATAAATAAACCTTAAAGACTAGGGTCATGATTGGGTCAATGTTGATGAAAAAGGTCACTGATGACTCAACTAAAGGACAGATATGAACAAGTTGAAGAAAGTTACCTGCTTCAGCGCTGACATATGACTCATACAAAGAAGCCAATAGCTTGTTTGAAGATTTCTGGAAGACTGCCACCACAGTCTCATTCAGGGGATCCTTGTTTTTATCCAGCCACCCAATAATATTGTAAGGAACCTATGGAAAAATCCAGCTGTTAAAATTCTGTCTCTCTTTGTGGAGATTGAAAGACATTTCAACGGAACCATTTCCATCCATCCATCCTTTCAGCTTGAATTTACACACTCAGTCATCTCACTCACACACGATTGCAGTTGTACAATGATTGCTGACACTTACCACTCCAGCATAATGAACCAACTCAAAGTGAGCTTCATATTTGCGTTTCTTGTCTGGCCGTGGTTTTTGCAGGTTGGGCGATTTCCCCAGATGATTGTCGTACAACTTGGCTTTGAATGACATATCGGTGGCTTTCGGGAACATGCACTCCTCCTCAAGGATTGAGAGGATACCCAAAGGCTGGATCAAAGACAGAGTAAATAATCAGAGCTGGAATCATCTTTTCCCTTTCACCAATTCCCTTCCCCGGGGACTTTTACCTTCTCTCAGAGATAAGGTTTCAGGCAGTAGGTGATTTCCAGGCAGAAGGTAGACTATCTCAGTGAATGTCAACCTGTCAAAATCCCCATGTGGTTTCCAGTAGCAATCAGTGGACAGATGGGAGCAGAGATTTGCCCACTGTGCTTAGATTGGGGATTGAACGGGACACTTGCTGAACTAGCTCAATCCGAAAAGTGGGGGGAACTTGAGCCCACGCTCTCCGTCTGTGGGAATGGGGCAGGGGTGAATCTCGCTGGTGAGATTGCTGACTCCGGGTTTTGCCGCTCCCCAGTGGTGCAATCAGAGCTTTCAGCCTGACTTTGACATAATTAAAAATATTTTAATAAAATTAAAGACCCTCACTGAAACTGCCATGGGGATCCCCCCTCCTCCCAGGGTTTAAGAACATAAGAAATAGGAGCAGGAGTAGGCCATCTAGCCCTTCGAGCCTGCCCCACCATTCAATAAGATCATGGCTGATCTGAAGTGGATCAGTTCCACTTTCCCGCTTTCTCCCCATAACCCTTAATTCCCTTGTCTATCAGAAACCTGTCTACCCGTGTCTTAAATATATTCAGCGAGGTAGCCTCCACCACTTCAACAGGCAGAGAATTCCAGAGATTCACCACCCTTCTGAGTGAAGAAGTTCCTCCTCAACTCCGTTCTAAACTGTCCCCCCCCTTATCTTGAGGCTGTACCCTCTAGTTCTGCTTTCCTTTCTAAGCAGGAAGAATCTCTCTACCTCTACCCTATCCATCCCCTTCATTATCTTACCTGTTTCTATAAGATCCCCCCTCAGCCTTCTAAACTCCAATGAGTACAGACCCAGTCTATTCAATCTCTCCTCATAGGCTGACCCCCTCATCTCCGGTATCAGCCTAGTGAACCTTCTCTGTACTCCCTCCAAGGCCAATTTATCCTTTCACAAATGCGGTGACCAAAACCGCACACAGTACTCCAGTTGCAGCCTCACCAGGACCCTGTACAGTTGCAGCAAGACCTCCCTGCTTTTATATTCTATCCCCCTCGCTATAAAGATGAGTATTGGCCCTGGGACAGAGGGACATGCCCAGTCAGTGTACTGGCACTGTCCCTGACACAGGTTGGTGCTGCCAGGTTGGCACCATGTTGGGGGGGTGGTGTGGGAGGACACTGCCTTGTTGAGGGAGGGGGGGGGGTTACCTTTTGCTCTGATCAGGGTGCCCAGTATAGCAGCATTCCCAGCATGCCTAGGGCTGCCCCTCAACATGACACCCTGAAACGTGCCCTTTCTTTGATAAAGTGTCAGAAAACCTGGAGTGAAAAGCGGCTGGTTCTCTGGAGAGAAATGTGTTGATTTTCAGTCTGACTCTTGTCAAATTCTGCTGTGGTTTTAAAGGAGAGGAACATTGAGAGGCTGAAGGAGGAAGTTCCAGAGTTCAAGGTCTTTGGCCGCCAACACAGCAATTAAAATTAGGCAGAATTAGAGGAGTTCAGATATCAGAGATGGTGTGGGATGGAGGAGGTTAACAGTTGGGAGGGGTAAAGTTTAGAGGGATCTGAAAATAAGGATGAGAGCTTTAAAATTGAGGTGTTACTGACTAGGAGACAATGTTGATCAATGAACATGGGGTCTGTGGGGTAACATAGAATCATAGAACCCTACAGTGCACAAAGAGGCCCTTCAAGTCTGCACCGAACACAATCCCATCCAGGCCCTACCCCCATACCACTACATATTATACTCACTAATCCCTCTATCCTTCACATCCCTGGACACTAAGGGGCAATGTTTTAGCGTGGCCAATCAACCTGACTCGCACATCTGAACTGTGGGAGGAAGCCAGAGCACCCAGAGAACCTACACAGTCACAAAGCGAATGAGCCGGGAATCGAACCCAGGACCCTGGAGCTGTGAAGCAGCAGTGCTAGCCATGTGCTACCGTGCCACCAAGGACTTAATAAGAGTTAATTAGATCAAAATACAGAGGGTGGAAGGAACTAATCTGTGAAAGGATCGATAAATTCCAGCAAATCTTTGAGCCAAACATTTAGGATGAAGATGAATGTTCACGTGTGTGAATGTCAACTGGTATTGTCCAAAAATAAAACTATATTTTAAATTGAAACGAGAGGAAGGATTTGTGAAGTTTTTACCTTCTCAATAAGATCAATACAAGCCTGAAGATCAAGGCCAAAGTCAATAAAGACCCAATCAATGCCTTCCCTCTTGTACTCTTCCTGTTCCAACACAAACATGTGATGGTTGAAAAACTGTTGCAGTTTCTCATTTGTGAAATTGATGCAGAGTTGCTCAAAGCTGTTGTACTGTAGGATCAAAGAGTGAGGGAGAGAGAAAGAAAAGTGGGAGGGAGAAAAAGGAGTAGGGAAAGGAAAAGAGAGGGAGACCCTCAGAAGAAGAGAGAGAGGACAGAGAGAGAGAGAGAATTAATAATTATACATTACATAACCTCAGCAAATTAGCAGGTCTTGTGACATAGTGGGTTAGTGTTGCTGCCTCTGAGCCAGAAGCTCTGGGTTCAGTTCCCACCCCAGGACCTGATGAAGGTTCATAACACTGCCAAACAGGTTGAGTGTAAATTTGTAAATGCTTCTAATATACATCTGTGCCACATAGTGCAAGTAGGAGAGACTTCTGCTCAGCCATGCTTCAGAAAGCAATGGCAAACCATCGCAGTACTTTGCATAATGATGGGCTAACACAAACATCCATCATCACCCCAGTTGCTTCTTAGGGCACGGTCCCTGAAGTTAGAGAGAATCTCTACAACGGTTAGAGTGAATTTCTTGTGAAAGCAGGAGACGAGTTTAAGAATCTGCTCTCTCTGTACTTTCCAACAAGATGAGATTCAGAGAGTTTCTGGGCTTGAATCCACTCTCAAAACTTTGAAAAACATTGTCATATTCTAATGAGGTCACAACCAAATCTCTTTTCAATCGGGAAGTTCAGTTAGTCACAAAGAAATAGTATTTGCAGAATGTTAGAACAGTGAATTGGATTTTACAGCTTGTGGATCTGTTACTTCTGTGTTTTCTATTCAGGGGAGTTTTTAAATAGATTACTGTTGTACCGAGAAGACTCACATCAAATATTTCAAAACCTGCAATGTCCAGCACTCCGATGAAGAACTGCCTGGCTAACCTAGTGTCCAAGGTCTTATTGATACGAAGAACCAACCATTTAAACATACGATCGTAGGTAGCCTTGGCAAGAGCTCCCACAGCATAGAGAACCTGGAACAGAAAAACATGACACCTCAGCAATGCTGAACCTTCCCTGAAGTTGAAAAGTCACCAGGATTGAACGAGATGCATCCAAGGAGAGGAAGGATGTGAGGAGGGGAATTGTGAAGGCACTGGCCATAAGTGAGTGAATGTGTTACCCATGAACCACCAACTGTGAAGCTATTGGGAAAGTCAAAAAACAGGAAAAAAACCAAATATTTATTTTTCAGGACGGGAATTAACTAAACCATCTGTAGACGTTAAATGAATTTCTTTGTGTACCTGAGCCACAGTTTGACCCTTGGTCACGTATTCATTTCCAACTTTGACCCGGGGGTGAACGAGGCCTTTCAGAAGGTCAGCAGAGCTGATTCCCATCAGGTACGCAGCCTTGTCCGCATCTGCAAGGTCAAAAGCTCAAATTAATTTCAGAATCAGCAATAAGCCCTGAGCCCACAAAAAGTGGAGCTGAGTCCACGAAAAGATCAGCCATGATCTTATTGAATGGCGGGGCAGGCTTGAGGGGCTAGATGGCCTACTCCTGCTCCTATTTCTTATGTTCTTAATCTTATTTCAAACCTCAGGAAAGAACATTGTTCTGGAAAGATCTGTTTCTCTGGGGTTTTGGTTACAAACCAACCTGCAGTTGGTGAGAATAACTCTCAGCAAAGTGGCTCCAATGTGGAACTTCTTTGTCCATTCCTAGGAGGGAGAGTCTGTGTGTGTGCCCAAAACTGGCCTCATGGCAATATTTACTATTAGTACTACTAATAATTACAGTAATAGTTACTGTTACCAGATGGATATATAAGATCATCCCAAATAATGCTGCCCATCAGAGTATAATGCCACATTGGGGGTGGCAAGGTAGCACAGTCGTTATCACTGCTGTCTCACTGTGCCAGGGACCTGGGTTCGATTCTAGGCTTGGGTACTGTCTGTGTGGAGTCAGCACATTCTCCTCACATCTGCATGGGTTTCCTTTAGGTGCTCTGGTTTCCTCCCACAGTCATAGTTCAGATGGGGTACTTTTTGTACAGTGTGTACAGGAGAGTTTCCTGACACAATATGTGGATAAGCCAACAAGAGATGGGACCACATTGGACTTGTTACTGGGAAATGAACCGGGCAAAGTGTTAGATTTGTCTGTGGGAGAGCACTTTGGAGATAGTGACCACAATTCGGTGTCCTTCATTATTGCAATGGAGAGGGATAGGGTCACACAGCAGGGCAAGGTTTATAATTGGGACAGGGGTAATTATGATGCAATTAGGCAAGAATTAGGGAGCATAAGATGGGAACAGAAACTGTCAGGTATTGGCACAAACGAAAAGTGGAGCTTTTTCATAGAACATAGACATAGAACACAGAACACTATAGCACAAACAGGCCCTTCGGCCCACTAGTTGCGCCGATCACTTCTATACCTACTAAGCCATAGACCTATCTATAACCCCCAATCCCATTAGATCCCATATACTCATCCAGAAGTCTTTTAAAAGACCCCAGCGAGTTCGCCTCCACCACCACTGACGGCAGCTGATTCCATTCACTCACCACCCTCTGAGTGGAAAACTTACCCCTGACATCTCCTCTGTACTTGCTTCCCAGCACCTTAAACCTGTGTCCTCTCGTAGCGACCATTTCAGTCCTGGAAAATAGCCTCCGAGAATCCACCCTATCTATTCCTCTCAACATTTTATAAACCTCTCAACCTTCGTCTCTCCAGGGAGAAGAGTCCCAGCTCCCTCAACCTATCTTCATAAGGCATGCCTCCCAATCCAGGCAACATCCTTGTAAATCTCCTCTGTACCCTACGTCCTTCCTATAGTGAGGCGACCAGAACCGCGAACAGTACTCCAAGTGGGGTCTGACAAGGGTCTTATAAAGTTGCAGCATTACCTCCCGACTCCTAAACTCAATCCCTCGATTAATGAAGGCCAGTACACCATACGCCGCCTTGACCACATCCTCCACCTGCGAGGCCGATTTAAGAGTCCTGTGGACCCGGACCCAAAGATCCCTCTGCTCTTCAACCCAGCTAAGACTCCTACCCTTGATATTGTATTCCTTCATCCCATTGGTCCTGCCAAAATGGACCACTACACATTTATCCGCCTTGAAGTCCATCTGCCACTTCTCCGCCCAGTCTTGCATCCTATCTATGTCCTGCTGCAACTTCTGACATCCCTCTAGACCATCCACAACACCAACAACCTTCGTATTGTCGGCGAACTTACTAACCCATCCCTCCACTTCCTCATCCAGGTCATTTATGAAAATGACAAACAGCAAGGGTCCCAGAACAGATCCCTGGGGCACTCCACAGGTGACCGACCTCCATGCAGAAAAAGACCCATCCACAACCACTCTCTGCCTTCTGCAGGCAAGCCAGTTCTGGATCCACAAGGCCAAAGCCCCCTGGATCCCATGCCCTCTCACCTTCTCAAGAAGGAACAAATTTGTTCAAGGAACAAATACTGCGTGTCCTTGATAGGTATGTCCCTGTCAGGCAGGGAGGAAATGGCGGAGTGAGGGAACCATGGTTCACAAAAGAGGTTGAATGTCTTGTCAAGAGGGAAAAGGAAACGTATGTAAGGATGAAAAAACAAGGTTCAGTTGGGTCGCTTGAGGGTTACAAGGTAGCTAGGAATGAGTTAAAAAAAGGGCTTAGGAGAGCTAGGAGGGGGCATGAGAAATCCTTGGTGGGTCGGATAAAGGAAAACCCCAAGGCTTTTTACTCTTATGTGAGAAATAAAAGAATGACCAGGGTGAAGTTAGGGCCAGTCAAGGATAGTCGTGGGAACTTGTGCATGGAGTCAGAAGAGATAGGAGAGGCGTTGAGTGAATACTTTTCTTCAGTGTTCACTAAGGAGAGGGGCCATGTTTTTGAGGATGAGTGCGTGATACAGGCTGATAGGATGGAGGAGGTAGATGTTCTGAGGGAAGATGTATTAGCAATTTTGAAAAACCTGTTTGGAACTGATTGTGGTAATTATGGTAATCCTAGAATCCCTACAATGCAGGAAACCATTTGGCCCATGAAGTCTGCATCGACTCTCTGTCAGAGTGTCTTACCCAGACATATCCCTTCCTGTCCTAGCATCAAAACCCCACGCATTTACCCACTCATCTCCCAACCTTAACATCTTTGGACATTTATGGGGCAATTTAGCACTGGTCAATCTGCATAATTTTGATAAGTCCCCTGGGCCAGATGGGATACATCCTAGGATACTTTGGGAGGCAAGGGATGAGATTGCGGAGCCTTTAACTTTGATCTTTGGGTTCCTCACTGTCCACAGGGATTGTGCCAGAGGACTGGAGAGTGGCAAATGTTGCTTCTCTCTTCAAGAAAGGAAATAGGAATGACCCTGGTAATTATAGGCCAGTTAGTCTTACTTTGGTGGTTGGTAAGTTAACGGAAAGGTCCTGAGGGATAGGATTTATGACCATTTTGTAAGATTCTGTTTTATCCGGGATAGTCAGCACGGTTTCATGAGGGGTAAGTCCTGCCTCAAAAATTTGACTGAATTCTTTGAGGAGATCACTGTGCGGATGAAGGTAGAGCAGCTGATGTCACACACATGGATTTTAGTAAAGTGTTTGATAAGGTTCCTTGTGGTAGGCTCATGAAGAAGCTAAGGAGGTGTGGGGTAGAAGGAAATTTGGCCAATTGGGTAAGTAACTGGCTGTCTCACAGAAGACAGAGGGTGGTGGTGGAGGGAAAATTTTCAGACTGGAGGCCAGTTACCAGCGGTGTACCACAGGGGTCAGTGCTGGGTCCTCTGCTATTTGTGATTTTTATCAATGACTTGGAAGAGGGGGCTGAAGGGTGGGTTAGTAAATTTGCTGATGACACCAAGATTGATGGAGTAGTGGATGAGGTGGAGGGTTCTTGCAGGCTGCAAAGAGACATTGATAGGATGCAGAGCTGGGCAGAAAAGTGGCAGATGGAGTTTAACCCCGATAAGTGTGAGGTGATTCATTTTGGTAGGACAAACTTGAATGCGGATTACAGGGTCAACGGCAGGGTTCTGGGGAATGTGGAGGAACAGAGAGATCTTGGGGTTCATATCCACGGATCTCTGAAGGTTGCCACTCAAGTGGATAGAGCCATGAAGGTTTATAGTGTGTTAGTGTTTATTAACAGGGGGTTTGAGTTTAAGAGCCGTGGGGTTATGCTGCAACTATACCGGACCTTGGAGAGACCACATTTGGAATATTGTGTTCAGTTCTGGTCACCTCACTATAAGAAGGATGTGGAAGCATTGGAGAGAGTGCAGAGGAGATTTACCAGGATGCTGCCTGGTTTGGAGGGTAGGTCTTATGAGGAAAGGTTGAGGGAGCTGGAGCTTTTCCCTTTGGAGCGGAGGAGGATGAAAGGTGACTTAATAGAGGTTTAAAAGATGATGAGGGGGATAGATAGAGTGGATGTGCAGAGACTGTTTCCTCTGGTGGATGTAGCTGTTACTAGGGGGCATAACTATAAGGTTCATGGTGGGAGATATAGGAGGGGTGTCCGAGGTAGATTCTTTACTCAGTGTTGGTGTGTGGAATGCACTGCCTGCTGTGATAGTGGAGTCGGACACTTTAGGAACTTTCAAGTGGTTATTGGATAGGCACATGGAGCACACCAGAATGATAGGGAGTGGGATAGACTGATCTTGGGTTTGGACAAAGCTCAGCACAACATCGAGGGCCGAAGGGCCTGTACTGTGCTGTACTGTTCTATGTTTCTATGCTTCTGTAGTCCAAAAGATGTGTTGGTTGGGTGCATTGGCCATACTAAATTCTCCCTTAGTGTACCTCAGGGGATCCCTCAGGGGATTTTCACAGTAACTTCATTGCAGTGTTAATGTAAACCTACTTGTGACACTAATAAAAAAAGCTTTAAAGTTTAGTAAACTGCTCACCCAGCTTACTCTCCATTCAGATGAACAGCCATGTAGAAGATATACTCATTGCTGTGCATTCGCTATTGTAACAATCTTAGCAAGGTTTTACTCTTCCATCACTAACCACCCTTTATTTTCAATGAGTTCTGGACATCCCCCAGCAGCTACAGAGGACCGGTCAGCCCAAGTCCATCGTCTGCCAACCTGAGTACAGGCAGCTGCTTTCAAATCCCCCGCTGACCTTTCCCTATTGGATAAGACTCCATTTGCCTGATGGAGGAGCTTGCATTCCACAAGGCCCCTGGGGAGATTTATTGACTAATCTCTGTGACCTTCAGGAAGCTGCTGTTCGAAATTGTAACAAGACGCGTTAAATGACTGATAGGAGATGTCCTGGTGATGCCATCACCCATTTGCATGGGCAGACTGTCCCAACAGCCAGGAAAATAATCACCTTGTCTGTAAATCTGACCTTTAAAAATGCCATGCCATCAATTTCACTCTATAGGAGGATTTTCCAGCCAAATGCGTCTCAACCGGAAATACCCAGATGCCACAGATTTTTAAATGATCTGCCGAGTTTTCTGTTTCACCCAGTACGATTCTAGCAGTGCGCAAGATGACAGAATTTTGTTCTATAACTAACCCCGTGCTGTACCTGTCCTGGGAGTGTTTGATGGGGGGACAGTGTAGAGGGAGCTTTACTCTGTATCTAACCCCGTGCTGTACCTGTCCTGGGAGTGTTTGATGGGAAGAGTGACTTACTTTCAGTTCCATCTGCCTCCGCTTGCTCCTCCCGTTGCTTCTGTTTGAACTTCATGTTTCCGAAGTGCATGATGGATCCGACTATTTTGTAACAGCCGTACTTCTCATCCGCACTGAAGCCCAGGATGTCCATGGCATGCTGTTTGAAGCAGAAACAACAGCAAGTGATTCTCCCTTGCTATTGTAATCAAGTGTCAATCTCTTAATACTCATTGTGCCCTCAAACTGTGGCCTGGGTAGATTTGCTGCTCTTGGTAAAATTGCTCGCACTGGAATGGATAACGTCGCTCGATAATTGCTGCATCTTTGATGCAGAATCCTCAGACCTGACCATCATCGGCTGCTTGACCAATGACCTTCCCTCCATCATAAGGTCAGAAGTGGGGATGTTCGCTGATGATTACACAATGTTCATCACCATTTGCGGCTCCTCAGATACTGAAACAGTCCATGTTCGAATGCAGCAAGACCAGGACAATGCCCAGGTTTGGGCTGACAAGTAGCAAGTAATATCTGTGCCACTCAAATGACCACCACCAATAAGAGAGAATCTAACCATCACTCCTTGACATTCAATGGCATTACAATTCCTGAACTCCCCACTATCGATATCTGGGGGCTCCCAGTGACTGGAAACTGAATCGGACAAGCCGTATAAGTACTGTGGCTACAAGGGCAGGTCAGAGGTCAGGCAAATAACCTGTTCAGGAGCTTTGAACTGAAAAGGGAGCTTGGAGGTCGGGGAGATGGCAGTGGGGTCAAAAGTCAAAGACCGTTTGGCCTTTGTACTTTGCTCTATATCTGAGGAATGTGAAAGGAAACACTTACATCAGTTGCCATGAGTTCTTCACCATCATCTAGATTGTCCACAGTAACAACTCCTTGTGAGCAGAAATGATAGTCAAAGGGATTGCTACTGACCAGAAGCATATCTGGAAAAGAGAAAATTTAAATGTGATAAAGGAGAAATTTATATCATCAATAACATCTGATTGGTCGTAAGCTTAAATTTGATTCTGGGCTCAGGTCACTGTCTGTGTGGAGTTTGCACATTCTCCCCATGTCTGCGTGGGTTTCCTCCAGGTGCTCCGGTTTCCTCCCACAGTCCAAAGATGTGCGGGTTAGGTTGATTGACCATGCTAAAAAAATTGCCCCTTAGTGTCCTAGTGGGTAAATATGTCTGGATATGGGGGTAGGGCCAGGGTGGGATTGTGGTCAGTGCAGACTTGATGGGCTGAATGGCCTCTTTCTGTACTGTAGGGTTCTATGATTTCTATTTCTATGGTTCTTAATGTGTTATTCTTTTATGGTCTAGAATTTGCACATCTTTATAAAGTTCAATCTAAGAAAACCTAACATTGTTCAAACTAGATTAATGGCATTGCCTCGTCATAAGGACCTGTGCTCCAGGGAAGGTTAGTCTCGCTCTTTACAGATTTCCATTTGTGGAGGAATTAGAAATTTGTAGCAGGGTGAGAGTTCAAAGGGAAAGGTATTGTAAGGATGCACAGAGTCCCACATACTCCAGAATGGCTGATTGGCAACTCTGCCTGAAGCAGAGTGGGAAAGAAAATTCCAGAATTATGGAAGAGAAAAAAGATAAAACCCAAATGGAAATACTGTCAGAGTAAAACCGGGTTCCATGTTGCATGAGGTGAAAGTTGCAAAGAAATGCATTTGGAGTTGAGGTCCTACCCAGTGACAATACAACAAGCCTTCAGTAAAGCTGAGGTCTGAGTTGTCACTGACTCCATCGGACGGCACTATTCCGCATAACTTCACACACTCGCCTCAGGATCAAATCCACAAGTATCTGGGAGGGTGAAATAAACAGGAACAGTCGCAGGGTAGACTCAGCTCAACTGCCTCTAATGTAGCTCCCATCCATTAAATCACCCTGTGATCTCCCTGTGACCTCCCTGTGACCTCCCTGTGATCACCCTGTGACCTCCCTGTAACCTCCCTGTGACCTCCCTGTGACCTCCCTGTGATAGAACATAGAACATAGAACATTACAGTGCAGAACAGGCCCTTCGGCCCACGATGTTGTGCCGACCAGTTAAAAAACAATGACCCTCTAACCTAAACCGATCCCTTTTCATCCATAAACCTATCCACGGATCTCTTAAACGCCCCCAAACTAGGCGCATTTACAACTGCAGCAGGCAGGGCATTCCAATCCCTCACCACCCTCTGGGTAAAGAACCTACCCCTGACATCTGTCCTATAACTACCCCCCCTTAATTTAAAGCCATGCCCCCTCGTGCTAGCTTTCTCCATCCGAGGAAAAAGGCTATCACTGTCCACCCTATCCAAACCTCTAATCATCTTATATGTTTCAATAAGATCCCCTCTTAGCCGCCTTCTTTCTAGCGAAAACAAGCCCAAATCCCTCAGCCTCTCCTCATAGGACCTCCCCTCCATACCAGGCAACATCCTGGTAAACCTCCTCTGCACCCTCTCCAAAGCCTCCACATCCTTCCTGTAATGTGGGGACCAGAACTGCACACAATACTCCAAGTGCGGCCGCACCAGAGTTGTGTACAGTTGCAACATGACGCTGCGACTCCTAAATTCAATCCCCCTACCAATAAACGCCAAGACACCATATGCCTTCTTAACAACCCTATCTACTTGATTCCCAACTTTCAGGGATCTATGTACACATACACCTAGATCCCTCTGCTCCTCCACGCTATTCAGAGTCCTCCCGTTAGCCCTATACTCGACACATCTGTTATTCCTACCAAAGTGAATTACCTCACACTTCTCCGCATTAAATTCCATCCGCCACCTCTCGGCCCAGCGCTGCAACCTGTCTAAGTCTTCCTGCAAACTATGACACCCTTCCTCACTATCTACCACACCTCCGACTTTGGTGTCATCAGCAAATTTACTAATCCACCCAACTATACCCTCATCCAGATCATTAATAAAAATTACAAACAGCAGTGGCCCCAAAACAGATCCCTGAGGCACACCACTCGTAACCGAACTCCATGACGAATATTTACCATCAACCACCACCCTCTGTCTCCTATCTGCTAGCCAATTCCTGATCCAATTTCCTAGACTACCCTCAATCCCATACATCTGCATTTTCTGCAGAAGCCTACCATGGTGAACCTTATCAAACGCCTTACTAAAATCCATATACACCACGTCAACTGCCTTACCCCCATCCACCTCTTTGGTCACTTTCTCAAAAAACTCAATAAGGTTAGTAAGGCACGACCTACCCGCTACAAAACCATGCTGACTATCTCCAATAATTCATTACTCTCCAAATAACTATAAATCCTATCCCTAATAATTTTTTCTAAAACCTTGCCCACAACAGAAGTGAGACTCACCGGTCTATAATTCCCGGGGAAGTCTCTGTTCCCCTTCTTAAACAATGGGACAACATTCGCTATCCTCCAATCTTCCGGTACTATACCAGAGGCCAACGACGACCTGAAGATCAGAGCCAGAGGCTCTGCAATCACTTCTCTTGCCTCCCAGAGAATCCTAGGGTAAATCCCATCCGGACCAGGGGACTTATCTATTTTCAAACCCTCAAGAATATCCAGCACATCCTCCTTATCAACTGTAATACTGTCTATTCTACTCCCCTGCAACCCAGTGTCCTCCTCAGCTACATTCTTGTCCCCCTGCGTGAACACCGAAGAGAAATATTGGTTCAATGCCTTTCCAATCTCCTCCGGTTCCACACATAACTTCCCTCTGCTGTCTGTAACTGGCCCTAATCTTGCCCTAACCAACCTCCTGTTCTTGACATACCTATAGAACACCTTAGGATTCTCCTTAATCCTATCAGCCAAAGTCTTCTCATGTCCTCTTTTAGCCCTTCTTAACTCACTCTTCAACTCCCTCCTAGCCAATCTAAAGTTTTCTAGTGCGCTACCCGAGCCCTCAAGTCTCATCCGAACATAAGCCTCCTTTTTCTTTTTAAAGAACGAATCAACTTTTTTAGTGCACCACGGTTCCCTAGCCCTACCAATTCCTCCTTGCCTGACAGGGACATACCTATCACGGACTCGCAGTAGCTGCTCCTTGAAAAAACTCCACATTTCGGACGTTCCCAGTCCCTGTAATCTCCTAGTCCAACCTATGCTTCCTAATTCTCTCCTAATGGCCTCATAATTACCCTTCCCCCAGCTAAAACTACTGGCCTGAGGTTCATGCCTATCCCTTTCCATCACTAAGGTGAACGTAACCGAATTGTGGTCACTATCACCGAAATGCACCCCAACTTCCAAGTCTAACACCTGGTCTGGCTCATTTCCCAGCACCAAATCCAATATAGCCTCACCTCTAGTTGGCCTATCTACATACTGAGTCAAAAAACCTTCCTGCACACTTTGAACAAAAACTGACCCCTCTAACGAGCTAGAGCTATAGCAATTCCAATCAATATTAGTAAAGTTAAAATCCCCCATAACAATTACCCTATTACTTTCACTCCTAACCAGGATCGTCTCCGCAATCCTTTCCTCAACCTCTCTAGAACTTTTAGGAGGTCTATAAAAGACTCCCAACAGGGTGACCTCTCCTCTCCTATTTCTAATCTCCGCCCATACTACCTCAACAGACAAGTCCTCATCAAACTTCCTCTCTGACACTGTGATACAGTCCCTGACCAATAATGCTACCCCTCCCCCCCTTCTACCTCCTTCTCTACTCCGACTAAAACATTTGTACCCCGGGACCTGCAACATCCATTCCTGACCCTGCTCTATCCATGTCTCTGAAATGGCCACAACATCAAAGTCCCAGGTACTGATCTACGCTGCAAGTTCATCCACTTTATTGCTAATACTCCTCGCATTATAGTATACGCATTTCAAACCCTGCTCCACCCCACCCCTGCGATGCCATGCATTGCAGTCCTCATCTATGCCCCCCTCACTTTCACCCCCTCTACTCAGGATCCCTCCCCCCCTCCGAATCAGTTTAAACCTCCCTGCATAGCCTTAGCAAATTTACCCCCCAGGATATTGGTTCCCCTCTGATTCAGGTGTAGACCATCCCTCTTATAGAGGTCCCACCTTCCCCAGAACGAGCCCCAATTGCTTAAGTACCTGAACCCCTCCCTCCTGCACCATCCCCTGAGCCACAAGTTCAAACTTTCCCTCTCTCTATTCCTCTCTAAACTATCCCGTGGCACAGGCAAGAGTCCAGAGATAACCACTCTGTCTGACTTGGCCTTTAGTTTCCACCCCAACTCCATAAATCTCTGCTTAATATCCCCTTCCCTTAACCTCCCTATGTCATGCGTCCCCACATGAATTATAACTTGGGGTTGATCTCCCTCTCCCTTAAGAGTCCTGAATATCCTTTCTGATACATCCCAGACCCCAGCCCCTGGTAGGCAACACACCAGCCCTGAGTCCCTACCTTTACTTCCGACTCTCTTATCTGTCCCCAGAACTGTGGAGTCCCCAATCACGAGGCCCAATCGTTTACAGCCCCTAACCACCTGAGCTTTTACAATAGGCTCACCCCCAGAGACCTGCTCCCTTTGACTATCCCCAGTTGTTTCCTCCTCAACTGTAGCCTCCAGGACCGAAAACCCATTTTGGAGGGGAACAGCCCCAGGGGATTGTCCCCCTGCTTGCTTCTTTCCCCTCTTCCTGGCAGTGACCCAAGACTCATTTCTAGGAGTGACTATTTCCTTATAACTCCTATCGATGTCCACCTCCGCCTCCCGAATTATGCGGAGTTCCTCTAACTCCACCTCCAGCTCCTTTACACGCTCCTCCAGAAGCTGCAATCGAACACACTTCCTACAAGTAAACTCCCCTGAAACACTACTAGATTCCCTCACCACATACATCCCACAGGAGATGCAGCTTACTGCCTGAACTGCCATCCCTGAAACAATTACCAGCAGAAAAATAAAAATAAAATAAAAACTTCCCCCACTCTTATAATTAGGTTAGAGGAGGTGGGAGGGTGGGATTCTCTACCAGTGTAGAGGATCGGGTATCCTCTCTACACTAATTTATAGGGTTAGGGGCCCAAGAAAAAAAAACTACAAATACCAGCAAGCGTCCTAGTGACGACTTCCGGTTTCTAACTAATTTAAAAAAAAACCGCCGAAACTCGCAACTTTAAAACTATAAATAAAAAGTTAAACAATAAAAACAGAAAAATGTACCTTTTTGCTGCCTCCTCACACGCCCGAAAATCGCTGCCTCTCGATACTGCTCCTCAGGAACCATGAGATCTCCCTGTGACCTCCCTGTGACCTCCCTGTGATCTCCCTGTAACCTCCCTGTGATCTCCCTGTGACCTCCCTGTGACCTCCCTGTGATCTCCCTGTGACCTCCCTGTGACCTCCCTGTGATCTCCCTGTGACCTCCCTGTGATCTCCCTGTGACCTCCCTGTGACCTCCCTGTGACCTCCCTGTGATCTCCCTGTGACCTCCCTGTGATCTCCCTGTGACCTCCCTGTAACCTCCCTGTGATCTCCCTGTGATCTCCCTGTGACCTCCCTGTGACCTCCCTGTGACCTCCCTGTGATCTCCCTGTGATCTCCCTGTGGCCTCCCTGTGACCTCCCTGTGATCTCCCTGTGACCTCCCTGTGACCTCCCTGTGACCTCCCTGTGGTCTCCCTGTGATCTCCCTGTGACCTCCCTGTGACCTCCCTGTGACCTCCCTGTGATCTCCCTGTGATCTCCCTGTAACCTCCCTGTGATCTCCCTGTGACCTCCCTGTGATCTCCCTGTGATCTCCCTGTAACCTCCCTGTAACCTCCCTGTGATCTCCCTGTGACCTCCCTGTGATCTCCCTGTGATCTCCCTGTAACCTCCCTGTGATCTCCCTGTGATCTCCCTGTGATCTCCCTGTGACCTCCCTGTGATCTCCCTGTGATCTCCCTGTAACCTCCCTGTAACCTCCCTGTGATCTCCCTGTGACCTCCCTGTGACCTCCCTGTGATCTCCCTGTGATCTCCCTGTAACCTCCCTGTGATCTCCCTGTAACCTCCCTGTGATCTCCCTGTGATCTCCCTGTGACCTCCCTGTGACCTCCCTGTGATCTCCCTGTGATCTCCCTGTAACCTCCCTGTGATCTCCCTGTAACCTCCCTGTGACCTCCCTGTGATCTCCCTGTGATCTCCCTGTGACCTCCCTGTGACCTCCCTGTGATCTCCCTGTGATCTCCCTGTAACCTCCCTGTGATCTCCCTGTAACCTCCCTGTGATCTCCCTGTGGTCTCCCTGTGATCTCCCTGTGATCTCCCTGTGACCTCCCTGTAACCTCCCTGTGATCTCCCTGTAACCTCCCTGTGGTCTCCCTGTAATCTCCCTGTGATCTCCCTGTAACCTCCCTGTGACCTCCCTGTAACCTCCCTGTGATCTCCCTGTAACCTCCCTGTGACCTCCCTGTGACCTCCCTGTGATCTCCCTGTAACCTCCCTGTGGTCTCCCTGTAATCTCCCTGTGATCTCCCTGTAACCTCCCTGTGATCTCCCTGTGACCTCCCTGTGATCTCCCTGTGACCTCCCTGTGATCTCCCTGTGACCTCCCTGTAACCTCCCTGTGATCTCCCTGTAACCTCCCTGTGGTCTCCCTGTAATCTCCCTGTGATCTCCCTGTGACCTCCCTGTAACCTCCCTGTGATCTCCCTGTAACCTCCCTGTGGTCTCCCTGTAATCTCCCTGTGATCTCCCTGTGACCTCCCTGTGACCTCCCTGTAATCTCCCTGTGATCTCCCTGTAACCTCCCTGTGGTCTCCCTGTAATCTCCCTGTGATCTCCCTGTGACCTCCCTGTAACCTCCCTGTGATCTCCCTGTAACCTCCCTGTGGTCTCCCTGTAATCTCCCTGTGATCTCCCTGTGATCTCCCTGTGACCTCCCTGTGATCTCCCTGTGACCTCCCTGTAACCTCCCTGTGATCTCCCTGTAACCTCCCTGTGGTCTCCCTGTAATCTCCCTGTGATCTCCCTGTAACCTCCCTGTGGTCTCCCTGTAATCTCCCTGTGATCTCCCTGTGACCTCCCTGTAACCTCCCTGTGATCTCCCTGTAACCTCCCTGTGATCTCCCTGTAACCTCCCTGTGATCTCCCTGTGACCTCCCTGTGACCTCCCTGTGACCTCCCTGTGATCTCCCTGTGACCTCCCTGTGACCTCCCTGTAACCTCCCTGTGACCTCCCTGTAACCTCCCTGTGACCTCCCTGTAACCTCCCTGTGATCTCCCTGTGACAGAACATAGAAACGTACAACAGTACAGCACAGTACAGGGCCTTTGGCCCTCGATGTTGTGCTATGTCCAAACACAAGATCAGTCTATCCCACTCCCTATCATTCTGGTGTGCTCCATGTGCCTATCCAATAATCACTTGAAAGTTCCTAAAGTGTCCGACTCCACTATCACAGCAGGCAGTGCATTTCACACCCCAACCTGTGAAGAATCTACCTCGGACATCCCTCCTATATCTCCCACCATGAACCTTATAGTTATGCCCCCTAGTAACAGCTACATCCACCCGAGGAAATAGTCTCTGCACATCCACTCTATCAATCCCCCTCATCATCTTATAAACCTCTATTAAGTCGCCTCTCATCCTCCTTCGCTCTAAAGAGAAAAGCCCCAGCTCCCTCAACCTTTCCTCATAAGACCTACCCTCCAAACCAGGCAGCATCCTGGTAAATCTCCTCTGCACTCTCTCCAATGCTTCCACATCCTCCTTATAGTGAGGTGACCAGAACTGAACACAATATTCCAAATGTGGTCTCACCAAGGTCCGGTATAGTTGCAGCATAACCCCACGGCTCTTAAACTCAAACCCCCTGTTAATAAACACCAACACACTATAAGCCTTCACGGCTCTATCCACTTGAGTGGCAACCTTCAGAGATCTGTGGATATGAACCCCAAGATCTCTCTGTTCCTCCACATTCCTCATGGCCTCCCAGTGATCTTTCTGTGGCCTCCCTGTGATCTCTCTGTGGCCTCCCTGTGATCTCTCTGTAATCTCTCTGTGATCTCCTTGTCACCTCCCGGTGATCTTTTTGTGACCTCCTTGTGACCTCCCTGTGATCTCTCTGTGTGATCTCCCTCTGATCTCCCTGTGATCTCTCCGTGACCTCCCAGTGATCTCTGTGATGTCCCTGTGATCTAAGTGTGGTCTACCTGCTATGTA
The DNA here is from genome assembly GCF_965287045.1 of Carcharhinus amblyrhynchos. Classification (NCBI taxonomy): domain Eukaryota; kingdom Metazoa; phylum Chordata; class Chondrichthyes; order Carcharhiniformes; family Carcharhinidae; genus Carcharhinus; species Carcharhinus amblyrhynchos. The sequence continues at coordinate 641,531 of NC_137339.1, forward strand.
CCTGTAATCTACATGTGATCTACTTGTGATCTCTCTGTGATCTTTCTGTGGTCTCTCCATGATCTCCTTGTGATCTCCCTGTAATCTCCCTGTGGTCTTCCTGTGATCTACTTGTGAGCTACCTGTAATCTAGTTGTAATCTACCTGTGATCTCTTCATGATCTCCTTGTAATCTCCCTGTGACCTCCCAGTGACCTCCCTGTGATCTTCCTGTGATCCCCGTGTGATCTTCCTGTGACCTCCCAGTAATCTTTCTGTGACCTCCCTGTGATCACCATGTGATTTTGCTGTGATTTCTCCGTGATCTCCCTATGACTTCCCAGTGATCTTTCTGTAACCTCCCAGTGATCTCTCTGATCTCCCTGTGATCTACTTGTGATCTGCCTGTAATCTACATGTAATCTACCTGTGATCTTCTTGTGATCTCTCTATGACTTCTCCATGACCTCTCTGTGATATCCCTGTGATCTCCTTGTGATCTTTCCGTGATCTCCCTGTGATCTCTCTTTGATCTCTCTGCGATCTCTCCATGATCTCCTCGTGATCTCCCTGTAATCTGCATTGGGATACCTTTGAACTTGTATAATGTTTGAAATGATACTTGAAACTTGTAATTCTGAAGTGTTTAGTGTAATTTTACAAAATGTAAATTTTAAATTTAAACTTGTGATCTCATTGTGATCTTTCTGTGACCTCCCTCTGTTCTCTCTGTGATCTCCCTGTGACCTTCCTGGGATCTCCCTGTGATCCCTCTGTGATCTCCCTATGATCTACCTGTGACCTCCCTGAGATCTCTCTGTGATCTTTCTGTGATCTCCCTATGATCTCCCTGTGATCCCTCTGTGATCTCTCTGTGATCTCCCTGTGATCTCTCTGTGATCTCCCTGTGATCTCTCTGTGATCTTTCTGTGATGTCCCTATGATCTCCCTGTGATCCCTCTGTGATCTCTCTGCGATCTCCCTGTGATCTCCCTGTAGTTACTGGTCTTTTCTATTCACTCTCCATTAAACTTAACACAAATTAACACTATACACACTTTATAAACAATTTAATGCAATTTCAATCCGTACATGGGATTTAATGGGATTGAGGGTTATAGATAGGCCTGGTAGGTAGGGATATGGTCAGTGTAACTTGTGGGCCAAAGGGCCTGTTTGTGCTGTAGTGTTCTATGTTCTATGTTCTATGTTCACCCTATGCTCGTCTAGTTTACTGTTTATCCTTAACCTGATTGGTTAAGGAGATAGCCTATTGGTTCTGACCTTCACTGGGGTCACAGTTACACACTGCCCTCAGCGTGTTATCAGCGTGTTATCAGCGTGTTATCAGCTCACACTCTCTGAAACTTCCAGCACAAAAACGTGTCAAACCTGAAGATGCAAATACTGGTCTAACACAAGACTTTACTACAAGATTCCTGACTCTACCCAAACCTGGCTCACAATTCTTGCAGTGTGACTGGACGCAGGCAGCATTAGACATTATTAATCATCTGGCTACATTAGGGGTACCATTCACATACACACAGCGCAGGGTAGGTGTAGGAAAATGCTTTGTTGAAATGGCGGCGCGGGCTCATTGGACCGAAGGGCCTGTTTCCTGTGCTGGGTTGTTCTTTGTTCTTTATTTGTCCATTTCTCACCCTGAAGCTAGACAGTGGATTCAGGGAGAATATTTCACCCTGGATCCCCATTTCTCAATGAGGATAGAAAGGGAACAGTGACAGGAGATGTTTAACACTTATTATTGTGGTCAACTTGTTGTCCAAACCTAGTGTGAAAATCCTTTGACTATGTCTCACAAAATCATAGAATTGTTCCGGTGTAGGAGATCATTTGGTCCGTTGTGCCTGTACTAGCTGTCCAAGCCTGCATCATGCCAGGGTTTTTGGGAGCGGTTTTAAATTGTGTCCCTTCACACTCACCGTACAGCTCAGCCTTTTTGCCAGAGAAGATCTGGTAATAAATGTGGTAACTCCGTTCACCAGGCTGCTGGAAAATCACACGGGATTTCTCTAGAAGATCTGAAAGTGAAAGATTAGAATTATTACAGAGTCCAGATATCACCAACTTTCATCGAGCAAATATGATGTGGAATGGCTCCAACACAATAAAGCTGCACTCACACCAGGAATGGATGGGAGCTGTGAAGATAGGTTTGAGCGAGGGGAGCAGGCTGGGATTGGTTAGACACAAGTCCGCTCTGCTTGATAGGGCACGGAGTTTAGTCAGAAATAAGCCTTATCTGGAGCTACACACAATTTACATCCTTATGGACCTAAAATCCGTGAGATTATGACTGATCTGATGTGATAATCCTCAACTCCACTTTCCCATCTTTTCCCTATAACATTCGATTCTGTTACTGATTAAAAACCTGTCTCTCTCTGCCTTGAACATATTTAATGACTCAGCCTCTACAGCTCTCTGTGGTAAAGACTTCCACTCCCCTCGGAGAGAAGAACTTCCTCCTCATCTCTGAAATAGATGACCCCTTACTCTGAGATTCTGCCCTCTGGTCCGAGACTCTCCCAAAGGAGAAACAATCTCTTGGCTTCTACCCTGAAGAAAGGAAATTCCTAACCAATGAATAAGATTCTTGAGCAAAATGCAGAAAATAGGGAATCAATAATGCAGTTTACACATATATGAATGCAGTAGGTGGATCAGAATGACTAGTCATGATTTTAAACATATATACTGATATTTTAAATGTATTTAAATGTATTGTTCACTTTAGCCAAGCAAAGTTACTGAAAGGTATGGTGGTAAATATCATTAGTTTAAATCCAGAGATCTGGGAACCTGTTAGCAATCATCGTATCAGGAATTCCTGTGAGGGGACATATTTTGCAACATTAATGAATAGATCCATTCATTGTCCAGACACAAGGACAGATATGGGGTCGGGCCTGGCCTGGGAGAAAGTCAGGGCTGGACGGGAGCGGGGTGGGGGGGTGGTCTGGTTGGCCAGCAATCGAGGGGGGCAGGTATCAGGAAGATCCAAGATTGGTTGGGGGGGGGAGAGGGGGTGGGGGGGAAGGTGGCAGTGTACATGTGAACTGACAGCTAGACGCATGCGCAATGGCTCATGCAGCACTATGCTGCCGGCTCTTGGGTTGGATGAGGCCCTGGATGCAGAACACATGTCTATTCAACTTGGTTGTGAGCCGGTGGGAATGTTCAATTTGACCTTACGGTAACGTCTGCCATTACCCAGCAACAGAGAAATGGTTAGAACCAAGAAGGGAGACAACATCTGAACTTGAAGGATGAATAGAATATCACCACGCTATTAAGTATCATATGGTTGGATGAGTTACTTGACAGAGATTTATATTGATGTATGATTACTAAATGAAATTGATTTTAAGCTAATGAAAGGCAGAATTATTGATTAGGAAAATCTATAATTGATCTATATTTGATTATGTAGTTCTGATCTTTCAGAGTGGTTCTATAGCTCAATTCCCAGAGCTGTTTAACTCTTTGGAAGTTTCCAGTCAGTTGTATGTTTGTTCTGTTTGTTCTTTCTAAAATAAATTTGTTACGTTTTTGCACGGAGATATTTGCCTTGCGAGTTTTGAATTGTCTAAGTTAAGACATGGTTGGCCACCTTCAAATTTCCCCACAACAATCTCTAAGAATCCTATGTCCAGGATTCCCGCAAAACAAAGCAAATTGCCCAATGAGCTGGAAGACGGGAGAATTTCCCACCTGTTTTTTGAACGTACTTGTCTGAGTGAATCTTCAACACTCTATTCAATGCACTCTGACTCATACTGAAAAATAGGAGATGGGGCCTCATCCAACCCAAGAGCCGGCAGCATGGTGCTGCATGAGCCATTGTGCATGTGTCTAGCTGTCAGTTCACATGCACACTGCCACCTCCCCCCCACCCCCAATCCCCCACCCCCTCACCCCCACCCCCACCCCCCGACACCACGCCAGCCTCCTGATTGCTGGCCTCTGATTGCTGACCTTCCCTGGAACCTCCTCGCCACCGCCCCCCCCACCCCCCACCCCAATCTTGGGTCTTCCCGATACCTGCCCCCCTCGCTTGCTGGCCAACCAGACCACCCCCCACCCTGCCCCCATCCAGCCCTGACTTTCTCCCAGGCCAGCCCCGACCCCACTCCCATGGCCAGCCCTGACCCCACCATGGCCAGCACTGATCGTCTCCTCACTCCCTCTCCCAACAGTCCCACTTGCAGAATGGCAGCCAACCCCCACCACCAATCATCCCCCTATAGGCCCCTCACCCGGCATTGCCCAGTTTCCAGTGGGCACTGCCAATGTGCCCCCGGACCGTGCCAGGGTGCCAGGCATTTTTCAGAATAGAGATCTGTAGCTAGCGAAGTTCTGCAGGGATTAGTGATGAGACCTTTATTGTTTATAGTATATATAAATGATCTGAGGAAAATGTAGGTGGTCTGATTAGTAAGATTGATGGAGTTGCTGATAGTGCCAGGGATTGTCAGAGGACACAACAGGATATGGATAGATTGGAGACTTGGGCACAGAAATGACAGATAGAGTTTAATCTGGACAAATGCGAGGTGATGAATTTTGTAAGATCAAATTTAGGTACAAATTATATAGAAAATGGCAGAACCTTTCTGAGTATTGATATATAGAGGGATCTGGTCATGCAGGTAAACAGATCCCTGAAAGTGGCAACACAGGTGGATTAAGTGGTCAAGAGAGCACACAGCATGCTTACTCTCATTGGCCAGGGGATCAAGTATAAAAGGTGGTAAGTTATATTGCAGCTGTATAAAACTTTAGTTAGGCCACATTTGGAATTTTGCGTGCAGTTCTGCTCTGCAGGGTTTTAGGTTTGAGGGGAGACTGGGTAAACGCAGATTATTTTCACTGGAAGGAGAGAGGTTAAGGAGTGACCTGATGGAGGTTTATAAAATTATGAGAAGCATAGACACTGTGGATAGTTAGAGACTTTTTCTCAGGGTGGAAAGGTTAACTACAAGAAGGCCCAGGTTCATGGTAAGAGGGAGGGAAGTTCAGGGGAGATGTTCGGTGGAAGATTTTCACACAGAGGGTGGTGGCTGCCTGGAATGCACTGCCAGTGGAGGAGGTGGAAGCAGGCACATCAGCAATGTTTAAGGTCTAACTTGAAATACACAAGAATGGGAGGCGAACAGAGAGATAGAAAGGGCATATGGACAATAAATAGTGGGTCTAAATAAGGATTAGGGAATTGGCACAGGCTTAGTGGGCTGAATGGCCTATTTCTGTGCTGTATTGTTTTTGCGCTTTAATTTGCTTATTAACCATGTTTGATTTAATCTGTTCCTGGAATCCTTCTTCCTCACTGAGATACATCTTAGTTGTGTGTCATGAGCTATTTTATGTCCTTTCATCAACCATTACGGCGAAACTCCTTTCCCAGTTCCACTCCAGCCAGATCTGCCCTCATTCATAGAATCATAGAGGCTTACACCATGGAAACAGGCCCTTCGGCCCAACTTATCCATGCTGCCCTACTTTTTAAAACCCTTAAGCTAATCCTAAGTGCCCACATTTGGCCCATATCCCTCTATATCCATTGTACCCATGTAACTGTCTAAATGCTTTTCAAAAGACAAAATTGTTCTTGCCTCTTCTACTACCTCTGGCAGCTTGTTCCAGACACTCACCACCCTCTGTGTGAAAAAATTGCCCCTCTGGACACTTTTGTATCTCTCCCCTCTCACCTTAAACCTATGCGCTCTACATAAGAACATAAGAAATAGGAGCAGGAGTAGGCCATCTAGCCCTTCGAGCCTGCCCCGCCATTCAATAAGATCATGGCTGATCTGTCATGGCTCAGTTCCACATTCCCGCCCTCTCCCCATAACCCTTAATCCCCTCTCTTATCAAAAACCCATCAGCCCGCGTCTTAAAAATATTTAGCGAGGTAGCCTCCACCACCTCAACGGGCAGAGAATTCCAGAGATTCACCACCCTTTGAGTGAAGAAGTTCCTCCTCAACTCCGTTCTAAACCGCCCCCCCTTTATCTTGAGGCTGTGCCCCCTTGTCCTACTGTCCTTTCTGAGCGGGAAGAGCCTCTCCACCTCTATCCTATCCATCCCATTCATCATCTTATATGTCTCAATGAGATCTCCCCTCATTCTTCTAAACTCTAACGAGTACAAGCCTAGTTTATTCAGCCTCTCCTCATAGCTCAACCCTCTCAACTCCGGAATCAGCCTAGTAAACCTCCTCTGCACTCCCTCCAAGGCCAAAATATCTTTGCGTAAGTGCGGCGACCAAAACTGCACACAGTACTCCAGCTGTGGCCTCACCAATGCCCTATACAGCTGCAGCAAGACCTCCCTACTTTTATATTCAATCCCCCTCGCTATGAAGGCCAGCATCCCATTCGCCTTCCTGACCACCTGCTGCACCTGCAAGCTGGGTTTTTGCGACTCATGCACAAGGACCCCGAGGTCCCTCTGCACCGTCGCCTGCTGCAGTTTTTCGCCACGTAAGTAATAGTCCTTCCTACCATTATTCCTACCAAAGTGGACAACCTCACATTTGCCAACATTAAATTCCATTTGCCAGTTCCTGGCCCATTCGCCCAGCCTATCTAGATCCTTCTGCAGACTCTCCACACCCTCTGCACAATTTGTCGTTCCCCCAATCTTGGTGTCATCAGCAAATTTCGACACCCTACACTCGGTTCCCTCCTCCAGATCATCTATATAAATGGTAAATAGCTGAGGCCCCAGCACCGACCCCTGGGGCACTCCACTAGTCACCATCCGCCAATCCGAATAGCACCCATTGACCCCCACTCTCTGCCTCCTATTTGACAACCAATCCTCTATCCACGCTAACACCCTACCCCCAATTCCATGCCCCCTGACCTTCTGCAATAACCTCTTGTGAGGCACCTTGTCAAACGCCTTCTGAAAATCCAGAAAGACCACATGCACCAGCTCTCCTCTATCCACCGCCCTAGACACATCCTCATAGAACTCCAATAAATTTGTCAGACACGACTTCCCCTTAACGAAACCGTGCTGCATCTGCTCTACCAAATAATTCTCCTCAAGATGCCTCGCTATTTCCTCCTTGATGACAGATTCTAACATTTTTCCTACAACAGACGTTAAACTAACCGGCCTATAATTCCCCGCCTTTTGCCTGCCACCCTTCTTAAACAACGACGTAACATTAGCCGTTTTCCAATCTTCCGGCACTTCCCCGGAATCCAGTGACGTTTGGAAAATAACCACCAAGGCATCCACTATCACCTCCGCCATTTCTTTCAGAACCCTTGGATGCATTCCATCCGGTCCTGGGGACTTGTCCACAATCAGTTCCCTCCAGTCTGTCAAGCACCGCCTCTCTAGTAACAATAACATCATTAAGACCCTCCACTCCTACCATCTTTCCATCGCTAACACCCGGCAAATTATTCACGTCCTCCTCCGTGAAGACCGAAACAAAAAAGTTATTCAGGGCCTCAGCCATTTCCCCATCCCCTACCACTAAGTCCCCCCTCTCATCCTCTAAGGGTCCAACGTTCACCCTAGCCAGCCTCTTCCTTTTTATATATTTATAAAAACTCTTGCTATCCTTTTTTATATTAAGCGCTAGCCCAGCTTCATAGTTTCTCCTACCCTTCTTTATCAACTTCTTTGTCAATCTTTGTTGACATTTAAACCTCTCCCAATCCTCTTCTCGCCCACTACTCTTAGCTACTCTAAAGGCATCTGCTTTTAATTTAACACTTCCCTTTACCTCCTTCATTATCCACGGCTGATTACCTCTCCTCCTACGATCCTTTTTAACCATCGGAATAAATTTCTGCTGAGCACCAAGAAAGATCTCCTTAAAGATCCTCCACTGCTCCTGAGCAGACCTACCTTCCAATGCGCTCCCCCAGTCCACATTCGCCAATTCCTCTCTCATCCTACCGTACTCCCCTCTGTTCAAACAAAGGACACATGTCCGGGAACCCACTTTCTAGTGGGTTTTAGACTCCCCTACCTTTGGGAAATGATATTGACTATCTCGCTGATCTGTGCCCCTAATTATTTTATAGACCTCTATAAGATCACCCCTCAGCCTCGTACGCTCCAGAGAAAAAAGTCCCAGTCTATAGTGGTCAATTCTGGTCGCTACACTACCAGAAGGATGTGGAGGCTTTGGAGAGGGTACAGAAAAGATTTACCAGGATGTTGCCTGGTATGGAGGGCATTAGCTATGAGGAGAGGTTGGAGAAATGTGGTTTGTTCTCACTGGAGCGACAGAGGTTGAGGGGAGACCTGATATAAGTCTACAAGATTATGAGGGGTTTGGACAGAGTGGATAGTCAGAAGCTTTTCCCCAGGGTGGAAGAGTCAATTACTAGGGGGCATTGGTTTAAAGTGAGAGGGGCAAGGTTTAAAAGAGATGTACGAGGCAGATTTTTTTACACAGAGTGGTGGGTGCCTGGAACTTGTTGCTGGGGGAGGGAGTGGAAGCGAATATGGTAGTGACTTTTAACGGGTGTCTGAGATGGGAATAGAGTGACACAGTCCCCGGAAGAATAGGGGGCTTTAGTTCAGTCAGGCAGCATGGTCAGTGCAGGCTTGGAGGGCCGAAGGGCCTGTTCCTGTGCTGTAATTTTCTTTATTCTTTGCTCTTTGTTCTTATTCAGCTTCTCCTTATAACTCAATCCATTCAGGTCCCAGTAGCATCCTAGTAATTTTTTTTCTGCACTCTTTCTAGTTTAACAATATCCTTTCTATAACAGGATGACCAGAATTGCACACAGTATTCCAAGTGTGGCCTTCCCAATGTCTTGTACAACTTCAACAAGACGTCCCAACTCCTGTATTCAATGTTCTGACCAGTGAAACCAAGCATGCCGAATGCCTTCTTCACCACTCTGTCCACCTGTGACTCCACTTTCAAGGAGCTATGAACATGTACCCCGAGATCTCTTTGATCTGTAACTCTCCCCAATGCCCTAACATTAACTGAGTAAGTCCTGCCCTGGTTCAGTCGACCAAAATGCATCACTTCACATTTATCTAAATTAAACTCCATCTGCCATTCGTCAGCCCATTGGCCCAACTGATCCAAGATCCTGCTGCAATTGGAGATAACTTTCCTCACTGTCCACCGTGCCACCAATCTTGGTGTCATCTGCAAACTTACCAACCATGCCCCCTATATTCTCATCCTATATTGTCATTAAATGACAAATAACAGTGGACCCAGTACTGATTCCTGAGGCACACCGCTGGTCACAGGCCTCCAGTTTGAAAAGCAACTCTCTACAATCACCCTCTGGCTTCTGTCCAGAAGCCAATTTTGTATCCATTTAGATACCTCACCCTGGATTCCGTGAGATTTAACTTTATGCAATAACCTACCATGCGGTACCTTGCCAAAGACCTTGCTAAAGTCCATGTGGACAACATCAACTGCTCTGCCCTCATCTACCTTCTTGGTTACCCCTTCAAAAAACCTTCAAAAAGGGTCATTCCTATAACAATGACCCTTCTTTAAGTTTAGCACAGTTGTTTCTGACCCAGATTTCTCAATCTCAAACTGAATGCTAAATTCTACCATCTTGTGGTCACTGTTTCCTAGGGGATCTTTTACTCTGAGATTATTTATTAAACCTGACTCGTTTTACATTACCAGATCCAAAATAACCTGATCCCTGGTGGGATCCACAATGATCCTTGGTGGGATCCACAATATATTATTCTAGGAAACTGTCCCATTGCACTGCCCAATGAGCAATCCTTCTGTGCCTGACCCTGTGGGGGCCTCGATTGCCAGCTGGAGTGAAAGACTCCTGGATGGGGCCTGGAGGTAGGGGGAGGAGATGCTAGCGAGCCTGGAGATTTCAATCCCGGGCCTGCCAATGATATTTCAAATCTATGGTAATGAGCAGCCAGAAATCGCTGCTAGAAAGCTGACTGTCGGAGGCTGTGGTGCTCAGTGGGAGCCCACCATATGACCTATGCTCGAGTCTTGTAGCACAGTGGGGTTGGGAGAATCTGCCCCAGGGTGTTAGGCTAAAAATAAGCTAAATTTGGGAAGTGAACTACCTGGGATCTACTAGATCCCCCAGGCCACCAATAGATCAGAGTAAAGCACTTTCCACTCTGCCCAATCCTAATGCACCTTAGTCTGTGCTCAGGAAGAGCCTTTCCTGTGGTTCCAATGTAGGGATTTCTCATCTTGAAAGCTCTCAGCTGTGAACTGATCGAGGGCAGGTATATAGACATCCAGAGGAGATCCAAAATAAGAAACAGCAATATGTAAATATTATGTAATGGCAAATGACACTGTTTCTGCTCAAAACCAATACTTCCCCCATTGAAAAAGGTTGAATTTCAACCCATTATCATAGATTTCTAATTGTAAACAGCCCCAGTCTCTTACTCTCAATCTAACTATACTTCACAAGCAAGTATCAGCTTTACTGAGCAAGGCTGTTGGTTTGATGTTGGATTGGAGATGCCTCAGTGATAACTGTGGAGTGTTTGGGATTGTCCCGAGGAATCTTTCACACAGGGACATCAAAAAAATCTCATCTGCCTGGCGTACAATGCGCACTAAATATCGCACTGCAAAACATCTGCCCCCCAACCCGCTCCCACTCCCAACCCTGGTTGTGTAGAAGACTCCAGCAAAGTTTCCCCCACACTTACAGATGTCGATATCAGCTGATGCTAGTTTCCCCGTGGGGCCAAAATGGATCCGAATAAATTTCCCCTACATAGAGAGAAGAGAAGGGATTCCAGATGAGAACATGTGACGGTGACAGTACTTCAGTTACAGTGGGACTCATTCATAAAATGCTTGAAGATATTTAAATATGATCAGTTGCCAAGTCATTGCATTCCTTGCCTGTAACGTTAGTGTGTCTTTAAGAGATTTTTTAAAAATCATGTTCTTTGCAATTCTCACAGCCTCAGCTCTCATTGTCGCCAGGCTATCTGTCCTTTTATTGCTACTTCAATGGCTTAAATGGGAGTTGTTTATTTTTTCTCTCAGCTTTTTAATGACCCTGCATTGTTAGGAGCAAGGTCATGTGTTCTGGGTAGTTTTTATTCCTCCTGTAAGGTTTCATTTGCTGTTTGGCTAGCTGCAGATTTAGTTTTAGAAGGGGCTTAAAGCTGAAAAGCAGTGTCTTTCTCTCTCCCTGGTTTTGGAAATTCTGCTAGTTAGCTGAAAGCAAGGCTTCTTGCCTTCCTGGAGTGGAAAATCTGCTGTTAGCGGTTTGACCAGAGTCTGTCCCTGATGTTCTGGGGAACTGTTCTAACTTGAAACGATTCTCAAAGTATTCAGAAGCCTGCTAGGGGTTACAATGCTAAGAAATCAGGGTTTCAATTCTCCATCCAAAGGACTCAGTTCCAGTATCATGTCAGCATTAGTCTTTGTTGTGTTAAACCTGTGGAAAGGGTTCTTTTGTCTGTGGGAAGTTTTGTTTTATTGGAACAGTTTAGAAATATTTGTTAAGGGTTACACATTATCATGGTTGTTTTTGTCTGCAATTGATAAAAGTTCTTGCTAATTTTCTTTCTATATATGTTAATTATATTCTTAAATAAACCTTGTTTGATGAAAGCTCTCTAGTGGGTCTTTGGAATCATACTGGAGTGGAACATCTCATGCCTATCCTCACCAAATACAAAATGCAAAACCTATGATCCAGGTGGACTCCATAAAACACTTTGGAGTTTCTAACCTGCATTATAACATTCCTCTTATGGAACCTCTTACTGTACATTAGATTGTCAGGTATTAAGTGTTCAATTATTGTTCAACATTGTCAGTGGTAAGAGAAAAGATTTCACTAAATACTTACAAAACGGCTGGAGTTGTCATTTCTTAAGGTTTTGGCATTCCCAAAAGCTTCCATCGCTGGGTTTGCCTCAATGATCTGGTCCTCCAGAGTGCCCTGGAAATTTAACAATATCAGAATGAACTGTGTAAACTGTTCTGGGTTCACTTCAATTCATGATCTAATCTTCAGGAAATAGTCAAAATATCTCACTCCTTTTTCACAGGCACCCCTGCCCCTTCCCCTCGAGCTTGAATCTACTTGAGTGAAACTCTGATGCCCAAGTGTTGACTGTTAGAAATTGCTAATTACTAACTTGGTCCATTTGGTAATTAACTCAGATTAATTCCATTCAAAATCTTGCTGCACTGACTTGACATCTAGAGCGAGGAGATGATCAGGGATTGCATATTGGTTGTCTGGGCTTTGAAGGAGCAGGTGGGATTTGATGCTGTTTATCTCCCACAGAGTGTGGAGATTTACAAAGAACATGTAGACAAGCTGATAGCAACACAGAGAAATAACACAGAGCGGCACAGGGAGCAGCATCTTACCCCAGTCTTTGTTGCTGGTTGAGACTTGGAGGAAGAGAAAAAGAGAAAAGAATGAATCCTTTCTGACTGAGACAATAAACATTTTCCTTCACTGAGAAAGAGAAACAACTTTATTTTGAAAAATTAAAAGCACAGCTATCAAAAGCTATATTTAAAAAAATTTGTTTTAAAAACACACAAAAAAGGAAAAAATAATCTCTAGGGGGAAAAAGTATTTACTCAGTAATGTACAACTGTGGATAAATTATTGAATGTTAAAGTACAGCAGAAGCCAAAACACTTTCTACAGAAAAAGGCAAAAATGCAAAATGAAAAGTGAAGAAGTTTGAAATGTTGATCTTACTCCCTTCTTTCCACCTCCTTCTCCCAAGGCAGCAACAATAGCAAAGTACTGAATAACACGTTTAGTGTTGACTGTTTTCCCAGCTCCTGATTCCCCACTGGGATTGGACAAAACCCAGGAAAAGAAAAAAGTGAAAAAGTTAAACCCCAAAAAGTAAAAATTAAGCAACAAAATATTCATAAATATACAAAATATTAAATACAAGCAAAAGAAAATCAAGGTTTTTGATGCATTGCTCTCGTTGTTAAAATGTTTTTTTTTCTGCAGAATGAGTGTGCCCTCAAGATGAAAGAATTCTCGGCTGCCCATTCATCTGTTTCTGATTGTCTCTCTGTCAGTGTCTGTCTGTCTCTCTGTCAGTGTCTGTCTGTCTCTCTGTCAGTATCTGTCTGTCTCTCTGTCAGTATCTGTCTGTCTCTCTGTGTCGGGAGGGGGTAGATGTGAGGTGATGTGGGAGGGAGTTTGTTCTGTGGGATTAAATTGGGTCACAGAATATTTGACCTGTTGTTTCTGCAGTAATTCTATGAATGAGTAATTCACCCAAGTGCCATCGCCGTACCCTGCCCCACATTCCGTTCTTACCTGGTTTGGCCTACATGTGACTCCAGAGCCACAGCAATGTGGTTGATCCTGAACTGACCCTAGCAAGCCAGTCAGTTCAAAGGGAATTAGAGATGAGCAAAAAATGCTGGCCTTGTCAGCGACACTCACATCATATGAAATAATATCTGTCCCTTTAACGGCCATTTAGACTTTGTTTTCTAAATAGAGTCAACACAGGCTATACTCAGAATGGATCCACTTTACACAGAGGTCTCAAGCAAACACCAGGCCCCGACCCATAACTGCAAATTATCTGAAGTCAGTTCCAGCCTTTCTTATATTGTATGTTTATTGTAGGCATCTAAATTTAAATATTTTGGAACCAAAATAGCTATAGTGTTTGAGCCTGTATTGAAATACTCAGTGAACTTCTTTTATAGACATTAATCAATGATTAATAACAATTACTGCATGGATAACTCACAGTGACCAAAGCAAAGGTTTACACTTGTTAGGAAAACAATAGTAGTTTTCAGTGATTTATATTTGTACTGGTAAAAATTAGAAATAAAGTCTATTTTTAGGTGGGTTTAATTTAACATTTCTGTGGCTGGAAGGGTAAAATGTAGAGTTAAATTCATGGTGGACAAAGGTGTTTGTATGTGTGGGGGTTGATTTCAATTCCAACTGTGTTTATACTGTGCTTAGAGATGGTTACAGCATGAAGAAGGAATAAAATAACAGTAGTTGGTTAACAACTAGGGCTTTTTATTCTTAGTTTGGCTGAAATTGTTTTCAGTTGAAGACAGGACACCGAGGACTGAACATTTCTCAGCTCTGCCTGAAGACTGAACAGGACAAAGATTCAGCAAAAAGATAGGCTTCCTAAAGAACCAGATACAATCCAGAGAACCAGGGAATTAGGACATAAAGAATGTCTTAGGAAGACTTGAGTTAAGAGAATATAGGACAAGGCATTATTCAGAAGATTTCAAGGAGAGAAGCAGACAATGTGCTGTGAAGAAATAGACAGCGGCAGTAACCAAAATTAGAATAGGAAGGCAAACTTCAGAGGTAAATCATAAGTTGGATGCCAACTTAATAGAGCCTGGGAATCAAGAGGTAAAGCAATTGAGAAGAGTTTGTACAGCAGTCATGGCAAAGAAATCTTGAAGGGGAAGCTGTGAAGCCTGGATACTGGATTGTTTGTTAAAAGTGGAGCAGAAGCTTTGTTTAGAAGAGTCATTTGGAAAACTCAGATTGGATTTCAGAATGCAAACTGCAAATGCACACCACTTTTATGAAAGAAGATTTTAAAGTGTGTTTTTCTTCTGGGACTGGAGTTTGGAAACTCTCATATGACAATTATTGGGGGATTCTGAAGAGAAATCCACAGACACTAACTTGCGTTCAGAGTAGAGTGTGTGCGTTTGACCACAGCCAATCTGTGTGCTTAAAGGGACTTTGTGTTACTGACAGCTTTGTAGCTTAAGATGTATTTTGTAATGTTGCTATTAAAATCTGAGAAGCTAAGTGAGAGTTAAACAGTATTGTAACAAAATCTGACTTTTCGTGCTTAATCCTTTTTCTTGTTCTTAAAACTAATTTGCAATCTTGTGACTCTGTTCCACCCTATTTTCTAAAGAAAAGTAAAACTTAAGATCTTTTGAGCCAGAGTTGCATCCTCGGATGTCCCTTTCCAGTTATAACATCAACTGGGATTGTAATACATTTCATAAATAAACCAACCAATGTCTTAGGATATCCATGTGGAGACAAAATCAAGTGAAATCTTACAGTGAAGTGACGATAGAGGATGGGTCTTGGGGTCAAATCTAATTCAGTCCTGATTTCAAGCTGTTTAATTCTGACATAATGCTTTGATTCTTGTCTGTAATTGGTGAAATCTGCAGTGATTTCAGATGTTGGAAATGGACATGGTCAAAGTGTCACACAAGCGACATTGCCACCTCTGGCAGCATAGTATAATTACAGTGTGACAGGTTTCCGTCGGAATTTCTCATTATAAACATTGACAGAAATGTATAAAATTTATCAATTTGTGAAGGAGTGTTATCCAAAAAACATGCGGTCTGTTATATATAATAACACTGCATCTCAATACACAATCTCATGTGGTCACAGCTCAGCCAGGCAGCCTGGTTACCAGCCTGTGAGGCAACAGCGCTAATAGCAAACAAACCATGAATGGAAATGTTGAAAAAGTCTTGGTCAAGATTAGAATTTGACATTCTAATGAGGAATATTACTAGATAATGCTGAGAAATCAGCAGGCGTAATGAGTAATGTTTCAGAACGTTAACAGGATTGTTAACTCATTCTTCAGTCCTTATCAATGAATTCACTTTCATTTCAACTTTAAATACAAGTGGGAATTAGTTTATAAATATTATTAAAATATGTAAGTTAAGGACTCACGTAATCAGCATTGATTGGTTCTCACGATCTAGAAAAATGGAGTTATTGTTAATAATTATTCCTAGCCTATCTCCTTCTCACAACCTCCAGTATAACTCTCACCCAACTGATACAGGGAGTCACTCAGTGTTACTCGCAGTCTGCAGTATAGATCACCAACCACCACAATCAGCTCAGCCAGTCATACAGGACTGTTCTCACTGTGGTTTTGTTTGACACACACAGGATGATACTTACTGCGGACCATGTCATTGTAGGCATTGTCAGCAATGGAGTAGATATGAGGTGGAGCCTCAGAACGTCTCTTTCCTTTGTAGGCGGCAACTACTGGTGCGCTGTACACAGGGAGCCATTTATACGGGTTCACCGTCACACAGAATAATCCTGAGTAGGTCTGTGAAGAGGAAAGACACAATGAAGCAGAAGGTGGGGCAGCACGGTGGTACAATAGTTAACACTGCTGCCTCACAGTGCCAGGGACCCGGGTTCAATTCCCGGCTTGGGTCACTGTCTATGCAGAGTCTGCACATTCTCCCCGTGTCTGTATGGGTTTCCTCTGGGTGCTCCAGTTTCCTCTCACAGTCTGAAAGATATGCAGGCTAGGTGGGTTGGGCACGCTAAATTGCTCCTTTGTGTCGGGGGACTGGAGACACAGTCATAGAGGTTTCCAGCATGGAAACAGGCCCTTTGGTCCATGCTGCCCATTTTGTTTTAACGAATTATAAGTGTGAGGTGATTCATTTTGGTAGGACAAACAAATGCAGATTACAGGGTCAACGGCAAGGTTCTGAGGAATGTGGAGGAACAGAGAGATCTTGGGGTTCATATCCACAGATCTCTGAAGGTTGCCACTCAAGTGGATAGACCTGTGAAGGTTTATAGTGTGTTAGTGTTTATTAACAGGGGTTTGAGTTTAAGAGCCGTGGGGTTATGCTGCAACTATACAGGGCCTCAGTGAGACCACATTTGGAATATTGTGTGTAGTTCTGGTCACCTCACTATAAGAAGGATGTGGAAGCATTGGAGAGAGTGCAGAGGAGATTTACCAGGATGCTGCCTGGTTTGGAGGGTAGGTCTGATGAGGAAAGGTTGAGGGAGCTGGGGCTTTTCTCTTTGGAGTGGAGGAGGATGAGAGGCGACTTAATAGAGGTTTAAAAGATGATGAGAGGGATAGATAGAGTGAATATGCAGAGACTATTTCCTCAGGTGGATGTAGCTGTAACTAGGGGGGCATATCTATAAGGTTCGTGGTGGGAGATGTAGGAGGGATGTCCGAGGTAGATTCTTCACTCAGAGAGTGGTTGGGGTGTGGAATGCACTGCCTGCTGTGATAGTGGAGTCGGACACTTTAGGAACTTTCAAGCGATTATTGGATAGGCACATAGAGCACTCCAGAATGATAGGGAGTGGGATAGCTTGATCTTGGGTTTGGACACAGCTCTGCACAACATTGAGGGCCAAAGGGCCTGTACTGTGCTGTACTGTTCAATGTTCTATGATTAAGCTAGTCCCAATTGCCTGCGTTTGGCCCATATCCCTCTATACCCATCGTACCCATGTAACTGTCTAAACGCTTTTTAAAAACCCAAATTTTACCTGCCTCTAGTACTACCTCTGGCAGCTTGTTCCAGACACTCACACCCTCTGGACCGTTTTATATCTCTCTCCTCTCACCTTAAACCTCTGCCCTCTAGTTTTAGACTCCCCAACCTTTGGGAAAAGATATTGACTATCTACCTTATCTATGCTGCTCATTATTTTATAGAGCTGTGTAAGATCTATGATTCTCTGTGCTGCTTGATGTCACTTTCATGAAGAGACAAGTGAATAAGCTGAAGTGATTGGCCTATCTTCCCCCTTTGGGTAATGGATTCAGATCCTTCCCAGACAAATCCTGTTGAAATATTCCCTGTTCATTGGCTGCAGGGATTCAGTGTAAAGTTTGAACTGTTTTAATCCAGTTTCTCATGTGTCTGCACACATCAGAAAGCCACCCCAAAAGTGGAATGAAGAAGTTTGTCGCTCCCTGTGAGGCTCAAACTGGAAAAGTCAGAAACTTCCCATGGAGAGAGGTCTCAGTGTAGAAAAAAATTAATTCAGATATGGATAAAAAAGACAGTCGGTAGATCAGAAAATAGGTGTTGTGAAACACTGAGGCTTACTGACCCAGCTCTCCCCACTCCCCCTGCCTCACTGCTGCTCCCAGGCCTGACCAGCTCTCCCCACTCCCCCTGCTCCCTTTTCCTGAGCTGTGGGATCTCTTTCCTCTGACTAAATAGGCCAATCCTAAATACTTTCAAAAACTGCTTCCCTGCCTTATCTTCAGGAGCCCACACGGTCACCCATCAGATTTTAGACCCTTGGGTGGGTGCCTTTTGTGCTTTTATGGAGATGAACACACACTCCCTGCAACAGCCCCCAGGGAGGTGGCAATTCTGAGTGTATACAAAGTCAGACCCCAAACCTGAGTCCAAGTTTCCATCTCCAGGAGCAAACCATTCCCAAAACAGGCATTCAGACCCATTCCCAAAATGGGGATTATTGGATTTCATTCTCACAATCTGGGTGAATATGTTATCTCAGTGAAGGTTACTTGGAGATGTGTTGCCTTTACCATTGCACATTCTCACATTGTTTGTGTCTACTGCCCTGGGCCATCAGGGCAGGAGTTTAGATTGCTCTCGGACAGTACAGGATTGTTAGACATGACCAGTGACCTGTCCAGATATTGCTTCCCCCTTTAATTCAACATGAAAAGCTTGGAGAAATTTAGCAGTATTTCCTGATCACTCACGGCCCATTTTGTTCAAGGTCTTTAATTCTAAGAGACTCAGAAACTGAGGATCGTTCTTACATAAATCATCCAGTTACTGTAGCGTCGCCGTAAATTTGACAACACAGATGCTTCGTTCAGATTGGTCAGCATGGCCATGTCTTCAATCATATCAAACTTGGGAGGGTTCATCTGTTGAATATCATCTTCTTTAACTGTTACAGTCTGAAAGGCAGAGAGACGAAGACGTTTGTCAAATTGATGCAATAGCTGTTGGCTACATTCAAGGGTCTTTTTCTGAATGGAGGTCAGTCACCAGTGGAGTGCCCCAGGGATCTGTTCTAGGACCCTTGCTGTTTGTCATTTTCATAAATGACCTGGATGAGGAAGTGGAGGGATGGGTAAGTAAGTTCACTGATGACACGAAGGTCGGTGGTGTTGTGGATGGTCTGGAAGGATGGCAAAAGTTGCAGCAGGACATAAATAGGATGCAGGACTGGGCGGAGAAGTGGCAGATGGACTTCAACGCGGATAAATGCGTAGTCGTCCATTTTGGCAGAACCAACGGGATGAATGAGTACACTATCAAGGGCAGGAGTCTTGGTAGTGTTGAGGAGCAGAAGGATCTTGGGGTCCGGGTCCACAGGACTCTTAAATCGGCCTCGCAGGTGGAAGATGTGGTCAAGAAGGCGTATGGTGTACTGGCCTTCATAAATCGAGGGATTGAGTTTAGGAGTCGGGAGGTAATGCTGCAACTTTACAAGACCCTTGTCAGGCCTCATTTGGAGTATTGTGCGCAGTTCTGGTCGCCTCACTATAGGAAAGACGTAGAAGCTATTGAAAGGGTACAGAGGAGATTTACAAGGATGTTGCCTGGACTGGGAGGCATGCCTTATGAAGTTAGGTTGAGGGAACTGGGTCTCTTTTCCCTGGAGAGACGTAGGTTGAGAGGCGACCTGATAGAGGTTTATAAAATGTTGAGAGGAATAGATAGGGTGGATTCTCAGAGGCTATTTCCCCGGGTTGAAATGGTCGCTACGAGAGGACACAGATTTAAGGTGCGGGGAGGAAAGTACAGAAGTGATGTTAGGGGTAAGTTTTTCACTCAGAGGGTGGTGAGTGAATGGAATCGGCTGCCGTCAGTGGTGGTGGAGGCGAACTCGCTGGGGTCTTTTAAAAGACTTCTGGATGAGTATATGGGGTTTTATGGGATTGGGGGTTATAGATAGGAGTTGATGTGATCGGCACAACTCGTGGGCCGAAGGGCCTGTTTGTGCTGTAGTGTTCTATGTTCTATGCTCTAAACGTCAGTTTTAATAAAGAACAACAAGATAAAGTTCCAGTGGCTTCATCACAAAATGGTGCAGAATCTGGGAGGGGAGGGGGGGGAGGTTTCCACCCCAGGATCCCACTGCTGGCCTCGCTGCTGCCTAATTGGACCTTCCCATAAAGAGGCAGCAGAGCTCTCCAGCCAGCTGTGAGACCCCCAGCAACTCACTGGGTTTCCAGCCATTAACTCTGTCTCTCTCTGCACAAACATCCCATCCTCACTCCTGTCTTGAAGCTCATGGGAAGTAAAGGAGGGTTGTGTTTTAGAATGTTAACCTAGGATATGATTCAAGCTAAACTATGACAGCTGGACAAGGGTTAAAGGGAGGTTTCAGAACAAATGTCGAAAGTTATCCCCAGAAAGGGATCAACACTTGGCCACATGACTGATGATGACACAGTGGTTAGCGCTGCTGCCTCACAGCGCCAGGAACCTGGGTTCGATTCTCAGTAGCGCAGTGGTACAGTGGTTAGCGCTGCTGCCTCACAGCACCAGGAACCCAGGTTCGATTCCCGGTAGCACAGTGGTACAGTGGTTAGCACTGCTGCCTCACAGCACCAGGAGCCTGGGTTCGATTCCTGGCTTGGTCATTGTCTGTGTGGAGTTTGCACATTCTCCTCGTGTCTGCGTGGGTTTCCTCCGGTTTCCTCCCACAGTCTGAAAGGTGTCCTGGTTGGTGCATTGGCCATGCTAAATTCTTCCTCAATGTACCTGACTAGGGGACTAGGGGATTTTCACAGTAAGTTCATTGCAATGTTAATGTAAACCTACTTGTGACACTAACAAAATAAGCCTTAAAACTTTAAACTGATTCACTTAGATCCACGATAAAGTCAAGGTCACTGGAGTCTGGGCTGGCAGTTAGGCCCTGGCGAGTAGATCAACCTTGGCACAGTAAGATTAAAGTGCAGATAGATGGACACAGCACAGTGGGTGGCCAGCTAGCCTTCTGCACAATGGGGTCTTACCACTTACTTTGCCATTCTTTGTTTCCACTGTGAACTTTCCACCACCGGCTTCCTTAATCTCAGCTTCTACGTAAGCTTCCTTGTCATCAGGAACCCAACAACGTTTCTTACCTAGAGAAACCAAGAGTGAATTAATTCATCAACTCACATCCCAGGGGAAACAATCATCATTTCTGCTGAAAACACTGGGGAGACAGGATTAAGGAGAATCCGAAGGCATTTTAATCATACATTAGGAACAAAAGTTGTCAGGGAAAAAAATCTAGACCTCTCAGGGACAAAGGAGGGGAATTATGCTTAGAGCCCAAGGAAGTAGGGGAGATCCTAAATGAATACTTTGCATCAGTATTCACAAAGGAGAGGGATGTGTTGACTGGGAGTGTCTCAGAGGGGAGTGTTGACCCGTTAGAGAAAATCTCCATTACAAGGGAGGAAGTGTTAGGCTTTTTAGGGAACATTAAGACAGACAAATCCCCAGGGCCTGATGACATCTATCCCAGACTGCTCAGGGACAAGAGATGAAATTTCTGGGCTCTGACAGAAATCTTTGTCTCTTCACTGTACACAGGTGAGGTCCCTGAGGATTGGAGAATAGCGAATGTGGTACCGTTATTTAAGAAGGGTAACAAGGATAACCCGGGTAATTATAGGCCGGTGAGCTTGACGTCCGTGGCAGGGAAGAGGTTGGAGAGGATTCTTAGAGATAGAATGTATGCACATTTAGAACTGAATAATCTCATTAGTGACAGACAGCATGGTTTTGTACGAGGGAGGTCATGCCTTATAAATTTGGTGGGGTTTTTTGACGGAGGTGACAAAAACGATTGACGAGGGAAGGGCCGTGGATGTCGTCTATATGGATTTCAGTAAGGCATTTGACAAAGTCCCTCATGGCAGGCTGGTTAAGAAGGTTAAATCTCATGGGATACAAGGAGGGGTGGCTAGCTGGGTAGAGAACTGGCTTGGCCACAGAGGACAGAGGGTAGCAGGGGAAGAGTCTTTTTCTGGCTGGAGGTCTGTGACCAGTGGTGTTCCACAGGGCTCTGTACTGGGACCTCTGCTGTTTGTGATATATATAAATGGTTTGGAAGAAGATGTAGCTGGTGTGATCAGCAAGTTTGCGGATGACACGAAGATTGCTGGACTTACGGATAGTGATGAACATTGTCAGAGAATACAGCAGGATATAGATAGGCTGGAAAATTGGGCAGAGAAATGGCAGATGGAATTTAATCCAGATAAATGCAAAGTGATGCATTTTGGTAGGACTAATGTAGGGAGGAGTTATACAATAAATAACAGAACCATCAGGAGTATAGACACACAGAGAGACCTGGGTGTGCAAATCCACAAATCCCTGAAGGTGGCAGCACAGGTGGAGAAGATGGCGAAGAAGGCATATGGCTTGCCTGCCTTTATAGGACGGGATAGAGAGTATAAAAACTGGAGTCTGATGTTGCAGCTGTATAGAACGTTGGTTAGGCCACATTTGGAGTACTGCGTCCAGTTCTGGTCGCCACACTACCAGAAGGACGTGGAGGATTTGGAGAGAGTGTAGAGAAGGTTTACCAGGATGTTGCCTAGTATGGAGGGTCTTAGCTGTAAGGAGAGATTGGGTAAACTGGGGTTGTTCTCCCTGGAAAAACGGAGAATGAGGGGAAACCTAATAGAGGTGTATAAAATAATGAAGGGTATGGATAGGGTGAACAGTGGGAAGCTTTTTCCCAGGTCGGAGATGACGATCACGAGGGGTCACAGGCTCAGGGTGAGAGGGACGAGGTTTAATTCAGATATCAGAGGGAAGTATTTTACACAGAGGGTGGTGGGGGCCTGGAATGCGCTGCCAAGTAGGGTGGTGGAGGCAGACACGCTGGGATTGTTTAAGAATTACCTGGATAGTCACATGAACAGACTGGGAATGGAGGGATACAAACAAATAGAACATAGAACATTACAGCGCAGAACAGGCCCTTCGGCCCACGATGTTGCACCGACCAGTTAAAAAAAAACAACAATGACCCACTAACCTAAACCAATCCCTTTTCGTCCATAAACCTATCCACAGACCTCTTAAACGCCCCCAAACTAGGCGCATTTACAACTGCAGCAGGCACGGCATTCCAATCCCTCACCACCCTCTGGGTAAAGAACCTACCCCTGACACCTGTCCTATAACTACCCCCCCTTAATTTAAAGCCATGCCCCCTCGTGCTAGATTTTTCCATCAGAATGGTCGAGTTGGACCAATGAGTGGCACAGGCTTGGAGGGCCGAAGGGCCTGTTTCCTGTGCTGTACTGTTCTTTGTTCTTTGTTCTTCGAGTGTACAAACAACTCTCGAAAGGTAGCAAGACAGGTTGATGGGCTGTTAAAGCAGCAATAGTATCCTTGGCTTTATTAACAGTTGTGGACATGCCAGCGTTGGACTGGGGTAAACACAGTAGGAATTCTCACAACACCAGGTTAAAGTCCTTTAACCTGGGCTTTAAACTGGTATTGTGAGACTTCTTACTTTATTAACAGAAACAGAGAGAACAAAAGCTGGAAAGTTATGTTAAACCTTTCTAAAACACTGGATACACAGACGCTAGTTGGGGGATAGAACATAGAACATAGAACATAGAACATTACAGCGCGGAACAGGCCCTTCGGCCCACAATGTTGCGCCGACCAGTCTTATTTTTAAAAAAAAACATTGACCCACTAATCTAAACCAATCCCTTTTCGTCCATAAACCTATCCACCAATCTCTTAAACGCCCCCAAACTAGGCGCATTTACAACTGCAGCAGGCAGGGCATTCCAATCCCTCACCACCCTCTGGGTAAAGAACCTGCCCCTGACATCCGTCCTATAACTACCACCCCTTAATTTAAAGCCATGCCCCCTCGTGCTAGATTTCTCCATCCGAGGAAACAGGCTATCACCGTCCACCCTATCTAAACCTCTAATCATCTTATATGTTTCTATAAGATGCCCTCTTAGCCGCCTTCTTTCCAGTGAAAACAACCCCAAATCCCTCAGTCTCTCCTCATAGATTGTCCTCAACTCCGGATACCACACTTCAGAAAGAATGTCAGGTACTTGGATAAACCATAAAAATAGGAAGAGGATTACCAGATCCATGATAGCCTGTTCCCTAGTTGGCTCATCACATATTGCTCTAGAAAACTATCCCTAATGCATTCTATGAATTCCTTGTCGTAACTACCCTTTCCAACCTGACTAACCCTGACATCATCCTGCTAATTCTACTCTGACTAGCATAAGGCACTGTTAGCAATCCTGAAATCATTATCTTTGAGGTCCTACTTTTCAACCTACTTTCAAACTCATTATGTTCCATTTTTAGGACCTCAAGCTTTTTCTTCCTGTGTCATTAGTGCCAATGTACTGTGACCATTGGCTATTCATCCTCCCCCTTCAGAATATCCTACAGCCACTCTGAGATATCCTTGACCCTAGCACCAGGGAGGCAACATATTATCCTGAAGTCTCATTTGTGGCTACAGAAATGCCTGTCTATTCCCCTTACAATTGAATCCCTTGCATTCCCCCACTTTCTCCTCCTCCTATCTGCAGCAGAACTAACCGTGGTGCAACAGGTTTGGCTGCTGCTGTTTTCCCTCCAACAATATCCAGAGCAGTAAAGTTGTCTTGCAGGGGAATGGCCAGATGAGATTTCTTTTCTTCCTGCCTGGGGAATTTTAACCTCTGGTGTGGCCACCACTCCACAGTAGACTGTGAGGTGTTTTCACAACTGAGAGACACTCAAACAAGGAGACAGAGCTACAAGATAAAGGGTCAGTCATTTAAAACTGAGATGTGTAGAAATTTCTTCTCACAGAGGGTGGGGAATCTCTGGAATTCTCTGCCCCAAAGGATAGTGGAGGCTGGGTCATTGTTAGTATTTAAAGTGGAGGTGGATGAATATTTGATAGATTGAGGAACAGAGGGCGATGGGGAAATGATGCAGAAAAGGAGTTGAGGCCGGCATTAACCAGCCACTGAAATGGTGGGGCAGGTTGGAAAGGCCAAATTGTCAACTCCTGCTTCTATTTCTTGTGTGTTTTGCGTGGACAGTTAGGTGGCAGTTGAAGGTCAATGTGGAAAAATGTGAAATGATTCATTTTGGTAAGAACATGGAGAAAGAATATAAAATAAAGGGAACAATTCTAAAGGGGGGACAGGAACAGAGAGAGCTGGGTGTATCTGTGGAGATCACTGAAGGTGGCATTACTGGTGGAGAGAGAGTTAATAAAACATACAATATCCTGGGCTGTATTCATAGGGGCACAGAGCACAGGAGCAAGGAGGTTCTGCTCAGCTTATACAAGAGACTAGTTAAACCCCAGTGGGAATATTGTGTACTGTTCTGAGCACCACACGATAGGAAGGATGTGAACACATTGGATAGAATGCAGAAGTTTACAAGAATGGTTCCAGAGATGAAAAACTTCAGTTATGAGGATGGATTGGAGAGGTTGGGACTGTTCTCCTTGGAGAGAAGAAGACTAAGAGGAGATTTGATTGAGATATTCAAAATCATGACAGGGCTGGACAGAGTAGACAGGGAGAAACGGTTCCTGCTGGTAGAAGGATTGAGAATGAGAAGGCACAGATTTAAAATGACTAGCAAAGGAAGTGAATGTGATATGAGAAAAAGAAGAGGATAGCTCCACCAATTGGAGAGCTCTTTCAAAGAGTTAGCACAGGTTCAATGGATGAATGGCCTCTTGTGTTTCAGAAATTCCAAAGTGAAACCTCAGGGACAAAGCACAATATTGCTTAGAAGAACAAACCTCCATGTTTCTGAAACTGATGCATTTAATGGGATAACTTCTGTGTCAGATCAGTTTTCCATCACTTTCACAAACACTCAGGGCAGAGTTTTCCTGGCCCACCTGCCATGGGACTGTGCAAAGGTCTCTGACCTTGAGTGGGACTTTCCAGTCTTGGGGCAAGTGCAGCTGGAATATTCCACCCTTAATGTTCCCTAAGCTTTTGTCAAACAACCCCGATCCTGTTCCAGCTCCAATCCCACTCCCAATCGCTGCTCCCACTCCAATCCTGCTCCCTCTCTGATCCTGCTCTGCTCCCTCTGTTACTCCAGGGCCACATGTGGAGTGAAACTGAGAAACGCTCTTAGGAAACAGGCTGATGATGGACTGTCTCAACTGAGATTCTCCAGTTCCCCAGTGCATGTTTCGCACGGTGGGAGGTGGCGTGTTGTTTGCTAGCAGTGGGATTCTCTAGTCCCTCCGCTGTCAATGGGAATTCCCACTGACATCACCCCATGCCGGTAGGAAAGCTGTGGGCAGGGACGCGCTGCCGGCGGGACTGTAGAATCCTGGTGGATTCTGCTGTGACCATCAATGGAAATGTTACCTTACCGTCAAAGGCAATGGTTTGCAAAACCATTAACTCCTTATCGCTTTTCCTCAGGAAAGAGGCAGCCTCCCCAAAAATGCTCATATCACCCATCGCCATGGTAGCTCCCTCAGTTAGCAGCACAGCAACAGCACAGAGAGGTGATTGAAGCACAGATCAGTCAGGGCTCTGCGGAAGAGAGAGTGAGAATTCAGCCTTGTTTCCACTGACTCAATAAACCAAGTCTTTGACTTACAGTCCTGCCCTGAGTCTCCATTACTCAACATTCATATCGTCTCATCAATCACCCCATCAACAGCCCCATCAATCACCCCATCAACAGCCCCATCAATCACCCCATCAATAGCCCCATCAATCACCCCAACAATAACCCATTCAATCACCCCATCAATCACCCCATCAATAACCCCATCAATCACCCCAACAATAACCCATTCAATCACCCCATCAATCACCCCATCAATCACCCCAACAATAACCCCATCAATAACCCCATCAATCACCCCATCAATCACCCCATCAATAACCCCATCAATAACCCCATCAATCACCCCATCAATAACCCAATCAATCACCCCATCAATCACCCCAACAATCACCCCATCAATAACCCCATCAATCACCCCATCAATAACCCCATCAATCACACCATCAATCACCCCAACAATAACCCCATCAATAACCCCATCAATCACCCCATCAATCACCCCAACAATAACCCCATCAATAACCCCATCAATCACCCCAACAATAACCCCATCAATAACCCCATCAATCACCCCATCAATCACCCCAACAATAACCCCATCAATAACCCCATCAATCACCCCATCAATAACCCAATCAATCACCCCATCAATCACCCCAACAATCACCCCATCAATAACCCCATCAATCACCCCATCAATAACCCCATCAATCACACCATCAATCACCCCATCAATAACCCCATCAATCACCCCATCAATCACCCCATCCATCACCCCGTCAATCACCCCATCAATCACCCCATCAATCACCCAACAATAACCCCATCAATAACCCCATCAATCACCCCATCAATAGCCCCATCAATCACCCCATCAATCACCCCAACAATAACCCCATCAATAAGCCCATCAATAACCCCATCAATCACCCCATCAATCACCCCATCAATAACCCCATCAATCACCCCAACAATAACCCCATCAATAACCCCATCAATCACCCCATCAATCACCCCACCAATCACACCATCAATCACCCCATCAATCACCCCATCAATAACCCCATCAATCACCCCATCAATAACCCCATCAATCACCCCAACAATAACCCCATCAATCACCCCAACAATAGCCCCATCAATCACCCCAACA
Organism: Carcharhinus amblyrhynchos; assembly: GCF_965287045.1. Taxonomy (NCBI): domain Eukaryota; kingdom Metazoa; phylum Chordata; class Chondrichthyes; order Carcharhiniformes; family Carcharhinidae; genus Carcharhinus; species Carcharhinus amblyrhynchos. The sequence continues at coordinate 669,034 of NC_137339.1, forward strand.
ATAACCCCATCAATAACCCCATCAATCACCCCATCAATCACCCCACCAATCACACCATCAATCACCCCATCAATAACCCCATCAATCACCCCAACAATAACCCCATCAATCACCCCAACAATAACCCCATCAATCACCCCAACAATAACCCCATCAATCACCCCATCAATCACGCCATCAATAGCCCCATCAATCACCTCAACAATAACCCCATCAATCACCCCATCAATCACCCCAACAATCACCCCAACAATAACCCCATCAATCACCCCATCAATCACCCCAACAATAACCCCATCAATCACCCCATCAATCACCCCATCAATCACCCCAACAATAACCCCATCAATCACCCCAACAATCACCCCATCAATCACCCCATCAATAGCCCCAACAATCACCCCATCCATCACCCCATCCATCACCCCATCAATCACCCCATCAATAACCCCATCAATAACCCCATCAATCACCCCAACAATCACCACATCAATCACCCCAACAATCACCCCAACAATCACCCCAACAATAACCCCATCAATCACCCCATCAATAGCCCCATCAATCACCCCATAAATCACCCCATCAATCACCCCAACAATAACCCCATCAATCACCCCAACAATAACCACAACAATAACCCCATCAATAACCCCATCAATCACCCCAACAATCACCACATCAATCACCCCAACAATCACCCCAACAATCACCCCAACAATAACCCCATCAATCACCCCATCAATAGCCCCATCAATCACCCCATAAATCACCCCATCAATCACCACAACAATAACCCCATCAATCACCCCATCAATAACCCATTCAATCACCCCATCAATCACCCCAACAATCACCCCATCAATCACCCCAACCATAACCCAATACAGTCCCGACTGTACAAGCCTGCATGAAGTGTCCATCAGTTTTAGTTCGCACCCATCATGTTTACATGCAGTATCCATTGTTGCTGCTGGACCTGACATTATCACTGACTTCCAACTGGGGCTTTGGCTATTCTGCGGCGAGTAACTCACTTCCTGATCCCCAAGCCTGACCACCAGCTACAAGGCACAAGTCAGGGTTGTGATGGAATTCTCTCCATTTGCCTGGAATGGTGCAGATCCAACAACACTCAAGAAGCTTGACACCATCCAGGATAAGTAAGAAGTCTCACATCACCAGGTGGAAGTCCAACAGGTTTGTTTGGTAGCATGAGCTTTCGGAGCGCTGCTCCTTCATGACTGCCTCACCTGATGCCTACCTGTACTATGTCTACCTATACCTACACACTATACTGTGCCTACCCCAGTCCAATGCTGGTATCGCCACATCATGGCATCCAGGATAAAGCAACCCACTTGATGGGCACCATCATGCACCACCTTAAACATTCAATCCCTCCACCACTGTCACACAGTGGCAGCAATGTGTACCACCTACAAGATGCACTGAAGGAACTCACCAAGGTTCCTTAGGCAGCACCTTCCAAACACAGAACCACTTTCATCTGGAAGCACAAGGACAGCAGATACCTGAGAACATCACCACCAGGAGGTTCACCTCTGAGCCACTCACCATCCTGACTTGGAAATTTATTGGCTGTTCCTTCACTGTCGCTGCGTCAAAATTCTAGAACCCCCTCCCTAACTGCACTGTGGGTGTACCTACACCTTGAACCGCAGCAGTTCAAGAAGGCAGCTCACCATCACCTCTCAAGGGCAGTAAATACTGGTCCAGCCAGTGGGGCCCACATCCCACAAATGAATTTAAAAGAAGAAAAAGTGAGTTCGGGCACAATAAGCTGATCTAATTCTAATCTTCTTTAGCCTCAGATAAATTACTTGGGGAATTACCCCTGGATCCCAGACAGGTGACTGCTCAGATAATACATTATTGACAGACCCACTGCAGGCTGTCTAGCCTGGTGTCTAGCCTGTCTGAAGTTTACAGGGTGCCCCCATCTCAATGTAAAGAGTTCTGATTGTCATTACGCACTGTGAGTTAGCCTGTCCAAGGAGAGAGCTGCCAGTGGCTGGGTGCTCCAATCCTGTGAATAATTGTGCAAACGGTTTAGGGAATTAGCAACTTCACAAAGGAGAAGTCGGAAAGTAAAAACTACTCAGAGAAGGCAATGAACAATCAAATGAACATGAAAATATTTCTGGAAGTGGGTGAGGCGTAGCTTGTGGTTTAAAAGGATGTCCAGGTGTTTATAAAACTAAGGACAGATTTTAAAATTACAATTCTCCCTCCGCTTACTGTTAGTAAACCTCAAAGACAGTTGGATAAATTAGATCTCAATTAGAAACTGCAGCAATGAACGCTGCCCATCGCAGATAGCGGACAGTTTAGTGAAGAAGGAAATTGTATGACTGGAGAGAGAGTGAGGTGAGAAATCACAAAGCAGACACTTTGTCCGATAGATCGCAGACACTGTCCCAAAAACTAAATAACCTTTCAACCAGCATGAACTGTGACAACATACCCTCACACACACCCTCACACATACACTCACACACGCACTCACATATACCCACACACACACCCTCACACACACACATAGATACTCACTAACACCCTCACACACACACAGACACACGCACTCACACACACACACACACATAGATACTCAGTAACACCCTCACACACACACAGACACACTCACACACGCACACACACACACATAGATACTCACTAACACCCTCACACACACACAGACACACGCACTCACACACACATAGATACTCAGTAACACCCTCACACACACACACACACACACACATAGATACTCACTAACACCCTCACACACACACAGACACACTCACACACGCGCACACACACACACACACACATAGATACTCACTAACACCCTCACACACACACAGACACACTCACACACGCGCACACACACACATAGATACTCACTAACACCCTCACACACACACACACACACACACACACAGATACTCACTAACACCCTCACACACACACACACACACTCACACACACACATAGATACTCACTAACACCCTCACACACACACAGACACACTCACACACGCGCACACACACACACACACACACATAGAAACTCACTAACACCCTCACACACACACAGACACACACATAGATACTCACTAACACCCTCACACACACACACACACACACACACACACACACACTCACACACACACATAGATACTCACTAACACCCTCACACACACACAGACACACTCACACACGCGCACACACACACACACACACAGATACTCACTAACACCCTCAAACACACATGCAACACACAGACACACTCACATCTATACACATACACACACACACATACACTCACACACGCACTCACACATACCCACACTCACACACAGACAGACACACACACACACAGACACACACTCATAGACACACCTATACACACACTCACACACAATACAGACACATAGACACATACACACACACACCCACATTCAAATGCACACACAGAGAAACATACACAGAGACACACTCACACACATAAACACACACACTCATACACAAATAGGTACACTCACAGACACACACACAAACACACACACACACACTCACGCATATACACACACTCACACTCACTCACAGTCACACACTCACTCACACACACTCACAGATACACACACAGACTCACACACACACACTCACTTACACATTCACAGTCACACACACTCTCACACACACTTAAACACACGTACACACACTCACACATACTCATACACACACACTCACACACACCCACATAAATACACACATAGACACACACTCACACACATAGACACACTCAGGCATACACAAACATGCACACACTCATACACAGTCACACACACACACACACACTTACATACTCACACATATAGACACACTCACACACACACACACACACACACACACACACACACACACACACACACACACACACACACACACACACACCCACATGCACTCACACACACATAGACACAGACACACACCCACACACACACACTAATAACAATCTCAGAGCTGTAATGAAGCTGCTATTCCAATTGTTGTTTAATGACAGCTTTGAATAGAGTTAATGTCTGTTTGTCCCAGTCCCTTTCCTCATGCACTGAGCCTGTTTGGATATGGTTAGGTTATTATTGAGAGGGGTGAGGAAGCATGCTATACTAACCTTCACTGAGCAGCTCTGATTGAGCTGAAAGCACTTTCAGCCCCTTTTTATTCTCCTCTCAAGGTCAGTTTGACAAGAGCTATGTCAGAAATCCCTCATGTTATTGGTGCTCTGGCCCATTGGATCTGACGCTGTGTCCCAGCTGTACAGAAAAGGCAATCGCTCCTTCTATCCTCACCACAAGTGCTTTATTTTTATTGCTGTATCTCAGCCAGCTTTACACAATGAGAAACTGCACGCTGCCCTCCCAGGGTATTGCTGCTTCCCTTCAGTCCACCACATTCAAACCTCCAGCCGTTACATTGCAGGAAGCTGCTTCTTCAATAAAAATGGCCCTTCTTTGCTGGCTACTCCATGAATTTTGTGCTTTATGTTTTGAATCAGGATTAGGCAGAATTTTCAAGTGTCCCAGCAGTGGGATCGGTGACGGGCGGGAATGGAAAAGGCCAAAAATCCAATTCCTGCGGAAAAGCCAGGCTGGGTTTCCCACTGTAAGAAGTCTGACAACACCAAGTTTAAGTCCAACCGGTTTATTTGATAGTAAATTGAATGAAGAGAACTCTTCATTCACCTGACGAAGAGGGAAACCTCGAAAGCTTGTGAGTTTACTATCAAATAAATCGGTTGGACTGAAACCTGGTGTTGCCAGACTTTTTACAGTGTTTACCCCAGTCCAACACCGGCATCTCCACATCATTTCCCACTGATCCAGGGCAGGAATTTCATTAGCATAAATTAGCATGTGGTGAATATTCATTAAGAAGGCAAATGGCAAAATCCGGTTCCCCGTTGCAGTTACAATTCCAACAGGAGATTGGGCTGGTTTAAACCAGGTTTGAAAATGAGTGCGGTGCAGCTTCACTTCACTCATATCACTGAGAATGACACACACATTGGTGGCACGGTGATTAGCACTGCTGCCTCACAGTACCAGGGATCCAGGTTCGATTCCCCACTTAGGTCACTGTCTGTGCGGAGTCTGCATGTTCTCCCCATGTCTGCGTGGGTTTCCTCCGGGTGCTCCGGTTTCCTCTCACAGTCCAAACATGTGCAGGTTCAATTGATTGGCCGTGGTAAGTTGCCCCTTAGTGTCAAGGGGACGAGCAGGTAAATATGTGCAGTGATGGGGATCAGGCCTGGATGGGATTTCAGTCAGTGCAGACTTGATGGGCCGAATGGCCTCCTGCACTGTAGGATTCTATGATTCTGCAATTGTAATCCCAATCTTGGGAGGGTGCAGGGTCTGCACTCGACTGGGCTGCGTGTGTGTCCATTGGTCAGTGGTGATGGGCAGCAGTTGGGAAGGTCAAGGTTTGCAGAGGCATCTGTAGCCTGTGCAGGGGAATGATAAATTGTGGGGGGGGGGGGAGTGGGGCAGGGAGTGGGGCACTTGAAGCTCTCCTGAGAGTCGGGGGGGTCACCTCTGAGTGTTTAAATTCGGCAGCCAGAATGGCGGGGTGGATCGATCAGCTCCGCCTCAACCATGTGACTAAGAGAGCCAATCGCTGACACAGAAATAATGAGCATCCAAATGCTAGATTGGGTGGAAAACCACAGATCGCCAACTTGAAAAAAGAGCCCTTATCCAGTCTTGGGCGACTGTCTGAGTGGAGGTTTATGGGATGAGATATGGCTCCAAGTTGAGCAAGGATTGGAGCTAAACAATGAGGCAATTCAGTGTTTAGGAGAGACAGACAGAAAGGAAAAGGTGGTTAGAGTTACACTGTTGATTAAAGATGATATTGATACGATATTGGAAAAGATATTAGCATAGATGATATGGAATCAGTATGGGTTGAGTTAAGAACAACAAGGGGCAAAAAGCATTTGTGGAAGTGATATAGTGAGCACCAAACTGTAATGGTAATTTTGGGAATAGCATGAAACACGAAATACACGTGTTAAAGGAACATCTGTGATTTTGGGCGACTTTAATCTGTGTATAGATTGGGAGAATCAAATTAGTCACAGTGCGATAGAGGAGGAATTTCTGGAGTGCGTATGGGATGGTTTGCTGGATCAGTACATAGAACATAGAACATAGAACACTACAGCACAAACAGGCCCTTCGGCCCACGAGTTGCGCCGATCACATCTATACCTACCAATCTATAGACCTATCTATAACCCCAATCCCATTAGATCCCATATACTCATCCAGAAGTCTTTTAAAAGACCCCAGCGAGTTCGCCTCCACCACCACTGACGGCAGCCGATTCCATTCACTCACCACCCTCTGAGTGAAAAACTTACCCCTAACATCACTTCTGTACTTTCCTCCCTGCACCTTCAATCTGTGTCCTCTCGTAGCAACCATTTCAACCCGGGGAAATAGCCTCTGAGAGTCCACCCTATCTATTCCTCTCAACATTTTATAAACTTCTATCAGGTCGCCTCTCAACCTTCGTCTCTCCAGGGAGAAGAGTCCCAGCTCCCTCAACCTATCTTCATAAGGCATGCCTCCCAATCCAGGCAACATCCTTGTAAATCTCCTCTGTACCCTTTCAATAGCTTCTACGTCCCTCCTATAGTGAGGCGACCAGAACTGCGCACAGTACTCCAAGTGGGGCCTGACAAGGGTCTTATAAAGTACATTGAGGAACCAGCAAAGAGCAGGCCATCTTAGACTGGGCGTATCTTTAAGAAAGCGGCTCTCCCAGCTTCAGAGATGTCATTGTTGCCGACTTGACTGGGAATGTCCTTTTCTCACTACTTGGGTGGTTTCATTGGGATTGTTTGTGTTTACTCTGGGGTAGTTTAACGATCCTGTATTGTTCGGAGAACAGTCATGTGTTTTTGAACACTCTCAGTTTGGGACTGCAAGTTTGAGTTTTAGAAGGGATAACAAGCTAAAAAGAAGTGTTTTCCCTCTCTCCCTGTTTTTATTTTTCTTTGGAAATTCTCTTATTTTCCTGAGGGGTGAGAATCTGCTATTGTTGGGGGCTGGACCAGAGTCTCTCTGGTGTTTTGGGAATCTGCCTTGGCTTCATACTGTTTAAAATTTAGCAAAGGAGGATCAACGGGCTGGTGAAGAGGGAAAAATAGAATATGAAAATAAACTAACCGGGAACATAAGAACTGACTGCAAACGTTTCTATGGGCACTTAAAGAGAAAAAGATTGACAAAAACAAATTTAGGCCCCTTAATCAGAAATGAGAAATTCATAACAGGGAATAAAGAAATGGCTGAGGGATTAAATTCATATTTTGCTTCCGTCTTCACAAAGGAAGCAAGTTTTAGTGAGGAGCTGAAGGAAATCAGCATTAGTAGAGAAATGGTTTTGTAAAATTGATGGGATTGAGGGTGTATAAATCTCCACGTCCTGATAATCTTCATCCCAGAGTTCTTAAGGAAGTGGCCCTGGAAAGAGTAGATCCATTGGTGGTTATTTTCTATAATTCTTCGGACTCTGGACTGGATCCTACAGATTAGAGGGTAGCTAATGTAAACCGCTATTCAAAAAAGTAGAGAGAAAACAGGGAACTGTAGACCAGCGAGCCTAATGTCAGTACTGGGGAAGTTGCTAGAATCCATTATCAAGGATTTCATAACGCAGCATTTGGAAGGCAGTGGGATAATCAGACAAAATCAATATGGATTTACAAAAAGGAAATCGTGCTCAATGAATCTATTGGAATTCTTTGAGGACGTAACTGAGAGAATTAATCAAGGAGAACCAGTGGATGTGGTTTATTTAGACTTTCAGAAGATGTTTGGCAAGGGCTCACATAACAGATTACTATGTAAAGTTAAGCACATAGGATTACAGGTAATGTCTTGAGATGGATAGAAAGCTGGTCAGCAGATAGGAAGCAAAGAGTTGGCATAAATGGGTCTTTTTCCGACTAGCAGTCTGTAACTAGTGGGGTTCCACAGGGATCTGTGCTAGTCTGCAAATGTTCACAATATATTTTCATGATTTGGAAGAGGGAACTGAATATATTATCTCTAAATTTGCAGATGATAAAAAGTTGGGTGGGAAGGTGGGCTGTGAGGAGGATACAGAGATGCTTCAGTGTGATTTGGACAGGCTGAGTGTGTGGGTATCTGCATGGCAGATGCAGCATAATGTGGATAAATGTGAGGTTATCCACTTTGGTAGCAATAATAGGAAGACGGATTATTACTGGAATGGGTGTAAATTGAGAGAGGTGGATGCTCAACAAGACCTTAGCATTTTCGTGCATCAGTCGCTGAGAGTAAGCATGCAAATACAGCAGGAGGTAAAGAAGGCAAATGGAATAGAACATAGAACACTACAGCACAAACAGGCCCTTTGGCCCACATGTTGCGCCGATCACATCTATACCTTATAAGCCATAGACCTATCTATAACCCCCAATCCCATTAGATCCCATATACTCATCCAGAAGTCTTTTAAAAGACCCCAGCGAGTTCGCCTCCACCACCACCGACGGCAGCCGATTCCATTCACTCACCACCCTCTGAGTGAAAAACTTACCCCTAACATCTCCTCTGTACTTGCCTCCCCGCACCTTCAATCTGTGTCCTCTCGTAGCGACCATTTCAACCCGGGGAAATAGCCTCTGAGAATCCACCCTATCTATTCCTCTCAACATTTTATAAACCTCTATCAGGTCGCCTCTCAACCTTCATCTCTCCAGGGAGAGGAGTCCCAGCTCCCTCAACCTATCTTCATAAGGCATGCCTCCCAATCCAGGCAACATCCTTGTAAATCTCCTCTGTACCCTTTCAACGGCTTCCACATCCTTCCTGTAGCGAGGCGACCAGAACTGCGCACAGTACTCCAAGTGGGGTCTGACAAGGGTCTTATAAAGTTGCAGCATTACCTCCCGACTCCTAAACTCAATCCCTCGATTAATGAAGGCCAGTACACCATACGCCTTCTTGACCACATCCTCCACCTGCGAGGCCGATTTAAGAGTCCTGTGGACCCGGACCCCAAGATCCTTCTGCTCTTCAACACTACTAAGACTCCTGCCCTTGATATTGTATTCCTTCATCCCATTGGTCCTGCCAAAATGGACCACTACACATTTATCCACGTTGAAGTCCATCTGCCACTTCTCCGCCCAGTCTTGCATCCTATTTATGTCCCACTGCAACTTCTGACATCCCTCCAGACCATCCACAACACCACCGACCTTCGTATCGTCGGCGAACTTACTAACCCATCCCTCCACTTCCTCATCCAGGTCATTTATGAAAATGACAAACAACAAGGGTCCTAGAACAGATCCCTGGGGCACTCCACTGGTGACCGACCTCCATGCAGAAAAAGACCCATCCACAACCACTCTCTGCCTTCTGCTGGCAAGCCAGTTCTGGATCCACAAGGCCAAAGGCCCTTGGATCCCATGCCCTCTCACCTTCTCAAAAAGTCTTGCATGGGGGACCTTATCAAACGCCTTGCTGAAGCCCATGTAAACCACGCCTACCGCTCTTCCTTCGTCAAATGTTGGCCTTCATAGCAAGAGGATTTTAGTATGGGGATAGGGATGTTTTGCTGCAGTTGTATACGATGTTGGTGAGGCCACACCTGGAATACTGTGTGCAGTTTTGGTGTCCTAATCTGAGGAAGGATGCCCTTTTTTGATTCATTCGTGGGTCATGGGCATTGCTGGCTCGCCAGCAGATATTACCCATCCCTAGTTGCAGTGAGAGTGCACCATCAGTTGGCCCTAAGACCCCAGGCGTAAATGGCAGCAAGACTTTGGTGTATGTTTCACTAACCCTCACCACTACCTGTTGGTGATTGGTTTACCTGGACAAGTCTCTTTGCATTAGCAACGATGGCACAGTGGTTAGCACTGCTGCCTCACAGGGCCAGGGACCTGAGTTTAATTCCTGGCTTGGGTCACTGTCTGCGCAGAGTCTGCACATTCTCCCTGTGTCTGCATGGGCTCCCTCAGGGTGCTCCAGTTTCCTCCCACATTCTGAAAGATGTGCTGGTTAGGGTGCATTGACCCGAACAGGTGCCAGAGTGTGGTGACTAGGGGAATTTCACAGTAAATTCATTGCAGTGTTAATGTCAGCCTTACTTGTGACTAATAAATAAACTTTACTTTCCACTGTTCGTCACCATTTAAAAAATATTCAGTCCCTCCTTATTCTTATTCAAAATGGAAAGCCTAACACTTAACTGCTTTGAAATCTGTGATAGTTTCACCCATTCAATCTACCAACATCTCTTTGTAATTTTCTGCTCCTGTCTACACAGCTCACTCTGCCACTAGTCGATATATTTCAAATAAAAACAGAAAATGCTGGAGAATCTGTGGAGAGAGAATAGAGCCAATGTTTTGAGTCTGAATGACCCTTTGTCAGTGTTCTATGTTTGGGATGCACGGCTCTCTATTGAGTTATCCAAGTCCTTAATGAAGACGGGGATAGTTGAGATCCAAATCTTGCTTATTGTACAACATCATTAATCATTTCTTTCCAGTTCTGGGGAGGCAATGGCAGAGTGGTATTATCGCTGGACAAGCAATCCAGAGGCCCAGGGTAATGCTCTGGGTTTGAGTCCCACCACGGCAGATAATTAAACTTGAATTTGATAATTAAAAATATCTGGAATTAAAAGTCTACAATTGACCATGAAGCCATTGTCGATCGTCATAAAAACCCATCTGGTTCACTCATTCCTTTAGGAATGGAAATCTGCCATTCTTACTCAGTCTGACCTACATGTGAGTCCAGAGCCACAACAATGTGGTTGACTCATAAATGCCCTCAGGGATGGCAGTGAACATACCTCCACTGACACTGTTGCCCTGAAGCCATTTAACATTCCAGCAAGATGGGAGTTCTGCCCCTCACTATACAGGAAATCCTATCTCGCAGAGTTGCTGGTCAATCAGATGTTTTTATTCAGTGGTGGGACACGGGCGTCGTTGCAGGTCAGCATTTATTGCCCATCCCTAGTTGCCTTCTTGAATCGCTGCAGTCCACGTGCTGTGGGTTGAACCACAATCATGTTAGGGAGAGAATTCCAGGATTTTAACCTAGCAACTGCGAAGGGACAGTGATATATTTCCAAGTCAGGATGGTGAGTGACTTGAAGGGGAACTTGCTGGTAGTGGTGTTCCCCATGTATCTGCTGCTCCTGTACTGAAGTGGTTGTGGGTTTGGAAGGTGCAGTCTAAGCACCTTGATGATTGACTGGTAGCTCTCTCATCCCAGGAGACCAGGGTCTGCAGTGGACAGGTCTGGATAACGAGCAACTCCTGAAGCTTCAGGGATTCTCTGATCTTTCCAATCCTGGAATTGGAAATTCCTGTCCAAGGTCAGTGGACTTTTTGCTTGTTTGTTGAATTCTCCATCCCATCCATGATGACTCCTGCAGCAGGGATGAGTGTAAGATTTAGGTGAAGTCCCACAGTCCAGGAGCAGGTAAATGTGAGTGCAGGGTCTTGGGGAGGGTAGGTGAAATCTGACGGATGGGCAGCAGAAGTGTGAACAGGTCCTGATGCTCTCTTTGAGTGGAACAGTTTCTCACTCTTTACCCTGTCCATATCCCTCAGGATTTTGAATATCTCTATCAAGTCTCCTCTCAGCCTTTTCTTCAAGGAAAATAAGCCCAGCCTCTATCCTCAAAGCCACAGTTCTTTACTCCTGGAATCATTCTGGCCAATCTCCTCTGTATTCTCTCCAATGCTTTCACATCCTTCCTCAGTATGGCACCCAGATGTGGATACAGTGCGCCAGATGTGGCCTAACCAGTGTCTTAAAAAGTTCAACACGATTTCTTTATTCTTGTACTCTGTGCCCTTATCAATGAAGCCACGGATACTGTAGGCTTTATTAACTGCTCTCTCAACATGTCCTGCCACTTTCCATGACGTTAGTACATGAAAACCGAGGTGCCTCGGTTCCTGCACCTCTTTCAGAGTTTCTCCCTTTAGTTTATACTTTCTCTCCGTATTCTTCCTGTCAGATAAATCATCCCATACCTCTCCGCATTGAACTTCATCTGCTATTTGTCTGCCCAATTCCCCAACATGTCTACGTCCTTCTGAAGTTCAAGGCTCTGCTCAGCAATTGACAATATTTCCAATGTTCATACAGTCTGCAATCATGCTCTGAACACTATTTGTCTAGGTCATTAATATAGATCAGCCAGAGTGAGAGACCTAACATTAACCTCTAGGATCTCTATTACAAACCTTCTCCCAGTCTGAAAGGAAACCATGTATCATCAGTGTGTTCCCTGTCACTCGGCTAATTTCTTATCCAAGTGCCGATTTTCCCTTTCATTCCATGAGCTAGGATTTTGCTCAAAACTTTGACTCGAGGTCTGTTGTAGCATTGTTCCAAATGCCTTTTAGAAATCTATATAAAAACTCCAGCAAGTTGGTTAAACATGATTTTCCCTGAATGAATCCATGCTGGCTTTCCTTAATTAACTTGCAACTTCCTGTCACTATTGATTTCTCCTAAACTACAGTTTCCAGAAGTTTCCCCACCACTGAGGTCAGGCTGACTGGTCTGTCATTGCCAGCTTTATCCTCGCTCCCCTTTTTGAACAAGGGTGGAACATTCACAATTTTCCAATCCTCCAGCACCTCCTGTGTCTAAGGAAGAATGGAAGATTATCATTAACGTCTCTGCAATTTCCTCTCTCACTTCCCTCAGTACCTCTGGATGCATCTCACCTGGTCTTTGTCAAAGGCTTTGATAAAGTCCATGTAGACAACATCAACTGCACTGCCCACATCTACCTTCTTGGTTACCCCTTAAAAAAACTCTATTAAATTTGTGAGACATGATTTTCCACTCACAAAGCCATGCTGACTGTCCCTAATCAGTCCTTGCGTCTCTAAATGCCTGTAGATCCTGTCTCTCAAAATACCTTCCAACAATTTACCCACACAGATGTGAGACTCACCGGCCTGTAGTTCCCAGGCTTTTCCCTGCAGCCCTTTTTAAACAAAGGCACAACATTTGTCACACTCCAATCTTCAGGAACCTCACCCTTGACTATCAATGATTCAAATATCTCGGCTAGAGGAACCGCAATTTCCTCCCTAGCCTCCCACAATGTCCTGGGACATACCTCATCAGGTTCTGAGGATTTATCTACATTGATGTGCTTTAAGACTTCCAATATCTCATTTATCATTGTATATCAGAATATTAATATCACTGCATCTCAGAGTATTACTATCACTGTGTATCAGAGAATTAAAATCAATGTGTATCAGAGTATTAATATCAAAGCCTGTTAGAGTATTAATAACACTGTGTATCAGAGTATTAATATCACTGTGTATCAAAGTATTAATATCACTGTGTATCAAAGCATTAATATCACTGTGTATCAGAGTATTAATATCACTGTGTATCAGAGAATTAATATCACTGTGTATCAAAGTATTAATATCTGTGTATCAGAGTATTACTATCACTGTGTATCAGAGTATTAATATCACTGTGTATCAGAGAATTAAAATCATTGTGAATCAGAGTATTAGTATCAAAGCCTGTCAGAGTATTAATATCACTGTGTATCAGAGTATTAATATCACTGTGCATCAGAGTATTAATATAACTGTGTATCAGAGTGTTAATATCACTGTGTATCAGAGTGCTAACATCATTGTGTATCAGAGTATTAATATCACTGTGTATCAGAGGATTAGTATCACTGTGTATCAGAGAATTAATATCACTGTGTATCAGAGTGATAATGTCATTGTGTATCAGAGTATTAATATCACTGTGTATCAGCGTATTAATATCACTGTGTATCAGGGTATTAATATCACTGTGCATCAGAGAATTAATAGCACTGTATGTCAGAGTATTAATATCACTATGCATCAGAGTATTAATATCATTGTGTATCAGAGTGTTAATATCACTGTGTCAGAATATTAATGTCACAGCCTATCAGAGTATTAATATCACTGATTATCAGAGAATTAATATCACTGTGTGTCAGAGTATTAATATCACTGTGTAACCGAGTATTAACATCACTGTGTCAGAGTATTAATGTCATTGTGTATCCAGGTATTAATATTACTGTGTGTCAGAGTATTAATATCACAGTGTATTAGAGTATTAATATTTCTGTGTATCCGGGTATTAATATTACTGTGTGTGAGGGTATAAATATCGCACTGTATCAGAGTATTAATATTACTGTGTATTTGCGTCCTAATATCACTGTGTATCAGAGATTTGATATCATTGCATATCATAGTATTAATACCACTCTGTATCTCAGTATTAATATCACTGTGTGTCAGAGTATTAATATCCCCACGTATCAGAGTATTAATATCACTATGTATCAGAGTATTAATATCACTGTGTATCAGAGTATTAATGTCACGTGTATCAGAGTATTAATGTCACTGTGTATTTGAGTATTAATTAGCTCTGTGTATCAGAGTATTAATGTCACTGTGTATCAGAGTATTAATGTCACTGTGTATTTGAGAATTAATTAGCTCTGTGTGTCAGAGTGTTAATATGACTGTGTGCCAGGGGCATCTCTGGAAGATGCTATTGGCCAAGTCACAGCCAGCTTGATATTTTTGTGTTTCTGATATGAGTTAATCTGATATCTGGTAGAACAAACAATGACCTTCGATAGAACAAAAGAGACAAATGACCTTGCAGTGGGATTTGTATGTTATAAATAAGCGAGAAAGACAAACACGCAATCCTCAGGCACTGAGCTCACTGCCGCATGTGTCCTCAATGTCTGCCTGTTTCAGGCCCCTGAATAGGACCTGTTGCCCCAGAGACAATTCCAAACTCCATGTCTAATTAGAGGAAAGGAGGGCAAATCTTTTCATGATCAAGTATTTCTACAATTAACTATTTCCTGTTAAATGTGAGTGCCAAGGACACTGCCTATCACTTGTCCAGGAGCAAAAAGGTCACTGGCCCTATCCAACTGAACAAAGCCACATCATAAACCTCTCTCCTTTGACACAGTAACTGTCCAAATCGAATCAAACAAGAATATCAACTCCCTGACTCCCCAGGTGGCACAGTGGTTAGCACTGCTGCCTCACAGCACCAGGAACCTGGGTTCGATTCCAGCCTCGGGTCACTGTCTGTGTGCTCTGCACATTCTCCTCATGTTGATGTGGGTTTTCTCTGGGTGCTCTGGTTTCCTCCTGCAATCTAAAGAATTGCAGGTTAGGTGGATTCACCATGCTAATTGCCGCTTAGTATTCCAGGATGTGCAGCTTAGGGGTGTTATGGGAAAGGGCTTGGGTTGGATCTCTGCTGGTGAGTTAGTACAAAATCAATGGGCTGAATGAGCTCCTCTGCAGTGTAAGGATTCTATGATTCTAATAGACCAGTGAAACAATAAGAAGGTGCTGCACTGTCAGAGGGTCAGTGCTGAGGGAGTGCCGCACTGTCAGAGGGTCAGTGCTGAGGGAGCGCCGCACTGTCAGAGGGTCAGTGCTGAGGGAGTGCCGCACTGTCAGAGGGTCAGTGCTGAGGGAGTGCCGCACTGTCAGAGGGTCAGTGCTGAGGGAGCGCCGCACTGTCAGAGGGTCAGTGCTGAGGGAGTGCCGCACTGTCGGAGGGTCAGTACTGAGGGAGTGCCGCACTGTCAGAGGGTCAGTATTGAGGGAGCGCCGTACTGTCAGAGGGTCAGTGCTGAGGGAGCGCCGCACTGTCGGAGGGTCAGTATTGAGGGAGCGCCGTACTGTCAGAGGGTCAGTGCTGAGGGAGCGCCACACTGTCAGAGGGTCAGTGCTGAGGGAGCGCCGCACTGTCAGAGGGTCAGTACTGAGGGAGCGCCGCACTGTCAGAGGGTCAGTGCTGAGGGAGTGCTGCACTGTCAGAGGGTCAGTGCTGAGGGAGTGCTGCACTGTCAGAGGGTCAGTGCTGAGGAGTGCCGCACTGTCAGAGGGTCAGTACTGAGGGAGTGCTGCACTGTCAGAGGGTCAGTGCTGAGGGAGTGCTGCACTGTCAGAGGGTCAGTGCTGAGGGAGCGTCACACTGTCAGAGGGTCAGTACTGAGGGAGTGCTGCACTGTCAGAGGGTCAGTGCTGAGGGAGCGTCACACTGTCAGAGGGTCAGTACTGAGGGAGTGCTGCACTGTCAGAGGGTCAGTGCTGAGGGAGTGCTGCACTGTCAGAGGGTCAGTGCTGAGGGAGTGCCGCACTGTCAGAGGGTCAGTGCTGAGGGAGCGTCACACTGTCAGAGGGTCAGTGCTGAGGAGTCGCAGCGTCATGTTGCAACTGTACACAACTCTGGTGTGGCCGCACTTGGAGTACTGTGTGCAGTTCTGGTCCCCACATTACAGGAAGGATGTGGAGGCTTTGGAGAGGGTGCAGAGGAGGTTTACCAGGATGTTGCCTGGTATGGAGGGGAGGTCCTATGAGGAGAGGCTGAGGGATTTGGGGTTGTTTTCGCTGGAAAGAAGGAGGCTAAGAGGGGATCTTATTGAAACATATAAGATGATTAGAGGTTTAGATAGGGTGGATAGTGATAGCCTTTTTCCTCGGATGGAGAAAGCTAGCACGAGGGGGCATGGCTTTAAATTAAGGGGGGGTAGTTATAGGACGGATGTCAGGGGTAGGTTCTTTACCCAGAGGGTGGTGAGGGATTGGAATGCCCTGCCTGCTGCAGTTGTAAATGCGCCTAGTTTGGGGGCGTTTAAGAGATCCGTGGATAGGTTTATGGACGAAAAGGGATTGGTTTAGGTTAGTGGGTCATTGTTTTTTAACTGGTCGGCGCAACATTGTGGGCCGAAGGGCCTGTTCTGCGCTGTAATGTTCTATGTTCTATGTTCTATGTATGCCTTCTTAACAACCCTATCTACTTGATTCCCAACTTTCAGGGATCTATGTACACATACACCTAGATCCCTCTGCTCCTCCACACTATTCAGAGTCCTCCCGTTAGCCCTATACTCGACACATCTGTTATTTCTACCAAAGTGAATTACCTCACACTTCTCCGCATTAAACTCCATCCGCCACCTCTCGGCCCAGCTCTGCAACCTGTCCAAGTCTTCCTGCAAACTATGACACCCTTCCTCACAATCTACCACACCTCCGACTTTGGTGTCATCAGCAAATTTACTAATCCACCCAACTATACCCTCATCCAGATCATTAATAAAAATTACAAACAGCAGTGGCCCCAAAACAGATCCCTGAGGCACACCACTCGTAACCGAACTCCATGACGAATATTTACCATCAACCACCACCCTCTGTCTCCTATCTGCTAGCCAATTCCTGATCCAATTTCCTAGACTACCCTCAATCCCATACATCTGCATTTTCTGCAGAAGCCTACCATGGTGAACCTTATCAAACGCCTTACTAAAATCCATATATACCATGTCAACTGCCTTACCCCCATCCACCTCTTTGGTCACTTTCTCAAAAAACTCAATAAGGTTAGTAAGGCACGACCTACCCGCTACAAAACCATGCTGACTATCTCCAATCAATTCATTACTCTCCAAATAACTATAAATCCTATCCCTAATAATTTTTTCTAAAACCTTGCCCACAACAGAAATGAGAGTCACCGGTCTATAATTCCCGGGGAAGTCTCTGTTCCCCTTCTTAAACAATGGGACAACATTCGCTAACTTCCAATCTTCCGGTACTATACCAGAGGCCAACGACGACCTGAAGATCAGAGCCAGAGGCTCTGCAATCACTTCTCTTGCCTCCCAGAGAATCCTAGGGTAAATCCCATCTGGACCAGGGGACTTATCTATTTTCAAACCCTCAAGAATATCCAGCACATCCTCCTTATCAACTGTAATACTGTCTATTCTACTCCCCTGCAACCCAGTGTCCTCCTCAGCTATATTCATGTCCCCCTGCGTGAACACCGAAGAGAAATATTGGTTCAATGCCTCTCCAATCTCTTCCGGTTCCACACACAACTTCCCTCTGCTGTCTATAACTGGCCCTAATCTTGCCCTGACCAACCTTCTGTTCTTGACATACCTATAGAACGCCTTAGGAGTGCCGCACTGTCAGAGTGTCAGTGCTGAGGGTGTGCCGCACTGTCAGAGGGTCAGTGCTGAGGGAGCGCCGCACTGTCAGAGGGTCAGTGCTGAGGGAGTGCCGCACTGTCAGAGGGTCAGTGCCGAGGGAGCGCCGCACTGTCAGAGGGTCAGTGCTGAGGGAGCGCCGCACTGTCAGAGGGTCAGTGCTGAGGGTGTGCCGCACTGTCAGAGGGTCAGTGCTGAGGGAGCGCCGCACTGTCAGAGGGTCAGTGCTGAGGGAGCGCCGCACTGTCAGAGTGTCAGTGCTGAGGGTGTGCCGCACTGTCAGAGGGTCAGTGAAGAGGAGAGTCTGAGGGGGAGAGCCATATTAGTCAGGCCCAAAGTGAGGGAGAGTTTAGAAAAGTGGGTTAATGTGGGAAGATCGTATGCGGTGATCAGGTGCCATGGATGGATAGCGATAAAAACTCTGTATTGGCAAAATCTCTCAACAATTTAATTGCTGCAATTAATAATCTTCCTCATTTGGGAGTTCAGGCAGTGGATGTGAGAGATATAGCAGTCAATTTGTTAATGAGTTAAAATGATGTGCCATGATATTACAAAGAGATTTATTTGTCATGAAAAGCACCTGTTTATTTGGTCTCTACTTTAACAAAGAAGTGAATCCCAATCATTGCCCTCACTGACGTGTGGATTGCTCAGACACTGTCCCTTTAACTGTTGGAATGAGGCAGGACAGTGTTGGTGTTAGGGAGTAAATCGCGGTTCTCATATCAGCTGCTGATTAAAGTGTTGGAAGGTTTGTAAGAGTCCCTGCTCACAGATAAGATAAACACTCTGTCTGTTACTAATCCTGGAATGTTTTCCATTCAGTAAGCTGGGAATGTGGAAAATTAAAGGATGAGCCACTTTGTCCTGGAGTTCAGACATGATTGCTCTGCTCACCTCGTTATTCTCAGCAATCTGGACAGTTAGTGACTCCATGGTTAAGTGGGGCTGAAATGGGATTTGGGGTTTGCGCTCCAGAATGAATTCTCTTGAAATTGATGTTCCACAAATCAGTTAAATCACAGCTCCAGGGACCTGGGTTCGATTCCCGGCTTGGGTCTGCACATTCTCCCCGTGTCTGCTTGGGTTTCCTCTGGGTGCTCCAATTTCCTCCCACATTCCAAAGATGTGCGGGTTAGGTGGATTGGCCATGCCTTCATTAATCGAGGGATTGAGTTTAGGAGTCAGGAGGTAATGCTGTAACTTTATAAGTCCCTTGTCAGGCCCCACTTGGAGTACTGTGCGCAGTTCTGGTCACCTCACTACAGGAAGGATGTGGAGGCTATTGAAAAGGTGCAGAGGAGATTTACAAGGATGTTGCCTGGATTGGGAGGCATGCCTTATGAAGATACGTTGAGAGAGCTGGGACTCCTCTCCCTGGAGAGGCGAAGGTTGAGAGGCAACCTGATAGAGGTTTATAAAATGTTGAGAGGAATAGATAGGGTGGATTCTCGGAGGCTATTTCCCAGGGCTGAAATGGTCGCTACGAGAGGACACAGGTTTAAGGTGCTGGGAAGCAAGTACAGAGGTGATGTTAGGGGTAAGTTTTTCACTCAGAGGGTGGTGAGTGAGTGGAATTGGCTGCCGTCAGTGGTGGTAGAGGCGAACTCACTGGGGTCTTTGAAAAGAGTTCTGGATGAGTAAATGGGATCTAATGGGATTGGGAGTTACAGATAGTTCTATGGCTTAGTAGGTATAGATGTGATCAGCACAACCTGTGGGCCAAAGGGCCTGTTTGTGCTGTAGTGTTCTATGTTCTATTTCCTTTCTTGAAAAGAGGAACAACATTCACCACTCCCCAGTTCTCTGGCACAATCCCTGTGGACAGTGAGGACCCAAAGATCAAAGCTAAAGTCTCTGTAATCTCATCCCTTGCCTCCCAAAGTATCCTAGGATGTACCCCATCTGACCCAGGGGACTTATACACCCTCAGGTTTATCAAAATTGCTAATACATCTTCCCTCAGAACATCTACCTCCTCCATCCTATCAGCCTGTATCACGCACTCATCCTCAAAAACATGGCCCCTCTCCTTAGTGAACACTGAAGAAAAGTATTCACTCAACGCCTCTCCTATCTCTTCTGACTCCATGCACAAGTTCCCACGACTATCCTTGACTGGCCCTAACTTCACCCTGGTCATTCTTTTATTTCTCACATAAGAGTAAAAAGCCTTGGGGTTTTCCTTTATCCGACCCACCAAGGATTTCTCATGCCCCCTCCTAGCTCTCCTAAGCCCTTTTTTTAACTCATTCCTAGCTACCTTGTAACCCTCAAGCGACCCAACTGAACCTTGTTTTTTCATCCTTACATACGCTTCCTTTTTCCTCTTGACAAGACATTCAACCTCCTTTGTGAACCATGGTTCCCTCACTCCGCCATTTCCTCCCTGCCTGACAGGGACATACCTATCAAGGACACGCAGTATTTGTTCCTTGAACAAGCTCCACTTTTCATTTGTGCCCATACCTGACAGTTTCTGTTCCCATCTTATGCTCCCTAATTCTTGCCTAATTGCATCATAGTTAACCCTGCCCCAATTATAAACCTTGCCCTGCTGTGTGACCCTATCCCTCTCCATTGCAATACTGCAGGACACTGAATTGTGGTCACTATCTCCAAAGTCCTCTCCCACAGACAAATCTAACACTTTGCCCGGTTCATTACACAGTACCAAGTCCAATGTGGTCCCATCTCTTGTCGGCTTATCCACATATTGTGTCAGGAAACTCTCCTGCACACACTAAAAGTGTCCTATCCAAACTATTCGACCTATAAAGATTCCAATCAATATTTGGAAAGTTAAAATCACCCATGATAACGACCCTGTGACCTCCACATCTATCCATAATCTGCTTTGCCATTTCCTCCTCCACATCTCTATTACTATTTGGGGGCCAATAGAAAACTCCTAACAACGTGACCGATCCTTTCCTATTTCTAACTTCAGCCCATATTACCTCAGTAGGCAGATCCCCCTCGAAATGCCTTTCAGCAGCTGTTAAACTATCCTTGATTAACAATGCGAGTCCTCCACCTCTTTTACCACCTTCCCCACTCTTACTGAAACATCTATACCCCAGAACTGCCAACAACCATTCCTGTCCCTGTTCTAACCATGTCTCCGTAATGGCCACAACATCATAGTCCCAAGTACCAATCCACTCTCCAAGTTCACCTCCCTTATTCCTGATGCTCCTTGCATTGAAGTAGATACACTTCAACCCACCATCCTGTCTGCCTGTACACTCCTGCAAACTTGATACCTTCCTCAGTACCTCACGACCCTCAACACTGGCTTTTGGACCACAGCTCATTTTCCCATCCCCCTGACAAATTAGCTTTCACCTCACCCCCGCTCCCCAAAGAGCCATAGCAAATTTTCTTCCCAGAATATTGGTGCCCCTCTGGCTCAGGTGCAAACCATCCTGTTTGTACAGGTCCCACCTTCCCCAGAATGTGCTCCAATTATCCATATAAATGAAACCCTCTCTCCTACACCATCCCTGCAGCCACATATTAATCTGCACTCTCTCCCTGTTCCTCAACTCACCAGCACGTGGCACCGTGACATGGGTAGGAATGTGAGTTTGCTGAGTTTTGTATGGCGGGAATATTATTGGCTGGTCTGAAATGGCCTTCCCCAGTGTTGTGGAAGATTGTTGGACAGCAGTGGAAGGGACAATGACTGGAAAATGCTGATGAACTGTGGGTCTTGGGCCGATTCGAACCTTTAATGTGAATCCAGGCAGAAACAGCTGGCTCAACATAGCCCAGGAATCTGACAATCTCTAAATGTACATAACTTCTGGTACTAACCTGGAAATCCGAGTGTTTTGGTCTTTTCTTCCAGTCTCTCGGAAGAGTATATCCTGTTTCTGTGCTCCGTGAAACGTTGGCAGCCTTTTCACCAAATATTCCCAGATCGGAAGTTTGATCCGGTTCTCCTGCAGCATCTGTCAGATAGTGTCCTTCCGTGTGTTTAGCTCTCGGCTCATTTTCCTTATCCAGTTCCTCTCTCTCTGTCCTTCTGTGTTTCTCTCTCGAGCTGTTTCTCTGCCTCTCCCTTTGTCTGCTTTTCTCTCCTGTTTGCATATCTTTTATCTCCCCCTCTCTCTCTCCCTTTTTCTTTCCCCTTCCTCTCTTCATCTTTACTCTTTCTCCCTCTTGCCTCACTGTCCTTTTGTACATTTCTCAATGGCTTTCTGGTTCTTTTGCTCCTGCGTTTGTGCGTGTCTGTCTGTCTCCGTGTTTCTAGAGCAATTTTAAACTAATAAAACATCCCAAAGTTTTTGCAGGAGCTTTAGAAAGCAAATTAGACATCGGACAACACAAGGAGATATTAGATCAGATGATCAAAGGCTTGGTCAAAGAGTTCGATTTTGAGGAACATCTCAAAGGAGGAGAGTAAAGGGACGGGTTTAAGAAGGGAATTCCTGAGCTTTGGGCCGAGACAGCTGAAGCTGTGTCTGCCAGTGTTGGAGCATTCAAAATCGGGAATGCTCAAGAGACAGGAATTAGATAATGCAGAGATCTCAGAGAGTTTCAGTGCAGGAGGAAGTTACAGAGCTGGTGAGGGGCAAAGCCATGGAGGGATTTGAGGGTCTGGCCTACATGTGACTCCAGAACCACAGCAATGTGTCTGACTCTCAGCTGCCCTCAAGCAAATAGGGATGGGTAATAAATGCCGGACAGCCAGCGACGCCCATGTCCCACAAACAAATAATAAAAAATGAATGGTTGTTTTCACACTCTGCCTTAAAAACATTCAAAAACTCTGTTTCCAGTGCCTTCTGAGAGTTTCCGGAGATTTGCATCCCTCTGGGAGAAAAGAATCTCCCTCATTTCTGTCTTCTTGTGCACATCCACCCTTGTCAATGCCCCTCAGCATCTTACGCATTTCAATCAAGTTGCTTCTTACTGTTATAAAGTCCAGTGGATACAAGTCCAACCTCCCATTCTGCCCATGACCATCTTTAAAATGATATTAAATGCAGTAATCTGGAATATACGTTCTAGTTGCGTGTATCTGTGGTATTTTGTTCACATCTTTAACTGGGAAATCTGTAAAAAGTATTTATCCAGAAAACCTGCTATTCCCCTAAATCAGAGCAAAACCAGAAAGTGCCGAAGAAACTCGATAATTCCGGCAATATCTTTGGTGAGAAAAACAGTATTAATGTTTTCAATCCAACTCTGACTTGTTTGGTGCTATTTTCTGAGGTTCCTGTGCCTGCTGTTAACCTTAACACTAACTTGAAGCACAACTCATTCTCTTAGCGTATCTTTGTAAAGCCTCTTTGCTTTTGATATTCACTCAGGTTTCTTCCCTGTATTACTGGACAAGTGACAAAATGTCTCACAGTGTATCAAACATGACAGGACAGTGGGAATAAAGGTCACGAGGTGTTTGAGGAGAAGGAACATTGTTGAAGAGTTTGAGCAGTAGTTATGTTGGGAAGGGTTGAACAATAACTGCCTGAAAGCTGTGTCCATTATCACATTGTTCAGAACTCTGGAATGTGTCATGTGACAGTCTGTCCTTTGCAGAAGGCAAAGTGCCAACAAAGTGATTGAGCGGGAGACGGAACAGGCTCGGCTGCTGCTGCTAATATATCATTCCACAGACAACACAAACAGCCAGTTTTCCCCAGATCAAGGACACGGAGAACAAACAATGGATTTTCCAAGATCCCTGAAGCTTCTCACATTTACTGTGATTGGCTCAATACACTGAGTAAACTTGCAGCCAATCAGGAGAGAGTCTTGTGTTTGAAAATTGCTGATAAAAATGAATTTATTCCCGATCCAATCAGATTAATGCCTGAAAAATTCCCTCTGCTCCTTAGTAAATCCCCACCCTCACTAACACTCCAATGGAAGAGTGGGAACGAGTGTTGTTCACTTGGGAGTTGGTCAGAGGGAGGGGATTGGCCAGAATTCTGGGGCCAGGACGTGAGATCATTAATGGGAATAAAAACCAACATTAAATCCCAGAATCCAGAAAAGAGAGAGAAAGGAAATAAAGAGTGTAATGGTCAGTGTGGGAGTGTAATGGTCAGTGTGGGAGTGTAATGGTCAGCATGAGTGCAACGGTCAGTGTGCGACTGTAATAGTCAGTGTAAGCGTAATGGTCAGTACGAGTATAATGGTCAGTGTGAGTGTAATGGTCAATGTGAGTGCAATGGTCAGTGTGTGAGTGTAATGGTCAGTGAAAGTTTAATGGTCAGTGTGAGTGTAATGGTCAGTGAAAGTTTAATGGTCAGTGTGAGTGTAATGGTTAGTGTGAGTGTAATGGAGGCTGAGAAAGATCATCTCTGCTGATTGCTGTGAATGCTTCAGCTTTATCTTTCACACTGATGTGCTGGGCTCCTCCATCATTGAGGATGGGGATATTTGTGGATCCTCCTCCCCCAGTGAGCTGTTTAATTGTCCATCACCATTCTCGACTGGATATGGAAGGACTGCAGAGCTCAGATCCGTTGGTTGTGGGATTGCTTAGCTCTATCACTTGCTGTTTTTGCCATTTGGCACAAAAGTAGTCCTGTCTGGTAGCTTCACCAGGTTCATTTTTAGGTCTGCCTGGTGCTGCTCCTGGCATTGCCCTCCTGTACTCATCATTGAACCAGGGTTGATCCCCTGGCTTGGTGGTAATGGTTGAGTGGGGGATAGGCTGGGCCATGAGGTTACAGATTGTACTGGAGTACAGTTCCAATGTTGTCCACAACACCTCATGGATGCCAAGTTTTAAGATGATAAATCTGTTCCAAGTCTGTCCCACTTAGCACG
Source organism: Carcharhinus amblyrhynchos (assembly GCF_965287045.1). Classification (NCBI taxonomy): domain Eukaryota; kingdom Metazoa; phylum Chordata; class Chondrichthyes; order Carcharhiniformes; family Carcharhinidae; genus Carcharhinus; species Carcharhinus amblyrhynchos. Next base: position 694,005 of record NC_137339.1, read on the forward strand.
GTGACTGTGCTACACAACACGATGGAGGGTATCCTCGGTGTGAAGGCTGGACCTTATCTCCACAGAGACTGTGTGATGGTCGCTCCCACCGATACTATCATGGATTGATGTATCTGCAGCCGGCAGATTGGCGAGGATGGGGTCCAGTGTGTTTCTTCCTGTTGTTGGTTTCCTCACCACCTGCTGCAATCCCAGCCTAGCAGTGATATCTTTTAGGACCAGCCAGCTCGGTCTGTGGTGGAGCCACTGAGCCATTCTTGATTCACACTGAAGATCCCATCCAGAGTACATTCTGCACCCACCACCCTCAGTGCTTCCTCCAAGTAGTGTCCAACATGGCGGAGTGCAGATTGCCAGCTGAGTGGGGGCGTTCTGTGGTAATCAGCAGGAGGTTCCTTGTCCATGTTTGACCTGATACCATGAGACTTCATGGGGTATGGCGTTGACTCCAGGACAAATCCTCCTGACTGTACACCAATGTGCCGCTGTCACCTCTGCCAGGTCTGTCCTGCTGGTGGGACAGGAACAATATGTTGATAGCCCAACTAGAGAGGGGGCTATACTGGACCTCGTACTGGGGAATGAGCCCGGTTAGGTCATCAAAGTTTCAGTAGGGGAACATGTGGCAAATAGTGACCACAATTCTGTTAATTTAAGGATAGTAATGGAAAAAGATGAATGTTGTCCTACGGGTAAGGTGCTGAATTGGGGGAAAACTAACTACAGCCGGAGTAGGCAAGATTTGGTGGCTGTTGATTGGGAGAGGCTGTTTGAGGGTAAATCCACATCTGGTATGTGGGACTCTTTTAAGGAGCCGTTAATGGATATGTGGATATTAATATAATATAACATGTGGATATTAAGGAGGAGGATGTGTTAGAACTTTTGAATTCTATCAAGATAGATAAGTTGCTGGGACCAGATGGGATATACCCCAGGATACTGTGGGAGGCGAGGGAAGTGATTGCAGAGCCCCTGGCGATGATCTTTGCGTCGTCAATGGAGATGGGAGAGGTTCCGGAAGATTGGAGGATTGCGGATGTATTTCCTATTTTCAAGAAAGGGAACAGAGATAGCCCGGGAAATTACCGACCGGTGACTCTGACCTCAGTGGTTGGTAAGCTGATGGAGAGGCTACTGAGGGACAAGATTTACGAGCATTTGGAGAGGTTTGACATGATCAGAAACAGTCAGCATGGTTTTGTCAAGGGCAGGTCGTGTCTTACGAGCCTAGTTGAGTTCTTCGAAAATGTGACTGAACACATTGACGAAGGAAGTGCAGTGGAGGTGGTGTACATGGACTTCAGCAAGGCGTTTGATAAGGTCTCCCATGCAAGACTTCTTGAGAAGGTGAGAGGGCATGGGATCCAAGGGCCTTTGGCCTTGTGGATCCAGATTCTTGGGACTTCGATGTTGTGGCCATTTCAGAGACATGGACAGAGCAGGGGCAGGAATGGTTGCTGCAGGTCCCGGGGTTCAAATGTTTTAGTCGGAGTAGAGAAGGAGGTAGGAGGGGGGAAGGGGTAGCATTATTGGTCAGGGATTGTATCACAGTGTCAGAGAGGAAGTTTGATGAGGACTTGTCTGTTGAGGTAGTATGGGCGGAGATTAGAAATAGGAGAGGAGAGGTCACCCTGTTGGGAGTCTTTTATAGACCTCCTAAAAGTTCTAGAGAGGTTGAGGAAAGGATTGCGGAGACGATCCTGGTTAGGAGTGAAAGTAATAGGGTAATTGTTATGGGGGACTTTAACTTTACTAATATTGATTGGAATTGCTATAGCTCTAGCTCGTTAGAGGGGTCAGTTTTTGTACAAAGCGTGCAGGAAGGTTTTTTGACTCAGTATGTAGATAGGCCAACTAGAGGTGAGGCTATATTGGATTTGGTGCTGGGAAATGAGCCAGACCAGGTGCTAGACTTGAAAGTTGGTGTGCATTTTGGTGATAGTGACCACAATTCGGTTACGTTCACCTTAGTGATGGAAAGGGATAGGAATGAACCTCGGGCTAGTGGTTTTAGCTGGGGGAAGGGTAATTATGAGGCTATTAGGAGAGAATTAGGAAGCATAGGTTGGACTAGGAGATTACAGGGACTCGGAACGTCTGAAATGTGGAGTTTTTTCAAGGAGCAGCTACTGCGAGTCTGTGATAGGTATGTCCCTGTCAGGCAAGGAGGAATTGGTAGGGCTAGGGAACCGTGGTGCACCAAAAACGTTTTTTCGTTGGTTAAGAGGAAAAAGGAGGCTTATGTTCGGATGAGACGTGAGGGCTCGGGTAGTGCACTAGAAAACTTTAGATTGGCTAGGAGGGAGTTGAAGAGTGAGCTAAGAAAGGCTAAAAGAGGACATGAGAAGACTTTGGCTGATAGGATTAAGGAGAATCCTAAGGCGTTCTATAGGTATGTTAAGAACAGAAGGTTGGTTAGGGCAAGATTAGGGCCAGTTATAGACAGCAGAGGGAAGTTATGTGTGGAACCGGAGGAGATTGGAGAGGCATTGAACCAATATTTCTCTTCGGTGTTCACACAAGGGGACATGGATATAGCTGAGGAGGACACTGGATTGCAGGGGAGTAGAATTGACAGTGTTGCAGTTGATAAGGAGGATGTGCTAGATATTCTGGAGGGTCTGAAAATAGATAAGTCCCCTGGTCCGGATGGGATTTACCCCAGGATTCTCTGGGAGGCAAGAGAAGTGATTGCAGAGCCTCTGGCTCTGATCTTCAGGTCGTCGTTGGCCTCTGGTATAGTACCGGAAGATTGGAGGTTAGCGAATGTTGTCCCATTGTTTAAGAAGGGGAACAGAGACTTCCCCGGGAATTATAGACCGGTGAGTCTCACTTCTGTTGTGGGCAAGGTTTTAGAAAAAATTATTAGGGATAGGATTTATAGTTATTTGGAGAGTAAAGAATTGATTGGAGATAGTCAGCATGGTTTTGTGGCGGGTAGGTCATGCCTTACTAACCTTATTGAGTTTTTTGAGAAAGTGACCAAAGAGGTGGATGGGGGTAAGGCAGTGGACGTGGTGTATATGGATTTTAGTAAGGCGTTTGATAAGGTTCACCATGGTAGGCTTCTGCAGAAAATGCAGATGTATGGGATTGGGGGTGATCTAGGGAATTGGATCAGGAATTGGCTAGCGGATAGGAGACAGAGGGTGGTGGTTGATGGTAAATATTCATCATGGAGTTCGGTTTCGAGTGGTGTGCCTCAGGGATCTGTTTTGGGGCCACTGCTGTTTGTAATTTTTATTAATGATCTGGATGAGGGTATAGTTGGGTGGATTAGTAAGTTTGCTGATGACACCAAAGTCGGAGGTGTGGTAGATAGTGATGAAGGGTATCATAGTTTGCAGGAAGACTTAGACAGGTTGCAGAGCTGGGCCGAGAGGTGGCGGATGGAGTTTAATGCGGAGAAGTGTGAGGTAATTCACTTTGGTAGGAATAACAGATGTGTCGAGTATAGGGCTAACGGGAGGACTTTGAATAGTGTGGATGAGCAGAGGGATCTAGGTGTATGTGTACATAGATCCCTGAAAGTTGGGAGTCAAGTAGATAAGGTTGTTAAGAAGGCATACGGTGTATTGGCGTTTATTGGTAGGGGGATTGAATTTAGGAGTCGCAGCGTCATGTTGCAACTGTACATAACTCTGGTGCGGCCGCACTTGGAGTACTGTGTGCAGTTCTGGTCCCCACATTACAGGAAGGATGTGGAGGCTTTGGAGAGGGTGCAGAGGAGGTTTACCAGGATGTTGCCTGGTATGGAGGGGAGGTCCTATGAGGAGAGGCTGAGGGATTTGGGGTTGTTTTCGCTGGAAAGAAGGCGGCTAAGAGGGGATCTTATTGAAACATATAAGATGATTAGAGGTATAGATAGGGTGGATAGTAATAGCCTTTTTCCTCTGATGGAGAAATCTAGCACGAGGGGGCATGGCTTTAAATTAAGGGGTGGTAGTTATAGGACGGATGTCAGGGGTAGGTTCTTTACCCAGAGGGTGGTGAGGGATTGGAATGCCCTGCCTGCTGCAGTTGTAAATGCGCCTAGTTTGGGGGCGTTTAAGAGATCCGTGGATAGGTTTATGGACGAGAAGGGATTGGTTTAGGTTAGTGGGTCATTGTTTTGTAACTGGTCGGCGCAACATCGTGGGCCGAAGGGCCTGTTCTGCGCTGTAATGTTCTATGTTCTAGAACTGGCCTGCCTGCAGAAGGCAGAGAGTGGTTGTGGATGGGTCTTTTTCTGAATGGAGGTCAGTCACCAGTGGAGTGCCCCAGGGATCTGTTCTTGGACCCTTACTGTTTGTCATTTTCATAAATGACCTGGATGAGGAAGTGGAGGGATGGGTAAGTAAGTTCGCTGACGATACGAAGGTCGGTGGTGTTGTGGATGGTCTGGAAGGATGTCAAAAGTTGCAGCAGGACGTAGATAGGATGCAGGACTGGGCGGAGAAGTGGCAGATGGACTTCAACGCGGATAAATGTGTAGTGGTCCATTTTGGCAGAACCAACGGGATGAACGAGTACACTATCAAGGGCAGGAGTCTTAGTAGTGTTGAAGAGCAGAAGGATCTTGGGGTCTGGGTCCACAGGACTCTTAAATCGGCCTCGCAGGTGGAGGATGTGGTCAACAAGGCGTATGGTATACTGGCCTTCATTAATCGAGGGATTGAGTTTAGGAGTCGGGAGGTAATGCTGCAACTTTATAAGACCCTTGTCAGGCCTCATTTGGAGTACTGTGCGCAGTTCTGGTCGCCTCACTATAGGAAAGACGTAGAAGCTATTGAAAGGGTACAGAGGAGATTTACAAGGATGTTGCCTGGACTGGGAGGCATGCCTTATGAAGTTAGGTTGAGGGAGCTGGGACTCTTCTCCCTGGAGAGACGAAGGTTGAGAGGCGACCTGATAGAAGTTTATAAAATGTTGAGAGGAATAGATAGGGTGGATTCTCAGAGGCTATTTCCCCGGGTTGAAATGGTCGCTACGAGAGGACACAGATTTAAGGTGCGGGGAGGAAAGTACAGAAGTGATGTTAGGGGTAAGTTTTTCACTCAGAGGGTGGTGAGTGAATGGAATCGGCTGCCGTCAGTGGTGGTGGAGGCGAACTCGCTGGGGTCTTTTAAAAGACTTCTGGATGAGTATATGGGATCTAATGGGATTGGGGGTTATAGATAGGTCTATAGATTGGTAGGTGTTGATGTGATCGGCGCAACTCGTGGGCCGAAGGGCCTGTTTGTGCTGTAGTGTTCTATGTTCTATGTTCTAATGGGGCTGCAGGACAGGCATGTGCCTGTAAAAACGGAAGGATAGGAAAGGTAGGATTTGAGAGCCGTGGATAACCAGGGAAATTGAGGATCTGATCAAAAAGAAAAGAGGCATACGTTAGGTCCAGGCAGCTAAAAACAGATGGAGCACTGGAGGAATACAGAGAAAGGAGGAAAGAACTCAAACAGGAGTTAGAAGGGCAAAAAGAGGTCATGAAATGTTCTTGCCAGACAGGATTAAGGAGAATCCTAAGGCATTTTAATCATACGTTAGGAACAAAAGTTGTCAGGGAAAAAAAGAAAATCCAGACCTCTCAGGGACAAAGGAGGGGAATTATGCTTAGAGCCCAAGGAAGTAGGGGAGATCCTAAATGAATACTTTGCATCAGTATTCACAAAGGAGAGGGATGTGTTGACTGGGAGTGTCTCAGAGGGAGGTGTTGACCCGTTAGAGAAAATCTCCATTACAAGGGAGGAAGTGTTAGATTTTTTAGGGAACATAAAACAGACAAATCCCCAGGGCCTGATGACATCTATCCCAGGCTGCTCAGGGAGACAAGAGATGAAATTACTGGGCTCTGACAGAAATCTTTGTCTCTTCACTGTACACAGGTGAGGTCCCTGAGGATTGGAGAATAGCGAATGTGGTACCGTTATTTAAGAAGGATAGCAAGGATAACCCGGGTAATTATAGGCCGGTGAGCTTGACGTCCGTGGCAGGGAAGTGGTTGGAGAGGATTCTTAGAGATAGAATGTATGCACATTTAGAACTGAATAATCTCATTAGTGACAGACAGCATGGTTTTGTACGAGGGAGGTCATGCCTTATAAATTTGGTGGGGTTTTTTGATGGAGGTGACAAAAACGATTGACGAGGGAAGGGCCGTGGATGTCATCTATATGGATTTCAGTAAGGCATTTGACAAAGTCCCTCATGGCAGGCTGGTTAAGAAGGTTTAATCTCATGGGATACAAGGAGAGGTGGCTAGCTGGGTAGAGAACTGGCTTTGCCACAGGAGACAGAGGGTAGCAGTGGAAGGGTCTTTTTTCCAGCTGGAGGTCTGTGACCAGTGGTGTTCCACAGGGCTCTGTACTGGGACCTCTGCTGTTTGTGATATATATAAATGATTTGGAAAAAGGTGTAACTGGTGTGATCAGCAAGTTTGCGGATGACATGAAGATCGCTGGAGTTGCGGATAGTGATGAACATTGTCAGAGAATACAGCAGGATATAGATAGGCTGGAAAATTTGGCAGGGAAATGGCAGATGGAATTTAATCCAGATAAATGCAAAGTGATGCATTTTGGTAGATCTAACACAGGGAGGAGTTATACAATAAACGGCAGAACCATCAGGAGTGTAGACACACAGAGAGACCTGGGTGTGCAGGAGCACAGATCCTTAAAGGTGGCAGCACAGGTGGAGAAGATGGTGAAGAAGGCATATGGCTTGCCTGCCTTTATAGGACGGGGTGTAGAGTATAAAAACTGGAGTCTGATGTTACAGCTGTATAGAACGCTGGTTAGGCCACATTTGGAATACTGCGTCCAGTTCTGGTCGCCACACTACCAGAAGGACATGGAGGATTTGGAGAGAGTGTAGAGAAGGTTTACCAGGATGTTGCCTAGTATGGAGGGTCTTAGCTGTAAGGAGAGATTGGGTAAACTGGGGTTGTTCTCCCTGGAAAGACGGAGAATGAGGGGAAACCTAATAGAGGTGTATAAAATGATGAAGGGTATGGATAGGGTGAACAGTGGGAAGCTTTTTCCCAGGTTGGAGGTGACGATCACGAGGGGTCACAGGCTCAGGGTGAGAGGGACGAGGTTTAATTCAGATATCAGAGGGACGTATTTTACACAGAGGGTGGTGGGGGCCTGGAATGCGCTGCCAAGTAGGGTGGTGGAGGCAGACACGCTGGGATTGTTTAAGAATTACCTGGATAGTCACATGAACAGACTGGGAATGGAGGGATACAGAAGAATGGTCTAGTTGGACCAATGAGCAGCGCAGGCTTGGAGGGCCGAAGGGCCTGTTTCCTGTGCTGTTCTGGTCTTTGTTCTTTATTCAGGGATGATGATGGTGGTACCTGGGACATTATCTGTAAGGTATGATTCTGTGAGTGTGGTTATGTCACATTGTTGCCTGATAGTCTGTGACACAGCTCTCCCAATCTTGGCACAAGCCCCAGACCTTAGTAAGGGGGACTTTGCTGGGTGGATGGACTGGGTTGCCATTGCTGGTGCCTTGGTCGATGTGGATGGTCCGTCTGGTTTCATTTCCTTTGTGTTTTTATTGCTGTAGATTCCTTTTCCAGGGGCTGTGTCATCAAACACCCGCCATTCCCTCTTTTCATACACAGAGCTCCGAGCTGGAGAGAATATCAAATCCTGGTGGGAATCACAGCAACACTCAGTCCTCCCCACAAGGTGCAAATCGACTGAGTGACTTGCTAGCAATGCCCACATCCCATCAACAAATTAAAAAAAAAATGCTACCATCCCCCTTCAAATGATGCCCAGTCAGACAGCCGTAAACCTCACAAGGAGTTCTGGATTAACTCCCTGCAGGTTATATTGGCTGGTTGATCCTTCTTTCAAATTATTTCTGGCCAAACATTTTGTAGCCTCTTCCTGTCGATTCCTGCACTTCAACAAACTGGCAAAACTAAAACCCAACTTCCCTTCCCTCTGAAAACGATGACCCTGTTCCCTGGGACACACAATGCCACACACACCTCCTTCACTCCCTGACCTGGGCATGGCATTACAGAGATGTGTATTTGTGTAAATCAGTGACAGCCCCAGCTGCTTTCCCCTGTACACCAGCTCCTGCACATTGCGGGCAGGCTGAGTGTTGCTGTGATTCCTGCCAGAGTTGTATATTTCCTCCACCTCAGAGCTCCGTGTGTGAAAAGAGGGGATGCTGGTTCTGTGATGATAGTCCTCAGAAAAGAAAGGTCAAAAAATGTCTTTGTGAATCTTTGATATCACACTTGTCCTCCTGAGGAGGGCTGTCTGCTGTGTATTATTCTCTCTCAGTCAGACTGTCAGCACTGAGATGTTGAGAAAACAATGAACAACTGTTCCCTATTTTTAGATTGAAAAGACAAATGTTAACCTGAGACTCCAGGAATGTGAGTGAGAGACTCAGTTTTCAACATTTCTGCATTGTGGACTTCCTGTGTCTCTGTGACATGAAGATCGCTGTTAAAGATTTCAGAACTTGTTGACTGGGTTATAAGTTTAACAGAAGGAAACTACAGTTGATGCTGGAAATCTGAGCAAAAAAACAATTCCTCAGCAGTGTTGTTGTATGAACCCAGTAAGAAGTCTGACACCAGGTTATTTGGTAGCACGAGCTTTCAGAGCACTGCAGACTCACCTGATGAAGGGGCAGCGCTTCTAAAGCTCATGCTACCAAATAAACCTGTTGGACTTTAACCTGGTGTCAGACTTCTTCCTGTGCTCACCCTGGTCTAATACCATCATCTCCAGATGATGTTTTATGGGGAAGCAGTGGTGTAGTGGTATAGTCCCTAGATCAGAGAACCAGCATAATGGCTCCAGGGACCCGGGTTCAAATCCTGCCAGGGCAGATGGCAAAATCTGAATTTTGATGACCGTGAAACCATTGTTGATTGTCATAAAAACTCTTCTGGGTCACTAATATCCATCAGGGAAGGAAATCGGCCATCCTTACCCGGTCTGGCCTTAATGTGACTCCAGAGCCACAGCATTGCAGTTGACTCTGAAATAGCCACAAAGCAGTTAGGGATGAACAATAAATACTAATCTTCCCAGGGTTCATATAAATGAATAAACAAAGGTCAGGTAATATGTGTGGAAAGAGAAACAGCTCTAACAATCAGAATCTGATTGTTAAGTATCGAAGGAATGTGTGCAGTCAGGAAGGGTAGAGGAACTGGGCCCTGTCGATTTGAGCAGAGACATTGCTTTGAGTAGCTCTCAGCATGGAAATCACCAGCACCCAATCACAGCCAGAGAGCAGAGTGAGACAGCCATCCAAACAACTGTGATCAGGTAAAGAGGGATTGGAACCACAGCAGGAGTCAGCATTGGGATGGCAAACTGGGATGAGGAATGGTAGATAATCTGCTGGTGTCTGATTGCCGCGGGGGGGGGGGGTGAGGCTGAGGGTGGAGGTGGGGGTGGGGATGGGGGTAGGGGTAAAGCAGATAATCTGGATCTCTTGGGATGTGTGGAGGACTCTGAACCACAGACACGGCCAACACCACCTCCTGGATGTGGGTGGGATTTCATAGAGATTTACAGCATTCTTCTATCCGGTAGTGATCAGACTGATTGTCCGATATCCAGTGCGGAACAAGCAGAAATTTCCACATTGGGAAGACCAGTAGATTGGTCACTGGGCTGAATTTTGCTGGGACTTGATTCCAATGTCAGACTCAATTGTGTTATATATTTAAAAGGGTTGTAGATTGCTTTAAGCACTGCTTTGGGCCAGTGGGCTGATGAATGGCAGATGGAGTTTAATTTAGACAAATGCAAGGTGATGCATTTTGGTAGATTGAACCAGGGCAGGACTTACTCAGTTAATGATAGGGAGTTGAGGAGAGTTACAGAACAAAGAGATCGAGGAGTACACATTCATATCTCCTTGAAAGTGGAGTCACAGGTGGACAGAGTGGTGAAGAAGGCATTCGGCATGCTTGGTTTCATTGGTCAGAATATTGAATACAGGAGTTGGGACGTCTTGTTGAAGTTGTACAAGACATTGGTAAGGCCACACTTGGAATACTGTGTGCAATTCTGGTCACCCTATTATAGAAAGGATATTATTAAACTAGAAAGAATGCAGAAAAGATCTAGTAGGATGCTACTGGGACTTGATGGGTTGAGTTATAAGGAGAGGCTGAATAGACTGGGATATTTTTCTCAGGAGCGTAGGAGGCCATAAAATAATGAGGGTCATAGATCAGCTAGATAAGAACATAAGAACATAAGAAATAGGAGCAGGAGTAGGCCATCTAGACCTTCGAGCCTGCCCCGCCATTCAATAAGATCATGGCTGATCTGTCGTGGCTCAGTTCCACATTCCCACCCTCTCCCCATAACCCTTAATCCCCTCTCTTATCAAAAACCCATCAACCCGTGTCTTAAAAATATTTAGCGAGGTAGCCTCCACCACCACAACGGGCAGAGAATTCCAGAGATTCACCACCCTTTGAGTGAAGAAGTTCCTCCTCAACTCCGTTCTAAACCGCCCCCCCTTTATCTTGAGGCTGTGCCCCCGAGTCCTACTATCCTTTCTGAGCGGGAAGAGTCTCTCCACCTCTATCCTATCCATCCCATTCATCATCTTCATTCTTCTAAACTCTAACAAGTACAAGCCTAATTTATTCAGCCTCTCCTCATAGCTCAACCTCCTCAACTCTGGCATCAGCCTAGTAAACCTCCTCTGCACTCCCTCCAAGGCCAAAATATCCTTGCGTAAGTACGGCGCCCAAAACTGCACACAGTACTCCAGCTGCGGCCTCACCAATGCCCTATACAGCCGCAGCAAGACCTCCCTACTTTTATATTCAATCCCCCTCGCTATGAAGGCCAGCATCCCATTTGCCTTCCTGACCACCTGCTGCACCTGCAAGCTGGGTTTTTGCGACTCATGCACAAGGACCCCAAGGTCCCTCTGCACCGTCGCCTGCTGCAGTTTTTCGCCACGTAGGTAATAATCCTTCCTACCATTATTCCTACCAAAGTGGACCACCTCACACTTGTCAACATTAAATTCCATTTGTCATTTCCTGGCCCATTCGCCCAGCCTATCTAGATCCTTCTGCAGACTCTCCACACCCTCCGCACAATTTGCCGTTCCACCAATCTTGGTGTCATCAGCAAATTTCGACACCCTGCACTCGGTTCCCTCCTCCAGATCATCTATGTAAATGGTAAATAGCTGAGGCCCCAGCACCGACCCCTGGGGCACTCCACTAGTCACCATCCGCCAATCCGAATAGCACCCGTTGACCCCCACTCTCTGCCTCCTATTTGACAACCAATCCTCTATCCACGCTAACACCCTACCCCCAACTCCATGTCCCCTGACCTTCTGCAATAACCTCTTGTGAGGTACCTTGTCAAACGCCTTCTGAAAATCAAGAAAGACCACATCCACCAGCTCTCCTCTATCCACCGCCCTAGACACATCCTCATAGAACTCCAGTAAATTTGTCAGACATGACTTCCCTTTAACGAAACCGTGCTGCGTCTGCTCTATCAAGCAGTTCCCCTCAAGATGCCTCGCTATTTCCTCCTTGATGACAGATTCTAACATTTTACCTACAACAGACGTTAAACTAACCGGCCTATAATTCCCTGCCTTTTGCCTGGCACCCTTCTTAAACAACGGCGTAACATTAGCCGTTTTCCAATCTTCCGGCACTTCCCCGGAATCCAGCGACGTCTGGAAAATAACCACCAAGGCATCCACTATCACCTCCGCCATTTCTTTCAGAACCCTCGGATGCATTCCATCCGGTCCTGGCGACTTGTCCACAATCAGCCCCTCCAGTCTGTCGAGCACCACCTCTCTAGTAACAGTAATGTCATTGAGACCCTCCAGTCCTACCACCTTTCCATCTCTAACACCCGGCAAATTATTCACGTCCTCCTCCGTGAAGACCGAAACAAAAAAGTTATTCAAGACCTCAGCCATATCCCCATCCCCTACCACTAAGTCCCCCCATAGTCATTATCTTTTCCCAAAGGTAGGGGAGTCTAAAACTAGAGGGCACAGGTTTAAGGTGAGAGGGGAAAGATACAAAAGGGTCCAGAGGGGAATTTTTTTACACAGAGGATGGTGAGTGTCTGGAACGAGCTGCCAGAGATATTAGTAGAGGTGGGTACAATTTTATCTTTTAAAAAGCATTTAGACAGTTACATGGGTACGATGGGTATAGAGGGATATGGGCCAAATGCGGGCAATTGGGATTAGCTTAGGGGCCTAAAAAAAGGCAGCATGGACAAGTTGGGCCGAAGGGCCTGTTTCCATGCTGTGAACACCTATGACTCCATAACTGATCTCATGACTTGATGGCAATGTCATTAGTGTGTTTGCAGAGGATGCCGATTTACTTTAAGTTTGTATTCTGTGCAGTGCAGAGAGAGGAGCTCTTCAATAAATCTTTTACAAGTTATTTTGAATCCATATGTGCAAACCACTGCCTTTTCTTTTTGTCTGAAATCCACAACATGGTTAGAATATTACAGAAAGAGAATAAGCAGCAAGATGATGTTTGTTTCATCAAAACATCAGGAAAACATTGTGGATTTTCATATTTGAATATTAGACAGCTGGGGAGAAGCAACAGGATTAAAGATTGAAGTGTCAGTGCGGGAAGACCAAGTCAGAATAAAACTCTCTGTCTGGTTTTAAAAGAGGGAGTTTTCTGATGAGAGACAGTGAGATTACAAACTGTATCTCACATGTTTAAAAATAAGGGTTGCTGTAGAGCTGGGGTGATGTGAAAAGTAAATACATCAGGACAATGGTCTCCAGGGTAAAAAGTGGAGAACTGGGAAGGCAGTAAAAGAAAAATACACTGGGGTAGAATCGTTAGAAATATTGAGTTCATTCAATCCATAGGTCCTTTCAATGAAGAAAATGAATCACGGATTCCAATGCCGAGTGGTTTCAGTACTTTGTACAAGCAAATAGGTTTGGAACATGGGTTTGGACATAGCTCAGCATAACATTGAGGGCCAAAGGGCCTGTACTGTGCTGGACTGTTCTATGTTTCTATGAATAAAATTGCAAATGAACTGCTCATGCCAGCTTTTCTCAGCACAATAGGAAGTAAACCTATAACTTGCTCTAGAACCTGGTTCACCCAGAAAAGCAAACAACACCATACAATGATTCGATAAAGATCTTTGAAGAGCATTACTCTCCAAAGCCACTAATCATCATGGAACAATTCCAGTTTCACCAAAGGAATCAAGCGGAGGGTGAAAGCATTGCTTAAAAAGGTTGGCACAACATTGTGAGTTTGGTGAGATTTTCAAAAGGCGTTTGATAAGGTACCTCATAAAAGGTTGCTACAGAAGGTTAGGGTGCATGGAGTTGGGGGTAAGGTGTTAGCGTGGATAGAGGATTGGCTGTCTAATAGGAAGCAGAGAGTTGGAATCAATGGGTGCTATTCTGATTGGCGGTTGGTGACTAGTGGAGTGCTGCAGGGATCGGTGCTGGGGCCTCAACTGTTTACCATTTATATAGATGATCTGGAGGAGGGGGCTGAGTGTAGGGTGATGAAATTTGCTGATGACACGAAGATGAGTGGAAAAGCAAATTGCGTGGAGGGTGTGGAAAGTCTGCAGAGGGATCTGGATAGGCTGAGCGAGTGGGCGAGGACCTGGCAGATGGAGTATAATGTTAGCAAGTGTTAGGTTATCCACTTTGGCAGGAATAACAGTAGGAGGGATTACTATTTAAAGGGTGAAAAGCTGCAGCATGCTACGGTGCAGAGGGACCTGGGGGTCCTCGTGCACGAGTCGCAAAAACCCAGTCTGCAGGTGCAGCAGGTAGTCAGGAAGGCGAATGGGATGCTGGCCTTTATAGTGAGGGGGATAGAATATAAAAGCAGGGAGGTCTTGCTGCAACTGTACAGGGCACTGGTGAGGCCGCAGCTGGAGTACTGTGTGCAGTTTTGGTCGCCGCACTTGCACAAGGACATATTGGCCTTGGAGGGAGTGCAGAGGAGGTTTACTAGGCTGATACCGGAGATGAGGGGGTTAGACTATGAAGAAGACTAAATAGACTGGGTCTGTACTCGTTGGAGTTTAGAAGGATGAGGAGGGATCTTATAGAGACGTATAAGATAATGAAGGGGATGGATAGGGTAGAGGTAGAGAGATTCTTCCTGCTTAGAAAGGACAGCAGGACTAGAGGGCACAGCCTCAAGATAAGGTGGGGGGGCAGTTTAGATCAGAGTTGAGGAGGAACTTCTTCACTCAAAGGGTGGTGAATCTCTGGAATTCTCTGCCCATTGGAGTGGTGGAGGCTACCTCGCTAAATATATTTAAGTCACGGGTAGATAGGTTTTTGATGGACAAGGGAATTAAGGGTTATGGAGAGAAAGCGGGAAAGTAGAACTGAGACATGACAGATCAGCCATGATCTTATTGAATGGAGGGGCAGGCTCGAAGGGCTAGATGGCCTCCTCCTGCTCCTATTTCTTATGTTCTTATGTGAGTCATTAGAACATATTCCTTGTGATAATCTAGTTTGTGGTTTCCAAAGTGAGGCTATCCAAAGAAGATGGTGTGCTAAACGTACTTTAACTTTAAAGACAGCATAGAAATCTGTGTCAATGGAACTGGCTCCTAAAGAGGCTTTATAATTTGGTGCAGGAATGAAGATCCAACTCTGCAGCAAGGGTAATGAATGCAAGAATTGGGGCAAAATAGATCCCATTGCAAAACCTTGTTGGGCTAGATTATCTTCCCCTGAGAAGAATATTCAGAAGAAGAATCTGGGTACTGTGAAGAAGAGAATGTCCAGAAACATGACAATGAGCTTCAACTGTCTCATCCATACTGGGATGGATCACATAGATCTGGAAGATTTTGAAGATATGTGAACAACCTATTAGGATGGAGGTTGAGACTGGGTGGCTGGATCTTTGATTCCTGAGACTACATGCCAACAAAAGCTGAAGCATCTTCCTTTAAAACCAGCTGGTGTGATTTTATGGACAAACACGGAAGAGATGATGGCATTGAAAGGTTACATCATGATCAATGTAGAGTTGATTGGACAGAGCAGAGTTGTCTCTCTGTGTGGCCCATGGTAATTTTCCAATTCTATTTGGGAGATTAAACTTGGAGAGGATAGAGCTTAACTGGAGTGCTGTCAACAGATGATAGATGCCAAAACCGACCTACAGCACCTTCTGGATAAATACAAGAGTGTGTTTAAAGTTAACATTTATTTTATTAGTTCACAAGTAGGCTTACATTGACACTGCAATGAAGTTACTGTGAAAATCCCCATGTTGCTACACTCCAGCACCTGTTCAGGTACACTGAGGAAGAATTTAACATGACCAATTCACTTAACCTGCAAACCTCCAAAGTGTGGGAGGAAACCGGAGCACCTGGAGGAAACTCACGCAGACACAGAGAGAAAGTGCAAACTCCACATAGTGAGCCAAGCTGGGAATCAAACCTGGGTCCCTGGCACTGTGAGGCAGTAGCGCTAACCACTGTGCCACTACATGTTTGAAAAGGCACTGGCTCAATGAAGGGAGCAAAAGTGAAACACAAGATAAAACTGAATAGTCAACCTGGAAGTCTCAGCAAGAGGGGTGCCACATGCAACTTGTCCCAAGGTCGAATAAGAAATGGTATGACTTTTTGATACTGGTGTGTTAGAACCAGTTACAATGAGTGAGTAGGTTACACCCATCGCACCTGTCATGAAACCAGATGACTGAGTTCATACTTTGTGGTGGTTTTAAAACAGCTATAATTCCAATGTTCTGTGCAGATTAATATCCTCATCCTTTAATCGAAGATTTGTTTGCTGGGTTATCAGGTGGGCAGAAATTCAGCAAGATTGACCTTTTACAAAGATATTTACAGATGAATGTAACCATTGAATCTTAACCATTGTTTACCATCATTACTCATAAAGGTCTTTTTGTTATAGAAGATTGCCTTTTGGAATAATATCTGTATAGCCCTATTCCAAAGTTGGCTGGATCAGGTTTTAAGTGGTCTCTCTGGTCTACAATGTTAACAGGATGATATTCTAATTACAGTGCGAAGGACAACTTGAGGAATTTAGAACCAACATTGGAATGTCTTCATGCACATAGGATGGGATTTCTCCAGCCATGCGTGGCCCAAGACTGGAAAATCATGCCCAAGGTCATCGTACTTTTGCATAGTCCGTGTCCCACCTGCTACAGTTCCTATGGGGGGCAGGGTGGGGAAATTCCACCCATGGTCTTTGTATCAAGAAAAAAGTCTTACTTTTTCCAGAAGTCAGTTCAGTATTTGGGTCACATTATTGATAGTAAAGGCCTTCATGAAGCACCTAAAGAGATGGACATATTTTAGCATCTAAAGTCACAACAAATATGAAACAATTGAAGGCCTTTCTATAATTAGTACATCATTATGGTAAATTTGTTCCAAACTTAGCTGCAATATTGAAGCAATTGCACAATTTACGTTGTGTGAATCAGTCATAGGGCTGGAAACAGAATGTGTAAAAGTTTACAACGATGTCAAAGTATTGGTTTATTTTAATTCAAAGCTACCACTATTGTTTGTTGCGATGTTCGCCTCTACCACCACCGATGGCAGCCGATTCCACTCACTCACCACCCTCTGAGTGAAAAACTTACTCCTGACATCTCCTCTGTACCTACTCCCCAGCACCTTAAACCTGTGTCCTCTCGTAACGACCATTTCAGCCCTGGGAAATAGCCTCTGAGAATCCACCCTATCTATACCTCTCAACATTTTATAAACCTCTATCAGGTCGCCTCTCAACCTTCGTCTCTCCAGGGAGAAGAGTCCCAGCTCCCTCAACCTATCTTCATAAGGCATGCCTCCCAATCCAGGCAACATCCTTGTAAATCTCCTCTGCACCCTCTCAATAGCTTCCACATCCTTCTTGTAATGAGGTGACCAGAACTGTGCACAGTACTCCAAGTGGGGTCTGACAAGGGTCTTAAAAAGTTACAGCATTATCTCCCTCAGTCCCATTTTCCCCAAAATACCGAAATTCCTTGATGTCATTCATATCCAAAAATCCAGTAATTCCATCTTGGTGACTCTCTTACTTTGATGGTCTCTATTTATGTTCTTTGTTATAAAGCGGAGATTGATCCCCCCTCCCCCACGATCTGAGAATTAACAGCAAAAGATCCAAAGAGGAGTACCTCACCCTATAACCTGTAAAAGATGTCTGTGAAGTGGTGTGACCTGCATTTCAGCAATGTCCAGTGGTTAAATAAAAACAAATCCCTGACACTCATTCTAAAATCAATACATAACCATTTATTTATCTAACTACATTGAGCAAATTAACGAAACTATTAACAAACCAAATAAATCCATTCTAATTATTAACTATTACCAAATAAAACACGATTCTCATGGAATGCTGTTCAAATAAATACAATTCCCACTCATTAACAAAACTAGAATTCCATTCACTGTCTAAATTACAACCAAGTTTTGCATCCTCCAGAATATTCTGGGCTTTCTCTCTTCATTCTTCTGTCTGGAACTTCTTCCTTCTTTGGTACCTTTGCTATCTAGATGGTGCTTTGAGCTAAAATTCTGTGAGCTGTGGCCAGTGGCAGTTGCTCTCTCCTTTTTGTCCCACTGCCCTCTTCTTTTATACCTGTGATGACATATCAATATTTTCCACAGTACGACTGGCCCTAGGTTGTCAAAAACCATCAGATGTAAATTTAATAGGTTCTTGGTATCTAAGTGCCTATCTACTTCAAGAAGACAACTAATGATGGTTGTCTTGTACCTAAAAAAACCCAAGCAACATGCCTTAATAACCATTGGCCAGTGTCTCTGACATCATTTATTATGAAGTGCTTCAAAAGGTTAATCATGGCATGAATCTATTCCAGCCTCTCAGAAAACCTGGATTCACTACAGTTTGCCTACTGCCACAACAGGTCATAGCAGAAGCCATTTCCCTGGCCCTGCACTCAACACTGGAATACCTAGACAATAAGGACATCTATGTCAGACTCCTATTTATTGACTACAACTCAGCCTTCAACACCATTATTCCAGGAAACTTATCTCTAAACTCTGTGGTCTGGGCCTCAGCTCCTCCCTCTGGACTGGATCCTGAACTTCCTAATCCACAGACTACAATCAGTAAGGACAGGCAACAACACCTCCTCCACGATCATCCTTAACACTGGTGGCCCACAAGCCTATGTTCTCAGCCCCCTACTATACTCCTTATACACCGATGACCTGTGGCCAAATTCCCCTCCAATCTGATTTTCAAGTTTGCTGACGACACCACTGCAGTGGGTCGGATCTCAAACAATGATGAAAGAATACAGGAAAGAGATAGAGAATCTGGTGAACTGGTGAGGCAACAATAATCTCTCCCTCAATGTCAATAAAATGGAGGAGATTGTCATTGACTTCAGGAAGTGTAAAAGAGAACATGTCCCTGTCTATATTAATGGGGACGAAGTAGAGAGGGTCGAAAGCTTCAAACTTTTAGGTGTCCAGATCACCAACAACCTGTTCTGGTCACCCCACGCCGACACTATAGTTAAGAAAGCCCACCAACACCTCTACTTCTTCAGAAAACTAAGGAAATTTGGCATGTGAGCCAAGACTGTCACTAACTTTTACAGATACCCCATAGAAAGCATTCTTTCTGGTTGTATCACAGTTTGGTATGGGCTCCTGTTCTGCCCAAGACCGCAAGGAACTATAAAAGGTCGTGAATGTAGCCCAATCCAGTACTCAAGCCAGCCTCCCATCCATTGATTCTGTCTGCACTTTCTACTGCCTCGGCAAAGCAGCCAGCATAATTAAGGACCCCACGTGCCCCGGACATTCTCTCTTCCACTTTCTTCCTTTGGGAAAGAGATACAAAAGTCTGAGGTCACGTACCAACCGACTCAAGAATAGACACTTCCCTACTGCTGTCAGACTTTTGAATGGATTTACCTTGCATTAAGTTGATCTTTCTCTACACCCTCGCTGTGACTGTAACACTACATTCTGCACTTTCTTGTTTCCTACTCAATGAACAGTATGTGTTGTCTGTATAGCGTGCAAGAAACAATATTTTCACTGTATGTTAATACATATGACAATAATAAATCCAATCAAATGAAACTGATTAGCTGATTTCAAAATTCTGTTATGTGGTTAAAATCCGCTGCTTGGCCTTTTGATACAAATATTTCAGTCTGGGTTTTCTGTGCATTGTATTTTAACTCGCTAATCACAGAAAAAGCATCACCTTTTAAAGCGACCACGCAATGCATTCCCTGCAGCATTTTATAAACACCAATCCACAATCACTCTGTCCAACTTGGCATCATCCTCCTACATTCTCTCTGTATCCACTAGATCAAAACATTTCTGAATTTATAAACCTCTGTTAGGTCACAATTCAAACTTTATTCCAAGGGAACATAAGAACATAAGAAATAGGAGCAGGAGTAGGCCATCTAGCCCTTCGAGCCTGCCCCGCCATTCATTAAGATCATGGCTGATCTGTCGTGGCTCAGTTCCACTTTCCCGCCCTCTCCCCATAACCCTTAATCCCCTCGCTTATCAAAAACCCATCAACCCGTGTCTTAAAAATATTTAGCGAGGCAGCCTCCACCACCACAACGGGCAGAGAATTCCAGAGATTCACCACCCTTTGAGTGAAGAAGTTCTTCCTCAACTCCGTTCTAAACCGCCCCCAACCTGACAAGCCTTTCCTAATAATAATTACAATAATATTAATGTTTACATAGAGATCCACTTATTTCTGCCAGAACCTTTGTAAACTTTCTCTGCACCATCTCCAATGTCTCTATATCCGCAGCACTCTGATTGTGGGCTAAGATTCACTACAGGTCTAGCAAAACTTACCCATTTTTCAATTCTGGCCCAATAGAAACAGAGCCTTATGATCATTTTGCTTTTTTATAACCTTGTTAACCAGTGGCATAACTTTTGGTCTGTTTAGATTCTAAGATCTTTTTGAGATGAAAGCAGAAGACAAGAAAATAAAGCCAAAACTGATCCTGTTGGATCTGACGTGATACCGTGTGACCTGATGTATCCCAATCTGATCTGTTAAGATAGTGTTGTATGATGTGATCCAGTGGAATCCTGTATGTCACAGTGTGATTTAATATGATCCAGTTGGATCTGGTGTGATATGATCTGATTCTATAAGACCTTGTTATCCAGTGTGATCCCTTGTGACCCAATGTGGCCCAGTATGACCTAGTATGATCTGGTGTGATCTGGAATGATCCTTTGTGACCTGGTGTGCTTCCGTTTGACCCCAGGTGACCCGGTGGGATCCTTTTGTCAGCCTGTGTGATCCAATATGTCCCAGAATGAGTCTGTGTGAAATTATTTCTGCCGTTATATTGGTTTTCACTGTTTGTTGTGAACAGATTAATATTTCCTGATTGTGCTCCAAACTGTGAAATCTTTCTGACGTTATATCACAAGCCTGGATCTCTAAGAACAAA
This sequence comes from Carcharhinus amblyrhynchos, assembly GCF_965287045.1. NCBI lineage: Eukaryota > Metazoa > Chordata > Chondrichthyes > Carcharhiniformes > Carcharhinidae > Carcharhinus > Carcharhinus amblyrhynchos. Next base: position 714,508 of record NC_137339.1, read on the forward strand.
GAACAAAAACAGCCCGGGAAACAGGCCCTTCGGCCCAATGAGCCCATGCCGCCATTTTAACATTACCAGTCCCCCCTCCACCCATGACCCTTATCTATGCTTATGGCATTCCACATTGAGGGAAACTAATTTAGGGACAATTTCTAGGCTGTGTTTATTTTTAAAATACCTGCACTAAATACAAAACTATTCAGCACTGAACGGAACGGGGTTTACACATTGCTGGGTTTACACTGCAGCAAATCATCGCACAGTGTGTGAATTCACTCACTCACACACTCACACCCTCACTCACACTCACTCACACTCACTCACTCACACCCTCACTCACACTCACTCACACTCACTCACTCACACCCTCACTCACACTCACTCACTCTCACACCCTCACTCACACTCACTCACACTCACTCACTCACACACTCACTCACTCACACACTCACACCCTCTCACTCACACTCACTCACACACACACTCACTCACACACACCCTCACTCACACTCACACACACTCACTCACTCACTCACACACACTCACTCACTCACACACACACACTCACACCCTCACTCACACACACTCACTCACACACACACCCTCGCTCACACTCACTCACACACACTCACTCACTCACTCACACACTCACACCCTCACTCACACACACTAACTCACTCACATACTCACACCCTCTCACACTCAGTCACTCACACTCACTCACTCACATACTCACACCCTCACTCACACTCACTCACTCACATACACCCTCACACACACACTCACTCACACACTCACTCACACACTCACACCCTCACTCACACCCTCACACACACTCACTCACACACTCACACCCTCACTCACACTCACACACACACTCACACACTCACTCACACACACACACTCACTCACTCACACACTCGCACTCACTCGCACACACACTTACACCCTCACTCACACACTCACTCACTCACACCCTCGCTCAGACTCACTCACACACACTCACTCACATGCTCACACCCTCTCACACTCACTCACACACACTCACTCACACTCACTCACACACTCACTCACTCACACCCTCACTCACACACACACACACTCACACCCTCACTCACACACACTAACTCACTCACATACTCACACCCTCACTCACACTCACTCACTCACATACACCCTCACTCACTCACACACACACTCACTCACACACTCACACCCTCACACTCACACACACACACTCACTCACATACTCACACCCTCTCACACTCACTCACACACTCACTCACACACCCTCACTCACACTCTCACACACACTCACTCACACACTCACTCACACACTCACTCACACTCACTCACACACACACTCACTCACACACTCACACTCTCACACACACACACTCACATACTCACACCCTCTCACACTCACTCACACACACTCACTCACTCACACACACCCTCACTCACACTCTCACACACACTCACTCACTCATACACAGTCACTCACACTCACACACACTCACACCCTCACACACTCGCTCACACACACTCACTCACACACACACCCTCACTCACACATACACCCTCACACACTCACTCACACATTCACACTCACACTCACTCACACACTCATACTCACTCACACACTCACACCCTCACTCACACTCACTCACACACACACTCACTCACACTCTCACACACTCACTCACTCACACCCACACTCACACTCACTCGCACACTCACACACACACATACACTCACACACACATACACTCACACACACACTCACACACTCACTCACACTCACACACTCACTCACTCACACTCACGCACTCACTCACGCACTCATTCACGCACTCACTCACTCACACGCACACACTCACTCATACACTCACTCACTCTCACACACACTCACCCACCCACTCACACTTACTCGTACACTCACTCACACACCCACTCACTCACTCACACATCCACTCACTCACTCATTCACTCACACTCACTCACTCTCACTCACACCCACACTCATACACTCACTCACACTCACTCACTCACACACACCCACACTCACTCACTCACGCACTCGCTCACGCACTCACTCACAAACTCACTCACTCTCACTCATTCACACACTCAATCTTTCTCAGGTTTGCTGGAATCACATTAACTCAATCATCTAGAGTAGACATGACAGAGATGCCCCTTCGATCTCCCTTCTACTCTTTAAATTCCCTTTACTTTTCATTCCTCCTCTTCTGAAGAGTTTGATGTGTCTCGAGAACCAGCAGTCTGTACAGCATTGGGTTACAGCTGGCAGATCAGAACCCTTTTCATCCCTTGTCATTGATCACATTGCTGGTTGTGTGTGTTTGGGGGGCACAGTTTGACGGCAGCATTCTGTACATTATAATAATAATGTAACAGTGTCTGTCGAGTATTTTGGAACACACTGATGTTGTGTAAGGTACAATCTAAATGTAAGTTAAATAGCTTTGGCTCAAAACCTGATTCTCTCAGTTTTCTGCTCTCATTTCTAAAGAGTCTTATCTCTGGACAGCTGGCAGCTTCCTGATCATTGTTGAAGTGTGGGTAAATATGTTGGCAGCATTGCCACGGCACCGCCCAATTCCAGTTCCATCCTGTCCTGACACAGGATCCGAGGTGGCAGATTCTGCTGGATATCTAGGAAGCACAACTCAAACCTGATACTTTCCAGCCTTTTGTGACTAAACTGAGGACATACATTGCCCATTGCGGAGCAAGCAGGAGCTCAGGTTTACGTCCCCAACAATCGAGTTTGGTGATAGCAAAGGCAATTTTAAGGAGTAAAAATCAGGTATGCAGGCTGTGTGATTGAAGAGTGTTTATTAGCACATTACCAGAAAGTCACACCTTAGAGAATTAGAACAGGAAGCTCTGGCTTGAGAAACTCATCTCGCTTTCCCAGGGCTGAAATGGTCACTATGAAAGGACACAGGTTTAAGGTGCTGGGCAGTAGGTACAGAGGAGGTGTCAGGGGTAAGGTTTTCACTCAGAGGGTGGTGACTGACTGGAATTGGCTGCCATTGGTGGTGGTGGAGGCAAACTCGCTGGGGTCTTTTAAAAGACTTCTGGATGAGTATATGGGATCTAATAGGATTGAGGGTTATAGGTAAGCCTAGTAGGTAGGGATGTGATCGGCGCAACTTGTGGGCCGAAGGGCCTGTTTGTGCTTAGTTTTTCTATGTTCTATGAAACAATTTTGGATGGAGGTGCAATTTGAATGTTGTATCTGTGAACAATATATATGGGTTCAACAGGCAAAGCTGTGTTTCTAGAATAGGGAAAAATTGAACAATCTGCTCAGCATCCAGAGTGTGTGTTTTCCTGCTCTACCTGATTAGTCTTGTGTTTATGAGAGGAAAACACTTCATTTTATCATTGCATCCTGCACACTTTGTTGCTTCAGTCACTACACAATGAGTAAGGCAATAAATTCTAACTGGCAGAGTTCCCTATCTCTGGCTGAGAGCAGACAGATATAAAAATATTGCTAAGTGAAACACTCTAAACTTGCAACAGACTTACTCTTTCAGAAACCCAGGGCTAAAATCACTCTGTCTCCCAGTCAGATCAGATCACAGGGGAATCACTGATTCCTTTATGCCTGAATTACATTCAAAACTTGCCCAAAATCATATTGTACCTTTCCCTCTGAGAGTTTCACATCAATCAGGAACAATGTCATGACCCAGGCAGGAGAAGGGAAGGTCAGAGGTACTGCCCTGACTTTCTGAAACTCTCAGCTCGCTCAGGAATGTTATTAGTTCAGAGGAATGCTCTTGCTCTTGTTTTGTGCTGTTAGATCATGAGTGAAAAGGCCCATGACAGTCATCCACTGAACACTGGGGCTGCTATTTTTTGACATTGCTTCATCTGTTCATCAGCCTTGGGGCACATTCCAATGGAATATCTCTAGGTGTCTGCACTATACAAGCATTTAATCAGCCTGGATTGTTTTACTCTAAACTCCTCTGCAGTTTGACAGTTGCAGCTGTTTATCTATCTTTGGACCTATTATTATTAGGCTGCCTGGCTGCTGGAATCCAGCAAGGTTGGAAATGACTTTGGTTCTAATTTAGGGTTACGTATCTCTAACATGTTCATTTAAACACGTATTCATGAACAAACAAAGTCATATTGAGAAGTTCAGGTGAAAAGTCAAAGTTCACCGTGGAAGACAAAGAACTGAAGTTGTATTTGCCGAATCTTGCCTTGTCGCTCTGTATTAATGTATTTTGTCACAAAGCCACCTTTTGGGATCATACCTGATTCCAGTGACTGTTTTCACTCTGTGGAAAATCTTCAATTTCAAGAGACTTTCCCTAAGTCGCAAGTCCTGATTTCAAAGATTTCCGGTGTAGGAAAGGCAGATTGATGAGGACATGCTGATAGCTCGGAATGTTTTCAGGTGTGAGATAGACAGAATCAGAATTTCAGCTCAAAGGGGGGAAAATGGAAATGTGAACAATGAAAAATGAAGTAAAGGAAGTTGTGAGAGTAACTCCATAAGGATCTTTATCCAGCCTGGGGTGGTTCCTTCAAGTTGCTAAGAGCACAAAGCAAAGCTGAGAAAAGTGATGAGCAAGATGTGAATGTTCAGATAAAGCTCAGAGTTCATTCACTCCATTACTGTGTAACAAATAGAGAGCAAAAACTCCTAAAAATAACAGCGGGTGACCATGCTGCCCCTCAAACCTTGTTCATTATTAAATATGATCATGGCTGACTGATTGTGGCCTCAATTCCACTTTCCTGCAGGTTCCCCACTAACTCCATCAGAAATCTGTCTACCTCAGCTTTGAAAAGATTCAATGATCCAGCCTCCATTGCTCTCTGTGAAAGATCTTCCACAGATTAATGGCCCTCTGAGAGAAAAATATCCTCCTCATCTCCATCTTAAATGGGAGACTTCTTATTTTGAAACTCCACTTATTAATTCTAGATTCCCCCAAGAGAGGAAACTCCTCTCAATATCGACCCAATCAATCCCTGTCTGAATGTTGCTGGTTTCAATAAGATCACCTCTCATTTTTCTAAACTTCAATGGGTAAAGGCCCAGCCTGATCATCCTTGCCTCAAAGGCAAACCCCTCACCCCAGGGTTGAATCCAGTGAAACTTCTTTTAACTGCCTCCAATCAAAGTGTATCGCTCCTTAAATAAGGAGATTAAAACAAGCACAAAATCCCAGTGCAATCTCACCAATGCCCTGTTCAACTGCTCCAAAAACTTCCTCCTTTTATGCTTCATATCTCTCAGAATAACAACAACCATTGTGTTTCCCTTCTTATTTACTTGCTGTAGCTATATGCTTACTTTGTGATTCATATACAAGGGCACCCAGGTCCCTCTGTACTTCAACATTCTGCAATTTCTCTCCATTTAAATAGCATTGTGCATTTCTATCCTTCCTGCCAAAGTGGATAATCTCACAATTTCCCACATTATATTCTGCCAAATGTTATGCCCAGTAACTTGACATGCATCTCTGAAGACTCTTTGTATTCTCCTCACAACTCGCTTTCTTACTTAACCCTGTATCATCAAATCCTCTATCCATGCTAATATATCACCCTAACACTTTATGAAGTAACTTTTTTGTGTAGTATCTTATGAATTGCCTTTTGGAAAATCTAACTACACCACATCTACTGGTTCCCCTTTATCCACCCTGCCTGTTACATCCTCAAAGATTCCTAAGAAATTTGTCAAACACTATTTCCCTTTCACAAAACAATGTTGACTCTGCTTAATTGTATTACGATTATCTAAATAATCTATTTAATAATGTATTTGGTCATTTTCCCAAGACAGATGTTAGACTAACTAATCTATACACCAGAACTATACCGCCTCACCTGCCACTGAATCGGAGCTGGCGAGGATGGGCAATGGAAACATCCATTGACCTCAGGCAGGAATTTCCAATCTTGCTCCAGCGAGGCTAAAACATCCCACCCATAATTCCTGCTTTCAGTCTCTATATTTGTCACTTTCCAATCCACTGGCATCTTTCCTGGATTGAGGAGGTTCTGGAAGAATACAACCAATGCTTTCACTATCTCAACAGCCACTTCCTTTAATTCCCAACAGTCATCAGGTCCAGGCGACTTGTTATCCTTTAGTCCCATTTGTTTTCTGAGCAATTCTCTCATTACTGTAATTCTTTAAGTTCCTCTCAGCCTTTTGTCCCCTGATTTTCTCCTATTTTTGGGATGCTTTTTGCATCTTTTTTTGTGAAGACAGATACTAAATATTTCCTCGATTCCCTTTAATTTCTCGTTCTCTGAAGGATCAACTTTCACTATCACTGCTCTTTTTCATTTTATATACAAGAAGCTCTCATTGGATAAAATTAAATTACTGCAGATACTGGCATCTGAAACCAAAAGAGAAGCTTTTGGTAAAAGCTTTCACACTGTCTTTTTATCGCTCCTTTTCACTCAAACTCCAATTTCTCCCACTTTTTTTGTGCTGGTTTCTAAATATTTGATTTGATTTATTATTGTCACATGTATTAACAAAGAGTGAAAAGTATTGTTTCTTGTGCACTATACAAAGCATACCGTTCATAGAGAAGGAAGTGAAAGGATGCAGAATGTAGTGTTACATTCATAGCTAGGGTGTAGAGAAAGATCAACTTAATGAGGTGGTCAATTCAAAAGTCTGACAGCAGCAGGGAAGAAGCTGTTCTTGAATTGGTTGGTACGTAACCTCAAATTTTTGTATCTTTTTCCCAACGGAAGAAGGTGGAACAGGGTATGTCTGGGATCTATAAGGTCCTTGATTATGCTGGCTGCTTTTCCAAGATAGCAGGAACAGTAGACAGAGTCAATGAACGGGAAGCTGGTTTGCATAATGGATTGGGTTTCGTTCATGATCCTTTGTAGTTCTTTCTGATCTTGGACAGCGCAGGAGCCATATCAAGCTATGATACAACCAGAAAGAATCCTTTCTATGGTGCATCCATGGCACACAGCCTCGCTTGTCTTTGGTACCAGGATAATGGTCATCTTTCTGAAGCAGGTAGGGACCTCAGATTGGTGTAAACAGAGGTTAAAGATGTCTGTGAATAAGTTAATGTTAAAGTTTATTTATTAGTGCCACAAGGCTTACATTAACACTGTAATGAAGTTACTGTGAAATTCCCTTAGTCACCACATTCTGGCACCTGTTCAGGTCAATGCACCCTAACCAGCACCTCTTTCAGACAATGGGATTAAACCGGAGCACCCAGAGGAAACCCATGCAGACGCGGAGAGAACGTGTGGACTCCACATAGATAGTGACCCAAGCCAGGTATCGAACCTGGGTCCCTGGCACTGTGAGGCAGCAGTGCTAACCCACTGTGTCACCACCAGCTGGTCTATGCAGGATCTAAGTGCTCGTCTGGGTACGCCATCCAGCCAGTTGCTTTCCATGGGCTGACTTTCAAGAAGGCCGATTTGACATCTGAAATGGTGACCCCAAATCGGGGCTCATCCGAGGCTTCTGGGGTGCAGGCCATGCTCTCACTGACCTCTTGCTCAAAATGGAATAGAATGCATTGAGCTCATCAAGGAAAGGTGCATTGGTGCTGGCAATTTTACATGCTGTAATCTTGTAGCCTGTTATGCCTTGTAGTTGGTGGGAATCAGTGTGGCTAGCCGGGGACTCTGGTCCAAAACTGTCTTCATTTCCAATCTTGTGACCCACCACTAATCTACACAGTATTGGACAGCCTTTCTTTTGATTTGGTACCATCTTAACTTCCTGAGTTAGACACAGGCGGTGTATCCTTCTGCTAGAGTCTTTATTTCTCAATGGAATATATCTCTGTATGACGGGTTTGGGTCTGGGTCTTGATTTGTTTGGGTCTGCGGTCCCGGTTTGGGTCTGGGATCTCAGTTTGGGTCTGGGGTCCCGGTTTGGGTGTGGGGTCTCGGTTTGGGTCTGGGGGTCCCTGTTTGGGTCTGGGGTCCCGGTTTGGGTCTGGGGTCCCGGTTTGGGTCTGGGGTCTCAGTTTGGGTCTGGGGTCCCGGTTTGGGTGTGGGGTCTCAGTTTGGGTCTGGGGTCCCGGTTTGGGTCTGGGTCTCGGTTTGGGTCTGGGGTCTCGGTTTGGATCTGGGTCTCGGATTGGTGTGGGGTCTCGGTTTGGGTCTGGGGTCTCGGTTTGGGTCTGGGGTCCCGGTTTGGGTGTGGGGTCCCGGTTTGGGTCTGGGGGTCCCTGTTTGGGTCTGGGGTCCTGGTTTGGGTCTGGGGTCTCGGTTTGGGTCTGGGGTCTGGGTTTGGGGCTGGGTTCTCGGTTTGGGTCTGGGGTCTCGGTTTGGGTCTGGGGTCTCTATTTGGGTCTGCGGTCCCGATTTGGGTCTGGTGTCCCGGTTTGGGTCTGGGGTTTCGGTTTGGATCTGGGTCTCGGTTTGGGTCTGGGGTCTCGGTTTGGGTCTGGGTCTCGGTTTGGGTCTGGGGTCTCGGTTTGGGTCTGGGATCTCGGTTTGGGTCTGGGGTCTGGGTTTGGGTCTGGGGTCTCGGTTTGGGTCTGGGGTCTGGGTTTGGGTCTGGGGTCTCAGTTTGGGTCTGGGTCTCGGTTTGGGTCTGGGGTCTCGGTTTGGGTCTGGGATCTCGGTTTGGGCCTGGGGTCTGGGTTTGGGTCTGGGGTCTGGGTTTGGGTCTGGGGTCTCAGTTTGGGTCTGGGGTCCCGGTTTGGGTCTGGGTCTCGGTTTGGGTCTGGGGTCTCGGTTTGGATCTGGGTCTCGGATTGGTGTGGGGTCTCGGTTTGGGTCTGGGGTCTCGGTTTGGGTCTGGGGTCCCGGTTTGGGTGTGGGGTCCCGGTTTGGGTCTGGGGGTCCCTGTTTGGGTCTGGGGTCCTGGTTTGGGTCTGGGGTCTCGGTTTGGGTCTGGGGTCTGGGTTTGGGGCTGGGTTCTCGGTTTGGGTCTGGGGTCTCGGTTTGGGTCTGGGGTCTCTATTTGGGTCTGCGGTCCCGATTTGGGTCTGGTGTCCCGGTTTGGGTCTGGGGTTTCGGTTTGGATCTGGGTCTCGGTTTGGGTCTGGGGTCTCGGTTTGGGTCTGGGTCTCGGTTTGGGTCTGGGGTCTCGGTTTGGGTCTGGGATCTCGGTTTGGGTCTGGGGTCTGGGTTTGGGTCTGGGGTCTCGGTTTGGGTCTGGGGTCTGGGTTTGGGTCTGGGGTCTCAGTTTGGGTCTGGGTCTCGGTTTGGGTCTGGGGTCTCGGTTTGGGTCTGGGATCTCGGTTTGGGCCTGGGGTCTGGGTTTGGGTCTGGGGTCTGGGTTTGGGTCTGGGGTCTCAGTTTGGGTCTGGGTCTCGGTTTGGGTCTGGATCTCGGTTTGGGTCTGGGATCTCGGTTTGGGCCTGGGGTCCCGGTTTGGGTCTGGGTTTGGGTCTGGGGGTCTCGGTTTGGGTCTGGGGTCTCGGTTTGCGTCTGGGGTCCCGGTTTGGGTCTGGGGTCTCGGTTTGGGTCTGGGGTCTGGGTTTGGGTCTGGACTCCTGGTTTGGGTCTGGGGTCTCGGTTTGGGCCTGGGGTCCCGGTTTGGGTCTGGGGTCTAGGTTTGGGTCTGGGGTCTGGGTTTGGGTCTGGGGTCTGGGTTTGGGTGTGGGGCCTCGGTTTGGGTCTGGGGTCCCGGTTTGGGTCTAGGGTCTCGGTTTGGGTCTGGGGTCTGGGTTTGGGTCTGGGGTCCCGGTTTGGGTGTGGGGCCTCAGTTTGGGTCTGGGACTCGGTTTGGGTGTGGGGTCTCGGTTTGGGTCTGGGGGTCCCTGTTTGGGTCTGGGGTCCCGGTTTGGGCCTGGGGTCCCGGTTTGGGTCTGGGGTCCCGGTTTGGGTCTGGGGTCTCGGTTTGGGTGTGGGGCCTCAGTTTGGGTCTGGGACTCGGTTTGGGTGTGGGGTCTCGGTTTGGGTCTGGGGGTCCCTGTTTGGGTCTGGGGTCCCGGTTTGGGCCTGGGGTCCCGGTTTGGGTCTGGGGTCCCGGTTTGGTTCTGGGACTCGGTTTGGTGTGGGGACTCGGTTTGGTGTGGGGTCTCGGTTTGGGTCTGGGGGTCCCTGTTTGGGTCTGGGGTCCCGGTTTGGGTCTGGTGTCCCGGTTTGGGTTTGGGATCCCGGTCTGGGTCTGGGGTCTCGGTTTGGGTCAGGGGTCCCGCTTTGGGTCTGGAGTCTCGGTTTGGGTCTGGGGTCCCGGTTTGGGTCTGGGGTCCTGCTTTGGGCCTGGGTCTCGGTTTGGTGTGGGGTCTCGGTTTGGGTCTGGGGTCTGGGTTTGCGTCTGGGGTCTCGGTTTGGGTCTGGGGTCCCGGTTTGGGTCTGGGGTCCCGGTTTGGGTCTGGGGTCCTGCTTTGGGCCTGGGTCTTGGTTTGGTGTGGGGTCTCGGTTTGGGTCTGGGGTCTGGGTTTGCGTCTGGGGTCTCGGTTTGGGTCTGGGGTCCCGTTTGGGTCTGGGGTCCTGCTTTGGGCCTGGGTCTCGGTTTGGTGTGGGGTCTGGGTTTGGGTCTGGGGTCTGGGTTTGGGTCTGGGGTCCCGGTTTGGGTGTGGGGTCTCGGTTTGGGTCTGGGGTCTGGGTTTGGGTCTGGGGTCCCGGTTTGGGTCTGGGTTTGGGTCTGGGGTCTCGGTTTGGGTCTGGGGTCCCTGTTTGGGTCTGGGGTCCTGGTTTGGGTCTGGACTCCTGGTTTGGGTCTGGGGTCCTGGTTTGGGTCTGGGGTCTCGGTTTGGGTCTGGGGTCTCGGTTTGCGTCTGGGGTCCCGGTTTGGGTCTGGGGTCTCGGTTTGGGTCAGGGGTCTCGGTTTGGGCCTGGGGTCTCGGTTTGTGTCTGGGGTCCTGGTTTGGGTCTGGGGTCTGGGTTTGGGTCTGGGGTCTCGGTTTGGGTCTGGGGTCTCGGTTTGGGTCTGGGGTCTAGGTTTGGGTCTGGGCTCTGGGTTTGGGTCTGGGGTCTGGGTTTGGGTCTGGGGTCCCGGTTTGGGTCTGGGTCTCGGTTTGGGTCTGGGTCTCGGTTTGGGTCTGGGGTCTGGGTCTGGGGTCTGGGTTTGGGTCTGGGGTCTGGGTTTGGGTCTGAGGTCCCGGTTTGGGTCTGGGTCTCGGTTTGGGTCTGGGTCTCGGTTTGGGTCTGGGGTCTCGGTTTGGGTGTGGGGTCTCGGTTTGGGTCTGGGGTCTGGGTTTGGGTCTGGGGTCCCGGCTTGGGTCTGGGTTTGGGTCTGGGGTCTGGGTTTGGGTCTGGGGTCTCGGTTTGGGTCTGGGGTCCCGGTTTGGGTCTGGGTTTGGGTCTGGGGTCTGGGTTTGGGTCTGGGGTCTCGGTTTGGGTCTGGGGTCCCGGTTTGGGTCTGGGGTCCCAGTTTGGGTCTGGGTTTGGGTCTGGGGTCCCGGTTTGGGTCTGGGGTCCCAGTTTGGGTCTGGGTTTGGGACTGGGGTCCCGGTTTGGGTCTGGGGTCCCGGTTTGGGTCTGGGTTTGGGTCTGGGGTCCCGGTTTGGGTCTGGGTTTGGGTCTGGGGTCCCGGTTTGGGTCTGGGGTCTGGGTTTGGGTCTGGGTTTGGGTCTGGGGTCTGGGTTTGGGTCTGGGTTTGGGTCTGGGGTCCCGGTTTGGGTCTGGGTTTGGGTCTGGGGTCCCGGTTTGGGTCTGGGTTTGGGTCTGGGGTCCCGGTTTTGGTCTGGGGTCCCGGTTTGGGTCTCGGTTTGGGTCTGGGGTCCCGGTTTGGGTCTGGGTTTGGGTCTGGGTTTGGGTCTGGGGTCTGGGTTTGGGTCTGGGGTCTGGGTTTGTGTCTGGGTCTCGGTTTGGGTCTGGGGTCTGGGTTTGGGTCTGGGGTCTCGGTTTGTGTCTGGGTCTCGGTTTGGGTCTGGGGTCTGGGTTTGGGTCTGGGGTCCCAGTTTGGGTCTGGGTTTGGGTCTGGGGTCTGGGTTTGGGTCTGGGGTCCCGGTTTGGGTCTGGGGTCCCGGTTTGGGTCTGGGGTCTCGGTTTGGGTCTGGGGTCCCGGTTTGGGTCTGGGTTTGGGTCTGGGGTCTGGGTTTGGGTCTGGGGTCCTGGTTTGGGTCTGGGTTTGGGTCTGGGGTCTGGGTTTGGGTCTGGGGTCTGGGTTTGGGTCTGGGGTCTGGGTTTGTGTCTGGGTCTCGGTTTGGGTCTGGGGTCTGGGTTTGGGTCTGGGGTCTCGGTTTGTGTCTGGGTCTCGGTTTGGGTCTGGGGTATGGGTTTGGGTCTGGGGTCCCGGTTTGGGTCTGGGTTTGGGTCTGGGGTCTGGGTTTGGGTCTGGGGTCCCGGTTTGGGTCTGGGTTTGGGTCTGGGGTCCCGGTTTGGGTCTGGGGTCTGGGTTTGTGTCTGGGTCTCGGTTTGGGTCTGGGGTCCCGCTTTGGGTCTGGGGTCTGGGTTTGGGTCTGGGGTCCCGGTTTGGGTCTGGGTTTGGGTCTGGCGTCTGGGTTTGGGTCTGGGGTCTGGGTTTGGGTCTGGGGTCTCGGTTTGGGTCTGGGGTCTGGGTTTGGGTCTGGGTCCCGGTTTGGGTCTGGGTCTCGGTTTGGGTCTGGGGTCTCAGTTTGGGTCTGGGGTCTGGGTTTGGGTCTGGGTCCCGGTTTGGGTCTGGGTCTCGGTTTGGGTCTGGGGTCCCGTTTTGCGTCTGGGGTCTCAGTTTGGGTCTGGGGTCTGGGTTTGGGTCTGGGGTCCCGGTTTGGGTCTGGGTCCCGGTTTGGGTCTGGGGTCCCGGTTTGCGTCTGGGTCTGGGTTTGGGTCTGGGGTCCCGGTTTGGGTCTGGGTTTGGGTCTGGGGTCTGGGTTTGGGTCTGGGGTCTGGGTTTGGGTCTGGGGTCCCGTTTTGCGTCTGGGGTCCCGGTTTGGGTCTGGGTCTGGGTTTGGGTCTGGGGTCCTGGTTTGGGTCTGGGTCTGGGTTTGGGTCTGGGTCCCGGTTTGGGTCTGGGTTTGGGTCTGGGTCCCGGTTTGGGTCTGGGTTTGGGTCTGGGGTCCCGGTTTGGGTCTGGGGTCCCGGTTTGGGTCTGGGGTCTGGGTTTGGGACGGGGGTCCCGGTTTGGGTCTGGGGTCCCGGTTTGGGTCTGGGGTCCCGGTTTGGGTCTGGGGTCTGGGTTTGGGTCAGGGTCTGGGTTTGGGTCTGGGGTCCCGGTTTGGGTCTGGGTTTGGGTCTGGGGTCCCGGTTTGGGTCTGGGTCTGGGTTTGGGTCTGGGTCTGGGTTTGGGTCTGGGGTCTGGGTTTGGGTCTGGGGTCCCGGTTTGGGTCTGGGTTTGGGTCTGGGGTCCCGGTTTGGGTCTGGGGTCTGGGTTTGGGTCTGGGGTCCCGGTTTGGGTCTGGGTCTGGGTTTGGGTCTGGGGTCCCGGTTTGGGTCTGGGTTTGGGTCTGGGGTCCCGGTTTGGGTCTGGGGTCCCGGTTTGGGACGGGGGTCCCGGTTTGGGACGGGGTTCTAGTTTTGGTTTGAGTTTTGGAGGTCAGTGTGCAATTGGAAACTCCCGTGGGAACAAACTGCCCAAGAACTCAGGGTCAGTTCGAGAACAAACCGGGGAGCTAATCCAGAAGAAAAACACCCTTCCAACAGAATTAGTATTTCCCCGTTTTACTGTTTTTATCCTTCAAAGCACGTTGAATCATAACATTTGGAAAGGGAATTGGGTAAATTTTCTGGACTATGGGAACAGAGTCGAGATTGGGATTAATTTGCATTAATTCACAGAGTAAAAAGTCTGACAACACCAGGTTTATCCAACCGATTAATTTGATAGTACACTCACTAGCTAAATAAATCGGTTGGATAAACCTGGTGTTGTCAGACTCCTTACTGTGTTTACCCCAGTCTAACGCCGGCATCTCCACATCATTAATTCACAGAACCCGGTGGCTGAGTCAGCCAATCCAACTCAGGGTCAGTGGGACACTCTTTGGACACCAGCTGTTATTTGGCTCCACCTGGTGTTGCTAGCATTAAACTGCAAGCAGCATTGGTGCTGCAATGGGCCAATCTGCCTGTGCCAGCATACCTGATTAAAGGTCACAAGAGGGGCATGACCTTTGTGAGCAGCACTGGGGTCAAGGTGATGAGAGTGAAGGACTCAGAGACCCTAGTTACTGTTCCTCTGCTCTTTCGCCTCCTCATTGTCCAGGAGAATAGTGTCAACATAATAGGGTGATTGTGGGAGTAAACTCCAATATTACATGCAATATGGTATACTCCATACATTATGTGCTACCTGACTTAGACCCCTAGATTCCATTGAATTCCTCCCATGCAGAAAGGGGCCATTCAGTCCATCAAGTCTGCACCCACTTTCTGAAAGAGTGTCTTACCCAAGCCCAACCCCCTGCCCTATCCCCATAACCCACATATTTACCTCACTAATCCCCCCTAACCTACACATCTTGGGGCACAAAGGGACAATTTAGTATGGCCAATTCATCTAACCTGCGCATCTTAGGAGTGTAGGAAGAAACCGGACACCTGTCTTTTAAAAGCATTTAGACACCCGGATAAGATGGGTATAGAGGGATATGGGCCAGACGCAGACATTTGGGACTAGTTTAGTCGTTAATAAAAGGAGCAGCATGGACAAGTTGGGCTGAAGAGCCTGTTTCCTTGCTGTTAAACCTCTATGACTCTATAAACCGGAGGAAACCCACACAGACACGGGGAGGAAACTCCATACAGTCACCAATAGTCAGAATTGAGCCCGGGTCTTTGGCGCTGAGATAACTGTGTCACTGTGCCACCCTCCAGGTTAGGTGATCCCACTGCCACAATCACTCTGTTATACAAAGGGAGAATTAGCAGCAGCTCACAGCAGCAGTGATCAGGTGTTAGCTAACTGATGCTAAATACTACTCCGTCTTGGATGCAAGTTCAGGGTTTTGGCAGGTCAACTGGATGAACACAGCTCCTGATGGGGAGAAAACTAAGAACCCAGCTTCTAAGCAAGCCCCAGTTGTTGCTTTCACGGTCAGTGAGCAACAGTGTACCCACTCAAACGGAGACAGCAGAAGCAGGCTCTTGTCCAGTCCCATCACTGTTTCACACACAGTAAATTATAAAGTTTATTTATTAGTGTCACAAGTAGGCTTATATTAACACTGCAATGAAGTTACTGTGAAAGTCCCCTGGTTACGACACTCTGGTGCCTGTTCAGGTACACTGAGGGAGAATTTAGCACGGCCAATGCATCTAACCAGAACATCTTTCATGACTGAGAGGAAACCGGAGCACCTGGAGAAAACCCACACAGACACGGGGGAGAACATGCAAACTCCACAGACAGTGACCCAAGCTGGGAATCAAACCCAGGCCCCTGGTGCTATAAAGTAGCAGTGCTAATGCCTGTGTCACCGTGCCACTAGTCTATGCAATGGCTTCAGTAATGAAGCTGAGTTAGGAATAAATATACCATAATAATCTACTTATCCTAAAAAGGGCCTCAATTGCATCATATTTGTTGGATGTGCTGCTTCTAAAATAACATTCATCATTTTTGGTGCTTTAGGTACGCCATGACTATCAGTAATGTGACCCAAATACAGGACTGACATCTGGAAAATATCAAACTTTTCTTTTTTGATATGCAGACCAGGTCAAAGAGTCATAGAGATCTACAGCATGGAAACAGGCCCTCCGGCCTAACTTGCCCACACTACCCAGTTTTTATCATTAAACTCAAAACTGTCTGGAACGAGCTGCCAGAGGTAGTAGTAGAGGTGCATACAATTTTGTCTTCCAAAATGCATTTAGACAGTTACATGGGTAAGATGGGTATAGAGGGATATGGGCAAAACATGGGCAATTGGGACTAGCTTAATGGTTAAATAAAAGGGGTGGCATGGACAAGTTGGGCCAAAGGGCCTGTTTCCATGCTGCAAACCTCTATGACTCTATGATCAAGCTAATCCCAATTGCCCACATTTGGCCCATATCCCTCTATATCCATCTTACCTACGTAACTGTCCAAATGCTTTCTAAAAGACAAAAGCCTGTACCACTACCTCTGGCAGCTTGTTTGAGACACTCATCACCTTCTGTGTGAAAAAAATTGCCCCTCTGGACCCTTTTGTATCTCTCCCCTCTCACCTTAAACCTATGCCCTCTAGTTTTAGACTCCCCTACCTTTGGGAAAAGATATTGACTATCTAGCTGATCTGTGCCCCTCATTATTTAATAGACCTCTATAAGATCACCCCTCAACCTCCTATGCTCCAGAGAAAAAAGTCCCAATCTATCCAGCCTGTCCTTATAACTCAAACCATCAAGTCCCGATAGCATCCTAGTAAATCCTTCTAGTTTAATGATATCCTTTCTATAATAGGGTGACCAGCAGCTACATTCATCAAATATAAGAACATAAGAAATAGGAGCAGGAGTAGGCCATCTAGCTCTTCGAGCCTGCCCCACCATTCAATAAGACCATGGCTGATCTGTCATGGCTCAGTTCCACATTCCCGCCCTCTCCCCATAACCCTTAATCCCCTCTCTTATCAAAAACCCATCAACCCGCATCTTAAAAACATTTAGCGAGGCAGCCTCCACCACTTCAACGGGCAGAGAATTCCAGAGATTCACCACCCTTTGAGTGAAGAAGTTCTTCCTCAACTCCGTTCTAAACCGCCCCCCCTTTATCTTGAGGCTGTGCCCCCTAGTCCTACTGTCCTTTCTGAGCAGGAAGAGTCTCTCCACCTCTATCCTATCCATCCCATTCATCATCTTATACGTCTCAATGAGATCTCCCCTCATTCTTCTAAACTCTAACGAGTACAAGCCTAGTTTATTCAGCCTCTCCTCATAGCTCAACCCCCTCAACTCCGGTATCAGCCTAGTAAACCTCCTCTGCACTCCCTCCAAGGCCAAAATATCCTTGCGGAAGTGCGGCGCCCAAAACTGCACACAGTACTCCAGCTGCGGCCTCACCAGTGCCCTATACAGCTGCAGCAAGACCTCCCTACTTTTATATTCAATCCCCCTCGCTATGAAGGCCAGCATCCCATTCGCCTTCCTGACCACCTGCTGCACTTGCAAGCTGGGTTTTTGCGACTCATGCACAAGGACCCCGAGGTCCCTCAGCACCGTCGCCTGCTGCATTTTTTCGCCACGTAAGTAATAATCCTTCCTACCATTATTCCTACCAAAGTATGCTGGCAAAATCTTGCTGAATTTCTGCCCACCTGATAACCCAGCAAACAAATCTTCAATTAAAGGATATTGATATGTAAGCAATCTTTTTTGTGTAGCCTAACTTTGGAATCCACATACAAGAGTCTCGAAGAGTATTTGCTAATGACTCACTAAACTCACAATGTTGTGCTATCCTTCTTCAGGTTGCCACATCTGAATAATGTTTTCATCCTCCATTTGATTCCTTCGGTGGAACTTGAATCATTTTGCAATGATCAGTGTCTTTGGAGAGTAATGCTCTTCAAGTACCTTTGTCAAGTTATTGTAAGTTTTAATTCCAGGCTTTGCTAAACAAACCAAGTTCTGGAGCAAATTGAAGGTTTTATTTCCTATTGTACTGCGAAAAGCTGGTACCAGCATCTCATCTGCAACTTTGTTGACTTGTGCAGAGTACTGAAAATGCTCTACTTAAAGGAACCAATGGATTTGGGAGGAAGGGGGGTCAGGATATTGAATTCAATGATCAGCCATGATCAAAACGAACGGCAGACCACGTTCAAAGGGCTGAATGGCCTCCTCCTGCTTCTATTTCTATTAATCTGGCCCCACTGAAATATCCCATCTGCTGCGCTAATTTATTATGGCAGAAGAATCACCCACCCCCCATAGAAACACATGTAACAATGGTTAGAAAATTTAAACGTGGGTTTTTGAAAGTGTATTATTGAATAGGTATACATCTTGGCTAATGGCACAGTGTTCTAAGGCATCATAGGAAAAAGGCCGGTAAAGCAAAACGCATTCCTTGTAATAATATACCCATAGAAGCATAGTTCATACCAGCATGGAGACCAGGCAGCTCAGTAAGGAGACATTCATTGAACAAGGACAAGCTAATGGTTCCCAACAGCTTAATGAACAGGCGGAGTATTAAACAAGATAAGTGTTCAAAACAGGTTTAAAACATAAGAACATAAGACCTAGGAGCAGGAGTAGGGAAGTTAACCCCTTGAGTCTGCTCCACCATTTAATATGATCATCTCATCTCAGTCTCAATTGCACTTTCCTGCCTGTTCACCATCACCCTTCAATTCCATTACTAATTACAACTCTTATCTCCTCAAATTTACTAAATGTCCCAGCATCCACTGCTCTCTGGGGTAGTGAATTCCACACACTCAAGACACTTTTAGAGAAATAATTTCTCCTCATCTCTATTTAAAGTTTGGCACCCCCTATCCTAAAACTGTGGCCTCTTGTTCCAGATTGCTCCACAAGATGAAACATCTTCTCCACATCTACTTTGTCAATCTCCTTGATCATCTCGTACAACTCAATTAGATGGGGAAGGAAAATGTCGTGACAATAGGGCAATCGTGGTACTGCACTGCAGTATTAGATACAGTACAATATACTCTGCTTCATGGGGTTACCACACTGGGTCAAAGGTCAGATCACACTTTAAGGGAGATTGCAACAGGGTTGCCAATGCTTTGCAGTTATGTGTTTATTAATAAAGTTAGTTCACAGCAATGGTACTGGTCATCCTGCAACATAAAAACTAGATTGGGGGAGGCCCAAATGTACTCTGGGTGACGACTTCAATGTCGATCAACAAGAGTGTTTCAGTAGCAACATCACAGACTGAGCTGACCAGGTCCTAAGGACATTGCTGCTAAACTGGGACTGCGGCAAGTGGTGAGGGAAACAACAAGAGGAGAAAACCTAATTGATCTCATCCTTATCAATCTGCCTGTTGCAGATGTATCTGTCCATGAAAGTATTGGGAATCAAGTAGATAAGGTAGTTAAGAAGGCATACGGTGTCTTGGCGTTTATTGGTAGGGGGATTGAATTTAGGAGTCGCAGCGTCATGTTGCAACTGTACACAACTCTGGTGCGGCCGCACTTGGAGTACTGTGTGCAGTTCTGGTCCCCACATTACAGGAAGGATGTGGAGGCTTTGGAGAGGGTGCAGAGGAGGTTTACCAGGATGTTGCCTGGTATGGAGGGGAGGTCCTATGAGGAGAGACTGAGGGATTTGGGGTTGTTTTTGCTGGAAAGAAGGCGGCTAAGAGGGGATCTTATTGAAACATATAAGATGATTAGAGGTTTAGATAGGGTGGACAGTGATAGCCTTTTTCCTCGGATGGAGAAAGCTAGCACGAGGGGGCATGGCTTTAAATTAAGGGGTGGTAGTTATAGGACGGATATCAGGGGTAGGTTCTTTACCCAGAGGGTGGTGAGGGATTGGAATGCCCTGCCTGCTGCAGTTGTAAATGCGCCTAGTTTGGGGGCGTTTAAGAGATCCGTGGATAGGTTTATGGACGAAAAGGGATTGGTTTAGGTTAGAGGGTCATTGTTTTTTAACTGGTCGGCGCAACATCGTGGGCCGAAGGGCCTGTTCTGCGCTGTAATGTTCTATGTTCTATGTTCTATTGATAGGAATGACCATCGCACAGTCCTCGTCGAGATGAAGTCCCGTCTTCATATTAAGGATACCCTCCATCGTGCTGTGTGGCACTACCACTGTGCTAAATGGGATAGACTTTGAAGATATCTAGCAACTCAAAACTGGGCATCCATGAGATAGTGTGGGCCAACAGCAGCAGCAGAATTGTACTCAATTCTGTAACCTCATAGCCTGGCATATTCCGTGTACTATCATTACCACCAAGCCAGGGGATCAACCCTGGCTGAAGTAGCAACAATTGCTTATAGAACATACAACATTACAGCACAGTACAGGCCCTTCAGCCCTCAATGTTCTGCCAAGCTATATCCAATCCCAAGATCAGTCTATCCCACTCCCTATCATTCTGGTGTGCTCCATGTGCCTATCCAATAACCGCTTGAAAGTTCCTAAAGTGTCCGACTCCACTATCACAGCAGGCAGTGCATTCCACACCCCAACCTGTGAAGAATCTACCTCGGACACCCCTCCTAAATCTCCCACCATGAACCTTATAGTTATGCCCCCCTAGTAACAGCTACATCCACCCGAGGAAATAGTCTCTGAACGTCCACTCTATCTATCCCCCTCATCATCTTTTAAACCTCTATTAAGTCACCTCTCATCCTCCTCCGCTCTAAAGAGAAAAGCCCCAGCTCCCTCAACCTTTCCTCATAAGACCTACCCTCCAAACCAGGCAGCATCCTGGTAAATCTCCTCTGCACTCTCTCCAATGCTTCCACATCCTTCTTATAGTGAGGTGACCAGAAGTGAACACAATATTTCAAATGTGGTCTCACCAAGGTCCGGTATAGTTGCAGCATAACCCCACGGCTCTTAAACTCAAACCCCTGTTAATAAACACTAACACACTATAAGCCTTCTTCACGGCTCTATCCACTTGAGTGGCAACCTTCAGAGGTCTGTGGATATGAACCCCAAGACCTCTCTGTTCCTCCACATTCCTCAGAACCCTGCTGTTGACCCTGTAATCCGCATTCAAGTTTGTTTTACCAAAATGAATCACCTCACACTTATCAGGGTTAAACTCCATCTGCCACTTTTCTGCCCAGCTCTGCATCCTATCAATGTCTCTTTGCAGCCTGCAAGAACCCTCCACCTCATCCACTACTCCACCAATCTTGGTGTCATCAGCAAATTTACTAACCCACCCTTCAGCCCCCTCTTCCAAGTCATTGATAAAAATCACAAATAGCAGAAGACCCAGCACTGATCCCTGCGGTACACCGCTGGTAACTGGCCTCCAGTCTGAAAATTTTCCTTCCACCACCACCCTCTGTCTTCTATGATACAGCCAGTTACATAACCAATCAGCCAAACTTCCTTCTACCCCACACCTTATCTTCTTCATGAACCTACCACAAGGAACCTTATCAAACACCTTACTAAAATCCATGTGTGCGACATCAACTGCTCTACTTTCGCCCACACACTTAGTTACCTCCTCAAAGAATTCAATCAAATTTGTGAGGCAGGACTTACCCCTCACAAAACCCTGCTGACTATCCCGGATAAAACAGAATCTTTCCAAATGGTCATAAATCCTATCCCTCAGGACCTTTCCATTAACTTACCGACCACCGAAGTAAGACTAACTGGCCTATAATTACCAGGGTCATTCCTATTTCCTTTCTTGAAGAGAGGAACAACATTCGCCACTCTCCAGTCCTCTGGCACAATCCCCGTGGACAGTGAGGAACCCAAAGATCAAAGCTAAAGGCTCCACAATCTCATCCCTTGCCTCCCAAAGCATCCTAGGATGTATCCCATCTGGCCCAGGGGACTTATACACCCTCAGGTTTTTCAAAATTGCTAATACATCTTCCCTCTGATCATCTACCTCCTCCACCCTATCAGCCTGTATCACACTCTCATCCTCAAAAACATGGCCCCTCTCCTACCTTGAATGAAGTATTCATTCAACCCCTCGCCTACCTCTTCTGACTCCATGCACAAGTTCCCACTACTATCCTTGACTGGCCCTAAGTAAATGGAACCCTCTCTCCTACACCATCCCTGCAGCCACATATTAATCTACACTCTCTCCCTGTTCCTGAACTCACTAACACGTGGCACTGACAACAAACCAGAGATGACCACATGCTTTGTCCTGGCTCTCAGCTTCCATCCTGGCTCCCTAAATTCCTGTTTTAAACCCCCATCCCTCTTTCTACCTACATCGTTGGTACCGATGTGCACCACGACCTGCGACTGACCCCCCTCCCCCTTAAGGATCTTGAAAACATGATCCGAGACATCACAGACTCTTGCACCCGGGGGTCAACATACCATCCGTGAGTCTCTTTTACTGTCGCAGAACCTCCTATCTGTCCCTCGTGTCCCCAATTACTATTGCTCTCCTGCTCTCCTCCCTTCCCTTCTGAGGCACAGGGACGGATTCAGTGCTCTAAGTCTGGTCACTCTGGTTTACCACTGGTAGGCTGGCCCCCTCAACAGTATCCAATGTTGCTGAGGGGAACAACCACAAGGGATTCCCGCGCTGGCTGCTTCCTCCCAGCCCATCTCACCGTCACCTATCCATTTTCAGTTTTTGGAGTCTCCAAATCCCTGAAGCTTTTATCTCTGATCACCTCTGTCTCCCGAATGATCCAAAGTTCATCCAGCTCCAGTTCTCTAACGTGGCTTAGCAACTGGGTGTCTTATATTGGAGGAAGGCTTTTAAGGTTCAACTGGAAGCTAAGGCAGCTGAAGATAGCACACCAGAGAGTGAACATCCCTCAACTCTGTGAGGAGAAACTGGACAGGACAAGGGAGTTGTAAAGAGACAGACTTTCCAAAGAACCAGATTCAGCTTAGATAATCAGGGAATTGGGACAGAAGGAATGTCTCAAGAAGACTGAAATCTAGAGAATAGAGACTAAAGTATTGTTCAGGAAAATGAGGAAAAAACAAAGTGTTGTGAATAAAAGACAACTGCATTACCTGAGTTAAAGTGGGAAAGACTTTAGATGTAAATCAAAAGTTTGATGCCATTTTAATACAGTCTGGGAATCAAGAGTTAAAGCAATTGTGAAAAGTTTGTACAGCAGTTAAGACAAAGAGATCCTGAAGGAGGAGTCAGAAAACCTGGATGCTGGATTTGTTGTTAACACTAGTGCATTCTGGGAGAAGCTGGATCAGCAATACCTACCAAGAAGTGGGAAGCGGAAGATCTGGTGTCAAGGAGTGGTGAGCCCAAACACTACATTAGAGATTCCCTCCCTCCCTCTTCCTCTAACCAAAAAAAGGTCATCATGAGAAGGTAAAAGTGAAAGTAAGAGTTTATAAATTTTCTCAAATAATTTAATTGATGCTCAAAATGTCAGTCAATGGGGTTAAGTGTTGTACTTGTAAGGTGTGGGAAATCTGTGATGCTTCCAGCATCTCAGACGATAACGTCTGCAGGAAGTACACCCAATTGCAGCTCTTTACAGACCACATGGATAAGTTGGACAGAGGTTGGATGCACTTAGGATCATGAAGGAGGCAGAAAGCATCATGGATAGGAACGTTAGAGACATGGTCACACCAAAGGTGCAGGCAAATAGATGGGTGACTGCCAGAATGGGCAGAAAGTCAGTACAGGAACCCCCTGTGGTCATCCCCCTCTCTAACATGTTTACTGTTTTGGATACTGTTGGGGGAGATGGGCTATCAGGGGATAACAGCACAGCTGGCTCTGTTGTTAAGCAGGGAGGGACAAAGAGGACTTGAACAATAGTTATAGGGGACTCTATAGTTCGGGGTGCAGATAAGCACTTCTGTGGACATGAAAGAGAATCCAGGATGGTATGTTGCCTCCCTAGTGCCAGGGTCCAGGATGTCTCTGAGCTGACAGAAGGGAAGAGGAGAGGGAGAGGGTGAACAACCAGAGGTTGTGACACATATTGGTACTAACAGCATCAGTAGGAAGAGTGATGAAGTCCTGCAGCAGCAGTTTAGGGAATTAAGTAAAAAGTTAAAAAGCAGAACCTCTAAGGTTGTAATCTCAGGAATACTCCCTGTGCCACGTGCCAGTGAGGCTAAGAATAGGAAGATAGTGCAGCTCAATGTATGGCTAAACAGCTGAGTAGGAGGGAGGGTTTCAGACATCTGGACAATTGGGGTCTCTTCCAGGGGAGGTGGGGCCTGTACAAGAAGGTCGGGTTGCATCTAAACTGGAAGAGCATAAATATTCTGGCCGGGAGATTTCCTAGTGTCACACGGGTGGATTTAAACTAGTTTGGCAAGGGTGAGGGAACCAAAGCTAAGATGAATTAACTGAAGGGGAAGCAGAGAGTCAGGCCAGTAACACTCAGAGAAACAGCAGGCAGGGTGGGATTGCAAATCAGAGAGGGTCTGGTGGATTGAAGTGCATTTGTTTCAATGCAAGAAGTGTAACAGGTAAGGCTTAGAGGTAAGAACTCTAACAGGTAAAAACTTAGAGCTTGGATTAGTACTAGGAACTACGATGTTGTTGCCATTTCAGAGACTTAGTTAAGGGAAGGACAGGATTGGCAGTTTAACATTCCAGGATACAGATGTTTCAGGCAGGATAGAGGGGGATGTAAAAGGGGTGGGGGTGTTGCACTACTGGTTAAGGAGAATATCACAGCTGCACTCCGGGACGACACCTCAGAGGGCTCACACAGTGAGACAATATGGGTAGAGCTCAGGAATAGGAAAGGTGTAGTCACAATGTTGGGGGATTACTATAGGCCACCCAACAGCAGTGGGAGATTGAGGAACAGATATGTGGGCAGATTTTGGCAAAGTGTAAAAGTAACAGGGTTGTTGTAAGGGAAACTTTAACTTCCCCTGTATTGACACTTAGTGCGAGAGTCTTCGATGGAGCATCCAGGAGGCTTTCTTGAAACAGTATGCAGATAGTCCAACTAGGGAAGGGGCCATACTGGACCTGGTATTGGGGAATGAGCCCAGCCAGGTGGTTGATGTTTCAGTAGGGGAGCAGTTCAGGAACAGTGATCACAATTCAGTAAGGTTTAAGATACTGATGGATAAAGATAAGTGTAGTCCTCGAGTTAAGGTGCTAAAATTGGAGGAAGGCTAATTACAACAATATTAAGCAGGAACGGAAGAATGGAGATTGGGGGCAGATGTTTGAGGGCAAATCAACATCTGGCATGTGGGAGGCTTTCAAGTGTAAGTTCATAAGGATTCAGGACCGGCACATTCCTGTAAGGATGAAGGGTAAGTATGGCAAATTTTGGGAACCATGGATAACAAGAGATATTGTGACCCTGGTCAATGAGAAAAAGGAAGCATTTGTTAAAGCTAGAAGGCTTGCTGGGAGGCAAGACCTCCCTGCAGAGAGATCTGGATAGGCTAAGTGAGTGGGCGAGGATCTGGCAGATGGAGTAGAACGTTGGCAAGTGTGAGGTTATCCACTTTGGAAGGAATAATATTAAAATGGACTATTATTTAAATGGTGAAAAATTACATCATGCTACTGTGCAGAGGGACCTGGGCATCCTTGTGCATGAATCACAAAAACCCAGTCTGCAGGTGCAGCAGGTGATCAAGAAGGCGAATGGAATATTGGTCTTTATAGCGAGGGGAATGGAATATAAATGCAGGGAGGTCTTGCTGCAATTGTACAAGGCACTGGTGAGGCCGCAACTGGAGTACTGTGTACAATTTTGGTCCCCTTATTTGTGAAAGGATATATTGGCCTTGGAGGGAGTACAGAGAAGGTTCACCAGGTTGATACCAGAGATGAGGGGGTTAGCTTATCAGGAGAGATTGTGTAGATTGGGCCTGTACTTGTTGGAGTTTAGAAGGCTGAGGTGAGATCTTATAGAGTCATATAGATAATGAAGGGGCTAGATAGGGTAGAGGCAGAGAGATTATTTCCACTTAGAAAGGAAACAAGAATTAGAGGGCACAGCCTCAAAATACGGGGGAGTCAATTTAGAACAGAGTTGAGGAGGAACTTCTTCTCTCAGAGGGTAGTGAATCTTTGGAATTCTCTGCCCATTGAAGCAGTGGGGGCCACCTTGTTAAATGTGTTTAAGATAGATTTCTGATCAATAAGGGAATTAAGGGTTATGGGGAGCAGGCGGGTAGGTGGAACTAAACCACTATCAGATCAGCCATGATCTTATTGAATGGTGGGGCAGGCTCGAAGGGCTAGATGGCCGACTCCTGCTCCTATTTCTTATGTTCTTATGAGACTGAGAACATACGAAGCAAGTGTGGAATACAAGGAAAGTAGAAAGGAACTTAAGCCAGGAGTAAGGAGCACTAAAAGGAGTCATGAAAAAGGACTGGTCAGCAGGATTAATGAAAATTCCAACGCTTTTTATACATATATAAAAAGCAAGAGGATAGCCAGGGAGAGGGTTGGCCCACTCAAGGACAAGGAAGGGAATCTACACGTGGAACCAGAGGAAATGGGCCAGTACTAAATGGACAAGGTATTAAATTTCTACAAATACTTAAAGGGCAAAAGAGTAACAAGGGAGAGAGTAGGGCCTCTTAAGGATCAACAAGGTCATCTATGTGTGGATTCACAAGAGATGGGTGAGATCCTAAATGAATATTTCTCACCAGTATTTACTGTTGAGAAAAGAATGGATGTTAGGGAACTTGGGGAATTACATATTGATGTCTTGAGTAATGTACATATAACAGAGAAGGAGGTGCTGGAAGTCTTAAAGCGCATCAAGGTAGATAAATCTGCAGGGCCTGATGAGGTATATCCCAGGACATTGTGGGAGGCTAGGGAGGAAATTGCGGGTTCCCTAGCAGAGATATTTGAATCATCGATAGTCACAGGTGAAGTCCCTGAAGATTGGAGAGTGGCAAATGTTGTGCCTTTGTTTAAAAAGGGCTGCAGGGAAAAGCCTGGGAACTACAGGCCGGTGAGCCTCACATCTGTGGTGGGTAAATTAT
Organism: Carcharhinus amblyrhynchos; assembly: GCF_965287045.1. Lineage (NCBI taxonomy): Eukaryota > Metazoa > Chordata > Chondrichthyes > Carcharhiniformes > Carcharhinidae > Carcharhinus > Carcharhinus amblyrhynchos. The sequence goes on from NC_137339.1 coordinate 740,947, forward strand.
TGGAAGGTATTTTAAGAGACAGGCATTTACAAACGCAAGGACTGATTAGGGATAGTTAGCGTGGCTTTGTGAGTGGAAAATCATGTTTCACAGATTTGATTGAGTTTTTTGAAGGGGTAACCAAGAAGGTAGATGAGGGCAGAGCAGTTGATGTTGTCCACATGGACTTTAGCAAGGTCTTTGACAAGGTACCACGTGATAGGTTATTGCATAAAGTTAAATGTCATGGAATCCAGGGTGAGGTATCTAAATGGATCCAAAATTGGCTTCTTGACAGAAGCCAGAGGGTGATTGTAGAGAGTTGCTTTTCAAACTGGAGGCCTGTGACCAGCGGTGTGCCTCAGGGATCAGTGCTGAGTCCACTGTTATTTATCATTTACATTAGTGATTTGGATGAGAATATAGGGGGCATGGTTAGTAAGTTTGCAGATGACATCAAGGTTGGAAGGTTATCTCCAATTGCAATGGGATCTTGATCAATTGGGCCAGGGGCTGATGAATGGCAGATGGAGTTTATTTTAGACAAATGCGAGGTGATGCATTTTGGTAGACTGAACCAGGGCAGGACTTACTCAGTTAATGGTAGGGCACTGGGGAGAGTTACAGAACAAAGAGATCTAGGGGTACATGTTCATAGCTCCTTGAGAGTGGAGTCACGGATGGAAAGAGTGGTGAAGAAAGCACTTGCCATGCTTGGTTTCATTGGTCAGAACACTGAATACAGGAGGTGGAACATCTTGTTGAAGTTGTACAAGACATTGGTAAGGCCACACTTGGAATACTGTGTGCAATTCTGGTCACCCTATTATAGAAAGGATATTATTAAACTAGAAAGAGTGCAGAAAAGATTTACTAGGATGCTACTGGGACTTGATGGATTGAGTTATAAGGAGAGGCTAAATAGACTGGAACATTTTTCTCTGGAGCGTAGGAGGTTGAGAGGTGACCTTATAGAGGTCTATAAAATAATGAGGGGCATAGACAAGGTCGATAGTCAAAATCATTTCCCAAAGGTAGGGGAGTCTAAAACTAGACAGTACAGGTTTACGGTGAGAGGGGGAGATACAAAAGTGTCCAGATGGGCAATTGTTTCACACAGAGGGTGGTGAGTGTCTGGAACAAGCTGCCAGAGGCAGTAGTAGAGGGGGGTACAATTTTATCTTTTAAAAAGCATTTAGACAGTTACATGGGTACGATGGGTATAGAGGGATATGGGCCAAATACGGGCGTTTGGGATTAGCTTAGGAGTTTACAAAAACAAAAGGCAGCATGGACAAGTTGGGCCGAAGGGCCTGGTTCCATGCTGTAAACCTCTATGACTCTATGAGTACTTTGCGTCAGTATTCACCAAAGAAAAGGACTTATTCGATGATGAGTCTGGGAAAGGATGTATAGATAGTTGGAGTCATATTGAGATCAAAAAGGAGGTGGTATTGGGATTCTTAAGAAACATTAAGGTAGACAAGTCCCCAGGGCCTGATGGGATACACCCCAGAATAATGAGAGAGGCAAGGGAGGAAATTGCTGAGGCCTTGACAGGAATCTTTGTATCCTTACTGGCGACAGGCGAGGTCCCAGAGGATTGAAGAGTAGCCAAGGATGTTCCTTTGTTAAAGAAGGGTAGCAAGAATAATCCAGGCCGGCGAGCCTTACATCAGTGGTAGGGAAATTATTGGAGGGGATTCTTCAAGACAGGATTCATTCCCATTTGGAAATAAGTGGATGTATTAGTGAGAGGCAGCATGATTTTGTGAAGGGAAGGTCCTATCTCATGAACTTGGTTGGGTTTTTCAAGGAAGTGACGAAGATGATTGATGAGGGTAGGGGAATGGATGTTGTCTACATGGACTTCAGTAAAGCCTTTGACAAGGTGCCTCATGGCAGACTGATGCAGAAGGCGATGTTGCATAGGATCAGAGGTGAGCTGGCAAGGTAGATCAAAACTGGCTCAGTCAAAGAAGTCATGATGTGGAGATGCCAGCATTGGACTGGGGTAAACACAGTAAGAAGTCTCACAACACCAGGTTAAAGTCCAACAAGTTTGTTTAATAGTAAACTCACTAGCTTTCGGGGTTTGCCCCTTTGTCAGGTGAGTGTAGAATTCTGGTCACAAACAGGGCATATAAAGACACACACAGTTTACAGAATACTGATTAGAATGCGAGTCTTTACAGCTAATCAATTCTTAAAGTTGCAGACAATGTGAATGGAGATAGCATTAAGCATAGGTTAAAGTGATGTATATTGTCTCCAGACAGGACAGTAAGTGAGATGTCGCAAGCCCAGGCAAATCATGGGGGTTACAGATAGTGTGACATGAACCCAAGATCCCGGTTGAGGCCATCCTCACGTGTGCGGAACTTGGCTATCAGTCTCTGCTCAGCGACTCTGCGCTGTCGTGTGTCATGAAGGCCACCTTGGAGAACGTTTACCCGAAGATCAGAGGCCAAATGCCTGTGACTGCTGAACTGCTCGCCAACAGGAAGGGAACAGTCTTGCCTGGTGATTGTCGAGCGGTGTTCATTCATCCGTTGTCGTAGCGTCTGCATGGTCTCCCCAGTGTACCATGCTTCGGGACATCCTTTCCTGCAGCGTATCAGGTAGACAATGTTGGCCGAGTTGCAAGAGTATGTACCGTGTACCTGGTGGATGGTGTTCTAACGTGTGATGATGGCATCCATGACAATGATCCAGCATGTCTTGCAGAGGTTGCTGTGGCAGGGTTGTGTGGTATTGTGGTCACTGTTCTCCTGAAGGCTGGGTAGTTTGCTGCAAGCAATGGTCTGTTTGAGGTTGTGCAGTTGTTTGAAGGCGAGAAGTGGGGGTGTGGGGATGGCCTTGGCGAGATGTTCATCGTCATCAATGATATGTTGAAGACTCCGGAAAAGATGTCGTAGCTTCTCCGCTCTGTCCAATATTTGATTGTATATAGAGTGGTGAAGTGAAGTCAATGATTTCAGTGTGTGATTCATTAGAAAGATATCTGGGATATTCTTGTTCATACAGAGTGCCTGTATCTGCTCCAATTTACAATTTATACAGTGTGGTGGTAGCTTGTGCCCCGCTGTTCTGCAGGAGCAGCTGTCTTGGCCACTGTGGTAAGGAGCACATCATGGATGAGCAGGCACCTCTCTCTTTGCAGCACAAGTTGGGATGTTCCCCATGTGTCAGATTGCATTGGTTACCACTATTCTCTGAACATTTTGTATATTTTGTTCTGCCAGGTACCTGTCAATGGTTACAGCTCTTAGAACTCGACTGCTGGCAGGTACATGGCACATACTCTTGCAAGTCAGCCAACATTGTCTACCTGATACGCTGCAGGAAAGGATGTCCTGAGGCATGGTACATTGGGGAGACCGTGCAGACGCTACGACAACGGATGAGTAAACACCACTTGACAATCACCAGGCAAGACTGTTCCCTTCCTGTTGGGGAACACTTCAGCGGTCACAGGCATTCAGCCTCTGATCTTCGGGTAAATGTTCTCCAAGGCGGCCTTCACGACTGGCAGCGCAGAGTCGCTGAGCTGAAACTGATAGCCAAGTTCCGCACACATGAGGACAACTTCAACCAGGATCTTGGGTTCATGTCACACTTTCTGTAACCCCATGTCTTGCCTGGGCTTGCAACATCTCACTAACTATCCTGGCTGGAGACCACACACATCTCTTTAACCTATTCTTAATGCTATCTCCACTCACATTGTCTGCACCTTTAAGAATTGATTAGCTGTAAAGACTCACATTCTAATCAGTATTCTGTAAACTGTGTGTGTCTTTATATGCTCTGTTTGAGACCAAAACTCTGCACTCACCTGACGAAGGACAAACCCCGAAAGCTTGTGGGTTTACTATCAAATAAACTTGTCAGGACTTTAACCTGGTGTTGTGAAAATTCTTACTCGATCAAAGAAGACAGAGGGTAGCAGTGGAAAGTGTGTTTCTGAATGGAGGGCTGTGACAGTGGCGTTCCTCAGGGGTTAGTGCTGGGACCTCTGCTGTTTGTAATATATATGAATGATTTGGAGGAAAATGTAACCAGTTTGATTAGTAAGTTTACAGACATCACAAAAGTTGGTGGATTTGCGGATAGCGATGAGGACCATCAGAGGATACAGCAGGATATAGATCAGTTGGAGGCTTGGGCGGAGAGATGGCAGATTTATCCGGACAAATGTGAGGTAATGCATTTTGGAAGGTCTAATACAGAGAGGAAATATACAGTAAATGGCAGAACCCTTAACAGTATTGATAGGCAGAGGGATCTGGGTGTACAGGTACACAGGTCACTGAAAGTGGCAATGCAGGTGGAGAAGGTAGTCAAGAAGGCATAAGGCATGCTTGCTTTCATTGGCCGGGGCACTGAGTTTAAAAATTGGCAAGTCATGTTGCAACTTTATAGAACCTTAGTGAGGCCGCACTTGGAATATAGTACCACACTGTGGAGGCTCTGGAGAGAGTACAGAAAAGATTTACCAGGATGTTGCCTGGTATGGAGGGCATTAGCTATGAGGAGAGATTGGAGAAACTTGGTTTCTTCTCACTGGAACGACAGGGGTTGAGGGGTGACAGAAATCTACAAGATTATGAGAGGCATGGACAGAGTGAATAGTCAGAAGCTTTTTCCCCAGAGTGGAAGAGTCAGTTAATAGGGGGCACAGGTTTAAGGTGCAAGGGGCAAGGTTTAAAGGAGACGTACAAAGCAGATTTTTTACACAGAGGGTGGTGGATGCCTGGAACTCGTTGCTGAGGGAGATAGTGGAAGCGGATATGATAGTAACTTTTAAGGGGCGTCTTGACAAATACATGAATAGGATGGAAATAGAGGGATATGGTCCCCAGAAGGGTAGAGGGTTTTAGTTCAGTTGGGTAGCATGGTCAGTGCAGGCTTGGAGGGCCGAAGGGCCTGTTCCTGTGCTGTAATTTTCTTTGCTCTTTAATTGTTAAACTATGGGAGGAAAGGGGTATTGCATAATAATCTCACTTTTCTTGTTTAATATTTTTTGTTATTAAAACTAATTCCTGGTTCCTCTAATTCCTCTACATTCTCTAAAAAAAGGAAAGGTTACATTTCTTTGAGCCAGTGTTCCATTCTGAGGTCTTCCCATCCAGTTATAACATCAATAGGGATTGTAACAACCACCTAGAGGAACACCACCACTTTTGACGTATATCATCTTTTCTTCACAGTGGCTGGGTCAAAATCCTGGGATTCCCTTCTTCGAGGCATTGTGGGTGTACCTGCACCACATGACTGCAGGTTCAAGAAGCAGGCTAACCAATGACATCGTTAACATCCTATACCCCAATTCAGCTAATAACATCAAAATCGCTCAAAACTTTGTGAAAGGTGATGCACAAAATTTGCCAATATTTCCTTTCACTGCTTATATATTTGTCAAACATTTATTCCACTGGGAACCTTCCGTTTAATGTTAGTCTTGTTTTTATTACCATTTTCTCTTGTCTCTGTTCACCTGCCTAATACCTGTTTATCATGTTCCTGGCATGTATTTATCATTGTCAGTCTGTCCCTGTATGCAGTAATAACATTGGCCTCATTCACCATCAACTGTTCTGACTTGGTCACAATTTAGATTGCATCCTCACCAAGACTTCCTTAATTAGTGCCTATTTCCAGATTATATATGATTATTATGATTGTATATAGAGTGGTGAAGTGAAGTCAATGATTTCAGTGTGTGATTCATTAGAAAGATATCTGGGATATTCTTGTTCATACAGAGTGCCTGTATCTGCTCCAATTTACAATTTATACAGTGTGGTGGTAGCTTGTGCCCCGCTGTTCTGCAGGAGCAGCTGTCTTGGCCACTGTGGTAAGGAGCACATCATGGATGAGCAGGCACCTCTCTCTTTGCAGCACAAGTTGGGATGTTCCCCGTGTGTCAGATTGCATTGGTTACCACTATTCTCTGAACATTTTGCACATTTTGTTCTCCCAGGTACCTGCCAATGGTTACAGCTCTTAGAACTCGACTGCTGGCAATTGCCCTGGGAAGAAAAAGAGAGTGCTGGTGATAGCTGTGCAGCCGATTTTGTGACAGTGTTTACCAATACTGTAAATATTCATTGATAATATGTGGCAGGACATGAGAAAATGCAATGTCATTGGTTGGAGCAATAGCACATTATCTTTAGCAGAACCTTACCACATGGGAGGAAGGAAATCAACCCATCATGTCTGTGCTTGTTTCTTGAAACAATATTACAAATTAATGCAAACCACTGCACCTTACCCATAGTTCTGGAAATTTAAACTTCCAAGTAATTATCCAAATCTGTTCTGAATGTTCCAAGTGAATCTGCTTCCACCAGACTTCCAGATCACAACAACGCAGTGTGTAAAAACATTCTCTGAAATTTGAACCCTCTAGTTACCAACTCTCTAGTTAGAGTTGGCGCATTTCAGGAGAATTTTATAATCTTGGAGGGGGTACTGAGACAATCTGCTGATTTTTTTTATATTTTGGAAAGGAAAGTCAAAGTGCTGGAAACAACCAACACAAAGATGAAAGGGGAAAAGGAAATGTAAGGAGAGATTGTGATGTGATTTGGTGTCAGCAGGGTGGTGAAGATCTCCTGGAAACAGCTTGGGGGGTGGGGCGGTTATGGGGAGTTAAAATCTGAATCAGCCATCCACACCAAGCCAGCTTAATCTTGGACAACACTCTTCTTTCTGAAGATTTTTGGATTTCTGTAGCAGAGTGGGAGAGAGATGGAGGGCTTGTGTGGTACACTCTTATGAAAACGACAAGAGGTCTGCCTTGGAGTAATCTGACTGATTTATATAGCAATTGTTGCCTGGAAGGTGTTTACGTATGAGTCTAATCAAGCAGGAGTCTTTTGGCAGGAAGCCTAATTTTAACTGAATGACTGTAATCCTGTGAAATTTAAGTTTTAATTGTTAAAAAAACCTCCAATTTTTAAAATTCCGAAAAATGTTATTGGGTGTCTCGCTGCTGAGAACGGTAAAATTTCTTCTCATTTTCAACAGACAGAAGAGGATATGACTCATAAGCCAAGATTTTCTCTGGGATTTGATTTGCTCAGTAATCTGTGTGGTTGTAACAAATTTGGGGTTTCTTTGCAGGATTGTTAAATTTCCTTCATTGGTTTAAAGTTTTTGAGTCCAAGAGATATAAGAATAGTGAACTCTGGAGTTTTGTGTTGAATGAATTTAAAGTGATTGGACTGCAAAATGGCTTTGGCAGCTGCTAAGACTTTCTGGGAGTGGCAAGTGTCACTGTGGAGTATTTGAAATCGCTGTTGCAAGAGTTAGCACATAAATTGCAAGTGGAAATAAAAGCAAAATTTTGTAAGTGTGACATGGATAAAGTACTTTCCGAGTATCTAAGGTTGGAGGAGGAGACATGTTCACTTAGTGCGTCACAGCTGGAGATGGTAAAACTGTACCTGCAAATGAAACAATGGTAAAGAAAGAGGGAAAGACTTCAACTGGAGGAAAGAGAGGAAGAAAGGAGGGTGAAAAGAGTTGAATTGGAAAAAAAAAGAGAAATGAAAAAAATCAAGTTAGAAAAAACAAAAGGCAGGGGATAGATTGAAAAAAATAGAAATGAAAAAGGGAAAAGGAGGAGCAAGAAAAAGAAAGATAACACATAAGAATTAGAAACGTGAAAGCTTGAGCTTGAATATCAAATAAAAGGAACTCAGACACCATATCACAGCAAGCGAAAACCTGGAATAAAGAAAGGAGAGAGAGTGATTCAGATAGTGACTTTGATTCCTTCAAGGAATTTGATATAACTGAGAGTCTTTGGTAGTTGTGGGGAGCCTAGTGGTATTATTGCTAGATTATTAATCCAGAAACTCAGCTAATGTTCTGGGGACCTGGATTCAAATCCCACCACAGAGGATGGTGAATTTTAAAAAATCTGAAATTAAGAATCTACTGCTGACCATGAAACCATTGTTGATTGTCACAAAAGCCCATCTGTTCACTAATGTCCTTTAGGGAAGGAAATCTGCCATCCTTTCCTGGTCTGGTTTACATGTGACTCCACAGCCACAGCAATGTGTCTTTAAAACTACCCTCTGAACAAAGAGTACCAGGGATGGGCAATAAATGCTGGCCAACTGGCAGCCAACACCCATGTGTTGGAATTTAATGCGGATGGAATTTAATGCGGAGAAGTGTGAGGTAATTCACTTTGGTAGGAGCAACAGATGTGTCGAGTATAGGGCTAACGGGAGGACTTTGAATAGTGTGGATGAACAGAGGGATCTAGGTGTGTGTGTACATAGATCCCTGAAAGTTGGGAATCAAGTAGATAAGGTTGTCAAGAAGGCGTACGGTGTCTTGGCGTTTATTGGTAGGGGGATTGAATTTAGGAGTCGCAGTGTAATGTTGCAACTGTACACTACTCTAGTGCGGCCGCACTTGGAGTACTGTGTGCAGTTCTGGTCCCCGCATTACAAGAAGGATGTGGAGGCGTTGGAGAGGGTGCAGAGGAGGTTTACTAGGATGTTGCCTGGTATGGTGGGGAGGTCCTATGAGGAGAGACTGAGGGATCTAGGGTTGTTTTCGTTGGGAAGAAGGCGGCTAAGAGGGGATCTTATTGAAACATATAAGATGATTAGAGGTTTAGATAGGGTGGATAGTGATAGCCTTTTTCCTCGGATGGAGAAAGCTAGCACGAGGGGGCATGACTTTAAATTAAGGGGGGGTAGCTACAGGACGGATGTCAGGGGTAGGTTCTTTACCCAGCGGGTGGTGAGGGATTGGAATGCCCTGCCTGCTGCAGTTGTAGATGCGTCTAGTTTGGGGGCGTTTAAGAGATCTCTGGATAGGTTTATGGACGAAAAGGGATTGGTATAGGCTAGTGGGTCATTGTTTTTGTAACTGGTCGGCGCAACATCGTGGGCCGAAGGGCCTGTTCTGCGCTGTAATGTTCTATGTTCTATGTTCTATGTTCTATGTCCCACCGATGAATAAAATAGTTTACAGAGGATTACAGTGAAGGATATTTCACCTCATTTGAAAATGTGACAATGAAATTGAATTGGTCAAGAATGTGTGGCCTATAATGTTAGAGAATATTTTGTCAGGTCCTGCCATGAATGTGTATTCCAGCTTATTAGACACGCAGTTTGCAGGCTACGGGACAGTAAGAAGGGAAATATTAAATGTTTATGAGCTTGTCCTTGAAGATCACCAGTTGAGGTTCAGGCCATAAGAAAAAAACCTAAACAGACATTTGTAGTGTTTGCCAGAGATAAATAAACTACTTGGGATCAATTAAACAAAACCTTTAAAAATGTAAGGAAGGTTCTGACAATGAAAGAATTGAGAAATTACATCCTCGTAAAAGCCAAGAAATATTCAGATGAAATACAAAGTAGAGGGTTCAGAGGAGCTGCTGTTTTAGTTGATATATATATACTTCACACAGATAGTTGTGTAGGATAAGGGTCACCTGTAAATCAGCATGGGAATTGGAAACGTAGACAACCTAACGATGGTATAAGTGTTAGTGTCAAGGGACAAGCTGAAAGACACCAGTCTAGTAAAAATGGAAAGGTGGAAGGCAGAAGTAAAAAATGTTACCATTGTAATAAGACAGGACATACAAGATCAAACTGTTGGAGGTTAAATGGGACGCCAATTATAGTAATAGGAACCCAGAACAGTTCTGTAAGTAAGAGTGGGCTCTGAGACTCAAATTTCAGACAAACCAAGTAACTTTCGTTTAGGTGGGGAAAAAAGGCACAGTGGTCGACAGAGAAGTGGGAATTTGTTTAAAACATACTCAAGGGAGTTCTGAAAGGCAGGTTACAGAAATGTTTAAAGATTTTATATCCATATTTAAAGGAAAGAGCAGGAAAAGATATCATCATATTGAGAGACATAGGGGCTGGCCAGGCATTGATGTTATGGGATAGTACCAACTGTTGTCAAGAGAGGTTGTTGCAGGAGAGAGTATTAGTGAGATTCAAGGGAAGTCAAACATATTTCATTATATAAAGTAAATTCAAAAAGTGATTTGCAAACAGGAGTTATTGGGGTAGTAGTGAAATTGTCCATTGCAGAGATTCACTTTATTCTAGGGAATGATACAATTGGATTACATATATTGACCATGCCTGCTATAGTAGAGCAGCTGCTGAGACACAGATGTACTGAAAGAGAATCCTGGATTGTTGCAGATTGTGTATTGACAAGAGGAGGAGGAGGGGGAGGATGCTGAAAATCAGTTGGTTGGATCTCCTTCTCAGAAGGAGATGGTTGGAGAGGATGACGGTGAGTTGTTTAACATAGAACATAGAACATTACAGCGCAGAAGAGGCCCTTCGGCCCACGATGTTGCGCCAACCAATTAAGAGAAAAGCAATGACCCTCTAACCTAAACCAATCCCTTTCCATCCATAAACCTATCCACGGACCTCTTAAACGCCCCCAAACTAGGCGCATCTACAACTGCAGCAGGCAGGGCATTCCAATCCCTCACCACCCTCTGGGTAAAGAACCTACCTCTGACATCCGTCCTATATCTACCACCCCTTAATTTAAAGCTATGCCCCCTCGTGCTAGCTTTCTCCATCCGAGGAAAAAGGCTATCACTGTCCACCCTATCTAAACCTCTAATCATCTTATATGTTTCAATAAGATCTCCTCTTAGCCGCCTTCTTTCCAACAAAAGCAACCCCAAATCCCTCAAGTCTCTCCTCATAGGACCTTCCCTCCATACCAGGCAGCATCCTGGTAAACCTCCTCTGCACCGTCTCCAATGCCTCCACATCCTTCCTATAATGTGGGGACCAGAACTGTACACAATACTCCAAGTGCAGCCGCACCAGAGTTTTGTACAGTTGCAACATGACGTTGCGGCTCCTAAATTCAATCCCCCTACCAATAAACGCCAAGACACCGTATGCCTTCCTAACAACCTTTTCGACTTGATTTCCAACTTTCAGGGATCTATGCACATATACACCTAGATCCCTCTGTTCGTCAACACTATTCAGAGTCCTACCGTTAGCCCTATACGCTACACATCTGTTATTCCTGCCAAAGTGAATTATCTCACACTTTTCCGCATTAAACTCCATCCGCCACCTCTCGGCCGAGCTCTGCAACTTGTCCAAGTCTCTCTGTAAACTATGATACCCCTCTTCACTATCTACCACTCCTCCGACTTTGGTGTCATCAGCAAATTTACTAATCCATCCTTCTATACCCTCATCCAGATCATTTATAAAAATTACAAACAGCAGTGGCCCCAAAACAGACCCCTGAGGCACACCACTTGTAACCGAACTCCATGACGAATACTTTCCATCAACCACCATCCTCTGTCTTCTATCAGCTAGCCAATTTCTGATCCAATTAACTAAATCACCCTCAATCCCATACATCTGCATTTTCTGCAGAAGCCTTCCATGGTGAACCTTATCAAACGCCTTACTAAAGTCCATACATACCACGTCAACTGCCTTAACCCCATCCACCTCTTTGGTCACTTTCTCAAAAAACTCAATAAGGTTAGTAAGGCACGACCTACCCTCCACAAAACCATGCTATCTCCAATCAATTCATTACTCTCTAAATAACTATAAATCCTATCCCTAATAATTTTTTCTAATACTTTGCCCACAACAGAAGTAAGACTCTCCGGTCTATAATTCCCGGGGAAGTCTCTATTCCCCTTCTTAAACAATGGGACAACATTCGCTATCCTCCAATCTTCTGGCACTATACCTGTGACCAACAACGACCTGAAGATCAGAGCCAGAGGCTCTGCAATCGCCTCTCTTGCCTCCCAGAGAATCCTAGGGTAAATCCCGTCCGGCCCAGGGGACTTATCTATTTTCAAATCCTCAAGAACATCTAGCACATCCTCCTTATCTACTGCAATACTGTCCAGTTTACAACCCTGTAACCCAGTGTTCTCCACAACTACATTTACGTCTCCCTGCGTGAATACTGAAGAGACATATTTGTTCAGTGCCTCGTACCGAAGAGAAATATTTGTTCAGTGCCTCAATACCAAAGAGAAATATTTGTTCAGAAATATTTGTTTAGTTCATTGACAGCCAGTGGAGTCACAGCAGCAGGATCCAAACTTAAGTAGTTATACCAGACAGCTTATTCTGAAAGAGGCAGAATATATTCCAGAATTTTATAACCTCAAAAACAATGGCGAAGATTATCCAGTCCCCGTGGCATTGTTTTTGGTGGTGAAGGGGCTTCACCCTTTACCGTCAGTGAGATCTTCCAGTCTCACCAAAGTCTATGACCTTTCACATGAGTCACCTGCCTCATCCCACTGGGTCTGGTAGGTCTGCACTATGTGGAACTGGAGGTAGCCCCATGTTACAGCAGAGAAAATGTGGGCAGTAGTGCACAAAATAATGAAAAACCATCAGGGTACCTGAATATAATTGAGTCTAGCTCCCGAAATTCCAGTAACTGGACACTTAGCAATTGGAAAACTCAAATCTTTCATTTGGCCTGTGCTACATAAAGATGTTGTCAAATTTTATCAAACATGTCACGTCAGGTGTAATGGAAAAGCTCAAGAAGTAATTAAAGCTGCACCTTTAATTCTGAATTTGAGGAAGCTTGAATAGGGTCTGAATGAATGTGCAGGACCCCTCCCAAGACTAAAAGCTGAAATTAATATTTATTGACAATCATTAATGTGTCCACCAGAAGCGAAGCCTTTAAGGAAGATCACAGCAAAGGTGATTGTAGAGGAGTTGATCAAATTCTTTACAAGATATGGTCAAAATGTCAAATCAGAGTTAGAACTTCATGTGATAGCTGTTTAAAGACGTAATGAATAGCCTATAGGAATAAAGCAATTTGGATCATCAGCCTATCATCCTAAATCACAAGCTGTCTTAGAAAGATGGCATCAAATTTTAAAAACTATACTCACAGACTACATTCAAGATGAGCCACAATTGAGATTGAGGGATTCCATTTTTGTTGTTTCTTTTAAGGGACACCCCTAATGACTCAGCAGGGTTCAGTCCTTGCAACTTAACTTATGGTCATGAAATAAGAGGGGGGGTAATAAAATTGCTTCAGGAGAAATTAGTGAGGCAAGTTTTCCTGGAAATTCAGAGAAAGATTGGGTGGGGCGTGTGAGCTAGCTAGAAAACATTTAGAGATATCACAGCAAATGAAGAAGGCAAGAATGAATAAAGTGGCTAAAGCTCCTGGTTTTGTGACTGTTTGTATTGTTGTCAATGTCAGGAAAACCATTAAAGGCCAGGTTTAGCAGACAATTAAAGGCCAGGTTTAGCAGACAATTAAAGGCCAGGTTTAGCAGACAATTAAAGGCCAGGTTTAGCAGGCCTCACCAGATCCAAAAAGAGACAGACTGAAGTAAACTATGTGGTAAATACCAAGATATAAGAAAGAGCCAGTGAGTGTACCATGGAAATACGTTCAAAAAATACTTTGATAAAGAGGATAAGCTGGAGGAGTTACTGATAGTTGTAAGGAAAGGGGAGTAAGAAGTTCATGTTCTGAAATTGACCCTCCTCTTGATGAAGGTGGACAATGCAAAAGTAAATATGATATTAGATTATCTTCCAGAAAATTATCAGTGATTTAGAAGAGATACTGCAGTCACTCAAAGCAATTTGTGGAAATAAACCAGGAAAATGTTCCTCATATGACAAGCTCTACATTCCAGGGATTATTCTTGTGAACCTCCTCTGGACCCTTCCTAAAGTCAGCACATCCTTCCTTAGATATGGGGCCCAAAATTGCTCACAATACTGCAAGTGGGGTCTGACCAGAGTCTTATACAGCCTCAGAAATACATCCCTGCTCTTGTATTCAGGCCCTTTGAACTTGCTGTGCCGTTCATCACGATCATGGCTGATTGTCCAACTCAATAGCCTAATCCTGCTTTCTCCCCATAACCTCTGATCTCATTCGCCCCAAGTGGTACATCCAGTCGCCTCTCAAATACATTCAATGTTTTGACATCAACTACTCCCTGCGGTAATGAATTCCACAGGCTCACCACTCTTTGGGTGAAGAAATGTCTCCCCACCTCCATCCTAAATGGTCTACCCTGAATCCTCAGATTGTGACCCCGGTTCTGGACTTCCCCACCATCGGAAATATCCTCCCTGCGTCTACCCTGTCTGGACCTCTTAGAATTTTGTAAGTCTTTATGAGATTCCCCCCTGCCTCCCATTCATCTGAACTCCAGCAAAAACAATCCTAACCAGCTCAATCTCTCCTCATACATCAGTCCCACCATCCTCGGAATCAGCCTGGTAAACCTTTGCTACACTCCCTCGAGAGCAAGAACATCCTTCCTCAGAAAAGGAGACCAAAACTTCACACAATACTCTAGATGTGGCCTCACCAAGACCCTGTATAATTGTAACAACACATCCCTGCTCCTGAACTCAAAACCTCTTGCAATGGAGGCCAACATACCATTTGCCTTCTTTACCGCCTGCTGAACCTGCATGCTTACCTGGTGCACAAGGACAGCCAGGTCCCACTGCACACTCTACTCTCCCAATTTACAGCCATTCAGGTAGTAATCTGCCTTCTTGTTTTTGCTTCCAAAATGAATAACCTCACATTTGTCCAAATTATACTGCATCTGCCAATGATTAGTCCACTCACCCAATCTGTCCAGATCATCCGAAAGGATCTCTGCATCCTCGTCACAGTTCACCCTCCCATCCATAAGAACATAAGAAATAGGAGCAGGAGTAGGCCATCTAGCCCTTCGAGCCTGCCCCGCCATTCAATAAGATCATGGCTGATCTGTCGCTGCTCAGTTCCACTTTCCCGCCCTCTCCCCATGACCCTTAATCCCCTCTCTTATCAAAAACCCATCAACCCGCTTCTTAAAAATATTTAGCGAGGTAGCCTCCACCACTTCAACGGGCAGAGAATTCCAGAGATTCACCACCCTTTGAGTGAAGAAATTCTTCCTCAACTCCGTTCTAAACCGCCCCCCCTTTATCTTGAGGCTGTGCCCCCTAGTCCTACTGTCCTTTCTGAGCGGGAAGAGTCTCTCCACCTCTATCCTATCCATCCCATTCATCATCTTATACGTCTCAATGAGATCTCCCCTCATTCTTCTAAACTCTAACGAGTGCAAGCCTAGTTTATTCAGCCTCTCCTCATAGCTCAACCCCCTCAACTCCGGCATCAGCCTAGTAAACCTCCTCTGCACTCCCTCCAAGGCCAAAATATCCTTGCGTAAGTACGGCGCCCAAAACTGCACACAGTACTCCAGCTGCGGCCTCACCAATGCCCTATACAGCCGCAGCAAGACCTCCGTGAGGGCTCGGGTAGTGCACTAGAAAACTTTAGATTGGCTAGGAGGGAGTTGAAGAGTGAGCTAAGAAGGGCTAAAAGAGGACATGAGAAGACTTTGGCTGATAGGGTTAAGGAGAATCCTAAGGCGTTCTATAGGTATGTCAAGAACAGAAGGTTGGTTAGGGCAAGATTAGGGCCAGTTATAGACAGCAGAGGGAAGTTATGTGTGGAACCGGAGGAGATTGGAGAGGCATTGAACCAATATTTCTCTTCGGTGTTCACGCAGGGGGACATGGATATAGCTGAGGAGGACACTGGATTGCAGGGGAGTAGAATTGACAGTGTTGCAGTTGATAAGGAGGATGTGCTAGATATTCTGGAGGGTCTGAAAATAGATAAGTCCCCTGGTCCGGATGGGATTTACCCCAGGATTCTCTGGGAGGCAAGAGAAGTGATTGCAGAGCCTCTGGCTCTGATCTTCAGGTCGTCGTTGGCCTCTGGTATAGTACCGGAAGATTGGAGGTTAGCGAATGTTGTCCTATTGTTTAAGAAGGGGAACAGAGACTTCCCCGGGAATTATAGACCGGTGAGTCTCACTTCTGTTGTGGGCAAGGTTTTAGAAAGAATTATTAGGGATAGGATTTATAGTTATTTGGAGAGTAATGAATTGATTGGAGATAGTCAGCATGGTTTTGTGGCGGGTAGGTCGTGCCTTACTAACCTTATTGAATTCTTTGAGAAAGTGACCAAAGAGGTGGATAGGGGTAAGGCAGTGGACGTGGTGTA
This sequence comes from Carcharhinus amblyrhynchos, assembly GCF_965287045.1. NCBI lineage: Eukaryota > Metazoa > Chordata > Chondrichthyes > Carcharhiniformes > Carcharhinidae > Carcharhinus > Carcharhinus amblyrhynchos. The sequence goes on from NC_137339.1 coordinate 757,021, forward strand.
TACAGATTTTAGTAAGGCGTTTGATAAGGTTCACCATGGTAGGCTTCTGCAGAAAATGCAGATGTATGGGATTGGGGGTGATCTGGGGAATTGGATCAGGAATTGGCTAGCGGATAGGAGACAGAGGGTGGTGGTTGATGGTAAATATTCATCATGGAGTTCGGTTACGAGTGGTGTGCCTCAGGGATCTGTTTTGGGGCCACTGCTGTTTGTAATTTTTATTAATGATCTGGATGAGGGTATAGTTGGGTGGATTAGTAAATTTGCTGATGACACCAAAGTCGGAGGTGTGGTAGATAGTGAGGAAGGGTGTCATAGTTTGCAGGAAGACTTAGACAGGTTGCAGAGCTGGGCCGAGAGGTGGCGGATGGAGTTTAATGCGGAGAAGTGTGAGGTAATTCACTTTGGTAGGAATAACAGATGTGTCGAGTATAGGGCTAATGGGAGGACTTTGAATAGTGTGGGTGAGCAGAGGGATCTAGGTGTATGTGTACATAGATCCCTGAAAGTTGGGAGTCAAGTAGATAAGGCTGTTAAGAAGGCATACGGTGTATTGGCGTTTATTGGTAGGGGGATTGAATTTAGGAATCGCAGCGTCATGTTGCAACTGTACATAGCTCTGGTGCGGCCGCACTTGGAGTACTGTGTGCAGTTCTGGTCCCCACGTTACAGGAAGGATGTGGAGGCTTTGGAGAGGGTGCAGAGGAGGTTTACCAGGATGTTGCCTGGTATGGAGGGGAGGTCCTATGAGGAGAGGCTGAGGGATTTGGGGTTGTTTTCGCTGGAAAGAAGGCGGCTAAGAGGGGATCTTATTGAAACATATAAGATGATTAGAGGTTTAGATAGGGTGGATAGTAATAGCCTTTTTCCTCTGATAGAGAAATCTAGCACGAGGGGGCATGGCTTTAAATTAAGGGGTGGTAGTTATAGGACGGATGTCAGGGGTAGGTTCTTTACCCAGAGGGTGGTGAGGGATTGGAATGCCCTGCCTGCTGCGGTTGTAAATGCGCCTAGTTTGGGGGCGTTTAAGAGATCCGTGGATAAGTTTATGGACGAAAAGGGATTGGTTTAGGTTAGTGGGTCATTGTTTTGTAACTGGTCGGCGCAACATCGTGGGCCGAAGGGCCTGTTCTGCGCTGTAATGTTCTATGTTCCCTACTTTTATATTCAATCCCCCTCGCTATAAAGGCCAGCATCCCATTAGCCTTCCTGACCACCTGCTGCACCTGCAAGCTGGGTTTTTGCGACTCATGCACAAGGACCCCGAGGTCCCTCTGCACCGTCGCCTGCTGCAGTTTTTCGCCACGTAAGTAATAATCTTTCCTACCATTATTCCTACCAAAGTGGACCACCTCGCACTTGTCAACATTAAATTCCATTTGCCATTTCCTGGCCCATTCGCCCAGCCTATCTAGATCCTTTTGTAGACTCTCCACACCCTCTGCACAATTTGCCTTTCCACCAATCTTGGTGTCATCAGCAAATTTCGACACCATACACTAGGTTCCCTCCTCCAGATCATCTATATAAATGGTAAATAGCTGAGGCCCCAGCACCGACCCCTGAGGCACTCCACTAGTCACTAACCGCCAATCCGAATAGCACCCATTGACCCCCACTCTCTGCCTCCTATTTGACAGCCAATCCTCTATCCACACTAACACCCTACCCCCAACTCCATGTCCCCCAACCTTCTGTAATAACCTCTTGTGAGTCATCTGCAAACTTTGAGATGTTACATTTTGTTCCCTCATCCAAATCACTAATATACACTGTGAATAGCTGGGGTCCCAGCACCAGTCCCTGTGGCACCCCACTACTTACTGACTGCCAATTTGAAAAGCACCCATTAATTCCTACTCTTTGTTTCCTCTCTGCCAACCAGTTTTCTATCCATCTCAATGCACTTCCCCCAATCCCATGAGCTTTAATCTTGCACGATAATCTCTTATGCAGGACTTTGTCAAAAGTCCCTGCAGTGCAGGAGGAAGCCATTTGGCCCATCAGTTCTACAGCAACTCTCCAAAAGAGCACCTCACCCATTTTAGGATAGAGACGAGGAGAATGTTTTTCCCTCAGAGGGTTTTGTGACTTTGGAACTCACCCTCTCAGAGGCATTGGAGGCAGGTCACTGAATATATGTGATTCTTGTTAGGCAAGGGAATCAAAGGTTGTCCAGGGTAGAAGGGGATGTAGAATTAGAAACACTAAGAGATCAGCATGATCTTATTACATGGTGGAGCAGGCTCAATAAGCCCTGTGGCCTATTCCTTCTCCAATTTTGAATATTTGTTGTTCGCCCATCGTCATTGATGAGGACCTCGACACCATTAGTCATTTTGAGGCTGGTTCCGGTGTGTCCGAAGATGACTAATCAGGCCAATTTGGCACAGAATGTCCTGGCACATATTGGACAGACTTGTGTAGACACTGTAGTTGTTGTGCTGATGGCTCTGGACTTCGCAGCTCGCACTTCAGCAATACACGTTGCTTTGTGAGCTTGACAGCCTTGTGGATGAGGCAGTGCGAGGTAGGGCGGTTTTGTGCCAGCATTTCCCAGGTGGTCGTGTCTATGTCAGGCAACTTCAAGGAGGCTTTGAGTGTATCTTTGAAACGTTTCTTCTGCCCTCCATGCAAGCGTCTTCCAGCAGAGTTCCCCAAAAAGGAGCTGCTTGGATATGCGCCTGTCTGACATACGGATGACATGACCTGCCCACCGGGTCTGCGTCTCATCAGCAGTGTGTGGACTGATAGTAGACTTGCTCTAGAGAGAACTTCAGTGTCTGGTACTCTGTCTTGCCATTGGATGCGTAATATTCTGCGAAGACAGATCATTGGAAATAATTGAGCTGTCTTGCACGCCTTCGATACACAGTCCACGTTTCACAGGCATACAGGAGGGTAGTGAGTACCATAGCGCTGTAGACCTTCAGTTTTGTTGCTGGGCTGATTCCTCGATGTTCCCATACAGTGGAGCGCAGTCTATCAAAAGCAGAACTTGCCTTTGCTGTTCTGCAGTTAACTTTGTATCAATAGTCACTGCTTAGGAGAGGGTGCTGCCAAGATAAGTGAACTGGTCCATTGCCTGTAGTTTCTGCCCTTTGATTGTGATTATGGATTCTGTGTACGGTGCATGAGGAACAGGCTGGTGCATGATTTCGGTCTTTTTAATGTTGATGATGAGTCCAAAGTTGTCACAAGCCGTGGAAAATTTGTCCATACTGACTTGCATCTCTGGCTCAGAGCCAGTATACAGGGCGCAGTCATCGGCAAAGAGGAAATCTCTCAGAACAGTCTCCTTCACTTTGGTAATAGCTTGAAGTCTCCTCAGGTTGAAAAGCTTCCCATCCACTCTGTACTTGAGGCTGATTCCAGCAGCACTGTCCTGGAAGGCATCATTCAGCATGGCAGTAACTTTCACGCTGAACAGTGTGGGTGTGAGCACACAGCCCTGTTTGACGCCACTGGTGAATATTTGTATAAATACTGTGACTACCAGGGCAGGTCAGAAGCTGGAAATTCTGCGGAGAGTGACTCACCTCCTGATTCCCCAAAGCCTATCTATAAGGCACAAATCAGGAGTGTGATGGAATACTTCTCACTTGCCTGGATAGGTGCAGCTTCAACAAAATTGAGCAGCTCGACACCATCCAGGACAAAGCAGCCCACTTGATTTTCACCCCATCCAACCATCTTCACTATTCATTCCCTCCACCACCAACACACAGTTGGTGGTGGAGGGAGTGTAGTATAAATAATCTACAAGATGCACTGCAGCAACTCACTAAGGATCCTTCAATAGCACCTTTCAAACCCACGATCACTGCCATCCAGAAGAACAAGGGAATTCCTCCTTATTTTGCAATTGTGCCCCCTGGTTCTAGACTCTTCAACCTTCATGGGAAACATCTTCCCTGCCTCTATCCTGTCTATTCACAAGTAGCTTACTGAAAATTGACTGTTGTGGGCTGTAGGGAGTGAGGACCTAAAAACGATCACTGTTATTAAAGAGGTAGTGCTTGGTAGACTAATGGGACTAAAGGTAGACAAATCCCCGGGCTCGGATGGAATGCATCCCAGGGAACTGAAAGAAATGGCAGAAGTAACAGCAGATGCCTTAGTTGTAATTTATCAAAATTCGCTGGACTCTGGGGAGGTGCCAGCTGATTGGAAAACGGCAAATATAATGCCACTGTTTAAAAAAGGAGGCAGACAAAAGACGAGTAACTATAGGCCAGTTAGCTTAACATCCGTAGTTGGGAAAATGCTAGAATCCATCATTAAAGAAGAAATAACAGGACATCTGGAAAAGAATGGTTCAATCAAGCAGACACAGCATGGATTCATGAAGGGAAAGTTGTGTTTGATGAATTTACTGGATTTTTATGAAGATGTAACGAGTGCATTTGACAGAGGGGAACCGGTGGATGCGGTGTTTTTAGATTCCCAGGAGGCGTTAGATAAGGTGCCTTGCAAAAGGTTGCTGCAAAAGATTAAGGTACACGGTCTTGGGAGTAAAGTGTTAGCGTGGATTGAGGATTGGCTATCTAACAGGAAGCAGAGAGTTGGAATAAATGAGTGCTTTTCCGGTTGGCAGTTGGTGACTAATGGCGTGTCACAGGGATCGGTGCTAGGGCCTCAACTGTTTACCATATACATAGACGATCTGGAGGAGGGGGCTGAGTGTAGGGTAACAAAGTTTGCTGTTGACACGAAGATGAGCGGGAAAGTGAATTGTGTTGAGGACGCGGAAAGTCTGCAGAGAGATTTGGATAGGCTGAGTGAGTGGGTGAGGTTATCCACTTTGGAAGGAATAATATTAAAATGGACTATTATTTAAATGGTGAAAAATTGCAACATGCTACTGTGCAGAGGGACCTGGGCATCCTTGTGCATGGATCACAAAAACCCAGTCTGCAGGTGCAGCAGGTGATCAAGAAGGCGAATGGAATATTGGTCTTTATAGCGAGGGGAATGGAATATAAATGCAGGGAGGTCTTGCTGCAATTGTACAAGGCACTGGTGAGGCCGCAACTGGAGTACTGTGTACAATTTTGGTCCCCTTATTTGCAAAAGGATATATTGGCCTTGGAGGGAGTACAGAGAAGGTTCACCAGTTGATACCAGAGATGAGGGGGTTAGCTTATCAGGAGAGATTAAATAGATTAGGCCTGTACTCGTTGGAGTTTAGAAGGCTGAGAGGGGATCTTATTGAGACATATAAGATAATGAAGGGGCTAAACAGGGTAGAGGCAAAGAGATTATTTCCACTTAGAAAGGAAACAAGAATTAGAGGGCACAACCTCAAAATGAGGGGGAGTCAATTTAGAACAGAGTTGAGGAGGAACTTCTTCTCTCAGAGGGTAGTGAATCTTTAGAATTCTCTGCCCATTGAAGTGGTGGAGGCTACCTCGTTGAATATGTTTAAGTCACAGGTAGATAGATTTCTGATCAATAAGGGAATTAAGGGTTATGGGGAGCAGGCAGGAAAGTGGAACTGATCCACTTCAGATCAGCCCTGATCTTATTGAATGGCGGGGCAGGCTCGAGGGGCTAGATGGCCTACTCCTGCTCCTATTTCTTATGTTCTTATTTTGTAGGTTTTGCAATGAGATCACTCTCATTCTTCAAAACTCGAGAGAATACAAGCCCAGTTTGCCCAATCTCTCTTCATAAGACAGTCCCACCATCCCCAGAACAAACTTTAGTTGCTCTCCCTCTTTGGCAATAATATCTTTTCTGAGGTAAGGGGACCAAAACTGCACACAATGCTGCAGGTGTGGTCTAACCAAGCTCCTACACATTTGAAGCAAGATGTTGTGACTCCTGTATTCAAACCTCTTCCTATAATGGGTAGCATTCCGTTCACCTTCCTAATAGCTTGCTGCACCTACTCGACCACTCACTCACACATAAACTTGCTCGCTTACATTCTCTCTCGCGCACACACACTCTCTCACTCATTCTCACTCGCACTGTCTCACTCACTCAAGCCCAGAGTGAGAATTGATTCAATGACAGTCAAATCCAGGTCTGACATTTTACTCAGTGTCAATCCATACAGATCAGACACATGGACCATTATGAACAGTAATGAGAATTATGGGTTTTTTCTCTTACCTTACAACTGTCCTTATGAAGCCCACGCAAAGACGTGCAGTCATCTCTTAAGCTGCAGGGACTTGGGCATCGTTTATAATACAGACAGGAACATCCGACATCATCAAGCTCACAGACATAGATATCATCGGTTTTCCTTGTACATGTGTCTCCTCCAACGCTGTGGTCTAAGCAGCTGCTTCTGCGTGTTTCCCTTCTCCGCACTGGGCTACTTGAATCACTGCACCATGAGGTGTCACTCCTGAAGTGTCGCCTCCCTGAGCATGAAGATTCTTCTATTCTAAGTCGGGAAGCAGAACTGAGCCAAGATGAGTCGTCCCTGAGGAATGTGACACGCTCAGGAACAGTCACTCCACAACATTTATACACTTTTGATCGATCTTGGAGAAAGCACGCATTCTTATTGGTGGATGCTTTAGTACATCGTTTCGCGATACCCAAGTTGGAAACACAGCTGCCTCTCTGACCCATGCCACACACCGCAGACCTCTGCAGATAACATTTCTCTCTTAATTTTCAGACAGATCAGTCAACAGAACACCAATGGGGTTATTAGGAATTTCACTTACCTGACAGTGGGGGTTTCTATCTTCCCATTTACTGTGTTTCATGCAGGACTTACACAAATCATCGTCACCAGAGCAAAGGACTGATGGTTTGTAAGACAAGCAAGTTGTTCCAGTTTCATCCATTTCCCGGACATACAGATCATCTCTCTGTTTGTTGCATCTGTTTTGACTAACTTCAACTGCTTTGCTTTTATAATTACACTGTTCTTTTGTGTTGCCTTTTGATAAACCCAAACCAAAAACACTGCAGCCTCCCTTCATCTTGTACGGGGACTTCAATATTTCAGATGGACGTTCAATGAGGCTGGGGGGCTTAGTTCTGGAGTGCTCTTTACCTTGCAGTTCCTGATGCAAACATGATTTTGTGACAGTTTCTGGTTTGTGAATCTTGCTGCATCCTTGCTGATTACACAGAGGGTGTGATCGTGCAAGAGGCCCACAGTCCTGGTCAGCAGCATCGCACACATTGCAACTTTGCAAGCAGTATTTCTTTCTGCTTTTCTGCATCGGAGTTTGAGCAGAGGGGAGGAATGCATCTGGGAAAAGTGCACACTGTGGAAGGTTGCCACATTTGCAGGGAATGTCACAATTTGGGAGGCAAGATTCCACCGAGCCATCATCCTCTTTCCAATAAAGTAGTTGCTGGCGCTGGCAATGGTTCCCATCTGCAACCACAGATTGGCAGCCTGGCACATTTTGGACTTTATTGAGCTCTGTGTCTTCCCATTCTTCATCAGTGACTGACAAGTGTACCCCATTCCTTCCATCAATGGAACATGTCACTGTTTCCTCACAAGTTGGTGCAGCTTTACAGATATAAACATATGGTTCAGACCTTCTATAAGAGACACATGATGAGGAATTATTGCCATTCTCTGAAATACAGAATGAAAATGGATTGAAAATAATTGTAATGAGATTGTGTTTTGTTGAAATAGCTGCAGCTAGACTGTAGGAGCACGCAATCTACCTTAAACATCTTTTACCAATTAAAAGAGTCTCTGGGCATTCTGCATCATCATGGCTGTCATGACCAGAGTGAGACAGACTTGTAGCTTGTCATTTGTAACTGTGCTCAGAGACTTTGGTTGAAGTCATAGTGTCAAAGAAAAGGCCCTTTGGCCCATCACCTCTGGGTTAGTCAAAAACAAACTATTCTAATCCCATTTTCCAGCACTCGGCCCATAGCCTTGTCTACTCTAACTATGGCCCTCATAATTTTATATATCTCATTTATGCCTCCACCCAGTCTCCTTTGCTCCAAGGAAAACAACCCCAGTCTGTCCAACATCACTTCATAACTAAAACTCTGCAGCCCAGACAACTTCCTGGTAAATCTCATTTGCACCCATTCCAAAATTATCACATCCCTCCAATAACGCAGATTCCAAAACTGAACACAGTACTCCAACTGTGGCCTAACCAATGTTTTATACAGTTTCAGCATAACCTTCCTGCTCCTAAACTTTATGCCTCAGCTAATAAAAGCAAGTACGCCATTTTACTTCTTAATCATTTTATCCACCTGTCCTCCTATCTTAAGGGGCTGGTGTACATTCACACCAAGGTCTTTCTGATACTTGCCACTCCTCCTGTAATCTAAGGCTCTCCTCCTCACTATTTACCATCTTAGCAATCTTCGTATCATCTGCGAACTTACTGATCAACCCACTACATTTTAAGTCTAAATCTTTTATATAAATCACAAACAGCAAGTTCCCCAACACTGATGTCTGCAAGATCCCACTGGATACAGGCTTCCAGTCAAAAAAAAACTTGTCAAATTTCCTTGGATCCTCTGGGCTCTTACCTTGATGAGACCACACCTGGAGTATTGTGTACAGTTTTGGTCTCTCTACCTAAGGATATACTTGTCAATGGAGGGAGTGCAGTGGAGGGTCACTAGGCTGATACTGGGGTTGGTGGGACTGCCCTGTAAGGGGAGATTGGTTTGACTGGGCCAGTATTCACTCGAGTTTAGGAGGATGAGAGGAGATCTGATTGAAATTCTAATAGGGCTGGACAGAAAATGCTGGAAAATCTCAGTAGGTCTGACAGCCTTTGTAGACAGAGAATAGAGCCAGCGTTTGGAGTCTGGATGACCTTTTATCAGGGGTCTGACATCCTGAATTGAAATGTTGGATCTGCTCTCTCACATTGACGCTGTCAGACCTGCTGAGATTTTCTATTTTTGTTTCAGATTCCAGCATCTGCAGTAATTTGTGTTTCTCGAGGTATAGGGAGGAGGTTTGAAGAATTTGCATCAGGGGTCACAATCTCAGGATAGACCATTTAGGACTGAGACGAGGCCATTTTCATCTAAAGGGTGAACTTGTGAAATTCTCAGCCACAGGAAGCTGTGGAGGCCAAATCACTGAATATATTCAAGAAAATGGCCTGCTCCTTGCTTCTATGTTTCTGTTTGTACTCAATGGGATCCTTATCCTCCCTCACTCCCTCCCTCATTATCATCTTCTGTTTCACCATCTAGTCTCACCACAACGTCTCGTCTCTCCCCACCCCACATGACTGCCAGGCATTGACCCTCCTGCGCACTGACCCTCCCACGCACTGTTCACCTCATGAACTGACCTCCCCCCCCCCGCCCCACATTCTGACCCTCTTGCTTACTGACCCTCCCACACACTGACCCTCCACAGCACAGTGACCATAACCTGGACATTGGCTCAATAAACAAAAAAGGAGCAATCACATTGCTGGGAATATTCTATCGGCCCCGTAACAGTCTGAGAGAAATTGAGGAGCAGATATGTCGGGAAATTTTAGAGAAGAATACAGGTAACAAGGTAGTGATAGTGGGAGCTTTCAGCTTCCCCAACATTAAGTAGGGGAGTCATCATATGGAAGGTTCAGAAGGTGCTGAGTTCTTTAAATACATGTATATAGGGATCTAGGTGTGTGTGTACATAGATCCCTGAAAGTTGGGAATCAAGTAGATAAGGTTGTTAAGAAGACGTACGGTGTCTTGGCGTTTATTGGTAGGGGGATTGAATTTAGGAGTCGCAGTGTAATGTTGCAACTGTACACTACTCTAGTGCGGCCGCACTTGGAGTACTGTGTGCAGTTCTGGTCCCCGCATTACAAGAAGGATGTGGAGGCGTTGGAGAGGGTGCAGAGGAGGTTTACTAGGATGTTGCCTGGTATGGTGGGGAGGTCCTATGAGGAGAGACTGAGGGATTTAGGGTTGTTTTCGTTGGAAAGAAGGCGGCTAAGAGGGGATCTTATTGAAACATATAAGATGATTAGAGGTTTAGATAGGGTGGATAGTGATAGCCTTTTTCCTCGGATGGAGAAAGCTAGCACGAGGGGGCATGGCTTTAAATTAAGGGGGGGTAGCTACAGGACGGATGTCAGGGGTAGGTTCTTTACCCAGCGGGTGGTGAGGGATTGGAATGCCCTGCCTGCTGCAGTTGTAAATGCGTCTAGTTTGGGGGCGTTTAAGAGATCTCTGGATAGGTTTATGGACGAAAAGGGATTGGTATAGGCTAGTGGGTCATTGTTTTTGTAACTGGTCGGCGCAACATCGTGGGCCGAAGGGCCTGTTCTGCGCTGTAATGTTCTATGTTCTATGTTCTATATTAGGGAATGTCCCTTCAAGAGAATGGATCAGGTATCCTGGGACTCTCACTCCATCCTGGGTGGAGCTTGCCAAGCCAGTCTTGTGTCGACTGTCCGAGAGATTGGAGGTGTTAACAAACTGTTCCAGTTGATTTACTCCCAGGGAATTCATGGTCTTTTATTAGTCCATTTTAGATCTCATACGTAATAGTTTCTAGAAGAGCTTTTTAGCCAGAAGGTTCTGTAAGAGAGGGGACAGTCCTGAACTTAATGGGCAGGTGGTTGAACTATCAGTGGGAGAGCATTTTGCAGACAGCGATCACAACTCAGTTAGGTTCAAAATTGTTATAGAAAAGGACAAGGATGGATCAGAAATCAAAGTTCAGAACGCTGATCTTAGATATGAAATAAGATTAGATATGATTTGGAGTAGGAGCAGACAGTATTATGTAAATCTGTGATAGAATGCATTGAAGGAAATAGGGAAAGTACATGTTCCAATAAAGAAAAAGGGTGGCACTAGCAAATCCAGTGAATCCTGGATATCAAAGGATACACAGCATTGGACAAAGGGAAAAGAGGAGGCTTTTGGCAGAAATGAGGACTCAAAGCTCAATAGGACTGTGAACTATGACCAGTGGTGTTCCACAGGGATCAGTGCTGGGATCCCTGTCATGTGTAATATAAGTTCATAATCTATGTAAATTGTTTGGAGGAAAATGTAGGTGGTCTAATTAGTGAGTTTGCAGATGACACAAAGATTGGGGGAGCTGTGGTTAGTTAGGAAGATTGTCAGAGGATGCAGCACGATACAGGCAGCATGGAGACTTGGGTAGAGAAATGGCAGGTGAAATTTAATCTGACAAATGGGAGCTGATGCATTTTGGAAGTCTAATATAGTAGATGGCAAAACCCATAGAAGCATCAACATAAAGAGGGATCTAGGCATACAGATCCACAGTTCACTGAAAATGGCAACACATGTGAATAAGGTGGTCAAGAAGGCATACAGCATGCTACCTTCATCGGTCAGGGCATAGAGTATAAAAATTGGTAAGTCATGTTGAAACTGTATAAAACTTTAGTTAGGCCACATTAGGAAAATTGCATACAGTCCTGGTCACCACACTGCCAGAAAGATGTAGAGGCTTTGGAAAGGGTACAGAAAAGGTTTACCAGGATGTTGCCTGGCTTGGGGGGGTGGTATTAACTATAAGGAGAGACTGAACAAATTTGGTTTGTTTTCACTTGAATGTCAGAGGCTGAGGGGTGACTTCAGAGAAGTTTACAAAGTTATGAAATGCACGGATAGAATGGATAGTCAGAGTCTTCTTCCCAGCGTAGAAATGTCAATCTCGAGCGAGCATTGGTTCAAAGGAGGAAAAGTTTAAAGGAAATGTGAGAGGCAGTTTTTTTTACACAGAGGGCAGTAAGTGCCTGAATACGCTGCTTACTGATAGAAGCAGATACAATAGCAATGTTTAAAGGGCATCTTGACAGATACATGAATAGGCCAAGAATACAGGGATACAGACTGCATAGAGGCAAAAGGTCTAGTTTAGAAAAGCGTCATGTGTCAGCGCAGACTTAGTGGGCCAAAGAGTCTGTGCTTACTGTTCTTTGTTCTAAGAGCATAAAATGTGCAATATGGAACTTAAAAAGGAAATTAGGGGAGCAAAAAGGGGAGTTAATGGATGTGACAAAATTGCTAAGGTGGTAAATAGTAAGGAGGATAACCTTAAGTTACAGGAAGACATAGATGGTTGGGGATAAGAACATAAGAAATAGGAGCAGGAGTAGGCCATCTAGCCCTTCGAGCCTGCCCCGCCATTCAATAAGATCATGGCTGATCTGTCGTGGCTCAGTTCCACATTCCCGCCCTCTCCCCATAACCCTTAATCCCCTCTCTTATCAAAAACCCATCAACCCGCGTCTTAAAAATATTTAGCGAGGTAGCCTCCACCACTTCAACGGGCAGAGAATTCCAGAGATACACCACCCTTTGAGTGAAGAAGTTCCTCCTCAACTCCGTTCTAAACCGCCCCCCCCTTTATCTTGAGGCTGTGCCCCCTAGTCCTACTGTCCTTTCTGAGCGGGAAGAGTCTCTCCACCTCTATCCTATCCATCCCATTCATCATCTTATACGTCTCAATGAGATCTCCCCTCATTCTTCTAAACTCTAACGAGTACAAGCCTAGTTTATTCAGCCTCTCCTCATAGCTCAACCCCCTCAACTCTGGCATCAGCCTAGTAAACCTCCTCTGCACTCCCTCCAAGGCCAAAATATCCTTGCGTAAGTACGGCGCCCAAACCTGCACACAGTACTCCAGCTGCGGCCTCACCAATGCCCTATACAGCCGCAGCAAGACCTCCCTACTTTTATATTCAATCCCCCTCGCTATGAAGGCCAGCATCCCATTCGCCTTCCTGACCACCTGCTGCACCTGCAGGCTGGGTTTTTGTGACTCATGCACAAGGACCCCGAGGTCCCTCTGCACCGTCGCCTGCTGCAGTTTTTCGCCACATAAGTAATAATCCTTCCTACCATTATTACTACCAAAGTGGACCACCTCGCACTTGCCAACATTAAATTCCATTTGCCAGTTCCTGGCCCATTCGCCCAGCCTATCTAGATCCTTCTGTAGACTCTCCACATCCTCCGCACAATTTGCCGTTCCACCAATCTTGGTGTCATCAGCAAATTTCGACACCATACACTCGGTTCCCTCCTCCAGATCATCTATATAAATGGTGAATAGCTGAGGCCCCAGCACCGACCCCTGTGGCACTCCACCAGTCACCATCCGCCAATCCGAATAGCACCCGTTGACCCCCACTCTCTGCCTCCTATTTGACAACCAATCCTCTATCCACGCTAACACCCTACCCCCAACTCCATGTCCCCTGACCTTCTGCAATAACCTCTTGTGAAGTACCTTGTCAAACGCCTTCTGAAAATCAAGAAAGACCACATCCACCAGCTCTCCTCTATCCACCGCCCTAGACACATCCTCATAAAACTCCAGTACATTTGTCAGACACGACTTCCCTTTAACGAAACCGTGCTGCGTCTGCTCTATCAAGCGATTCCCCTCAAGATGCCTCGCTATTTCCTCCTTGATGACGGATTCTAACATTTTACCTACAACAGACGTTAAACTAACCGGCCTATAATTCCCTGCCTTTTGCCTGGCACCCTTCTTAAACAACGGCGTAACATTAGCCGTTTTCCAATCTTCCGGCACTTCCCCGGAATCCAGCGACGTCTGGAAAATAACCACCAAGGCATCCACTATCACCTCCGCCATTTCTTTCAGAACCCTCGGATGCATTCCATCCGGTCCTGGCGACCTGTCCACAATCAGCCCTTCCAGTCTGTCGAGCACCGCCTCTCTAGTAACAGTAATGTCATTAAGACCCTCCGGTCCTACCACCTTTCCATCTCTAACAGCCGGCAAATTATTCACGTCCTCCTCCGTGAAGACAGAAACAAAAAAGTTATTCAAGACCTCAGCCATATCCCCATCCCCTACCACTAAGTCCCCCTTCTCATCCTCTAAGGGACCAACGTTCACCCTAGCCAGCCTCTTCCTTTTTATATATTTATAAAAACTCTTGCTATCCTTTTTTATATTAAGCGCTAGCCCAGCTTCATAGTTTCTCCTACCCTTCTTTATCAACTTCTTTGTCAATCTTTGTTGGCATTTAAACCTCTCCCAATTCTCTTCTCGCCCACTACTCTTAGCTACTCTAAACGCCTCCGCTTTTAATTTAACACTTTCCTTCACCTCCTTCGTTATCCACGGCTTATTACCTCTCCTCCTACTGTCCTTTTTGACCATCGGAATAAATTAAACACCGTCTATCTCCCACAGTCTGACGCTTCCCGCTGCATCACCCCTACCCCACACACTGAATGCCCCCCCCACAGACTGCTCCCCAACACACACTGACCGCTCCCCCCCACACCATGACCGCTCCTCCCCCACACTGGCTGCTCCCCCAACACTGACCCCCCCCCCCACATTGACCACCCCTTCCCCCCACACTGACCCCCCTTTCCCCCACACTGACCCCCCCCACACTGACCCCCCTTTCCCCCACACTGACCCCCCTCCCCCACACTGACCCCCCCTTTCCCCCACACTGACCCCCCCCTTTCCCCCACACTGACCCCCCCTTTCCCCCACACTGACCCCCCTTTCCCCCCACACTGACCCCCCTTTCCCCCACACTGACCCCTCCTCCCTCCACACTGACCCCCCCTTTCCCCCACACTGACCCCCCTTTCCCCCACACTGACCCCCCTTTCCCCCACACTGACCCCCCCTTCCCCCACACTGACCCCCCCTTTCCCCCACACTGACCCCCCCTTTCCCCCACACTGACCCCCCCCTTTCCCCCACACTGACCCCCCCTTTCCCCCACACTGACCCCCCCTTTCCCCCACACTGACCCCTCCTCCCTCCACACTGACCCCCCCTTCCCCCACACTGACCCCTCCTCCCTCCACACTGACCCCTCCTCCCTCCACACTGACCCCCCCCTCCACACTGACCCCCCTCCCTCCACACTGACCCCCCCTTTCCCCCTTACTGACCCCTCCTCCCTCCACACTGACCCCCCTTTCCCGCACACTGACCCCCCTCCCTCCACACTGACCCCCCTTTCCCCCACACTGACCCCCCTTTCCCCCACACTGACCCCTCCTCCCCCACACTGACCCCCCTTTCCCCCACACTGACCCCCCTTTCCCCCACACTGACCCCTCCTCCCTCCACACTGACCCCCCTTTCCCCCACACTGACCCCCCTTTCCCCCACACTGACCCCTCCTCCCTCCACACTGACCCCCCTTTCCCCCACACTGACCCCTCCTCCCCCACACTGACTGCTCTGCCCCCACCATGACCCTTCCCCCTCACTGACTGCTCCTGCCACACTGACCCCCACCACACTCTAATCCCTTCCGCACCCACTGACCACACCCCCCACACTGACTGCTCCCCCCCAGTGACCGCTCCCCCACACGCTGACTGCTCCCCACACACTGACCCCTCACCCCCCTACACCCCCACACTGACCCCTCACCCCCACACTGACCCCTCACCCCCACACTGACCCCCCTCTCCCCCACACTGACCCCCCTCTCCTCCACACTGACCCCTCACCCCCACACTGACCCCTCAACCCCACACTGACCCCTCACCCCCACACTGACTGCTCCCCCACACTGACCCCTCACCCCCACACTGACTGCTCCCCACACACTGACCCCTCACCCCTACACTGACCCCTCACCCCCACACTGACCCCCCTCTCCCCCACACTGACCCCCCTCTCCCCCACACTGACCCCCCTCTCCTCCACACTGACCCCCCTCTCCTCCACACTGACCCCTCACCCCCACACTGACCCCTCACCCCCACACTGACCCCTCACCCCCACACTGACCCCTCACCCCCACAGTGACTGCTCCCCCACACTGACCCCTCACCCCCACACTGACCCCTCACCCCCACACTGACCCCCTCTCCTCCACACTGACCCCTCACCCCCACACTGACCCCTCACCTCCACACTGACCCCTCACCCCCACAGTGACTGCTCCCCCACACTGACACCTCCCTGAAACATGGACTCCGCCCCAACAAACTGACCCCACCCCCACACTGACCCCTTCCTCACACACTCTCCCCTCCCCCGTACCTCCTCCCCCGAGCTGCTACCCCCACACTGACCCCCCTTTCCCCCACACTGACCACTCCCCCTCACACTGACTCCACCTCCACACTGACACGTTCCCATATTGGCTCCTCCCCCTGGCCCCTGGCCCCCGGCCCCCCCCGCCCTGAATACTCCCACACACACTGCCCGCTCCCCCCTCGCTAGCCTCTCCCTCACAGACGCTGACCCCTCCCCCATATGGACCCCGCCCCCACACGCTGACCCCGCCCTTATTCTCTGACCCTCCGGACATTCACCTGTCTCCATATCCGGGTACCCGGGTACGGTTTCCGGTTCCGGTTTAACCCGGGGTTAACCCCGCCGCAGCCCAGTGATGTCACAAAATGGCGGCGGGGCTTCAGCAAAAGACAAAATCCCGCCGCCGCCTCCCAGGGGCTGACACCCCCCCCCCTGCCCGAAGGCTGACACCCCCCCCCCTGCCCGAAGGCTGACACCCCCCTCGCCCCCATAGAGACTGACTCCAGTTCCTCCCCCCACCTCGGGCACTTATGCCCTCCCAGGTTCTGCACCCCCCCCTCCAGTGACTGACCCCTCTCCTGGGACTGACCCCCCCCACCCCCTCCCAGGGACTGACCCCACCCCAAGTTATTGACCCCCCTTCCAGGGACCAACCTGCCTCTCAAGAACAAACCCCTCCCCTGACCCTAACTCCCCTCCCATGGACTGAACCCTCTCTCCAGGGCATTACCCATTCCCAAGAACTGACTCTCCCACCCTGGGGACTGATTCCCCCCTCCACCCTGGGGACTGATTTCCCCCCCCCCTCCACCCTGGGGACTGATTTTCCCCCCCCCTCCACCCTGGGGACTGATTTCCCCCCCAACATCTAAACCACCCCCCCCCAATCCCTGGGACTGACCCAGACAGCGAGCCCCCCAGTCTGCAGTATGTTGCTTGCAGTTTTTCTCCAATGTGTGGAGGTGGTTTGCAGCAAGTCCCTGATTGCCGCCACTTCGGGGTATAAGTCCCACTTCCTCGAATCCTCCACCAAGTGGTTTCCCCCAGCCACAGTGAGGGAGCAGCAATATAGTCCCACCTCAGAATGGTGAGTGGCCTGGAGGGAAACCTCCAGCTTGTGAAGTTGTATTTCTAGATAGTATCAGCTTATCCACTGATATTCTGTCAGCATCCCCTGCTTAGTAAATAAACAGCAATACGACAAACTGCTCAACTATTTAGAACATAGAACACTACAGCACAAACAGGCCCTTCAGCCCACAAGTTGTGCCGATCATATCCCTACCTACCAGGCCTATCTATAACCTTCAATCCCATTAAATCCCATGTACTCACCCAGAAGTATCTTAAAAGACCCCAACGAGTTCGCCTCCACCACCACCGACGGCAGCCAATTCCACTCACCCACCGCTCTCTGAGTGAAAAACTTACCCGTAACATCTCCTCTGTACCTGCTCCCCAGCACCTTTAAACCTGTATCCTCTCATAGCAACCGTTTCAGCCCTGGGAAATAGCCTCCGAGAATCCACCCTATCTATTCCTCTCAACGTTTTATAAGCCTCTATCAGGTCGCCTCTCAAGCTTCATCTCTCCAGGGAGAAAAGACCTAGCTCCCTCAATCTATCTTCATAAGGCATGCCTCCCAATCTAGGCAACATCCTTGTAAATCTCCCCTGTACCCTTTCAATAGCTTCCACATCCTTCCTGTAGTGAGGTGACCAGAACTGCACACAGTACTCCAAGTGGCGTCTGACAAGGGTCTTATAAAGTTGCAACATTATCTCCCGACTCCTAAACTCAGTCCCTTGATTAATGAAGGCTAGTACACCATACTAGGGAGGTATAAGTAGGGAGGTCTTGCTGCAACTGTACAGGGCACTGGTGAGGCCGCAGCTGGAGTACTGTGTGCAGTTTTGGTCGCTGCACTTACACAAGGATATTTTGGCCTTGGAGGGAGTGCAGAGGAGGTTTACTAGGCTGATACCGGAGTTGAGGGGGTTGAAATATGAGGGGAGGCTGAATAAACTAGGCTTGTACTCGTTAGAGTTTAGAAGGATGAGGGGAGATCTCATTGAGACATATATGATGATGAATGGGATGGATAGGATAGAGGTGGAGAGGCTCTTCCTGCTCAGAAAAGACAGTAGGACTAGAGGGCACAGCCTCAAGATAAAGGGGGGCGCGGTTTAGAACGGAGTTGAGGAGGAACTTCTTCATTCAAAGGGTGGTGAATCTCTGGAATTCTCTGCCCGTTGAAGTGGTGGAGGCTGCCTCGCTAAATATATTTAAGACGCAGGTTGATAGGTTTTTGATAGGCAAGGGGATTAAGGGTTAGGGGGAGAGGGCGGGAAAGTGGAACTGAGCCACGACAGATCAGCCGTGATCTTATTGAATGGCGGGGCAGGCTCGAAGGGCTAGATGGCCTACTCCTGCTCCTATTTCTTATGTTCTTGTACACCTTCTTGACTACATCCTCCACCTGTGTGGCCGATTTAAGAGTCCTATGGACCCGGACCCCGAGGTCCTTCTGCTGCTCTACACAGCTAAGAGTCCTACCCTTGATACTGTACTCCTTCATCCCATTGGACCTGCCAAAATGGACCGCTACACATTTATTCGGGTTGAAGTCCATCTGCTACTTCTCCGCCCAGTCTTGCATCCTATCTATGTCTCGCTGCAACTTCTGACATCCCTCCAGACTATCCACAACACCACCAACCTTCATATTGTCGGCAAACTTACCAACCCATCCCTCCACTTCCTCATCCAGGTCATTTATGAAAATGACAAACAGCAAGGGTCCTAGAACAGATCCCTGGGGCACTCCACTGGTGACCGACCTCCACTGCAGAAAAAGACCCATACATAACCACTCTCTGCCTTCTGCAGGCAAGCCAGTTCTGGATCCACAAGGCAACAGCCCCTTGGATCCCATGCCCTCTCACTTTCTCAAGAAGTCTTGCATGGGGGACCTTATCAAACACCTTGCTTGAAGTCCATACGAACCACATCCACCACTCTTCCTTTGTCAATGTGTTCAGTCACATTTTCAAAGAACTCAACTAGGCTCGTAAGGCACGATCTGCCCTTGACAAAGCTGTGCTGACTATTTCTGATCATACTAAACTTCTCTAAATGCTCGTAAATCCTGTCCCTCAGAATCCTCTCCATCAACTTACAAATCACTGAGGTCAGACTCACCGGTCGGTAATTTCCCAGGCTATCCATGTTCCCTTTCTTGAAAATAGGAACCACATCCACAATCCTCCGGAACCTCTCCCGTCTCCATCGACGATGCAAAGATCATCGCCAGAGGCTCTGCAATCTCTTCCCTCACCTCCCACAGTAACCTGGGATACATCCCATCCGGTCCTGGCAACTTATCTACCTTGATAGAATTTAAAAGTTCCAACACATCCTCTTTCTTAATGTCCATGTCTTGCCTGAAGCATATATATTTTAAGCATATGTCAGTCTCTTGTATGTTGGTCGAAAATTTTGAGTTTGCCTTTTATTTTGCTGTTATTATTTCCGCCTTCCTCATACAACTGACTTGACTTGATTTTCATTTGAAGAATTCATCAGATGAATTGTCTCGCTCATCATCCAGGGAGGTCTTGCTTTGCCTTCCGTATCTTTCATCTTTGTTAGAAATGCACTAAGCCTTCTCATCCCATTGAAATTCGCCCTCTTCCTATTTAGAATTTCCATTTTAGATTGTTGATGTATGTTTGGAGAATTTCTGTGTGCGGCATGACCTCTTTAAGATGGTCACATGATCACTTAGTGACAGCCTGCAGGTAGTTGAGGATCCCAGTCAGCACCTCATGGTGCCTGGACGTAGCAACGCTAGCGAATTTCTGTTTCATGGACCTAAAATACCTGACACTAAAATGCTGCCCCTATTACCATCCACGGGAATTCATCTCTCTTGTCCTGACAATAGTTTACAGACTATACCACGCAGACGTGAAGACTGCACTGGAAGAAATATATATATATATATATACTACCATTAGCCTTGAGACGAAACAGCCCAATGTCTTGTTCACCATGGCCGGGGACTTCAATCAGGCCAAGCTCAAGAGCATACCACCAAGTTACCACCAATACGTCTCCTGTTCCACCAGAGGCCTAAACATCCTGGACCACTGCTACACAAATATCAAACATGCCTACCGCTCTATCACCAGCCCACACTTTGGCAAATCAGACCACAAGGTTGTGCTCCTGCTCCAGGCTTATAAGCAAAAACTGAAGCAGGAGAATCCATCAAAAAAAGTTGTGCAATGTTACTCTGATGAATCGGATGATCTCCTAAGGGGCAGCTTGGAGTCAGTGAACTGGTCAGTATTTAAAAACTCTGTGACCAGCCTGAACGGTTGTTAAGAAGGCATACGGTGTCTTGGCGTTTATTGGTAGGGGGATTGAATTTAGGAGTCGCAGCGTCATGTTGCAACTGTACACAACTCTGGTGCGGCCGCACTTGGAGTACTGTGTGCAGTTCTGGTCCCCACATTACAGGAAAGATGTGGAGGCTTTGGAGAGGGTGCAGAGGAGGTTTACCAGGATGTTGCCTGGTATGGAGGGGAGGTCCTATGAGGAGAGACTGAGGGATTTGGGATTGTTTTCGCTAGAAAGAAGGCGGCTAAGAGGGGATCTTATTGAAACATATAAGATGATTAGAGGTTTAGATAGGGTGGATAGTGATAGCCTTTTTCCTCGGATGGAGAAAGCTAGCACGAGGGGGCATGGCTTTAAATTAAGGGGGGGTAGTTATAGGACGGATGTCAGGGGTAGGTTCTTTACCTAGAGGGTGGTGAGGGATTGGAATGCCCTGCCTGCTGCGGTTGTAAATGCGCCTAGTTTGGGGGCGTTTAAGAGATCCGTGGATAGGTTTATGGATGAAAAGGGATTGGTTTAGGTTAGTGGGTCATTATTTTTTAACTGGTCGGCGCAACATCGTGGGCCGAAGGGCCTGTTCTGCGCTGTAGTGTTCTATGTTCTATGAACGAGCACGCCACTACAGTAACTGACTTCATTAGTAAGTGTGTAGAAGACTGTGTGCTAAAGAAGCAAATCCGCATGTTTCCCGACTGGAAACCATGGATGAACAGGGATATCCACTGCTGGCTGAAGTCCAGGTCTGAGGTGTTCAAGTCAGGTGACCCTAACCTATATAAGAAAGCTGGATACGATCTAAAGAGATCCATCAAAGATGCCAGAAGGCAGTACCGGACCAAGCTAGAGTCCCAGGCTAGCCACACTGATCCCTGCTGACTATGGCAAGGTCTGCAAGACTCAACAGGCTGCAGATGAAGGCATGTAAAATCACTGGCTCCAACACACCGCTCCCTGATGAACCTAATGCATTCTATGCCTGTTTTGAACAAGAGGTCATGCCCTCCACCCTGGAAGCCCTGGATGAACCTGTATCTCGGGTCACCATTGCAGGTGTCAGAGCAGTCTTCTCAAAGATCAATCCATGGAAAGTGATTGGCCCAGGTGAGATAGCCAGATGAGCATTCAGATCCTGCATGGATCAGCTGGCAGGGGTATTTGCAGACATCTTCAACCTCTCTTTACAATGATCTGAGGTCCTTACCTGCTTCAAGAAGACAACCATCATCCCTGTACCAAAGAAAAGCCAAGCAGCGTGCCTATCGTCTGGTGGTTCTGACAAGAGATGTCAGGGGTAGGTTTCTCACTCAGAGGGTGGTGGGTGCGTGGAATGGGCTGCCAGCAACGGTGGTGGAGGTGGATTCGATAGGGTCTTTTAAGAGACTTTTAGATAAGTACATGGAACTTAATAAGATAGAGGGTTATAGTAAGTCGCCTCCTATCCCAGTCCGTGCCAGTGTATCGCCTCCTATCCAAGTCCATGCCAGTGTATCGCCTCCTATCCCAATCCGTGCCAGTGTGTTGCCTCCTATCCCAATCCGTGCCAGTGTGTTGCCTCCTATCCCAATCCATGCCAGTGTATCGCCTCCTATCCCAATCCGTGCCAGTGTATCGCCTCCTATCCAAGTCCGTGCCAGTGTATCGCCTCCTATCCAAGTCCATGCCAGTGTGTCACCTCCTATCCCAATCCGTGCCAGTGTGTTGCCTCCTATCCCAATCCATGCCAGTGTATCGCCTCCTATCCCAATCCGTGCCAGTGTATCGCCTCCTATCCCAATCCGTGCCAGTGTATCGCCTCCTATCCCAATCCGTGCCAGTGTATCGCCTCCTATCCCGTGTGTTTTTATTTTGCTAATCAACCTCCTGTGGGGACCTTATTAAAACCTTGTTTAATTCTGTTAGTAACATCCTCACAAAAACTCAACTGGTTTATCAAACATGGTTTCCCATTCGTAAATCCATTCTGACTGTGCCCAATCGGATCATTACTATCTAAGTGTCTATTTATCACATCGTTTATAAGATTCCAGCATTTTCCTTATGACTGATGTGAGACTAACAGGACTGTTGTTCCAAGTTTTCTCTCTTCCTCCCTTCTTAATAGTGGGGTGACATTTCCTACTTTCCAATCTTTGGGAACTGTTTCAGAATGTATAGAATCTTGGAAGATGATCACCAGTGCATTCACTATCTCTATGGCAACCTCTTTCAACACTCTAGGTTGTAGAATATCAGGTCCTGGGAACTTAACAACCTTTAGCTTGTTAATTTTGCCAATAAAACCTCCTTACTTAAATAGATTTCCTTCAATTCCTCATTCTTCTTGGACCCTTGGATCTCTCATTCTGGGAGATTTCCTCACTGAAGACAGACACAAAGTAATCATTTAACTTCTTTGCCATTTCTCTATTCCCCATTATAAATTGCCCTGACTGGCCGTAATGGACCCACATTTGTCTTAGCCAAACATTTCCTTTTTACACACCATACAAGGCTGCTCTGCAATGTTACTGAATCTTTGCCTTTGGCACCTTGTTCAAACACAATCCAGGCTGACTGTATGAAAGTTGCCTTTGACTGGCTGAGGTTCTGACGCAAGATAGTTTCAGGCATCAGAAATTTTGTTCCTAATGATCAATGACCCACAGTGCAGAACAACCTCTAATCGGCCCCTCATTAAAAATCTCACACAGAGCGAACAGGAAGCGTGGTGGAGGCTTCTGAGATTGAGCCGGAGGTACATCTAGGACATTCTTACTGAAGGCAAGAGGCGTAGAAAGTGTTTTTTTTTCAGCATTTTGGAAAAAGTAATATTTACGGTAATGGACTTGGAATCTCAAGAGTTCTGTTTTGTAATGGCTAGCTTCATACTGTGGAAGCTCATTGGAAAATTAATCATTTGGAGTTATACATTGAAACTCTGAGGATAGAGGAAGGTCAGCAACATTCAATTTGTTGCAGAGAAATAGGCAATTAGTTTTGATATAAAAGAGGATATTTATAGGAAGAATGAAGGAGTAGAGGATGCAAATGATATGAGGTGTGAAATGAGAAGAATAATGAGGCACTTAATAGGATAAAGGAGACAGAATGACAGTGACAAACAACAATTGCTTTCGTGACCCCTCATAAACATACCTGCCCTTGCTGAGCAGCAGAGCTGAGGGAGCTTATTGCTTTGCCAGTCAGTTTAGAACAAAGAATCGTTGGGGTCAGCGAAATTGACAGATTGCTAATACAACAATGAAACTTGGAAGCACTGACTGTGCTAATGCACAGTGCCTTCACACACTCAGACAGGCAGGAAATAACCTCTCGGAAGATCTTAATATTCAACACTTTAAGGAGACATTTTAATTGCAGTTACTTCTGGAGAATGTTCAGGGATGTTTGTGTCATCGATTTTGACTGACAATTGTATTGTGTACAGTTCTGGTGCCCGCATTACAGGAAGGATTGGAAGCATTGGAAAGGATGCAGAGGAGATTTACCAGGATGTTGTCTGGTATGGTGGGAAGGTCTTATGAAGAAAGGGACTTGAAGCTGTTTTCGTTAGAGAGAAGAAGGTTAAGAGGTGACTTAAAAGAGGCATTTAAGATGGTCAGAGAATTAGATAGGGTGGGCAGTGAGAGCCTTCTTCCTCAGATGGAGAACATAAGAAATAGGAGCAGGAGTAGGCCATCTAACCCATCGAGCCTGCCCCGCCATTCAATAAGATCATGGCTGATATAGCTTTAAATTGAGGGGTGATAGATATAGGACAGATGTCAGAGGTAGTAAGGATGTGGAATGTCCTGCCTGCGACAGTAGTGGAATCGCCAACATTAAGGGCATTTAAATGGTCATTGGATAAACATACGGATGATATTGGAATAGTGTAGGTTATATAGGCTTTAGATTGGTTTCACAGGTCAGTGCAACATCGAGGGCTGAAGGACCTGTACTGCACTGTAATGTTCTATGTTCCAGTTATTCTGTTCTGTATAAACACAAAGAAACAACAGGAAAAATTGCGGATGGGCCCTATTATTGTGTGGGTGGGACTGAATACAGATCAAGATTCATTATGCAGTTTACAGAGTCCATTTAAATTATCAGCACCTCCACTGAAGTGGGGTTTTGGTAGACCAGGAATGAGAAACCCAGTGTATGAATGTTAGCCCAGGGCCTGAATGTTTAATCCATAGAATCTGTGGGGAACACTAAAAGATGCTCCAGTTTCCTCCCCAAGTCCGAAAGACGTGCTGGTTAGGTGCAGTGGCCATGCTAAACTCTCCCTCAGTGTACCGTAATAGGCGCCAGAGTGTGGCGACTAGAGGATTTTCACAGTAACTTCATTGCAGTGTTAATGCAGGTGTACTTGTGACACTAATAAAAAAAAAGCCCTGCTGCCATTTCCTGCTCTAATGAGCATTGATTGGCAGAAGGTGGGGACTTCCATTCTCACTTGGGGTTGGAATTCCTGACTTACAGAACTTCTGATTGGCCAGCAGCTCTTCAGACCCTCCGAGCACAGCACTGCAGTGGCTGGAAGAGGCATTGCAGCACTGTGCCTGCCACTAAGTGCATGAAACCAGAGTGAAGGGAAGTGCCACACACCAGTGTTAATCTGGACAGCACTGTGCTGTAGGACCCAGGCAGGCAACACAACAAAGATCTGAAATAAAAGCAAAATACTGCGGATGCTGGAATCTGAAACAAAAACTAAAAATGCTGGAAAATCTCAGCATGTCTGACAGCATCTGTGGAGAGAGGTGAATTCTTGACAAAGGGTCAATTGACTCTATTCTCTCTCTGCAGAGGCTGTCAGACCTACTGAGATTTTCCGGCAATTTCTGTTTTGTACCAAAGGTTTAAAGTTGGACTGTGGTGAATGGGGCCTGGCCTTTTAAAGACATGGAGACAATGTGGAAGGAGGATTGTGCAAAGAGTGGGGGAAGGGCGAGGGCTCATGATGATAGGCAGAGGGGCAAGGAAGTGGAAAAGAATGATGAATAATGGAGATAGAGGGAAGACCAAGGGGAGGACAGTTAGACCCTGACACAGCTGCACGTAAAGCTCAGACGAGAGGGTCAAAGGGAAATCATCATTCACTGGAAGGCAAGGAATAAAGACTCCCGATGTGGTGGCTGAAGGTCCAAGTGGGGCGTGGGCACCTCGCAGGTGAGGGGCACTGGGAGTTGGTGGATGAATCAAGGAATAGTCTTCTTGAGGCTGCTAGTCTTTTCCCTCTGGGTTGCTGACATCCAGTACGCTCTGGTGAAGACAGGGGGACTGGAAAGAGTGTGCGGGACTGATTTTTAAGTATGGTGGTATGCCCTTCAAACATGTCGGCTGAGGCTGGCAGACCAATCAGTTGCCAGTCCGCCAGGTGAATTGGAGGAGAACTTGCTTCTGCATAATTAATGAGGTTCCAAGTGCTGAATCTGGCCTGGGAACTTGCTATTCAGGTTGGCAGGACAAGCACTGCTGGAGCCACCCACCACCACATTTAGTCTCAAGATTGGAAAATTCAGCCCCTTATTGCTTTCTGTCAGTGTGGTGCTTAAGATTCGGATACTGGATATAGTGGCATGGAGGGGGTTGATTGGGATACATGGGTCAGCACTAGTTTGCAAAAGGGCTATAAAAGGCCATGGGATGTGTGTGAGCAAGTTGGAGGGGCACAGGGGGATATGAGGGGCTATGGGGGTGGGAGAGGGACAAGGACTACTAGATGAGAGGCTATGGTGGGGAAGAGGTAGCATAGGAGTCTTGGATGGGGAATGTTGGAGGCAAGTGAATTTTAATCCAGCCTGTATTCCTGGAATTGAAATCAGAAGTGCTGCTGTAATATGCCTTGAGGGGATTGCAGCATGACATCTCTATAAAGGAAGTGTGTCATTTCATCCAGTTTTAGTTTCAGCAGAGTACACACTCTCTGATATCCCAAGTTTTCTGTCCATACGCCCAGAATGAATACAGAAGCCCACACCATGTTTATCCAGCCCCTTATTAACACCCACGACTACTGGCTACCATTTTTAAAGGACAGGTTTGTGGAGTTGGGAATTCTCCTTTTCTCAGTGCACCAAAGGCAGGAGCAGAAACCTGGGCCAGAAATTGTATAATGTATCTGGGGAGATATTCACTGTAAGTTTGACTCAAATACTAACTGCCATTTTTTATCAAGTAAATTAAATCTATAATAAAGGAACAATCAATAATTTGGTCAATAGTTGGAGCCCATAAATATTAGTGAAAAGAGAAACATTTTGCTTAGGTTTTCATCTTGCGTACATTAGGTCTTTTTGAATTCTGGGAACTCCTCTACGTTATGACATTCGAGTTACGGCAAACAGCGTTGACAATATTTATTATACATTGACTCCCCGTTTCAGCTTTACAATGTCAGCTTTGGCTACAGAACACAACATCAGCAATGTACGTATTGACATTCTGTGCTGATCAGCTGTATGACTGCACCAGCTGAAGTCTCTTAATTAATTTGAAAATGAGTGCTTTCTTCTGTTAGATTTTTTGGCACAACTGTTAATAATGGGTGTTGAAGGCTGAGCTGTAGTCAATAAATAAGAGACTAGTTTAGGATTGATACAGGGCAATAGGGAGAGAGCATTTGTTAATGCATTTACACTAATGTTGCATTTAATAATTTGATTTGATTTATTATTGTTATATGTATTGGAATACAGTGAAAAGTATTGTTTTTTGTGTGCTATACAGACAAAGTATTCTGTTCATAGAGTACATAGGAGGAAAGGAAAGTTGTGCAGAATTTAGTGTTGCAGTCACAGCTCAAGTGGAGAGAAAGATCAACTTAATACAAGGCAGGTCCATTTAAAAGTGTGATGGCAGTAGCAAAGAAACTGTTCTTGAGTTGGTTGGTACGTGATCTCACACTTTGGAAAAAGGTGGAAGAAAGAATGTCTGGGGTACATGGCGTCCTTGATTATGCTGGCTGCTTTTCTGAGGCAGCGAGAAGTGTAGATGGAGTCAATGGATGGGAGACTGGTTTGTGTGATAGACTGAGCTTTGTTCACAACTCTTTGTGGTTTCTTGTGGTCTTGGTCAGAGCAGTAACCATATCAAGCTGTGATACATCCGGAAAGTATGCTTTCTATAATAAGCGCTCAGACTTGCAGATGTTCAAGTTTAAACAGGTAACTGACAGTGATCAATGACTTCATTATATCCTTCACACTAACTGAGGAACTTGTGCAAATGTGCACAAACATAAACAGTCACCTCAGCAACCTGACAGGGAAGAGCTGAGAGCACTTTTCAATGCTGGGCACCCTGTGAGTAATATCCAACCTCAGTTCAGGAGCCAATCCCCCATTTATACCATGGTTCCTATGGGAAAATCAGGTCCAAATTATGACCTTTTTACTTACACTGCAGCTTTCAGGAACCAGTTTTGTCTTAAGTCCAAGGACTGCCTGCACCCAGGAGCTTGGACAGCCAATATTGCTCCATTGCTTTTTCCATGGCAACTCCTCAGCCAATCAGAATTGACTTGCCAACAAATCAGGACACTTTTCCCCACAGTAGAAATTGTTGTGATCGTTTGAGATTCTTGTGATTGTGATGGGAAAAGCTTCAGTAACATGTCTCTCTTCAATAAGATTTGAGTTCTGTATTACCAAGCAAAGTCATGTTTGTTTGAAAATGAGAGATCAAATTCATTTGTGTGCTGCTCAAACTCTGTGTTTGGACGTCACTCTGATTTTAGTCTCATGGAGAATCCTTTATTAAACATATTGTTAAAAACAAGCTTCAAAGCCATATCTACGAGAATCCTTTATCTCTTTTGCATTCTGAGCTTTTATAGAAGAATAGGTAATCGTTTTTTATCCAGAAATCTCCTCATCATATTTTCCTTTCTCTATTTCTTCCCTCTGTCTATCACTTCCTCATTTATGTCGTCACTCCATTTATCTGATATGTCCTGACTTCCTCTGTCCAATGTGCTTCAATTCAGCTGACATTGTGATAGTTCTGTGATTATAGTGATATATTAAGAATTCTGATTTACACAAAGATTCAACAAAAAAACCAAACAGTTATACAGGTTCAAAAATCCAGCCTATCATCTTTACCTCTGCTCATAGTGATGCTAACCCCAAAATAATCCCATTGCCTCTCCCTTGCCCCCTATCGCCATCAATCTCAAATTAATCCCGCTGTCCCACTCTCTCCCCATAGCCCTATGTCAATCATCAAACTAATCCCACTGTCCTACTCTCTCCCCATAGCCCTGTATCAATCATCAAACTAATCCCACTGTCCCGCTCTCTCCTGACAATCCTGTATCAATCCTAAAATAATCCCACTGTACCGCTGTCTCATAATCCTGTATGAATCCCAAAATAATCCCATTGTCCCGCTTTCTCCTCATAGCCCTGTACCAATCCCAAACCAATCCCACTGCCCTGCTCTCTCCCTGATATCGCCCTGTATCAATCCTAAACTAGACTCCTATTTATTGACTACAGCTCAGCCTTCAACACCCATTATTCCAACGAAACTCATCTCCAAACTCCGTGGCCTGGGCCTTGACTCTTCCATCTGCTACTGGATCCTGAACTTCCTAATTCACAGACCACACTCAGTAAGGATAAACAACAATACCTCCTCCATGATCATCCTCAACACTGATGCCCCACAAGGTTGTATATTTAGTCCCCTACTTTACTCCTATGACTGTGTGGCCAAATTCCCCTCCAGTTTGATTTTCACGTTTGCTGACGACACCACCGTAGTGGGCCGGATCTCAAACAATGATGAGACAGAGCACAGGAATGAGATAGAGAATCTGGTGAACTGTTGCGATGACAATAATCTGTCCCTCAGTGTCAACAAAATAAAGGAGATTGTCATTGACCTAAGGAAGCATAAAGGAGAATATACCTCTGTCTACATCAATGGGGACAAAGTAGAAATGGTTGAGAGCTTCAGGTTTTTAGGTGTCCTGATCGCCAACAGCCTGCCCTGGTTCCCCCATGCCGACACTATAGTTAAGGAAGCCCAGCAACACCTCTACTTTCTCAGAAGACCAAGGAAATTTGGCGTGTCAGCCAAGACTCTCACCAACTTTTACAGGTGCACCATAGAAAGCATTCTTTCTGGTTTAATCACAGCTTGGTATGGCTCCTGCTCTCCTCAAGATCGCAAGGAACTACAAAGGTCATGAATGTCGCCCAATCCATCATGCAAACCAACATCCCATCCTTTGACTTTGTCTACATTTCCTGCTGCCTTGGCAAAGCGCCAGCACATTGAAGGACCCCATGCACCCTGGACATTCTCTCTTCCACTTTCTTCTGTCAGGAAAAAGATACAAAAGTCTGAGGTCATGTACCAACCTACTCAAGAACAGCTTCTTCCCTGCTGCTGTCAGACTTTTGAATGGGCTTACCTTGCATTAAGTTGATCTTTCTCTACACCCTAGCTGTGACTGTAACACTACATTCTGCACTCTCTTGTTTCCTTTTCTATGAACGGTATGCTTTGTCAGTATAGCTCGCAAGAAATAGTACTTTTCACTATATATTAAAACATGTGACAGTAATAAATCAAATCTAACCCCACTGTTCTGCTCTCTCCCCATAAGCCTCCGTTAAAATTTTGAGATAGTTTTTCTTGCAAAAACAACCCCAGTTTCTTGTGCCTCTGTTCCCGGCATCATCCATACTGACTGGTTGTAAAATTCTCTGTACAAATGTGCTTCCAGTCTGCAACTCACTGCCTGATGCTTTCTACAAAGTCATCATTCCTTCTTCACTGGGCACACGTCCCAAAATGTGATTGCTGCAGGATAGTTTCATGTTTAAATCAGGAAGTGGGAAACATTTTCCAAGACTAGCAACCTTGCCTGGGATTAGGATTTGGGGGGGGTTGGAATAATTGTGGCGCACAGGGAGAAGCAGCTAAAGACCTTGGCTCTCAGTCAGATTCAGGTCATTACATATTCAAATCTGCTGATTACAGAGTGAAAACCTTATGGCTCAACGTCTGATAAAGATCATTGCCCTGAACCATTAATTCACCTTTTTCATGTCACATACTGCCTGACCTACTGAACATTTCTGTTCCAATTTCTGAATTTCATTTCGAGAGTATTTGGTGTTGTCTGGTTTATCTAACCCTTTCCTCTACCACTAGAGGGGGGATTGGTCTTTAACAAGCATTTCCCTGTTGAGAACAGGATGATGTTTCACGAAATTTCTCACAACTCAATCACGTGGAGTTATCAGTTTAACAAGTCCTATAACTGATAACATCGGAACATAGGAAATAGGAAAGGAATAGGCCATTCAGCCCCTCGAGCCTGCCCCAACATTCAACTAGGTCATGGCTGATCTCTGCCATTTTCCTGCATAATCCCTATCTCCCTAATATCTTTAATGCGTAGGAATCTATTCATCCCTGTCTTGAGCAACAATGATTGAGCTCTCTAGGGGAGAGAATTCCAAAGATTCACAATTCTCTGAGTGATAGTTAAGTCTTTGCTGGCCACAGGTCAAGTGCCTGATGACTGGATGCTACCTTTACTCAAGAAGGGCCACAGTGAAAATTACAGGGAATTACAGGCCAGTTACGAATCATATGTCGGTGTTCAGGAAATTATTAGAGAAAGTTCTGAGGGACAGGATGAATCAACAATTGGAAAGGCAGGGATTGATCAGGGATAGTCAGCAGGGATTGATCAGGGATAGTCAGCATGGATTTGTTGGTGGGAGGTCCTGCCTTACTTATTTAATTGAGCTTTTTAAAAGGTAAGGTGCTGGGACCCTTGCTGTTTGTTTTATAGATTAATGAAATGGATCTGAGTGTAGAGGGTATAATTAGTAAGTTTGCAGATTTTGATGAAAATTGATAACATAAGAAATAGGAGCAGGAGTAGGCCATCTAGCCCTTCAAGCCTGCCCCGCCATTCAATAAGATCATGGCTGATCTGAAATGGATCAGTTCCAATTTCCTGCTTTCTCCCCATAACCCTTAATTCCCTTGTCTATCCGAAACCTATCTACCCGTGTCTTAAATATATTCAGCGAGGTAGCCTCCACCACTTCAATGGGCAGGGAATTCCAGAGATTCACCACCCTTTGAGTGAAGAAGTTCCTCCTCAACTCTGATCTAAATGCATCCCCCTTATTTTGAGGCTGTTCCCTCTAGTTCTGCTATCCTTTCTAAGTGGGAAGAATCTCTCTACCTCTACCCTATCTAGCCCCTTCATTATCTTACCTGTCTCTATAAGATCCCCCCTCATCCTTCTAAACTCTAATGAGTACAGACCCAGTCTATTCAATCTCTCTTCATAGGCTAACCCCCTCATCTCCGGTATCAGCCTAGTGAACCTTCTCTGTACTCCCTCCAAGGCCAATTTATCCTTTCGCAAATGCGGTGACCAAAACCGCACACAGTACTCCAGTTGCAGCCTCACCAGTGCCCTGTACAGTTGCAGCAAGACCTCCCTGCTTTTATATTCTATCCCCCTCGCTATAAAGGCCAACATTCCATTCGCCTTCTTGATCACCTGCTGCACCTGCAGACTGGGTTTTTGCAATTCGTGCACAAGGACCCCCAGGTCCCTCTGCACCGTAGCATGCTGCAGCTTTTCGCCTTTTAAATAATAATCCCTCCTACTATTATTTCTACCAAAGTGGATAACCTCACATTTGCTAACGTTCTACTCCATCTGCCAGGTCCTCGCCCACTCAGCCTATCCAGATCTCTCTGCAGACTTTCTGCACCCTCAACGCAATTTGCTTTTCCACTCATCTTTGTGTCATCAGCAAATTTTGTCACCCTACACTCAGCCCCCTCATCCAGATCTTCTATGTAAATGGTAAACAGTTGAGGCCCCAGCACCGATCCCTGCGGCACTCCACTAGTCACCAACTGCCAACCAGAATAGCACCCATTGATTCCAACTCTCTGCTTCCTGTTAGATAACAAATCTTCAATCCACGCTAACACCTTACCCCCAACTCCGTGCACCCTAACCTTTTGCAGCAACCTTTTGTGAGGCACTTTATCAAATGCCTTCTGGAAATCTAAAAACACCACATCCACTGGTTCCCCTCTGTCTACCGCACTAGTTGTTGTTGATAGTGAGGATAGCATGAGGTCACAGACTGACATTGACCAGATGGTAAATTGGGCAGAGCAATGGCAGATGGGATTTGATCCTGACAAGTGTGAGGTGATGCATTTTGGGAGGTTTAATCAGTTGGGATTTACACAATCAATGGTAGCTCCCCAGGGAGTATTGAGGAACAAAGGGACCTTGGTATATAAGTCCATACATCCTTGAAGGTGGCAGCCCAGGGAGACAGTGGGTGAAGAAGCATATGGAATGTTTGCCTTCATTAGCCAGGGTATAAAATATAAGAGTGGGAAGGCCTGGCCACAACTTTAGAAAACATTTGTTAGGCCATAGATGGAATGTTGTGTTCAGTACTCATCGACACACTATTGGAAGGATGTGATTGCACTGGGGAGCATGCAGTGCAGATTCACCAGGATGTTGCCTGGGATGGAAAGTTTCAGCTATGCAGAAAGACTGAATAGGCTGTGTTTGTTTTCCCTGCAGCAGAGATGTACAAAATTCTAAGAGGCAAAAATGGTTCAAATCTTTCCTCATGGCAGAGGTGTACAAGACCAGAGGGTGTTGTTTTACGGTAAGGAGTAAGTGGTTTCGAGGGAATCTGAGGAAAAGTTATTTCATCGAGAGGGTGCTAGAATTAGGGAACGTGTTGTCTGAAAGGGTGCTGGAGGCAGGAACTCGTGCAGCATTTAAGAAGCACCTGGATGAGCCAAGGCATCGCAGGCTACGGACCAAGTGAGGTAAGTGGGATTAGTGTAGGTTGGTATTTGATGTCGTAGACATGATGGGCTGAAGGGCCTGTTAAACCCCTCCTCATCTCGGTCCTAAGTGGTCCGCCCCTTTTTCTGAGACTGTCTTCTCGTTCTGACCTCCAGCCTATTACTATTGGAGTGGAGCAGAAAATCCGCAGGAAATAATAACCAATAAATATACTTTGTTAAAGTTAAGCATTGATTGAATATTTACACTGACAGTGCACCCGAGAGTGCCCGCGCTGACAGTGCACCCGAGAGTGCCCGCGCTGACAGTGCACCCGAGAGTGCCCGCGCTGACAGTGTACCCGAGAGTGCCCGCGCTGACAGTGTACCCGAGAGTGCCCACGCTGACAGTGTACCCGAGAGTGCCCGCGCTGACAGTGTGTGTTTTACAGTTTGAAGGTTTGCGATCCATTCAGAATGTGCAGAGGGAGCTGGGGAATATCTTCTTGCTTTCCTCTTCTGTGTGATATTTTCTGTTATTTATGTATTTACAGGGAAGCATGGTCGTAATTTTGATTTCAGCAAAGGAAATTAGTTTTGATGGTGTTTATGTATTATTGGTGTCTGGAAAACCGATGACTCTTTGCACTGTGAGCTGAATTCCTGAGGATGCAGGGAGTTAGAGAGAGCAGCACCCAGGAACCAGGGGGCAGCAACAGGCTGGAGGGAAATTCACAATTCAACCAATAAGCATAAAGCCACAGTTATACTCAAAGCACACACACTATGTCCTAAATATTGAGACAGATATGAATAGTGTAGCTGTTACAGCAGTGATGGGAGCAGCCTAGAGTAGTGAGTGGTCCCTGGACCACAGGTTGCTCCACGCTGTGTTAGAGACTGGTCACATAAGAATTCCAGGAATGTTTGTATGTAAGAAATGAAGTATGAGGAAATATTCTGGTGACTGCAGCTTTCATTCTGGGATGAGTTGCTGCAGTGATGTGGAGATGCCGGCAGAGCCCTGAAAGCTAGTGGTGTTTGCTACCAAATAAACCTGTTGGACTTTATCCTGGTGTTGTGAGACTTTCTTACTGTACAGCTGCAAAACAGTTTTCAAAGTGACCACCTCAAATCCACAAAAATTCCATCTGGAAACTCTTCTCAAAAAATGCCAGTTCCCTGAAAGGTTCACAGGAAGGCCATTCACCACATTTAAAGCAGTTAAAGGATAGTGGTTAACCCCCTTAACCAATCCCCTCATTTCCATCCTGAACCCAGCCCAGATGGTGCTAAATTGGATCCTGCACCAGAACAGCAATCTTGTGGTGAGGCACTGCTTTTGCTACTTTGACTTGCCTCTGCTACAATGAGAGTGTCTTAAATTAATGCTCTCATGAGGATGTGGAAGACACTGGGTTTGTGACTTCTGGAGACAAGGGTCACAAACATAATTCACTCATTGGATCACTTATTGCTCCAGGGTATGGAGGACAGGCAGTACGCAGAGTAACTGAGACAGAGTTTTCAGTAAGAAAGGACTTCTCACTAAATAAATCCACTCCTGCATATTCTTCACTGCACAAAGACACACTTTCCAAAGGTACTACCAAATTCCTTCTTAAGACACATGCTCCACCATCATCCAACTCCCAAAGGAAATAAAAGGAGGAAGAGACGGTAGTGCAGTGGTTAGCGCTGCTGCTTCACAGCTCCAAGGACCTGGGTTTGATTCCTGGCTTGGGTCACTGTCTGTGTGGAGTCTGCACATTCTCCTTGTGTCTGTGTGGGTTTCCTCCGGGTACTCCGGTTTCCTCCCACAGTCCAAAGGTGTGCAGGTTAGGTTGATTGACCATGCTAAAATTGCCCCTTAGTGCCCTGAGATGCATAGGTTAGAGGGATTAGTGGGTTAAAATACATAGGGATATAGGGGTAGGACCTGGGTAGGATTGTGGTCAGTGCAGACTCGATGGGCCGAATGGCCTCTTTCTGCACTGTAGGGTTTTTGTGATTCTGAGACCACACGGCTCCTCATGTCTGTGCTCCGCCAATCAGCAAAACCTGGCTGATACCCCTTCCTGCTCTATCCCGTACCCCTTCCTGCTCTGTCCCTGTACCCCTTCCTGCTCTGTCCCTGTACCCCTTCCTGCTCTGTCCCTGTACCCCTTCCTGCTCTGTCCCTGTACCCCTTCCTGCTCTGTCCCTTTATCTCTTCATTCCCTTGGTGTGCAAAGATTTTTCAAGCTCTTTCTTGATCATGCTTAGTGGTGCAACATCCACAACCCATTGGGGTGGAGAATTTCAAGGATTCAAAGCCCATTCACTGAAGGATTGAGTGAAGGAATGGGGAGAAAATCCTTCACTTAAATTATGTAGCTACAAGGTGTATTCCACCTTAACAAATGAGCAAAAAGAAAAGACAGCAGAGATTAAACCATTACATAAGCTCACTGCCAAGGAGGCGCTGTGGTATTGGGGCATAAGAACATAAGAAATAGGAGCAGGAGTAGGCCATCTAGCCCTTCGAGCCTGACCCGCCATTCAATAAGATCATGGCTGATCTGTCGTGGCTCAGTTCCACATTCCCGCCCTCTCCCCATAACCCTTAATCCCCTTGCCTATCAAAAACCCATCTACCCGCGTCGTAAAAATATTGAGCGAGGCAGCCTCCACCACTTCAACGGGCAGAGAATTCCAGAGATTCACCACCCTTTGAGTGAAGAAGTTCCTCCTCAACCCCGTTCTAAACCGCGCCCCCCTTTATCCTGAGGCTGTGCCCTCTAGTCTTACTGTCCTTTCTGAGCAGGAAGAGCCTCTCCACCTCTATCCTATCCATCCCATTCAACATCTTATACGTCTCAATGAGATCTCCCCTCATTCTTCTAAACTCTAACGAGTACAAGCCTAGTTTATTCAGCCTCTCCTCATAGTTCAACACCCTCAACTCCAGCATCAGCCTAGTAAACCTCCTCTGTACTCCCTCCAAGGCCAAAATATCCTTGCGTAAGTGTGGCGACCAAAACTGCGCACAGTACTCCAGCTGCGGCCTCACCAGTGCCCTATACAGCTGCAGCAAGACCTCCCTACTTTTATATTCAATCCTCCTCGCTATGAAGGCCAGCATCCCATTCGCCTTCCTGACCACCTGCTGCACCTGCAGGCTGGGTTTTTGCGACTCATGCACAAGGACCCTGAGCAGAATAAGAAGCACAGGATAAGAAGCAGCATTGACTAAAATCAAACAGCTAGTGATGACTGCTGCTGCGGAAAGACGATGATGTCAATGAGGAAGTGTGACACCAGTGAGATGGGTCTTGTAGAAACCATCATGCAGCAAGAAAATTGCACTCGTCCAGGGCATTAACACACATGGAACTCTCTTTTTGACAGTGGTGTCGAATAACAAACTCTTCCAAAGAATTTTTCAAACCACTACTTTCTGCTCCAACTGCAATAAATGCTACTTTGTTTACAAAGATATCATCTAGATGTGACATAAAAGCAAGGGGAACAGATGTACATTGTAGAGATACTGTTGAAAGCAATGCTCCCCATTAAGAAAGTTGAGGAGGTTTCAACAGAATGTGGGCCTTCCAGATTCAATGTGAACAGCAGATCCACATAATCTGGAATCAGTAATCCAGCAAAGATACTGAATCTGACAGGCAAGCGCCCTGCTCATATCAAGAAAACTACCCAACACGATGCAACTCTCTGGTTGCTACAAGAAGTAGTCATGACAACATCAGACACAACTGTAATCGCAGGAGCATATTGGGCACACCATGATGCATTGACAGCCAAAATGGCATCTTAAACAAGGAAACAGTCATCATCCCTCAGGAAATGAGGGGAGATACTGAAGCTCATCCATTAGGCCAGCAAGGGATACAATTGACTCAGAAAGGCAAGGGATGTGCTTTACTAGTCAAACATGAGTAATGAAATCAAAGATCACAATTCTGGTGTAGTGTTTGTAAGGAGTACCAAGCTAAACAAGCTAGCGGGACATTGATAACATACAACATCCTGACAGTCCATGGATGAATCTGGGAATAGACCTTTCAATTTGGCAGAAACTGATTCTCTAGTCTCTGTAGAATATTATTCTAACTGCTGAGCAATCAGCTGACTTCAAAGACACTGAGAGAGAGTAAGATACTTTAAAGCACACTTCAATCAATGCAGCATTCCAGACATTATGATGAGTGACAATGGCCCTCAGATCATAAAGGAAGAGTTCAGCCAATTCACAAAGGATTGGGAAATTCAGCACTTAATATCATCTCCGTGATATCCCTAGTCAAACAGAAAGGCCCAACTGGAAACAGAAATCACCACTGGGTTCTTCAAGAAATCGAACAAATCTAGCAAGGAAATCCTTAAGTGGAAAAACACATCAGCTGGGAGCATGGAAAATGGTCCTGTCAAGAACCTAATGTCACACCACATGCAAACTTTTCTTCCAATATCAAAAAGGTTACTGAAACAAGAAATAGCAACAGGCAGGAGTGAACAAAATCAAGGTAGAATAACAGATAGTCAAATTTCAATTTGACAATACTGCCAAACTGTGGCTTTAGTGAGGTACAGCTCGAGCTCCTGTTGATGAATAGAGCTTCATTAACAGAACAACAATACACATTACAGAGCACGGAAAATGTCTTAAACACCACAGGCTCAAAACTCCAACTCCTGGAACAAGCCCCATCAAGTCTGATTGAGTCACCAAGTCGGCTCCCAATTGGACCAGGCCCTTGGAAATCCCCTTAAAAAGCTATGATGCCACATCCCTCCCAATTTAAGTTTTGAACTATGTACGCAATAATAGATAAGTAACTGTTTTCAAAAATAAACCAAAAGTGATAGGGCATCAAATACAATCCAGCCTGTCCAATCATTTCTGAACTCATTGGGAGCAACAAAGCTCCTGGCTATATTCCTTTCACTGGAGCAATCTCCCACTGGATGGATTTCCCACCAGTGACAAACTACCTGGACAGCATCCTCTTGACCTGCTGATGCCGCCAAGGCCATTTCTCTTGTTTTTGGACGCACTTCACCCTCATTCACGCCAGATGGCATCACTATTACCAACAAGACAATACTTGACCAATCCTCTGGAGTAACACTCTCTTGTCTCTTCCTTCCATGATGCACATTTCTGCACTCTATTTCCTCAAATGTCGATGACACTCAACACCGGTCCAGTCTTTTCTGCAACTTTTCCCTGGATCTGTATAGGGCATTGGTGAGGCCGCAGCTGGAGTACTGTGTGCAGTTTTGGGCGCCGCACCTGCGCAAGGATATTTTGGCCCTGGAGGGAGTGCAGAGGAGGTTTACTAGGCTGATACCGGAGTTGAGGGGATTGAGCTATGAGGAGAGGCTGAATAAACTAGGCTTGTACTCGTTAGAGTTTAGAAGAATGAGGGGAGATCTCATTGAGACGTATAAGATGATGAATGGGATGGATAGGATAGAGGTGGAGAGACTCTTCCCGCTCAAAAAAGACAGTAGGACTAGGGGGCACAGCCTCAAGATAAAGGGGAGGTGGTTTAGAACGGAGTTGAGGAGGAACTTCTTCACTCAAAGGGTGGTGAATTTCTGGAATTCTCCGCCCGTTGAAGTGGTGGAGGCTGCCTCGCTAAATATTTTTAAGAAGCGGGTTGATGGGTTCTTGATAAGAGAGGGGATTAAGGGTTATGGGGAGAGGGCGGGAAAGTGGAACTGAGCCACAACAGATCAGCCATGATCTTATTGAATGGCGGGGCAGGCTCGAGGGGCTAGATGGCCTACTCCTGCTCCTATTTCTTATGTTCTTATGTTCTACACTAGACCTCTCCCAGAGTTCCTCATGAAGACCAGGTTGATAATCCTGAACCCTCTCTCCGGTTTGCTTAAATTATGTCAAGCCTCCTGGGCACTCTGCTTTCTCGCCACCCTCCCACCAACTTTGGAAATATGAGATCCAGGCATGTCCAAAGGTACCTACCCATCAACGATTCAGCTGGGGGCACCCCTGTGGTGGCATGAGGGGTCTTGACAGAAACCCCCGAACGTTAGATTGCAGGAATCCCGGGGTCTGCTTTCTCATCAATGCTTTAAATGTCTGGACCGCCTTCTCTGCCAACCCATTGGATGATGGGTGGATGATAAAGAGCTGTTTTAATATGCCAAAGCTCATTTAAGTGTAAACAGTAATGAAACTCCTCACTGAGGGAAGTTGAGCCAGTATTTGATACCAGAACCTCCAGCAACTGCGCTTGGCAAATCTCCACTGCAGCTTCTCTATCACCGCCATCGAACTGTGGATCTTATAATATGCACATCCATCCATTCAAAATGGGCGTCAACAACAATAAGGAACACGGTACCCAGAAAGGGTCTCACAGAATTAATATGGATCTGCACATACGGCCGATCAGGCCACTCCCCAGGGTGTAACTGGGCTGACCAGAGTTAGCTGTGTCTGGCATGGTTCACATTGTTTGACCATTCTCAATGTCCCTGTCCAGACCTGGCCACCGGGCATAGCTGTGTGCCAGCATCTTCACCTTGGACATGCCAGAGTGGGATGTGTATAACTCCTTAGCGGCACCTCTCTGACTCGGGTGAGTGGGGGAGAGAGGGTCAACCACTCTCGCTTCCCGCAATGACATTCCAACCTCTACCCTCAACTCCTTTTTTCAGCTTTGATAGGCTGAAACTGTTCAAACTTGTCATGATTCCAGCCGTGAGGAACCATTTTCTTTACCTTCATCAGTCCTGGGTCTCTCTGAGGGTACATTTGGATTTGCTGGGTGGGATTCGGTTGGGTATCTAGAAGGTTTGGGGATCTGTTTGATCTCTTGCGGCACTGCCAGTGGTGAATCACTCTGCGATAAGGGCAGCCGACTGCATCTGAAATGTGAGTACTATTTCTGCTGGAATGGGTCCTCATTGATGGCTAACAGCAATGCGCACTGCTGCACTCTGGCTGAGGCAATGGGAGGAGTGGTTTCATCTCCTCAAACATGCCCAGTAATGGTTTGTTGCCCATAACTATTATGAAGTGCTTCCCATATATGTACTGGTGAGTTCTCTCACCCTACATCCCACCGCAAACCCTTCTTTTCGATCTGGGGGTAGCCTCTCTTTGTATCTGCCAGGGACCTGGAGGCAAAGGCCATGGGCCATTCCGTTCCATCTCCCATCTTGTGTGACAGCATTGCCCCAAGCCATAAAGTGACGCATCACACGTATCATGTCACAGCAAGACATCCCAATCCTCAAATGTTACCAGTCTCCAGACATGCAAATCTCCAGATGTATAAATTTCCAGACATCCCAAACTCCAGACTCTCTCAGTTTCTGGGCTGTGACTGCATAGGGGAATGTGGAGTTGGTGAGAACTTGGCAGCAGCTGTTGATCTGGAAGTGGCCAAACAGTTTCTTGCTGCTGGAAGCCTCTGTAAAAGGCCAGCAAGATTGTTTCGCTGGGCGCAGAGTGAGTTAACATAAGGACATTGGCTTCAAGAAAGCATGTAGAGATACAGTCAACAATGATGAGATTTTTCCAACCTTGATTAAACACCTCACAGACTCACCTACCCATCCAGCCCTGAATTGCAAATAGCCCTCCCTGTGCTCCATGACAAGAGTGCTTTTCTATGAGCAAGGTGTAAGGCCATCATGCCTCTTGGCGATGAAAGGTAAAAGTGCATATCCCTCGAGCTGATGTTGAAGAGCAGAGAAACCTGTTTAATGGGAAGGGGTTCAAATCGAGAAATATTTTAAAAAAAAATTAAAGTTTATATATTAGTCACAAGTAAGGCTTACATTAACACTAATGAAGTTACTGTGAAATTCCCCTAGTCGCCGCAGTCCGGTGGTGCTCAGGTCAACGCACCCAACCAGCACGTCTTTCAGAATGTGGGAGGAAACCGGAGCACCTGGAGGAAACCCATGCAGACATGGGGAAAACATGCAAACTCCACACAATCATTGACCTCAGCCTGGATTGAACCTGGGTCTCTGACGCTGTGCAGCAGCAGTGCTAATCACTGTGCCACCAGGCCACCCCACAAGCTTTGCTATTGGGGGGAGAGAGAGAGGATGCCAGCTGGAGTAAAAGGGCAAATACGATTGAAGCTGAAAGACAGAGGATAGAAACTCTCCCTGGAGCCGTAAGACAATGTATATAAATGTTTACAGATTGCTTTAAGAGACAGACACATGATTATATGTCATAGCATGTTGCAGAGGTGTTGTTATAGTTTCAGTTCCTCCCTCTGCGACTGGATCCTGAACTGCCTAATCCACAGACCACAATCAGTAAGGATAGACAATAACACCTCCTCCACAATCATCCTCAACACCAGTGCCCCACAAGCCTGTGTTCTCAGCCCCCTACTATACTCCTTATACATCAATGACTGTGGCCAAATTCCCCTTCAGTTCGGTTTTCAACTTTGTTGATGACACCACTGTAGTGGGTCGGATCTCAAACAATGATGAAAGAGTACAGTAAAGAGATAGAGAATCTGGTGAACTGGTGCGGCAACAATAATCTCTCCCTCAATCTCAACAAAATGAAGGAAATTGTCATCGATTTCAGGAAGCTTTGTGAGTGGAAAATCATGTCTCACAAATTTGATTGAGTTTTTTGAAGGAGTAACCAAGAAGGTAGATGAGGGCAGTGCAGTTGATAACATAAGAACATAAGAAATAGGAGCAGGAGTAGGCCATCTAGCCCTTCGAGCCTGCCCCGCCATTCAACAAGATCATGGCTGATCTGTCGTGGCTCAGTTCCACATTCCCACCCTCTCCCCATAACCCTTAATCCCCTCTCTTATCAAAAACCCATCAACCCGCGTCTTAAAAATATTTAGCGAGGCAGCCTCCACCACTTCAATGGGCAGAGAATTCCAGAGATTCACCACCCTTTGAGTGAAGAAGTTCCTCCTCAACTCCGTTCTAAACTGCACCCCCCTTTATCTTGAGGCTGTGCCCCCTAGTCCTACTGTCCTTTCTGAGCGGGAAGAGTCTCTCCACCTCTATCCTATCCATCCCATTCATCATCTTATATGTCTCAATGAGATCTCCCCTCATTCTTCTAAACTCTAACGAGTACAAGCCTAGTTTATTTAGCCTCTCCTCATAGCTCAACCCCCTCAACTCCGGCATCAGCCTAGTAAACTCCTCTGCACTCCCTCCAAGGCCAAAATATCCTTGCGTAGGTACGGCGCCCAAATGTTGTCTACATGGACTTTAGCAAGGCCTTTGACAAGGTACCGCATGGTAGGTTGTTGCATAAAGTTAAATCTCACGGGATCCAGGGTGAGGTAACTAAATGGATAGAACATAGAACACTACAGCACAAACAGGCCCTTCGGCCCACAAGTTGCACTGATCATATCCCTACCTACCAGGCCTATCTATAACTCTCAATCCCATTATATCCCATGTACTCATCCAGAAGTCTCTTAAAAGACCCCAACGAGTTCGCCTCCACCACCACTGATGGCAGCCGATTCCACTCACTCACCACCCTCTGAGTGAAAAACTTACCCCTGACATCTCCTCTGTACCTACTCCCCAGCACCTTAAACCTGTGTCCTCTCTTGGCAACTATTTCAGCCCTGGGAAATAGCCTCCAAGAACCCACCCTATCTATGCCTCTCAATATCTTATAAACCTCTATCAGGTCACCTCTCATCCTTCATCTCTCCAGGGAGAAAAGACCTAGCTCCCTCAACCTATCGTCATAAGGCATGCCACCCAATCCAGGCAACATCCTTGTAAATCTCCTCTGCACCCTTGCAATAGCTTCCACACCCCTCCTGTAATGAGGCAACCAGAACTGCACACAGTACTCCAAGTGGGGTCTGACAAGGGTCTTATAAAGTTGCAACATTATCTCCCGACTCCTAAACTCAATCCCTCGATTAATGAAGGCCAGTACACCATATACCTTCTTGACCACATCCTCCACCTGCAAGGCCGATGTAAGAGTGCTGTGGACCCGGACCCCAAGGTCCTTCTGATCCTCTACACTGCTAAGAGTCCTACCCTTGATATTGTACTCCTTCATCCCGTTGGACCTGCCAAAATTGGCTTCTTCACAGAAGCCAGAGGGTGGTTGTAGAGAGTTGTTTTTCAAACTGGAGGCCTGTGACCAGCGGTGTGCCTCAGGAATCAGTGCTGGGTCCACTGTTATTTGTCATTTATATTAATGATT
This sequence comes from Carcharhinus amblyrhynchos, assembly GCF_965287045.1. NCBI lineage: Eukaryota > Metazoa > Chordata > Chondrichthyes > Carcharhiniformes > Carcharhinidae > Carcharhinus > Carcharhinus amblyrhynchos. The sequence continues at coordinate 800,424 of NC_137339.1, forward strand.
TGGATGAGAATATAGGAGGCTTGGTTAGGAAGTTTGCAGATGACACTAAGATTGGTGGCAGAATGGACCGTGAAGAAAGTTATCTCCAATTGCAATGGGATCTTGATCAATTGGGCCAGTGGGCTGACGAATGGCAGATGGAGTTTAATTTAGACAAATGCGAGGTGATGCATTTTGGTAGTTAGATCCAAGGCAGGACTTACTCAGTTAATGATAGGGCATTGGGGAGAGTTACCGAACAAAGAGATCTAGAGGTACATGTTCATTGCTCCTTGAAAGTGGCGTCATATGTGGACAGAGTGATGAAGAAGGCATTCGGCATGCTTGGTTTCATCAGTCAGAACATTGAATACAGGAGTTGGGACGTCTTGTTGAGGTTGTACAAGGCATTGGTAAGGCCACACTTGGAATACTGATCACCTTACTATAGAAAGGATATTATTAAACTAGAAAGAGTGCGGAAAAAATTTACTAGGACGTTACCAGGACTTGATGGTTTGAGTTATAAGGAGAGGCTGGATAGACTGGGACTTTTTTCTCTGGAGCATAGGAGGCTGAGGGGTGATCTTATAGAGGCCTATAAAATAATGACGGGCATAGACAAGGTAGATAGTCATTTCCCAAAGATAGGGGAGTCTAAAACTAGAGGGCAGAGATTTAAGGTGAGAGGGGAGAGATACAAAAGTGTCCAGAGGGGCAGTTTCATGATATAGAGGGTGGTGAGTGTCTGGAACAAGCTGCCAGAGGTAGTAGTAGAGACGGGTACAATTATGTTTTTTAAAAAGCATTCAGATAGTTACATGGATACGATGGGTATAGCGGGATATGGGCCAAATGAGGGCAATTGGGATTAGTTTAGGGTTTTAAAAAAAAGGCAGCATGGACAAGTTGGGCCGAAGGGCCTGTTTCCATGCTGTAAACCTTTATGACTCTAAGCATAGTGGAGAACATGCCTCTGTCTACATCAACAGGGACAAAGTAGAAATGGTCAAACACTTCAAGTTTTTAGATGCCCAGATTACCAACAACCTGTCCTGGTCTTCCCATGCCAACATAGTGAAGAAAGCCCACCAACATCTCCACGTTTTCAGAAGACTAAGGAAATTTGGCATGTCTGCTACGACACTCACCAATTTCTACAGATGCACCATAGAAAGCATTCTTTCTGGTTGTATCACAGTTGTATCAGAGCTCCTGCTCTGCCCAAGACCGCAAGGAACTACAAAAAGTTGTGAATATAGCCCAATCCATCACACAAACCAGCCTCCCATCCATTGACTCTGTCTACACATCCCACTGCCTAGGCAAAGCAGCCAGCATAATTAAGGACCCCACACACCCCGGACATTCTCTCTTCCACTTTCTTCCTTTGGGAAAAAGACACAGAAGTCTGAGATCACGTACCAAACAATTGAAGAACAGCTTCTTCCCTGCTGCAATCAGACTTTTGAATGGACCCACCTTGCATTCAGCTGATCTTTCTCTATACTCTAAATATGACTGTAACACTACATTCTGTACTCTGTCCTTTCCTTCTCTATGAACAGTATGTTTTGTCTGTTTGACGCACAAGAAACAATACTTTTCACTGTATACTAATACATGTGACAATAAATTAAATCAAATCAAACCTTCTGATATTTATCTTCGAACCTTGTACTTTGCAATCTGAGTTAATGATTTGAGATTCGATGCAATGTGATTTGGCTCAGACTCGGCTCTGGATTCCTCTGTGATTGGAGAGACAGGGCAATGAGTTTTTCATGTTGAAATTCGTTATAATGGGATCAGTATATTGCACAGTCTGTTCTGTGAGGTGTTAATGTATTTTGAATACAGCACACAAATCCTCTCATTCGGCTGCAGTACAGTACAGCTTGTCTGGAATTATTTTGCTCTCAGTGAATGTTCCTTCAGCGAGCTGGACATTTGCTGGAAAATAGCTCCATTCATTTGCCCTCCTCTGAGGGAATGTTGTGCAAGGCTCCAGCAGCACCAGCTCCCGACAGGAAAGAAATTGTTGCTTTTACACATTCCTTCACACAGCAAATTACCCTAAGCGATTGATTCAGAAAATGTTTTCCTCATTAATCTTACATTTAACTGCCATTTTTCCACAGATGTTGGAAATTTTATAAATACAGTTTCTGTTTTTAGCAGTTCCACATTGGAGGAATGTCTCCCTGCCACAACTGTCAAAAGAACATTACTGGGTTTTGAGTTTTAAGAAGCTGTGTTCTTAAAGGTTTCAGATTTTCAGAATTTTTCTAAGACCATCTTGAGACTTCACATGTCATCTCCTTGCAGCATCAGAGGGATTGAGTTTAGGAGTCGGGAGGTAATGCTGCAACTTTATAAGACCCTTCTCAGACCCCACATGGAGCTCTGTGTGCAGTTCTGGTCGCCTCACTACAGGAAGGATGTGGAAGCTATTGAGAGGGTGCAGAGGAGATTTACAAGGATGTTGCCCGGATTGGGAGGCATGCCTTATGAAGATAGGTTGAGGGAGCTGGGACTCTTCTCCCTGGAGAGACGAAGGTTGAGAGGCGACCTGATAGAGGTTTATAAAATGTTGAGAGGAATAGATAGGGTGGATTCTCGGAGGCTATTTCCCAGGGCTGAAATGGTCGCTACGAGAGGACACAGGTTTAAGGTGCGGGGAGGCAAGTACAGAGGAGATATCGGGTAAGTTTTTCACTCAGAGGGTGGTAAGTGAGTGGAATCGGCTGCTGTCGGTGGTGGTAGAGGCGAACTCACTGGGGTCTTTGAAAAGACTTCTGGATGAGTAAATGGGATCTAATGGGATTGGGAGTTACAGATAGTTCAATGGCTTGGTAGGTACAGATGTGATTCGCGCAACTTGTGGGCCAAAGGGCCTGTTTGTGCTGTAGTGTTCTATGTTCATCAGAACTGAGAAACAAAGAATGGATCCCACAACCAATGGATCAGATCTAAGCTCTGCACTCCTTTCACATCCAGTCGAGAATGGTAGTGGACAATTAAACAACTCACTGGAAGAGAGTCCACAAATATCTCCAACCTCAATAATGGAGGAGCCCAGCACATCAGTGCAAAAGACAAGGTACTTACTCAGCAATAACCTGCTCATGGATGCTCAGTTTGGGTTCTGCCAGGGTCACTCAGCTCCTGATCTCTTACAGCTTTGCTTCTAGCATCATTTAACCAAGTATGGCATGAAGGAGCATGGGTTCAATTCCCATGAGGTTAAAGTGCCTACACCCCCTCCTCACCACTCCCTGCCAATTATTAAAACACTGGGTCTGGAAGCTTCCACCCAATGCCTTTGTTATACGCTCCAATAATGTCTTGTTGAATGCTCCAATGGTATAACTGGAGTGATGAGGCCCAAAAATGACACGCTGTTGAGCCAGTGAGAAGGCCATATTGTCTTCTCGAGAGAATACCTGCCCAATTACAAGCCAATCAGGCAATTAACAGGCCACTATTGGCCACTGCTGGCCCTTCCAAAACAACAGAACCCTGGGGTGGGAAGTCCTACCCACCGAGATGGTCAATCAGAAGTTGGCATTTTTTCCTCAGCAATGCCACTGGGAAGGCAGTGGTTATAGGAGGAAATATAATTACCAGAGTCCCAAGTCCCAGAGTAACCCAAGCCAGAGGTAAGTGATGGCAGGCGGGGTTTCACAGGATAAGGACCATAGAGATGGGGATGTGGGGGGGGGGTGCTAGTGTTAGCAGTAGGGGTTTGGTTCTTAGCAGGCTCTCTCTGATGCTGGATCACTTGATCGTGCACTGAATAAATCCAGCCACACAGATCAGAATTCTCTGGCCATCCACACCAGCGGGATTCTCCCTGCCTGCAGGCTTCCCGTGTTGGGTGATGCCCATTGACAGTGGTGGGACCAGGAATCCCGCCACTAACAAGCAAGGCACCACCCCCCACCCCACCCCCTCTCTCCCCATACCCAGTGGGAAACACAGAGCTGGCAGGCTGGAGAATACCACCCGTGCCTTCATCACTCAAGTTCTCCTTGACAGGTGTAACTTTCACTGATCCAGTTTATTCCTCCAGGTATATATTGCTCCTTAAACCCATTTACTTTTCCCTTGCCTGGTAAATCAGACCTTGTGACTAATCATGTTTAGATTCACTGAGTGGAATTCTGCGCTTTCTGTTCTTTTAGCTCTTTTCTCCTTTGTGAACAGGTTTTTGTCAGTTTCACCCTTCTGCCAATGCAAATTCCTGTTACTCTTGAGGCTTTTCTTTGTTTTTCTCTTGAGCCTTTGCCTTTCAGTCAGGGCTGACCTCTTCATTCTGTGTTTGACCCTTTGGTCCCTCATTCCTTTATTCCTTTTTCCTTCTGGTACATTTGATCTTTTGTGTCCCTTCTGTACTCACTCACAGTCTCAACTACATTCTTGATGATTCATCCAAGATTAGCTGCTTTTCTCGAACAAGCATTCTGGAGACTGATTTACAATTGCTGTTTTTAAGGTTTGCTTCCTACAGTTGGAAATTCACATCTCATCTGTGAAAAGTTTGCAAGTTGGAGAAGGGGGAGTTTACTGCCAACAACATCTTGTCAAATTTATTGTGAATTGAATGAGCTCTCTCCATATTTAACATAAATCTGTGTCAAACACACAACAGCTCTTTGATTTTCATAATCACCAACTCCATTCTTTAATATTGGGCAAGAAATGTCTTCCCAGTTTCCAAACAGAAGGTGAAAGCAACAGGACCTCTTTCAGGTGCTATGTGCCATGTCCACTCAGTTCCTGTGCCATGGGCACTGTGATATTGGTGGAGACTTTCTGGAGAACCATCCAAAAATGGGCATTCAGTTAGTGCTCAGCTGAGCAAGTACCAGGGTGCAGATCCTCCAACACTCTGACCCCTCCCTCATCCCCCATAAGGGCAAACAATTTCAGTGACCATCACTGTGCAGCCATGCAGGAGGAGGTTGAGGGACTGGAGGGTCAGGAAGAGGTGGAGGGACTGGTAAGGGAAGATGAGGTGGAGTGTCATAGAGCCATTGAGGTTTACAGCACGGAAACAGGCCCTTTGGCCCAACTTGTCCAGCCCACCCAGTTTTTACCGCTAAGGTGGTCCTAATTGTCCGCATTTGGCCCATATCCTTCAATACTCATCTTACCCATGTAACTGTCTAAATGTTTTTTAAAAGACAAAATTGTATCCGCCTCTATTACTGCCTCTGGCAGCTTGTTCCAGACACTCACCACACTCTGTGTGAAATAATTGCCCCTCTGGACCCTTTTATATCTCTCTCCTCTCACCTTAAACCTATGCCCTCTAGTTTTAGACTCCCCTACCTTTGGGAAAAGATGTTGACTATCTACCTTGTCCATGTCCCTCCTTATTTTATTAATCACGATAAGATCACCCCTGAGCCTCCTGCACTCCCAGTCTATCCAGCCTCCCCTTATAACTCAAACCATCAATTCCCAGTAGCATCCTAGTAAATCTTGTTTGCATTCTTTCTACTTCAGAACATAGAACATTACAGCACAGTACAGGCCCTTCGGCCCTCGATGTTGCGCCGACCAGTGGAACCAATCTAATGACCCTCTAACCTAAACTATTCCAATGTTATCCATATGCCTATCCAATGACCATTTGAACGCCCTTAAAGTTGGCAAGTCCACAACTGCTGCAGGCAGGGCATTCCACGCCCTTACTACCCTCTGAGTAAAGATCCTACCTCTGACATCTGTCCTATAATTACCACCCCTCAATTTAAAGCTTTGTCCCCTTGTGTTAGCCATCACCATCCGAGGAAAAAGGCTCTCATTGTCCACCCTATCTAATCCTCTAATCATCTTGTATACCTCAATTAGGTCACCTCTTAACCTTCTTCTCTCTAACGAAAACAACCTCAAGTCCCTCAGCCTTTCCTCATAAGACCTTCCCACCATACCAGGCAACATCCTGGTAAATCTCCTCTGCACCCTTTCCAATGCCTCCACATCTTTCTTATAATGCGGCGACCAGAACTGTACGCAATACTCCAAGTGCGGCCACACCAGAGTTTTGTACAATTGCACATGACCTCACGGCTCCGAAATTCAATCCCCCTACCAATAAAAGCTAACACACCGTACGCCTTAACAACCTTATCAACCTGGGTGCCAACTTTCAGGGATCTATGCACAAGTACACCAAGATCTCTCTGCTCGTCGACACTACCAAGAGTCTTTCCATTAGCCCAGTACTCTGTATTCCTGTTACTCCTTCCAAAGTGAATCACCTCACACTTTTCCGCATTAAGCTCCATGTGCCACCTCTCAGCCCAGCTCTGCAGCTTATCTGTGTCCCTCTGCAATCTGTAACATCCTTCCGCACTGCCCACAACTCCTCCGACTTTAGTGTCATCTGCAAATTTACTAACCCATCCTTCTACACCCTCATCCAGGTCATTTATAAAAATGACAAACAGCAGTGGCCCCAAAACAGATCCCTGAGGCACACCACTAGTGACTGAACTCCAGGTTGAATATTTCCCATCAACCACCACCCTCTGTCTTCTATCAGCTAGCCAATTCTTGATCCAAACTGCTAAATCACCCTCAATCCCATGCATCCGTATCTTCTGCAGTAGCCTACCATGGGGATCCTTATCAAACGCTTTGCTGAAATCCATATACACCACGTCAACTGCTTTACCCTTGTCCACCTCTTTGGTCACTTTCTCAAAGAACTCAATAAGGTTTGTGAGGCACGACCTACCCTTCACAAAACCGTGTTGACTATCCCTAATCAAATTATTTCTCTCTAGATGATTATAAATCTTATCTCTTATAATCCTTTCCAAAACTTTGCCCACAACAGAAGTAAGGCTCACCGGTCTATAATTCCCAGGTTGGTCCCTTCTCCCCTTTTTGAACAAGGGGACAACATTTGCTATCCTCCGGTCTTCTGGCACTATACCTGTAGCCAATGACGACATAAAGATCAAAGCCAAAGACTCTACAATCTCCTCCCTAGCCTCCCAGAGAATCCTAGGATAAATCCCATCCGGCCCAGGGGACTTACCTATTTTCATACTTTCAAGAATTGCTAACACCTCCTCCTTATGTACCTCAATCCCGTTGAGTCTAAAAGCCCATATCTCAGTATTCCCCTCAACTACATTGACTTTTTCCCACAAATAATAATAATATCCTTTCTATAATAGGGTGACCAGAACTGTACAGAATGTTCCAAGTGTGGCCTTACCAATGTCTTGTACAATTTCAACAAGACATCCCAACTCCTGTATTCAATGTTCTGGCCAATGAAACCAAGCGTGCTGAATGCCTTCTTCACCACTCTGTCCACCTGTGATTCCACTTTCAAGGAGCTATCAGCCTGTACCCCTCAATCTCTGTTCTATAACATTCCCCAATGCCCTACCATTAACTGAGTAAATCGTGCCTTGGTTCAATCAACCAAAATGCATCATCTCGCATTTGTCTAAATTAAACTCCATTTGCCATGCATCAGCTCTCTGGCCCAATTGATCCAAGATCCCGCTGCAATCTTTGATAACCTTCTTCACAGTCCGCAATGCCACCAATCCTGGTGTCATCTGCAAACTTACTAGCCTCCTAAATTCTCATCCAAATCATTAATATAAATGACAAACAACAGCACCAATCTGAGGCACACCGCTGGTCACAGGCCACCAGTTTGAAAAGCAATCCTCTACAACTACCCTCTGTCTTCAGGTATCTAGCCAATTTTGTATCTTTTTAGATACCTCACCCTGGATCCCATGGGATTTAATCTAATGCAACAACCTACCATGCAGTACCTTGCCAAAGGTCTTGCTAAAATCCATGTAGACAACATCATCTACACTGCCCTCATCTACCTTCTTGGTTACTTCTTCAAAATACTCAATTAAATCTGAGAGACACAATTTTCCACTCACAAAGCCATGCTGACTGTCCCTAATCAGTCCTTGCTATCAGTGCTGTGCCTCAGGGATCAGTGTTGCGACTGCAATTATTTATGATTTACATAAATGATGTAGAGTTGGGGACAAAGAATAGTGTGTCAAAATTCACTGATATCACTAAGATGAGTTGCAGAGCAAGGTGTGCAATGGGCACTGAAAGGGGCAAAGGGATATAGATAGTCTAAGTGAGTGGGCGAGTGTCTGGCGGATGGAGTACAATGTTGGTAAATGTGAGGCCATCCATTTTGGTAGGAATAACAGCAAAATGGACTATTACTTAAATGTTAAAACAGTGCAGCATGCTGCTGCGCAGAAGGACCTGAGTGTCCTTGTGCAGGAATCGTAAAATGTTGGTTTGCAGGTGCAGCAGGTAATGAAGAAGGCAAATGGAGTTTTGTCCCTCATTGCTAGAGGGATGGAGTTTAAAAACTGAAGTTATGTTGCAGCTGTATAAGGTGCTGATGAGACCACACCTGGTGTCCTGTGTACAGTTTTGGTCTCCTTAATTGAGAAAGCACTGGAGGGAGTGCAGAGGAGATTCATTATTTATTCCAGGGTTGACTTATGAGGAGAGACTGAGTAGACTGGGGGTATACTCATTGGAATTTAAAAGAATGAGGGGAGATCTGATAGAAATATATAAGATTATGAAGGGAATAGATAAAATAGAAGCAGGGAAGTTGTTTCCACAGGCGGGTGAAACAAGAATTAGGGGGCATAGGCTCAAAATAAGGGGGAGCAGATTTAGGACTGAGTTGAAGAGGAACTTTTTCACGCAAAGGGTTATGAATCTGTGGAATTCCCTGCCCGGTGAAGCAGTTGAGGCTACCTCATTAAATGTTTTTAAGGCAAGGATAGATACATGTTTGGACAGTAAAGGAATTAAGGGCCATGGTGAGTGGGCAGGTAAGTGGAGCTGAGTCCATGAAAAGATCAGCCATGACCTTATTTAATGGCAAAGCAGGCTCGAGGGACCAGATAGCCCACTCCTGCTCCTTGTTCTTACGTCTTGTTGAAATTGTACAAGACATTGAAAAGGCCACACTTGGGACAGGTCTGGTCACCCTATTATAGAAAGGATATTATTAAACTAGAAAAAGTGCAGAAAAGATTTACTAGGATGCTAGCAGGACTTGATGGATTGAGTTATAAGGAAAGACTGATGTTGTACCTCTCCATTCTCAGATACTTTCGACCAGTTTGCTTTTACCCTGGTGCCCTTATTTGCAAGATGGATAAAGGACAAACACAATTAAAGGTTCAATAAGTTTATTAATAATAACACTACTAATCCTTAAATTACCCACATAAAACAAGAGAATACTCCAGATTCAAGTATACTACCCACAAAGATGGTTTGGTTAAACTGCAGGCTCAATTCTCTGAGTCCCTCTGACCTGTCGTCACGAAGGTGAGTCTCGATGGCAGCTTCTTCCTTCCTTCCTTCTCTGGTCAGTCTTCCAAATGGTCAAGGGTCGCCTCCTTCATCGAGCTTTGCTCCTGGTGTCTGAAAATGTGTTCCATTATCCCCTGTCTGCTTGCCTTTCCAGAAACTTCTCTGGGCCTGCAGCCAATGAGGTCCCAGGAGTGGGTTCCAATACCCAGCGGGTTTCTTGATGTCTGCCTGACAGGACACCAGGGTTCGTCCCCAGGTGTCCATCTCCATGCTATTGTTTACATGTAACCTGTTATCAGATTAAGCCAACTGCAGGAACTGCAGCTCAACCCCCTCTGAGCTATGAGGAGAGGCTGAATAAACTAGGCTTGTACTCATTAGAGTTTAGAAGAATGAGGGGAGATCTCATTGAGACGTATAAGATGATGAATGGGATGGATAGGATAGAGGTGGAGAGACTCTTCCCGCTCAGAAAGGACCGTAGGACTAGGGGGCACAGCCTCAAGATAAGGGGGGGGTGGTTTAGAACGGAGTTGAGGAAGAACTTCTTCACTCAAAGGGTGGTGAATCTCTGGAATTCTCTGCCCGTTGAAGTGGTGGAGACTACCTTGCTAAATATTTTTAAGACGCGGGTTGATGGGTTTTTGATAAGAGAGGGGATTAGGGGTTATGGGGAGAGGGCGGGAATGTGGAACTGAGCCACGACAGATCAGCCATGATCTTATTGAATGGCGGGGCAGGCTCGAGGGGCTAGATGGCCTACTCCTGCTCCTATTTCTTATGTTCTTATGTTCAACTCCGGTATCAGCCTAGTAAACTTCCTCTGCACTCCCTCCAAGGCCAAAATATCCTTGCGTAAGTGTGGCGACCAAAACTGCACACAGTACTCCAGGTGCGGCCTCACCAATGCCCTATACAGCCGCAGCAAGACCTCCCTACTTTTATATTCAATCCCCTTCGCTATGAAGGCCAGCATCCCATTCGCCTTCCTGACCACCTGCTGCACCTGCAGGCTGGGTTTTTGCGACTCATGCACAAGGACCCCGAGGTCCCTCTGCACCGTCGCATGCTGCAGTTTTTCGCCATGTAAGTAATAGTCCTTCCTACCATTATTCCAACCAAAGTGGACCACCTCACACTTGCCAACATTAAATTCCATTTGCCAGTTCCTGGCCCATTCGCCCAGCCTATCTATATCCTTCTGCAGACTCTCCACACCCTCCGCGCAATTTGCCGTTCCACCAATCTTGGTGTCATCAGCAAATTTCGACACCATACACTCGGTTCCCTCCTCCAGATCATCTATATAAATGGTAAATAGCTGAGGCCCCAGCACCGACCCCTGGGGCACTCCACTAGTCACCAACCACCAATCCGAATAGCACCCATTAACCCCCACTCTCTGCCTCCTATTTGACAACCAATCCTCTATCCACGCTAACACCCTACCCCCAACTCCATGCCCCCTTACCTTCTGCAATAACCTCTTGTAAGGTACCTTGTCAAACGCCTTCTGAAAATCAAGAAAGACCACATCCACCAGCTCTCCTCTATCCACTGCCCTAGACACATCCTCATAGAACTCCAATAAATTTGTCAGACACAACTTCCCCTTAACGAAACCGTGCTGCGTCTGCTCTATCAAGCAATTCCCCTCAAGATGCCTCGCAATTTCCTCCTTGATGACGGATTCTAACATTTTACCTACAACAAACGTTAAACTAACCGGCCTATAATTTCCTGCCTTTCGCCTGGCACCCTTCTTAAACAACAGCGTAACATTAGCCGTTTTCCAATCTTCCGGCATTTCCCCGGAATCCAGCGACGTTTGGAAAATAACCACCAAGGCATCCACTATCATCTCCACCATTTCTTTCAGAACTCTCGGATGCATTCCATCCGGTCCTGGGGACTTGTCCACAATCAGCCCCTCCAGTCTGTCGAGCACCACCTCTCTAGTAATAATAATGTCATTGAGACCCTCCAGTCCTACCACCTTTCCATCGCTAACACCCAGCAAATTATTCACGTCTTCCTCCGTGAAGACAGAAACAAAAAAGTTATTCAAGACCTCAGCCATTTCCCAATCCCCTACCACTAAGTCCCCCCTCTCATCCTCTAAGGGTCCAACGTTCACCCTAGCCAGCCTCTTCCTTTTTATATATTTATAAAAACTCTTGCTATCCTTTTTTATATTAAGCGCGAGCCCAGCTTCATAGTTTCTCCTACCCTTCTTTACCAACTTCTTTGTCAATCTTTGTTGACATTTAAACCTCTCCCAATCCTCTTCTCGCCCACTACTCTTAGCTACTCTAAACGCCTCCGCTTTTAATTTAACACTTTCCTTCACCTCCTTCGTTATCCACGGCTTATTACCTCTCCTCCTACGATCCTTTTTAACCATCGGAATAATTTTCTGCTAAGCACCAAGAAAGATCTCCTTAAAGATCCTCCACTGCTCCTCAGCAGACCTACCTTCCAACGCGCTCCCCCAGTCAACATTCGCCAATTCCTCTCTCATCCTACCGTGCTCCCCTCTCCTTCAATATCAACTAAACAAAGGATGTCACACACCCTGGACATTCTCTCTTTCACCTTCTTCCGTTGGGAAATAGATACAAAAGCCTGAGAACATGTACCAACCATGACAATAATAAATCAGATCAAAAAGATGTGGGGCGGAATTTTACAACCTCATTGTGCCTGTTTTGCGGTGGGAAAATTTTATAAAATCAGGTGTAAAGTAGCTCGTGGGAATTGCAGCCATTTTCATGCCCATTACCACTTTGCCACAGTAAAAAAATTAACACAATCAGAAGGCCGCCCAAAATGGGCAAGACGACAATTTATGTGTTTTTGCTTTCATCATAATGTCTTCTTGTAGCATCGCCTCCACTTCCTTCTGAAACGGCTCTGCTTTGAGAGGATTAAGCTAATAGGGGTGTTGTTTTATCAGAACAGCATTCCCTATGGCAGCATCATATACTATGGCATTAGACCTCTCCATTCTATTTCTAATAGGTCCTTATAGCACTGTAACAAGTCTTTCAGTTCAGGTCTCTGTTCCTGGGACAGATAACTCACTGTTCTATTCCATTCTTTAAGGATTTCTTCATTATTTAATTTATTCTGAGTCATATCAAAATCCACGTCATCAGGATTTGATTTCTCGCAGTAACTAATAACTGTTTTCCTGATATAGTACTGTATTAGCATGGTCACATGACTACTTTTTTTTCTATCTGGCATATTTACCAGATAATTCACTTGACTTAACTTCTTTTCAGTCTGATAGGGGTCCCTAAACGTTGTTTTGATGGGATCTCGTACCAATGATAATAGCACCAATACTTTATCCCCATGGGCAAATGTACAAATTTTAGATTTCTTATCTGTTTCTTGTTCCATTAGGTGCTGTGAAAACTTTGAATACTGTCTAGCAAATTCATCTACTCTATCTAATCTTTCTCTCACCTCAGATACATAATCCAACTGTGAGATCTCTGAACCTACCAACTTTTCCTTAATTAATTTTAAAGGCCCTCTTACTTCATGTCTGAATATCAACTCAAATGAAGTAAACTGAGTCGATTCAGTTGGAGCATCTCTAATAGAACATAATGTAAAGGGGATACCTTTATCCCAATCGGTTGGGTAATCCTGACAGTAAGTCCTCAACATGGTCTTTAGGGTCTGATGCCACCTTAGGATTCAAGATGGTACACACTCGATGTAAAGTGTCTGATGCCTAAACTATCCATGATGTCTTAAATAATTTGGCAGCAAATCGGACCCTTGGTCTGACTGAATCTCCTTGGGTAACCCACAATGGGTAAATAAAGCTAGCAACTCCTCTACAACTTTTTTTCCCTTGATATTCTGTAAAGGAATTGCATCTGGAAACCTGGTAGACACGTCCATTACAGTTAACAAATACTGGTTCCCACTTTTGGTTTTAGGGAGGGGACCCACACAGGTTCTTCAGATTTAGGAATTGGCATCAAAGCCGCTGGTTTTGTTGCTGCCAGTGGCTTTCCTACCATCCAACACGTATGACAGGTACAGCAAAATTCAACCACATCTTTATGTTATCCAGGCCAATAGAAATGCTTCTGTATCTTAGCCTGAGTCTTCCTCACTCCTAGGTGATGTCCTACAGGTAATCCGTGTGCTACCCATAATAATTCCTATCTGTATTCTACCAGCAACACAATCTCATGAACTTCTGCCCATTTCTTATCTGCATCAATCTGCCAAGGTCTCCATTTCCACCTTAAGATTTTATCCTGGTATACACTCTGATTTCTGTGTAGGCTTTATGATATAGATCCTTTAGTACCTCATCTTTCTGTTATAACTCCATTAATCTTTCAGACCTAAATACCTCTGCCTGATCCTCTACTTGCTTAGGTTTATCTTGTACCCTCTCACGATAGAGTTTCAGCTCCTTCATTTTTCTCTTTTGTCCTCCCTTCCTATTTTAACTCAAGGCTGTGGGATCTTGTCACCACACAGTCTGGAAAAATTCCAGGGGATTTTTCTTTTTAGTCCTCAGTTCCCTGGTTTTCTTCTGGCTTTTCCACTACAGTGAGCATCACCCCCATCTGTGATCAGCTGTATCATTTCCAAGGATAAACTATATTCCTGGAATAGCAAAGTTTTCTATCATTCCCACTGTCACGTTCCTAGTCTTGATTGGACTTTCCAGCCTGATCTTACACACGGAAACACGACTCCTCTCTCCATTTATTCCACAGATTACCACTGTCTTGGGCAATATTTCAGAAGGACTGCAATTATTTCCATCTCTTACTATTAGAGACAGACTGGCTCCTGTATCTCTCAATATTTTAGCTTCTTTACCTACTCCCCCTGCTCTACCTGAGTAAATCTTACCCACACAGGTGAAGTCTTTGAAAAGATCGAGTGCTGTCTTACTACAGTAAGAAGTCTCACAAGACCAGGTTAAAGTCCAACAGGTTTATTTGATAGCAAAATCCACTAGCTTTCAGAGCACTGCTGCTTTCTCAGGTGACAAACCTGAGGAAGGAGCAGCGCTCCAAAAGCTAGTGGATTTTGCTACCAAATAAACCTGTTGGACATTAGCCTGGTGATGTGAGACTTCTTACTGTGTTTACCCCAGTCCAATGCCAGCATCTCCACATCATAATAAAGAGTGGACAAGGCAAGGGAGCTGCAAAGAGGCAGACTTCTCAAAGAACCAGTTATAAGATGGATAACCAGGGAACTGGGGCATAAAAAATGTTTTGAGAAGGCTGAGATTAAGAGAATAGGCTCCAAGGTATTGTTCAGGAGAATTCAGGGAGAGAAGCAGACAAAATGATGTAAGAGAAAGAGACAGTTGCAGGAACCAGAATTAAAGTGGGAAAGCAGACTTCAGAGGTAAATCAAAAGTTGGATGTCACTTTATTAGAGTCTAGGAATCAAGAGTTAAAGCAATTGTAAACAGTTTATACAACAGCTAAGACAAAGAAATCTTGAAGGGGAAGCTGTGAAACGTGGACACTAGAGTCTTTGTTAAAAGTGGAGCAGAAGCTTTGTTTGAAAGAGTCATTTGGAAAACTCGGACTGGAATTTGGAATGCAAACCGTGAATGGAAAGTATTATTGCGAAAGAAGATTTTAGGTGTGTTTTTGTGAGTGGAATTATTAAAGGGTCATGTGACAATCATCTGACATGGTGTTTGGGAAAAAGCCACAAACACTAGTTTGGGTTCAGAGCAGAGAGTGTTTTGACACAATGCTTAAAGGGACTTTGTGTTATTGAGACTATTGTAGTTTAACATGTGCCTTGTTATCCATGTTAACCTTAAAATATGTGTGTATTTGTTAATCCAAGGGGGCAGTAAACAAGATTTGTATCATAATCCAACTTTGTATGTTTAAAAAATGTTTCTTGTTAAAACTAATTCACAGGTAACTCTGTTCATGCACATTTTCAAAAAAAAGTAAAAGTTACGGTCTCTTAAGCCAGGGTTGCATTTTGGGATCTTCCCATTTAGCATCCCTGCTGGCCAAAGGTGGGTTACCCATCCCAGCTCAAACCCTGCTGGGAGGATATGGAAAGTCCTGCTCATCAAGTTCAACAACTTTAGATCATGATCTCTTTCTCCACCTTGTTCTATGGTAGGGTTTTTCTGACTCACAAATGGACTTTTAGTTCCTCTCCAAATTTTCCAGTCCCCCTGTGAGGGAACTGGAATATCTAGGCCTGTGTTTTGTTGGATTGATCTTGTCTTGTTTGTTTCTTTATCCTTTTATCTTGCATTCAGATGGTTTTTATATATAAACTCAGGCATCATGTGGACACAAACTTTGTTTCTTTACTATATCCATCACCTCTCTCTTTGGCTATTGCAACATGAAATCTTATATTGTTTAATCTTCTCTGGCCTCCACCCAATCACAAACCTTCTCCTTTGATCTTTCTGCTCCCTTCCCTTCCTCCTGCCTAAAAACAGGTCATCAATTTGAAACATTAGCTCTGTTTCTCCCCCCCCAGATGTTCCCGGATCTGCTGAGTTTTTGCAGCTGTTTTTGTTTGTATTTCAGATTTCCAGCAATGGCAGAATTTTGCTTTTGAGTCATCATTGAAATTAATGGACTAAAAATCATGGGTTGTTCAATCTCCTGAGATACCCTGCAGAGAACATCCCACAGTCCACGAGCACAAAGTCAGAACATTTACCTCACTATGGGCCTGAGAATAATGAAGGCAGATAGTTGGTGAACAAACTCCTGTCTCCGGTAAGGAAATTGTAACAACTAGAGGACTGAATCTTAGCATTTAAAATAAGCCAATTAATGAGCATGGATTGAAGATGTACTGTCTCAAATAGTTTGGGCCCTGATTCAATTAAAATTTTTAAGAAGGGAGATGCAGCAGTAAGAGTTTAAGGAGAAATGGACTAAAGACGCAGAACTGGGATTACAGAGATAAAGAGTGGCTTGCTCACTCACTGGAAGGAGGCCTGATAAACTGTCCCATTCCACTGTACCAAACCTTGAATGTGACATACAGAGCATGGCAATATTTATCACAGGATGTTTCTTTATCTTCTAAAGAGAATGAACATTGTCCCTTGACTAACAGGAAGTTTTATTGCGATAAATGAAGAAATTGCAGGTTTTGATCAAGGTATCTAGTTTTTTTGTGGCTGTTTGAAAGTGACAGAATGTGTGTAAAAATAAATAGCAATCAAATTGTAATGAATGGATAAGAAGGCAGCTTGTAGAAAGAGGTCAGGCTGAACTGTATCGTCAATGACTCACCCACAGCTAATTAGCTGATGTTCTCAGAATATTTGTGGAAATGCAGGTTGTTGGGGTACTGAAGTCTGGTTCATTTTAAAAGGTTCCATCATCCAAATCAGCTCCACATCTCATTGAAGTTACAGCAACCTGCATCTCAGTGCCACTTTCTTCATTCATTAACGAAGATTTCCTCGATGTTCCCATATGTTCCCACTGTATGGGAGCATTGAGGAATCAGCCCAGCAACAAAACTGAAGGTCTACAGCGCCGCGGTACTCACTACCCTCCTGTATGCCTATGAAACATGGACTGTGTATCAAAGGCTTGCAAGACAGCTCAATCATTTCCATATGACTTGTCTTTGCAGAATATTATGCATCAGATGGCAAGACGAAATACCAGACACTGAAGTTCTCTCTAGAGCAAGTCTACTATCAGTCCACACACTGCTGATGAGAGCGCAGACCCGGTGGGCAGGTCATGTCATCCGTATGTCAGACAAGCGCATACCCAAGCAGCTCCTTTTTGGGGAACTCTCTGCTGGAAGATGCTCGCATGGAGGGTGGAAGAAATGTTTCAAAGCTACACTCAAGGCCTCCCTGAAGTCGCTTGACATTGACACGACCACCTGGGAAACGCTGGCACAAAACCGCCCTACCTGGTACTGTCTCATCCACAAAGGCTGTCAAGCTTACGAAGCAAGGTGTATTGCTGAAGTACAACTTAAGCGCGAGCTGTGCAAGTCCAGAGCCACCAGCACAACAACTACAGTGTCTACACAAGTCTGTCCAACATATACCAGGACAGACCGAATTGGCCTGATCAGTCATCTTCGGACACACCGGAACCAGCCTCAAAATGACTAATGGTGTCGAGGTCCTCATCGATGACGATGGACAAACAACAACAATAAAGATTTAATTACTCCAGTTAAAGCCCACAATGCTGTCCCAAAATTCTGAATGAACTGGTATTTCATATATTAATGCTTCAGCCCGCACTGATTTGAAAGGCATCTGCAATCTAGTTGATGATATTAGAGATAATTCATTTCTGTCTTTGAAATTATTTTCTGATTCTGAAATGGCTGAGTGTGGTTTAATCCATCTTGTTTTTACAGGCTGTATGTTGTTGGAATTCTCCCAATCAGGAACTGTCTCTGTCACAACTTCAGAAAAATAAAATGAATGGAGTTAGATATTGCAGGTTAAACTGACCCTCTGAGACTGCTGGGGTGAGATCCCTCTCACTGCCTGTGTGGCCACTACTGAATGTGTTTTTGACCCCTTTGAGGAACTGCTTGAATCCAGAGCAAGAACTTCTACTAAATTTTACCACAACATGTCTGTAGACCTAGTGATCACATGATGAAGCAACTACAGAAGAAGCCTTTCTTGTTGGTAATTCTGGGAACCTACAGCATTCTACACGGTGTCAGGAGTTGGCAGAATGACATACAGACTTCACTACATCGATTCACTCGTCTTAATGAAAATATTGTGGATAGTTGGGAGAAGTTCCTGAAGCAGTGGCATATTCACTGTGGTGCTGCACTGCCTGGCAATCAAAAAAGATACTTATCGTGAGGCCATCGAAAATGGACAGAGGAGGAAAAAGACTCTGAGATAATCCAGAAACAATTCAAGAACATTCGTCTCCCCAAAAAAAACATAATCCTTGATAGGCTGGTGTTCGAATCAATGTATTAAAGAGTAGATGAATCAATACAACCTTATATGGTCACCCTAAAATTTATTGCTTGTTTAGAACTCTCACTGAAGAGCTGATCAGGGATCAAGTAGTTTGTGGAATATTTTCCGATTTGGTCCACAAGCAGCTGCTGCACAAAAAAGACTTAATGTTACCAACAGCCATCAATACCTGTATCTGAACAAACACTCAAAACAAAGCAGAGAGTTTAGACTGGAAACTGGCATATTCACAGAATCACAGAACCTAGAGTGAATCCATTGAGTTTGTACCAATACCGAAACAGCATCTTACCCAGGCCCACACTCTAGAGATAACAACATATAGAGACCTCTTCAACAGCATTGGTAAGCTACCAGGTGTTAAACCACACGAGACTCAATGATTTGGTATCACCAACTGTCTGTGCTTTGAGAACAGTCCCAGCAACAACGAGCAGAAAGTAGCCAATGAGCTGCATCGGATGAAGACACTGGATGTTGTAGCCCCATAGACAAGGCGACAGAATGGCTTTCAGCAGTGGTGGCCACAGTAAAGAAAGATGGCACAGTCAGATTTACATTGAGCCAGTTCACTTGAACAAAGCACTGTACCCTGTGAAGTCATTAGAACAGGTGATAGCAGACATGCCCAATGGTAGACTGTTCAACATCCTCCATGTGAAATGTGGGATCTTGCATATCCTGTTAGATGAAGAATCTTCAAAATTAACAACATTCATGTCTCCAATAGGTAGTTCTTGTCTTTTTCATTTGCCCTAGCAGAGGTATGTGGAGAAACTTATTGCAGGTCAAACTTGTGAGGTCATCCTTGATGAGGTTCTGGTTTGGGGTCGTACTTTACAAGAAGATAATGCAAGTCCTCGTCTTGTTCTTGACAGAATCAGGAGCATCCAGCTGGAGCTTAACTCTGAAAAATACAGATTCAGGATTAGCCAGGTTCCTTATGTGGGTCATTTACTCACAGCCGATGGTGTGAAGCCAGATACAGACAAGGCAATGGCTTTACGGCAAATGGCTATTCCAGTGGATAAGCAGGCTTTATAGTGCTTCCTCCGTGTGATAAATGATCTTTCTAAGGTCACTGGATCTTACCGTCAGCTTCTCCACAGGATGTTGAATGGTGTTGGCAACAGCACCACACAGTGACCTTCACCAGACTCAAACAGACACCCACATGCCCCCCAAACTACAACACACCTGTACTTATATCAGCAGAGCCCTCCCAGCACAGTCTGTATCCAGACCAATAGCCTTTGCTTTAACAGTGCTCCCTGACACTAAGACTCATTACGTTCAGGTCGAAAAGGAACTCCTCGCTCTAGTCTTCACCTGACAGAAATTTCATGTCTTCATTTATGATCATTCTGTAATGATTGAACTGGAGCATCAGCCTCTCAGAACTGCCTAATAATCCTCTTCACACTGCGTCTATTCGGCTGTGATGTGTGATACTAAAACCGTAACCTTACAATCCCAGCATCATCTACAAACATGGTAAGGAGCTGTGCTTTCCAGAGTCTCCTGCCCCACCATAGAGCAGGTAGATGGTGAGGAAGACATGGACATCATGACAATACAGGTGGTGTCCTCTCGTAGAATCCAGGAACTCAAAGATGTCTCTCACAGGCAGACATCACATTAAACAATTGCACAACATCATCCTGAGGGGCTGGTCAGAATCCTCAAGGGGGCTGCTTCACAAGGTTCTTCACCATCAGAGATGAACTGACCGTGCAGGATGGACAGATACTGCATGGCCAGTGATTCATCATTCCCAACGCTCTTCAGAGTTATCACACATAACAGCTTCACCAGGGGCACCTTGGGTTCGCACCTCACCGAGATGGAGAGGAAAATCTCCATATGTGCACCGAGCAATGCACTCAGACTGGACCAAGCAGAAAAACGACTGCATCTCTGTGAGGTCCCTGCTCTCCCTCACTCACAGCAGCTGACATCTTCAAATGGAAGATAAACAGTACTTAATCTTCGTCGATTCATATTCTGGGTGGATTGAGCTTCACTACATGCCAATCAGGATGAATGAAACACCCATCATCAAACTCAAGAGATACTTCAGCACACACAGTGTCCAGCAGACACTCGTAACGGACAACACTAGCCAATTTGTCCCCATTGAATTTAGAAACTGCACAAACACACGACATTCACTCCCTCCACCATCGACATGCAATGACAGCATGTGTGCCAGCTATAAGATGCACTGCAGGAGCTCACCAAAGCTCCTTCAATAGCAGCTTCTAAACCCAGGTCCACCAGTACCTGGAAGGACAAGAGCAGCAGATACCTGGGAACACCACCTGGAGGTTCCACTCCAAGTCACTCACCATCCTGGAAATCGCTCCCTGTACTTGAATGGCCAGTTAAATCAATTTTTCAAATGTATATTTACAAATTGAATTAACTGACATGGCCAAGGAATTACTCACTATTCTTACACAGAAAGGGCTGCACTCGTATGAAAGGTCAGCATTTGGGGTGATTACTGCTTCCACAGTGTTCCGGATCAGCATGGATCAGATACAAAGCAGAGAATGTGCTTATTCTGAGGTGACATTTTAATTAGCAGTAAGACAGACAGAGGCGCATTGTAAATTGGAACAAAGCGAAAAAACGTCAGTGTTGCTTCATGGTGTCAGGTGTCACCAAATGGTTAGTGAAGGTGAAAGCCAATGCAGAAGGTCGAGGGGATTTCAAAAGCAAAGAGATTAGGGAACAAAGAAGAACTTGAAAGGTTTGCAGGGACTGAGATGGTTCCTGATGTAGCGAATATACTCACTGCTGAAAGGTGGATAGGTGATAAGTGCTGTATGGAATGTCAGGAAGCAGATGCAGGAATGAAGAAAGTTCTGATTACTGATACTGTTTTGAGCCATTATGGTTGGAGAAAACGACTGGTTTGAGTGTGCAATGCCTCACCACAGGGGATGGTGTAGTTTTATTCCACACAATGAAAGATATGGGTGAAGCTGGTACCAAATGCTTCACGTACTTTAACAAAGTCAGAATAAAATGACTCCCAAATTGAGAAGGAGACATTCGGGATTATATATGATGCTAAAGGCTCCATAAATACCCCGTATAGGAATATGTTCACATTGTTAACTGACCACTATAGTACAATCCCTAGTAGCAGCATGTCTTCAGAGATGGGTGTTGATTTTAATTTCTCTTTAGTATGATATTCAATATAAAGAATTGATTCAAAAACACACATCTTGTCAAAGTTTTCCGTCCTGCACTCATTGGGACAATTCACAAAAAAGCCAATATAAAGGGAACAACAATTTATACTTCACGAGAAGAGAATGTTGATTGGTTAACAAGTGGACTCTGATTGGTAGAGGTCTTGCCATAGAGAAAACATCAATTTATTGTCAAGCTTTATTCAAATTCAGAATGGTAGGTTGATTCAGATTGGTCAAGGCACTGCCCTGAGGAATGAACCAGAGAATGAGTGCCACCTATTTTGTTCAGTTGAAACAGACGGAATATGAGTATATGTTTTTTTTATTTCAGGAAGCATGGTTGCCTGGTTAATTTATCATCTGTCTTATTCTCTGATGCCACCTGCTCTTAGTCTGTTATTGTTGCTGATCCAGAGAGTCACAGACCCAGAATCAAACTCAGAGACAGGAGCAATGTATGAAACTGGGCACTAACAGCTCAGTCTATCAGTGGGACATTATACAGAACAGTCTCCCACACAGAAATAGGGCAGGATTCCAGTGGCACTCACTGGACACCCATCAGAGCTTAGAACTGACCTGTTAGTTGTGGACTTGCTTAGATCTATCACTTGCCGCTTTTGTTGTTTGGCACTCAAGTCAGTTAGAGTCAGGGAGTTAGAAGGGCAAAAAGGGGTCATGAAATGTCCTTGGCAGACAGGATTAAGGAGAATCCTAAGGCATTTTATTCATATGTTAGGAACAAGAGGGTTGTCAGGGAAAGAATCGGACCTCTCAGGGACAAAGGAGGGGAATTATGCTTAGAACCCAAGGAAGTAGGGGAGATCCTAAATGAATACTTTGCATCAGTATTCACAAAGGAGAGGGATGTGTTGACTGGGAGTGTCTCAGAGAGAAGTGTTGACCTGTTAGAAAAAATCTCAATTACAAGGGAGGAAGTGTTAGGTTTTTTAGGAAACATTAAGACAGACAAATCCCCAGGGCCTGATGACATCTATCCCAGACTGCTCAGGGAGACAAGATGAAATTTCTGGGCCTCTGACAAAAATCTTTGTCTCTTCACTGTACACAGGTGAGGTCCCAGAGGATTGGAGGTAGCGAATGTGGTCTCATTATTTACGAAGGGTAGCAAGGATAACCCGGGTAATTATAGGCCAGTGAGCTTGACGTCTGTGGTAGGGAAATTGTTGGAGAAAATTCTTAGAGATAGGATATATGCACATTTAGAACTGAATAATCTCATTAGCGATAGACAGCATGGTTTTGTACGAGGGAGGTCATGCCTCACAAATTTGGTGGAGTTTTTTGAGGAGGTGACAAAAACGATTTACGAGGGAAGGGCCGTGGATGTCGTCTATATGGATTTTAGTAAAGCGTTTGACAAAGTCCCTCATGGCAGGCTGGTGCAAAAAGTTAAATCTCACGGGATAGAAGGTGAGCTAGCTAGATGGGTGGAGAACTGACTTGGTCATAGAAGACAGAGGGTAGCAGTGGAGGGGTCTTTTTCCAGCTGGAGGCCTGTGACCAGTGGTGTTCCGCAGGGCTCTGTACTGGGACCTCTGCTGTTTGTGATATATGTAAATGGTTTGGAAGAAGACGTAGCTGGTGTGATCGGTAAGTTTGCGGATGACACAAAGATGGCTGGACTTACAGATAGTGATGAACATTGTCAGAGAATACAGCAGGATATAGATAGGCTGGAAAATTGGGCAGAGAAATGGCAGATGGAATTTAATCCAGATAAATGCAAAGTGATTTATTTCGATAGAACTAATATAGGGGGGAGTTATACAATAAATGGCAGAACCATCAGGAGTATAGACACACAGAGAGACCTGGGGGTGCAAGTCCACAAATCCTTAAAGGTGGCAGCACAGGTGGAGAGGGTGGTGAAGAAGGCATATGGCTTGCTTGCCTTTATTGGACGGGGCATAGAGTATAAAAGTTGGCATGTGATGTTGCAGCTGTATAGAACGTTGGTTAGGCCACATTTGGAGTACTGCGTCCAGTTCTGGTCGCCATGCTACCAGAAGGACGTGGAGGCTTTGGAGAGAGTACAGAAAAGGTTTACCAGGATGTTGCCTGGTATGGAGGGTCTTAGCTATGAGGAGAGATTGGGTAAACTGGGGTTGTTCTCCCTAGAAAGACAGAGAATGAGGGGAGACCTAATAGAGGTGTACAAAGTTATGAAGGGCATAGATAGGGTGAACAGTGGGAAGCTTTTTCCCAGGTTGGAGGTGAGGAACACCAGGTGTCACAGGTTCAGGGTGAAGGGAGCGAGATTCAACATAGATGTCAGGGGGACGTATTTTACACAGAGGGTGGTGGGGGCCTGGAATGCGCTGCCAAGCAAGGTGGTGAAGGCAGACACGCTGGGATTGTTTAACACTCGTTTAAGAGTGGTCTAGTTGGGTGCATGAGCGGTGCAGGCTTGGGAGGGCCGAAGGGCCTGTTCCTGTGCTGTATTGTTCTTTGTTCTAGTCCTGTGTTTAGCTTCACCAAGTTGACACCTTATTTTTAGGTGTGCCTGGTACTGTCCTGGCATGCTCTCCTGCACTCTTCATTCAACCAGGTTTGATTCCCTGTCTTGGTGGGAATGGTTGAGTGGAGGATATGCCATGCCATGAGATTACAGAATGTGCTGGAGTACAATTCTGCTTCTGTTTGACCCACAGCGCCTCATAGGTGGCCAGTCTTGAGTTGCTAGATCTGTTTGAAGTCTGTCCTATTTAGCATGGTGACTGTGCTACACAACATGATGGAGGGTATCCTCAATGTGAAGGCTGGACTTTATCTCCACAGAGACAGTGTGATGGTCGCTCCCACCGATACTATCATGGACAGATGTATCTGTAGCCAGCAGGTTGGTGAGGATGAGGTCCAGTATGATTTTCCCTCTTGTTGGTTCCCTCACCACCTGCTGCAGACCCAGTCTAGCAGCAATGTCCTTTAGACCTACGACGGTATGTGGTAATCA
This sequence comes from Carcharhinus amblyrhynchos, assembly GCF_965287045.1. Lineage (NCBI taxonomy): Eukaryota > Metazoa > Chordata > Chondrichthyes > Carcharhiniformes > Carcharhinidae > Carcharhinus > Carcharhinus amblyrhynchos. Next base: position 824,935 of record NC_137339.1, read on the forward strand.
GCAGGAGGTTTCCTTGTCCATGTTTGACCTGGTGCCATGAGACTTCATGGGGTCCAGAATCAATGTTAAGGACTCCCAGGGCATCTCCCTCCCAACTGTATCCCACTGCGCTGCCATCTCTGCTGGATCTGTCCTGCCAGTGAGACAGAACATAGCCAGGGATGGTGATGGTGTTGTCAGCGACATTATCTGTAAGGTCTGATTCTGGAAGAATGACTTTGTCAAGCAGTTGCTTGATTAATCTGAGACAGATCTCCCAGTTTTGAACACAAGCGCCCAGATGTTAGTGAGGAGGACTTTGCAGAGTGGACAGAGCTGGGTGTCCTGTTGTTGTTTCTGGTCCCTAGGTTAATGCCACATGGTCTGTCTGGTTTCATTCTTTTCTTATTGACTTTGTAGTAGTTATCCCTTTGCCAGGCCCTTTTAGAGGGCATTTAAGAGTTAACCATATTGCTGTGGATCTGTAGTCTGTTAGGGAAACAAAGGTAGTTTTAAAGAATCTATATTTGTATTGGTAAATTTTAGAAATAAGGTATCGTTTTAACAGAGTTTAATTCAATGTTGCTGCATAAAGAAGTCTTAGACCTGTAGTTAGATTGATGCTGGACAAAGGTGTTTGTATGTGTGGGGATTTGTTCAATTCAGCCTGTGCTTCTATTGTGCTTAGAGAGGGTTATAATGTGAAGAGTAAATAAACTCGCTGCTGGAGGCCCTATGAAGGTAGAAATGCTATTGAGCTGAGTTTTAACTGCTTTTGTTGGCAGTTGGAGAGGATAACGGAAGTGAACATGTCTCAACTGTCAGGAGAAGTTGGACAGGAGCTGCAAAGAGGCAGAAAATCAGGACAGAACAGATTGAATTTAAGAGAACACAGATCCAGAAACTGAACAGGATGTTGTTCAGAGGAGAACTCAAGAGAAACACAGTCAAGATGTTTGACTGAAAGATACAGCTGCAGTAACCAAAGCTAAAGTGGGCAAGCAGACATCAGAGGTAAATCAAAAATTTGATACCATTTTAATAGAACCTAGCAACCAAGACTTAAAACAATTGTGAATAGTTTTATAAAACAGGAAAGACAAATGAATCCTGAAGGGGGAATTGTAAGACCTGAATGCTGGATTGTTTTATTAAAAGTGGAATGGAAACTTTGACAGAATAGGTTGGAAAACCTGGACTGGATTTCCTGAACTGGATTCCAAAATACAGGCCACTGATGAAAAACATTATTGTGAAAGAAGATTTTAAAGCAAGTTTTTGAGGGGCGGGGAGGAGTTTGGAAACTCTCATGTGACAATCATCTGGGAAGATTCTGGGGAGAAAACCACAGATATTCGCTTGAGGTTCAGAGTGGCGAGTGTATTTGACCACAGCTAACTCATGTATTAAAGGGGACTTTGTGTCACTGAGAACTTTGTAGCTTAAGATGTATTTTGTAATCCATGTTAATTTTAAAGCCTGTGTGTATTAGTGAAGCTAAGAGGGGAGTAAAGGAGCACTATCCAACTTGTTATCTTTCATAAATGCTTTTTTTCTTGTTGTTAAAACTAATTAACAGTCCTGGGGCTGTGTTCCTCCACATTTTCTGAAATAAAGAATCTTCTCATCCAGTTATAACATCAACTGGAATGTCACAGAAATGGGGGCTCTTGCAGAATTTCAAAACATGGAGAAAGGGTTACTAGATGCTGATTAGTAACATTTTGTTGGAATATTTTGAAACACAGAAAGCAAGTTTCCGAATGTTGAAGAATAAAACTTGTTATGGGATTTATTGGTAAAAGGTGGGATCTATGAATCGATAAAAAAAGGTAATTGGGCTACTGAGGTAATGGACATAGGAGCTGGAGTTACTGTGAGGTATATTGTGCAGGTTAGAATCTGAAATCACATTAGAAATTGCTAAGGCTTTTCTTAGAATGGAAGATGTAACTCTGAGAGGTTTACAGAAGGTAACCAAGAGTCAGTGAACTAATTGCCAGGTAAACTAGAAATAGGGTTACCTGTAGCAGTAAGGAAAGGTGTCATCATTGATAACATAGTGAAACTTTTAAAATTACAAAAGTTGTCAGATCAACCAAGTTCTTCAAAAAGTGAGGCAATTGAATTAGGTAAAATTGGATGAAATTCAATTACAAATGAAACAATTAGATATGCAGCAGAAAGAAAAAGAGAAATACAAGTCTAAAGTTTATTCATTAGTGTCACATGTAGGCATCATATTAGCAAACTAAAGCCATTATTGTGAAAATTCCTAGTTGCCACAATCTGACGTCTGTTTGGGTACACTGAGGGAGAATTTAACATGGCCAATCCACCTAACCAGCGCATCTTTCATACCGTGGGAGGAAACCAGAGCACCTGGAGAAAACCCACGCATACACTGGGAGAATGTGCAAAATCCACACAGACAGTGACCCAAGCTGGGAATTGAACCTGGGTCCTTGGCACTGGGTCTGTGCCACCATGCCACACTAAAAGTGAAATGCAGGAAATGGAAAAAGAAAGTGAAAGAGAGAGAGCTTTCCAAAGAGAATAGGAAATGTGGAATGTTTCTTCAGAAGGAACTCTTCAAAATGCAGCTAATGAAACAACAACAAAACTTACTCCAACTTATAAATCAAAGAAAGGGTTTAATAAAGAAACATCATTACTCCAAACTTGAGGCCTTGCCCTGGGCCACTCCAAGCTTCCCACAATTTTACGTAGTTCCTTATTTATAATGAATCAGTTGGTCAGCTGACTATTACATCACTCTGTAATTGGTTTCATGTTTTACTGGGTCAGCTGACCCTTATATCTTGTTCTCATTGGTCACATTACATCCAATACAAATTTATCACTGGTTCCATTGTAACACGGAAGAGGAATGGCCGAAAGAGAAAAGGAGAAAGAGAGAATTGCAGCTTAAATGCTGAAGGTTAAAAAGAGATACCACAGCAGGTTGAGGAAGGAAGTAGTTCTCGACAAAAACCTAGCAGGGAAATGTTTACATTTATAAAAACACTTCTAAAATTTGAGGAAAATGATGTGGAAGCATTCTTCATTTCTTTTGACAGTTAAACAGATGAAATGGCCAAAAGCAATTTTGACATTTTTACATAGTCTGATAGGTAGAATTAGTGAGGTGTATGCAGTATTGCTGGAAGAGGTATCTGTATAATTATATTATAGTAAAAGAAGCTATCCTTAATACATATGAGCTGGTTGTGGAAACATACAGACAGAAATTTTGAAACACGAGAAAACATAGAACATAGAACATTACAGCACAGAACAGGCCCTTCGGCCCACGATGTTGCGCTGACCAGTTAAAAAACAATGACCCTCTAACCTAAACCAATCCCTTTTCATCCATAAACCTATCCACGGATCTCTTAAACGCCCCCAAACTAGGCGCATTTACAACTGCAGCAGGCAGGGCATTCCAATCCCTCACCACCCTCTGGGTAAAGAACCTACCCCTGACATCCGTCCTATATCTACCCCCCCTTAATTTAAAGCCATGCCCCCTCGTGCTAGCTTTCTCCATCCGAGGAAAAAGGCTATCACTATCCACCCTATCTAAACCTCTAATCATCTTATATGTTTCAATAAGATCCCCTCTTAGCCGCCTTCTTTGTAGCGAAAACAACCCCAAATCCCTCAGTCTCTCCTCATAGGACCTCCCCTCCATACCAGGCAACATCCTGGTAAACCTCCTCTGCACCCTCTCCAAAGCCTCCACATCCTTCCTATAATGTGGGGACCAGAACTGCACACAATACTCCAAGTGCGGCCGCACCAGAGTTGTGTACAGTTGCAACATGACGCTGCGACTCCTAAATTCAATCCCCCTACCAATAAACACCAAGACACCGTATGCCTTCTTAACAACCTTATCTACTTGATTCCCAACTTTCAGGGATCTATGTACACATACACCTAGATCCCTCTGTTCATCCACACTATTCAGAGTCCTCCTGTTAGCCCTATACTCGACACATCTGTTATTCCTACCAAAGTGAATTACCTCACACTTCTCCGCATTAAACTCCATCCGCCACCTCTCAGCCCAGCTCTGCAACCTGTCTAAGTCTCCCTGCAAACTATGACACCCTTCCTCACAATCTACCACACCCCCGACTTTGGTGTCATCAGCAAATTTACTAATCCACCCAACTATACCCTCATCCAGATCATTAATAAAAATTACAAACAGCAGTGGCCCCAAAACAGATCCCTGAGGCACACCACTCGAAACCGAACTCCATGACGAATATTTACCATCAACCACCACCCTGTGTGCAGTTTTGGGCGCCGCACCTGCGCAAAGATATTTTGGCCTTGGAGGGAGTGCAGAGGAGGTTTACTAGGCTGATACCGGAGTTGAGGGGGTTGAGCTATGAGGAGAGGCTGAATAAACTGGGCTTGTACTCGTTAGAGTTTAGAAGAATGAGGGGAGATCTCATTGAGACATGTAAGATGATGAATGGGATGGATAGGATAGAGGTGGAGAGACTCTTCCCGCTCAAAAAAGACAGTAGGACTAGGGGGCACAGCCTCAAGATAAAAGGGGGGCGGTTTAGAACGGAGTTGAGGAGGAACTTCTTCACTCAAAGGGTGGTGAATCTCTGGAATTCTCTGCCCGTTGAAGTGGTGGAGGCTGCCTCGCTAAATATTTTTAAGACGCGGGTTGATGGGTTTTTGATAAGAGAGGGGATTAAGGGTTATGGGGAGAAAGCGGGAAAGTGGAACTGAGCAGCGACAGATCAGCCATGATCTTATTGAATGGCGGGGCAGGCTCGAAGGGCTAGATGGCCTACTCCTGCTCCTATTTCTTATGTTCTTATGTTCTTATGTCTCCTATCTGCTAGCCAATTCCTGATCCAATTTCCTAGATTACCCTCAATCCCATACATCTGCATTTTCTGCAGAAGCCTACCATGGTGAACCTTATCAAACACCTTACTAAAATCCATATATACCACGTCAACTGCCTTACCCCCATCCACCTCTTTGGTCACTTTCTCAAAAAACTCAATAAGGTTAGTAAGGCATGACCTACCCGCTACAAAACCATGCTGACTATCTCCAATCAATTCATTACTCTCCAAATAACTATAAATCCTATCCCTAATAATTTTTTCTAAAACCTTGCCCACAACAGAAGTAAGACTCACCGGTCTATAATTCCCGGGGAAGTCTCTGTTCCCCTTCTTAAACAATGGGACAACATTCGCTATCCTCCAATCTTCCGGTACTATACCTGAGACCAACGACGACCTGAAGATCAGAGCCAGAGGCTCTGCAATCACCTCTCTTGCCTCCCAGAGAATCCTAGGGTAAATCCCGTCCGGACCAGGGGACTTATCTATTTTCAAACCCTCAAGAATATCCAGCACATCCCCCTTATCAACTGCAATACTGTCTAGTTTACACCCCTGCAACCCAGTGTCCTCCTCAGCTATATTCTTGTCCCCCTGCGTGAACACCGAAGAGAAATATTGGTTCAATGCCTCTCCAATCTCTTCCGGTTCCACACACAACTTCCCTCTGCTGTTTGTAACTGGCCCTAATCTTGCCCTAACCAACCTTCTGTTCTTGACATACCTATAGAACGCCTTAGGATTCTCCTTAATCCTATCAGCCAAAGTCTTCTCATGTCCTCTTTTAGCCCTTCTTAACTCACTCTTCAACTCCCTCCTAGCCAATCTAAAGCTTTCTAGTGCACTACCTGAGCCCTCAAGTCTCATCCGAACATAAGCCTCCTTTTTCTTTTTAACCAACGAATCACCTTTTTTAGTGCACCACGGTTCCCTAGATCTACCAATTCCTCCTTGCCTGACAGGGACATACATATCAAGGACTCGCAGTAGCTGCTCCTTGAAAAAACTCCACATTTCGGACGTTCCCAGTCCCTGTAATCTCCTAGTCTAACCTATGCTTCCTAATTCTCTCCTAATACAGCCGAGACAAACACATACTGGGAGGATGAAGCAAGATAATTTTGACCATTGGATATGGGCTTTAAAGGTGGAAAAAAGATATATAGCTCTTACACAGGTGATTCTTATAGAAGAATTTAAAGATTCACTTCCTTTGGTTATTACAACACTTGTTGAGGAACAAAAACTTTAAAACGGCTGGATAGGCAGCAGTATTAGCTGTTTATGAATGATCCATGGATCCAAATCAATTTTCCCTCATCCTTGAAGATATGAGAAGGATAGAAAGTGGGAAAGAGAAAAGAAAAAAGTCAGTGAGGAGATAGAACCGTTGGGAATGGTCAGGAAATTTCACCTCAGATCAAAAGGGAAAGTGCCAAATGTGGAAGTGGCATTTGGAGGCCCAAGTGTTTCCATTGTAACAAAATGGAGCACATGCAGGCTGAATTGTTGGAAATTAAATTGAAAACCATTGCTGTAGTAGGAAAGGAAGCAGCTGGAAAGGAAATGGCCGCGAAAACTGTATCAGTGGCTTAGGTGAAGCATGCTCTTCAGAATCAATCAGAAAAGAGGATGGATCTCAGGAGCACAGTACTGGGGGTTCTAGATGCTTTATTTCAAAGGGAGAAGTATTCCCTATTCTCTTATTTGTCTAACAAAATAAGTAAATAAATTAAAATTTTGAGAATTTCAGATCAATCATTAGTGGTAGCTGATGAGACAGTCTGAATTCCAGAAAGTTTTATAAAGGAACAACAAAGGATATTAATCAAAGGGGTTAATCTATTTATTTGGGTAAAGTTATTTTAAGACGTAACTTTATTCATGGAAATGTTACAGTGGGAATAATTCATAAATTATCTCTTGGAAGAATCGACTTTAGTCTGGGTAATGATTTGGCTCGGGGAGACAGCAAAATGATGACAGTGTATCGCGACTTGCAAATGATCGTGTGATCTTAACCAACATTTCAAAACTATTGAGGACAGAAATGAGACACATATTGCAGATAACAAGCAAATGAAGGAGAACTTGACTGATGCAGAAAATCAACTTTCACCTGAAGGAGGAGTTTGCAAATAAAAAAAGAGAACTGATGAGAATAGCTGAGAATCATCAGGAAACTGAAACATTCCTCTGAGGTCCTGAACTGTTTAAAGAATAGACTTGAAAAAGCAAACTTAGGAAAGGTTGATCTTCAGTTGAAACTTGGTGAACTTCAAGCATCAGAAGTATTTAACAAGTATCATGGATTATGGAAAATGCCTTGAAGAAGAAAAGTTACCTGCAAAATTGGAAAGTATGAATCATCAGCCAGAGATCCAGAAATTGTAAAGAGATCTTTCTGAGCCAATAGGCAGAGGCTTTGATTTGAAAATGGTGAGACTACACCAGATGTAATCATAGGCAGAAAGGCAAGTGAACAGTTTGGCAAAGATCATTCAAAACCTGTTGAGAATTGGGCTGAGATGTTTCAGAAATTGTGCAAAAGTGTTGAAAGGTTAGAATGAATGATGAAACTGCAGAGAGAGGAAGAGATTGACACGGCTCAAACAGAACTGAAAAGAACTCGTTTGAAATGGAACTAAAGAACACAAAAAATTCAAAGGATAAATAAAGCAAGAGTACGAGCAAATGTAAGAAGCATCTTAACGATATTCTGGAAACAGCTAAAAGAGATTTTGACAAAAGAAGAAAGGAGATAGTGATGCATTAACTGTGTTAAATCAAAATGCAAATTTAACACCTGTGAATTGGGCTGGCGAGTGGAAACAGTGCATGGACAAAAAGGGCAATTGTACTGCAGAATTAAGTGGGACATTCTTTTGAGTTGAAAACTGGAAAGCAGAACAAAAAGATACACAAGGCTTGAGTTGTGCTGATGTTATCATTTATAGATTCTGATGATGCTGTTAAAGTTATTGGGCAAGATTCTCTTGCCTCCCAGCCATGTTTCCTGACAGTGGAAAGTGGTGCGCCATTCATTGGTCACACTGTTGTCAATGGAATTTCCCACTGATGTCACCCCACAATGCCAGGAAACCCACAGGAGGGGCTGCGAGCTAGCAGGACCAATGAATCCTGCTGGTGTGAATGGCCAGAGAATTCTGGTTAGAATGAATGATGAATCCACGAGAATTCTGGCCATTACCTTCCTTTTGATTAAATCATTTTAATGATGTAATATGACATGTGTAATTGTGAACTTGAAAGGTGAGCCTTTGGAGAGGCTACACAAAACATTTACCAGGATGTTGCCTGGTATGGAGGCATTAGCTATGAGGAGAGGTTGGAGAAACTTGGTTTGTTCTCACTGGAACGATGGAGATTGAGGGGCGACCTGACAGAAGTCTACAAGATTATGAGAGGCACGGACAGAGTGGATAGTCAGAAGCTTTTCCCAGGGTGGAAGAGTCAATTACTAGGGGGCACAAGTTTAAGGTGCGAGGGGCAAGGTTTAAAGATGTACAAGACCAGTCTTTTACACAGAGTAGTGGGTGCCTGGAACTTGTTGCCGGAGGAGGTAGTGGAAGTGGTTACGAAGAGTGAGTTTTAAGGGGCGCCCGGACAAGTACATGAATAGGATGGGAATAGAGGGATATGGTCCCCAGAAGGATAGGGGGTTTTAGTTCAGTCAGGCAGTGTGGTCGGTGCAGGCTTGGAGGGCCGAAGGGCCTGTTCCTGTGCTGTAATTTTCTTTGTTCTTTGTTTCCTTGTATAATAGAATAAGTTAGATGGTTTGATATTAGTGATGTTAAGTTTGTATAAAGTGGGTGTAACACCAGTGTGAAGGCATCTGCATGGTTCTGAAGATTTCTTCCTTTCTAAGGGGAAGGTGTCAGGAAAACAGGGGTCATTTTAAAGAATCAAAAAAAAGTAAAAGTAACGACCTTTTGAGGCAGGGTTCCATTCTGGAATCTTCCCGTCCAGTTCATTAACTGAGATTGAATTCTTGTGTATGCATGTGTGGGTGTGTGTATGTGTGTGCTTGTGGGTATGCATGCGCTTGTGTGGTGTGTTATTGACTGTGTGTATGATAAGAGTATGTGTGATTCTACCTATGTATATTTGTGTGTATGTGTGCATGTAATGTGTGTTGTAAGCATGTATATGTGGTGTGTATGTGTGTGCGTGCGTGAATGCATGTGTGTCTGTATGCATGTGTATATATGTGAGCATATGTGCATGTATGTGTTAGCGTGGATAGAGGATTGGCTGTCAAATAGGAGGCAGAGAGTGGGGGTTAATGGGTGCTATTCGGATTGGTGGTTGGTGACTAGTGGAGTGCCCCAGGGGTCGGTGCTGGGGCCTCAGCTATTTACCATTTATATAGATGATCTGGAGGAGGGAACCGAGTGTATGGTGTTGAAATTTGCTGATGACACCAAGATTGGTGGAACGGCAAATTGCGCAGAGCATGTGGAGAGTCTGCAGAAGGATCTAGATAGGCTGGGCGAATGGGCCAGGAACTGGCAAATGGAATTTAATGTTGGCAAGTACAAGGAGGTCCACTTTGGTAGGAATAATGGTAGGAAGGACTATTACTCACGTGGCGAAAAACTGCAGCAGGCGACGGTGCAGAGGGACCTCGGGGTCCTTGTGCATGAGTCGCAAAAACCCAGCCTGCAGGTGCAGCAGGTGGTCAGGAAGGCGAATGGGATGCTGGCCTTCATAGCGAGGGGGATTGAATATAAAAGTAAAGAGGTCTTGCTGCAGCTGTATAGGGCACTGGTGAGGCCGCAGCTGGAGTACTGTGTGCAGTTTTGGTCGCCGCACTTACGCAAGGATATTTTGGCCTTGGAGGGAGTGCAGAGGAGGTTTACTAGGCTGATGCCGGAGTTGAGGGGGTTGAACTATGAGGAGAGGCTGAATAAACTAGGCTTGTACTCGTTAGAGTTTAGAAGAATGAGGGGAGATCTCATTGAGACATATAAGATGATGAATGGGATGGATAGGATAGAGGTGGAGAGACTCTTCCTGCTCAGAAAGGACAGTAGGAGTAGGGGGCACAGCCTCAAGATAAAGGGGGGGGGGTGCGGTTTAGAACGGAGTTGAGGAGGAACTTCTTCACTCAAAGGGTGGTGAATCTCTGGAATTCTGTGCCCGTTGAGGTGGTGGAGGCTGCCTCGCTAAATATTTTTAAGACGCGGGTTGATGGGCTTTTGATAAGCGAGGGGATTAAGGGTTATGGGGAGAGGGTGGGAATGTGGAACTGAGCCACGACAGATCAGCCATGATCTTATTGAATGGCGGGGCAGGCTCGAAGGGCTAGATGGCCTACTCCTGCTCCTATTTCTTATGTTCTTACGTATATGTGTGAACGAGTGTGTGTATGTATGTCTATGTGTCTGAGCACGTGAATGTATGAATGTTTGTATGAATGTGCGTGTGTCTTTGTCTGTATGTGTGCATGTATATATATTTTGTGTATTTGTTATTGTGTGTGTACGTATGTATGTGTGCTTAGGTTTGTGTGTATATGTGTGTGTGTATATATCTTTGTTCTTCTGTGTACCTGTGCCTCTGTCTTTCTGTGTCCTAGTTCTCAACATTCCAGTGTACAACATACAGTGCTTAATGTTGCAGTGCCCAATACCTAATCCTCAAAATTCCAGTGCTCAATATCTAATGTGCAATTCGTCCAGTTGCCAGTCCAAGTGCAAGGTCTGAGTAAGAAGGTAATCTGTCCTTTAATTGCCCCCATTACCAAACTCTGGATAGTGTTGGTCTGGACAGATTGGGGTCGGAGAGGGTACTGTTAGATCCGGAATCCTGAGTGGCTACTGAAGAAGAAGACTTTCTTCGATTTTAAAGTGACACTACCTATCACAGGATGGGCAGTGGAACAAATTAAATGTCATCAGACAACAAATTTGCGAAATTCCTCCTCAGCAGCTCTGAGTCAACTCAGAATCTCCAAGCAGCAGAACCACTTGGAGAAGAAAGACAAGAATGCAGGAATCAGAGGAAATATCAAAGTGTAGGAAAAGGCATGTGACAGAGTTGGGAGGGAGTGGGGAAGAGTCAGAGGAATGCGGGAGGGGGGAGCAGGACAATGAGGAAGGAGTATGGGGTGGGGACAGGGGGAAGAGGAGGCTGCAGAGTGGGTTAGGAGACAGGGTGCAGTGTGCTGGAGACCATCAGTGATTCAAAGCTGCCCTGTCCTGTCCGGCTCTTCCCTTTCGGCAATGAGCTGAGGAGCTCTGTGCTGCCCCCTGCAGTTGATCCGCGAGAGGGAGGGTGCGGGAGTGCAGGCAATGTTACTGATTCCACATGGAACTTAGTCCCAGATGTGTTGGAAGACAGTAAAGAGAGAGAGAGAGAGGACACACACTCACAGAGAGAGGAGACACACTCACAGAGAGAGAGGAGACACACTTAGAGAGAGACAGAGAGAGAGAGGAGACAGAGAGAGAGAGAAAGAAGGAGACACACAGAGAGAGACAGAGAGAGGAGACACACTCAGAGACAGAGAGGAGACAGAGAGAGAGAGAGACAGAGAGAGGAGACGCAGAGAGAGAGAGACAGACAGAGAGGAGACACAGAGAGAGAGAGACAGAGAGAGAAGGAGACACACACAGAGAAGGAGACACACACAGAGAGAGAAAGAAGGAGACACGCTCAGAGAGAGAGAGGAGACATACTCATAGAGATAGAGAAAGAGGAGACACAGAGAGAGAGAGAGACAGAGGAGACACAGAGAGAGACAGACAGACAGAGAGGAGACACAGAGAGAGAGACAGAGAGAGAAGGAGACACACTCACAGAGAGAGAAGGAGACACATTCACAGAGAAAAAGAGAGGAGACACACTGAGAGAGAGAGAGGCAGACACACACAGACACAAAGAGGCAGAGACACAGAAAGAGAGAGAGGGAGATAGAGCTACAGAGAGACACACACGCAGGGAGAGAGGGGCAGGGACACTGAGACCCACAGGGGCAGGGAGAGACACACACAGACAGACAGGGAGACTGGGCGAGGAGATGCCAGGGGTTGGGGCAGACTCGCTTTAAGACGGGAGTTTGCGCAGAGCCGGGACGGAGACACAGACTCTGCGGAGAATCAAAGCGGAGAAGCAGCGGAGCCGGAGCCGGGGGCGATGGCAGGAGCCGGGGATGTGAGGAGGAGAAGCCGGGGGAGAGGGAGAGGAATGCTGCTGAACTGGAGAACCTGCTACCTACAGGCACTGCTCTGGCTGCTGTCAGTGTGCGGGGAGGAGAGGACCTTCATCGTGGAGGTGAGGGGGGGGGGGGTCCTGACCCTCATCCTTCATCCCTCATCCTTCATCCCTCACCCCTCATCCCTCATCCTTCATCCCTCACCCCTCATCCCTCATCCTTCATCCCTCACCCCTCATCCCTCATCCTTCATCCCTCACCCCTCATCCCTCACCCCTCATCCCTCACCCCTCATCCTTCATCCCTCATCCTTCATCCCTCACCCCTCATCCCTCATCCCTCATTCTCATCCCTCACCCCTCATCCTCAACCCTCATCCCTCATCTCTCATCCCTCACCCCTCACCCCTCATCCCTCATCCTTCATCCCTCACCCCTCATCCCTCACCTCTCATCCTTCATCCCTCATCCTCATCCCTCACCCCTCATCTCTCATCCCTCACCCCTCATCCCTCATCCTTCATCCCTCACCCCTCATCCTTCATCCCTCATCCCTCATTCTCATCCCTCACCCCTCATCCTCAACCCTCATCCCTCACCTCTCATCCTTCGTCCCTCATCCTCATCCCTCACCCCTCATCCCTCACCCCTCACCCCTCATCCCTCATCCTTCATCCTCATCCTCAATCCCCATCCCTGATCCTCATCCCTAATCCCATCCCCATTCCCAACACCTTCCCCATCCCGATCCTATTCCCATTCCCGGGTCTCCCTCGGGCGAGGCTCAGGCGGTGGCTCCGCGGTTCTGGTGGGTTTGGGGAGCGGAGCCCCCGGGGGGGTGCCTCAGTCTGTCAGCCTGAGTGAGGTGGGGGGGGTGGCTCGGTGTTCTGCACCCTGTTTGGCTGGGGGTTGTTGCTGGGGTTGTGCCACAGTGTTTGGGTGGGTTGTGTCTGAGTGTTTGGGTGGGGTTGTGGCAGGGGTTGTGTCTGAGTGTTTGGGTGGGGTTGTGGCAGGGGTTGTGTCTCAGTGTTTGGGTGGGGTTGTGGCAGGGGTTGTGCCTGAATGTTTGGGTGGGGTTGTGGCAGGGGTTGTGTCTCAGTGTTTGGGTGGGGTTGTGGCAGGGGTTGTGTCTCAGTGTTTGGGTGGGGTTGTGGCAGGGGTTGTGTCTCAGTGTTTGGCTGCGGTGTGTGATCCAGGGAAACTGCAGATGTTTGTGGATGAGAGATTGAGGAAGCGTCTATAAATAGCACAATGAGGTTGAATGCTCCTCTCTCTCTCTCTCCTGGATAACATTGCACATTCTTTGCTATTTTCATAAGCGGCTCCCTGTGAGAAGGTGCTGATTCTGTGAATGAAAGGTGGGGGTGGGAGTGTGTGTGAGCTGATTGCAAAAAGCAACCCTGGTGAATGCAGGACAGAAAGTGTTCAGATCCCCAGACAAAGCTCCGCCTGATTGGATTCATTCTCCTGGTGTTCATTATCATGGATTCCGTCCCAGTTCCAGTGAAGCGCCCGAGTTTCAGAGCTAAATGCTGCCACTGTCCCATTTCTGTGCAATACATGGTTCTGAAATGGTTAGCAAGCATTAGTCACTTCCTGTGTTGTGTGTCTCTTGTTTTTCAATGGCTACGTGTTCCTGTTTATAATAACGAGATGTCACATCAGGGGGACAGAGTGGCTTCTCCAGCTGCCTGGTTCAGTCCCTGCCTTGGCAGTTCCTGTACTGATGTCTGTGTACTCACTCTAATTCATAGCTCTGACAATCTCTGGGTGATTGGAGGTGTGTGGGAAAATGTTGTTCCAATTACCGTTGGGAATATCCTTGTGGGAAATGAACCTATACCCGCTGACCTCTACATTTGAACCAGGTTTGACCTTGGTGTTTCCATAGCACCTCCTAAACTCACGACCTTCACCATCTAGAAGGGTAAGGACAAGAGACACCACCTGGAGGTTCCTCTCCAGCTCACTCACCATCCTGACTGGAATTGATATCACTGTTCCTTCACTGTCACTGGGTCAAAATGCTGGCACTCCCATCATAACAGCACTGTGGGTGTACCTACGCCTCAGGGACTGCAGCGATTCAAGAAGGCAGCTCACCATCACCTTCTCGAGGATAACTAAGGATGGGCAGTAAATGCTGGTCTCAGGAATGCAAATATCTTAAGACATACAAAACACCAACAATACCTGATATTGGAATCAGTTATAATCCCTTCCCATCCTCTGACACACTTTTCCCTCATTGATCTCTGAAGACAGACTGTAAGTTTTCATGGTCACTGAGACCTGCAACTCTGTCCCCCCCAGTTCTGCCTCCCTCCTCCCTCTCTCCCCCTCACCCCCAGATCTGCCTCTCCCCTCCCCCTCTCCCCCAGCTCTGCCTCTACCCCCCTCCCCCCAGCTCTGCCGCGCCCCCTCTCCCCTCACCCCCTCCCCCAGCTCTGCGTCTACCCCCTCCCCTCCCCCCAGCTCTGCCTCTACCCCCTCCCCTCCCCCCAGATCTGCCTCTCCCCTCCCCCCAGCTCTGCCTCTCCCCCCTCCTCCCAGCTCTGCCTCTCCCCCAGCTCTGCCTCTCCCCCAGCTCTGCCTCTCCCCCCTCCTCCCAGCTCTGCCTCTCCCCCCTCTCCCCCCTCTCCCCCCAGCTCTGCCTCACCCCCCTCTCCCCCAGCTCTGCCTCTCCCCCCTCTCCCCCAGCTCTGCCTCTCCCCCAGCTCTGCCTCTCCCCCCTCCTCCCAGCTCTGCCTCTCCCCCCTCTCCCCCCTCTCCCCCCAGCTCTGCCTCACCCCCCTCTCCCCCAGCTCTGCCTCTCCCCCAGCTCTGCCTCTCCCCCCTCCTCCCAGCTCTGCCTCTCCCCCCTCTCCCCCAGCTTTGCCTCTCCCCCCTCTCCCCCAGCTCTGCCTCTCCCCCCTCTCCCCCCAGCTCTGCCTCTCCCCCAGGTCTGCCTCTCCCCCCTCTCCCCCAGCTCTGCCTCTCCCCCCTCTCCCCCCAGCTCTGCCTCTCCCCCAGCTCTGCCTCTCCCCCCTCCTCCCAGCTCTGCCTCTCCCCCCTCTCCCCCAGCTTTGCCTCTCCCCCCTCTCCCCCAGCTCTGCCTCTCCCCCCTCTCCCCCCAGCTCTGCCTCTCCCCCAGGTCTGCCTCTCCCCCCTCTCCCCCAGCTCTGCCTCTCCCCCCTCTCCCCCAGCTCTGCCTCTCCCCCCTCCCCCCAGCTCTGCCTCTCCCCCAGGTCTGCCTCTCCCCCCTCCCCCCAGCTCTGCCTCTCCCCCCAGCTCTGCCTCTCCCCCTCCCCCCAGCTCTGCCCCCTGATAGCCCCCCACCCCCCCCCCAGCTCTGCCGCTTCTCTCCCACCTCTCCCCACCACCATCTAATACTCAGCACTGGACCAACAGGAACTTCCTACAATGAAATGTTGAGACTGAAGCTCTTGGCTGTTCAGGAGCTGAAACTCCATTCTTCTCCCTGGCAACTGGCCCAGGCTCAACCAGCTGTTCATGGCTTTGGTATCTTCAATATACAGATTAAAATCCCCCATAATTATTGCCGTTCCGTTTCTGCACGCATCATTTATTTGTTTGTTTATAGCCTGCCCCACCTCAGAGTTATTATTTGGGGGCTTATAGACCACACCCACCAGTGTCTTCCTCCCCTTACTATTCCTTATCTCCACCCACAACAATTCCACGTTTTGCTCTTTGGAGCCTATATCTTCCCTTACTACCACCCTGACATTATCCTTAATTAACAGAGCTATCCCACCCCCTTTTTCCTTCCGTCTATCCTTCCTAAACACTTGATACCCCTGGACATTCAGCTCCCAGTCCCTGTCACCCTGCAACCACGTTTCTGTAATGGCCACCAGATCATATCCATTTGTGCTGATCTGCGCCATCAGCTCATTCACTTTGTTCTGAATGCTTCGTGCATTCAGGTAAAGTGTCTTTATCCCAGCCTTTATCTGGACCTCATTTGTAGAAACGCTACTAACCTCTCTCGTACCCCCTACTCCTTTAATTAGAGGAAGATCCTCAACATTAACCTGCACACATACTTTAGATTTTGTAATTCCACCCCCACCTCCCCCCCCCACTATTTAGTTTAAAGCCCTATCTACAGTCCTAGTTATACGATTCGCCAGGACTCTGGTCCCAGCACGGTTCAGACGAAAACCATCCCATCTGAACAGGTCCCATCTGCCCCAATACTGGTGCCAGTGCCCCATAAATTCAAACCCATTCCTCCCACACCAATCCCTGAGCCACATATGCATCTCCTTAATCCTGTTGACCCTGCACCAATTTGCGCGTGGTTCATGTAGTAATCCAGAGATAACCGCCTTGTTGGTTCTGCTTTTTAATTTAGCTCCCAGATTATCATACTCCCTGTGTGGATCCTTAGTTCCCATTTTGCCTGTGTCGTTGGCACCCACATGTACCACGACGACGGGATTCTCACCCTCCCCCTCCAGGTTCCTCTACAGCCCAGATGAGACATCCTGGACCCGAACACCAGGCAGACAACACATCCTTCGCTATTAGAACATAGAACATAGAACACTACAGCACAAACAGGCCCTTCGGCCCACAAGTTGCGCTGATCACATCTATACCTACCAATCCATAGACCTATCTATAACCCCCAATCCCATTAAATCCCATATACTCATCCAGAAGTCTTTTAAAAGACCTCAGCAAGTTCGCCTCCATCACCACTGACGGCAGCCGATTCCATTCACTCACCACCCTCTGAGTGAAAAACTTACCCCTAACATCACCTCTGTACTTGCTTCCCTGCACCTTAAATCTGTGTCCTCTCGTAGCGACCATTTCAGCCCTGGGAAATAGCCTCTGAGAATCCACCCTATCTATTCCTCTCAACATTTTATAAACCTCTATCAGGTCGCCTCTCAACCTCCGTCTCTCCAGGGAGAAAAGTCCCAGCTCCCTCAACCTATCTTCATAAGGCATGCCTCCCAATCCAGTAAACATCCTTGTAAATCTCCTCTGCACCCTTTCAATAGCTTCTACGTCCTTCCTATAGTGAGGTGACCAGAACTGCGCACAGTACTCCAAGTGGGGCCTGACAAGGGACTTATAAAGTTGCAGCATTACCTCCTGACTCCTAAACTCAATCCCTTGATTAATGAAGGCCAGTACACCATACGCCTTCTTGATCACATCCTCCACCTGCGAGGCCGATTTAAGAGTCCTGTGGACCCGGACCCCAAGATCCTTCTGCTCTTCAACACAGCTAAGACTCCTGCCCTTGATAGTGTACTTGTTCATCCCATTGGTCCTGCCAAAATGGACCACTACACATTTATCCGCTTTGAAGTCCATTCTTTATCCTTGTCACAAACGACAGTGTCTATGCCCCGAACTACACTATCCCCAATTACCACTACAGTTCTCTTTACTTCTTCCGCTTTGACCTCTCCTTGCACCACTGTACCATGGGCAGTTTGCTCGTCAACCTTGCAGCCCTCGTTCTTGTCCACACTGGGAGAAAGAATCTCAAACCTGTTGTGCAGATTCCAGGGGCTGAGGCTTTTGGGTCTCCCCCTCCTTCCTCCCCCCACCCACCTCCTTCCTCCCCCAAACCCCCTCCTTCCTCCCACCCTTCCTCCCCACACCCCCCTCCTTCCTCCCCACACCCCCTCCTTCCCCTCAGCTACCCCTTCTTGTTCCTGACCCTCAGAGTTGGTGGTACAGTGGTTAGCACTGCTGCCTCACAGCACCAGGGACCTGGGGCTCCGGGTGACACAGTGGTTAGCACTGCTGCCTCACAGCACCAGGGACCTGGGGCTCCGGGTGACACAGTGGTTAGCACTGCTGCCTCACAGCACCAGGGACCTGGGGCTCCAGGTGACACAGTGGTTAGCACTGCTGCCTCACAGCACCAGGGACCTGGGGCTCCGGGTGACACAGTGGTTAGCACTGCTGCCTCACAATGCCAGGGACCTGGGGCTCCAGGTGACACAGTGGTTAGCACTGCTGCCTCACAGCACCAGGGACCTGGGGCTCCAGGTGACACAGTGGTTAGCACTGCTGCCTCACAGCGCCAGGGACCTGGGGCTCCGGGTGACACAGTGGTTAGCACTGCTGCCTCACAGCACCAGGGACCTGGGGCTCCGGGTGACACAGTGGTTAGCACTGCTGCCTCACAGCACCAGGGACCTGGGCTCCGGGTGACACAGTGGTTAGCACTGCTGCCTCACAGCACCAGGGACCTGGGGCTCCGGGTGACACAGTGGTTAGCACTGCTGCCTCACAATGCCAGGGACCTGGGGCTCCAGGTGACACAGTGGTTAGCACTGCTGCCTCACAGCGCCAGGGACCTGGGGCTCTGGGTGACACAGTGGTTAGCACTGCTGCCTCACAGCACCAGGGACCTGGGGCTCCGGGTGACACAGTGGTTAGCACTGCTGCCTCACAGCACCAGGGACCTGGGGCTCCGGGTGACACAGTGGTTAGCACTGCTGCCTCACAATGCCAGGGACCTGGGGCTCCAGGTGACACAGTGGTTAGCACTGCTGCCTCACAGCACCAGGGACCTGGGGCTCCGGGTGACACAGTGGTTAGCACTGCTGCCTCACAATGCCAGGGACCTGGGGCTCCGGGTGACACAGTGGTTAGCACTGCTGCCTCACAATGCCAGGGACCTGGGGCTCCGGGTGACACAGTGGTTAGCACTGCTGCCTCACAACGCCAGGGACCTGGGGCTCCGGGTGACACAGTGGTTAGCACTGCTGCCTCACAGCACCAGGGACCTGGGCTCCGGGTGACACAGTGGTTAGCACTGCTGCCTCACAATGCCAGGGACCTGGGCTCCGGGTGACACAGTGGTTAGCACTGCTGCCTCACAGCACCAGGGACCTGGGGCTCCGGGTGACACAGTGGTTAGCACTGCTGCCTCACAGCACCAGGGACCTGGGGCTCCGGGTGACACAGTGGTTAGCACTGCTGCCTCACAGCACCAGGGACCTGGGCTCCGGGTGACACAGTGGTTAGCACTGCTGCCTCACAGCACCAGGGACCTGGGCTCCGGGTGACACAGTGGTTAGCACTGCTGCCTCACAATGCCAGGGACGCATGTTCAATTCTGGCCTTGGGTGGCTGTGCGGAGTCTGCATGTTTTCCCATGTCTGCATGGGTTTCCTCCGGGTGCTCCAGTTTCTTCCCACAGTCCAAAGATGTGCAGATTAGGCTGATTGGTCGTGCTAAATTGCCCTTGGTGTCAGATTATCAGAATAAAAATGTGGGGTTACAGGAATAGGGCCTGAGTGGGATTGTTGTCAGTGCAAGCTCAATGGGTCAGATGGCCTCCTGCACTGTAAGGATTCTGTGACCAGTTGGAGATAAGCTTCTGACCTCACTTCACACTATCACAAAGACCACTGATTTCCACCTTTGTAACATCGCCCACATCACGTCCTCTCAGCTCCTCTGCTGCTGAAACTCTCATCCATGCCTTCATTTTCTCCAGTCTCAATATACCAGCACACCCCTGGCTGTTCTCCCGCGTTCTATCCTCTCTAGACTTGAAATTACCCAAAACTCTGCCGCCTGCATCATAATCCCATCTACCTTCACCCTGTGTCTCTTCACCTACATTGGCTACAGGTTAAAGCGACACCTTGATTTAAAAGTTCTCATTCTTGTTTTCAAATTCCTTTAGCCTCATTCCTCCTTCTCTCTGTAATCTCATCCAAGCCAATAGTCCTCCCAGATCTAATTCTGGCCTCTTGCATTTTCTCCATTTTACTCACATTGCCATTGTGTCCTCTGTTCTGAAATCTTTGAGAGTTTCACTTTGCTTTGCTAAGATCCTTTGGCAAGCTTTTGGTCATCTGACCTAGTTTCACTGAATATGTCCCAGTGTCATATTTTGTTCTAGAGTGTTCCTGTGAGGCACCTTCCAATGTTGCATTTCCATTAAAGACACTGCATAAGTACCAGTTGTCATTGCTAAAATTTACCCAGAGTCAGCTGTGTAGCTATTGGTTCCCTTGGTAGCTCAGGTGATCTGTGCAGTGTTGAGTTTGGGACAGGTCACCTGACTAGCCATGATGACAGTGAAAATGCTGGTCAGGATAGTAAGTGATCTTAGTCACGGTCAACCACTCACCTGATGAAGGAGCAGCGCTTCGAAAGCTCATGATTCCAAACAAACCTGCTGGACTTTAACCTGGTGTTGAGAGACTTCTTATGTGCCCACCCCAGTCCAACACCGGCACCTCCACATCTGCGAGTTACAGCTTCAGTGCTCCAAGTTACAAAGCAGAAACCATGAATCTTCCAGCTTCTGAATGGGAACATGTTGTCCATGTTAAATTGGAGTAGGATTGGACCATAGGCCCATCAGCCTGCTGGCAATCTCAATTTTAGCCCAAGTGTGAAGGACAACAGGGTAAACTCTGACAGAAGCCTATGCAAACTGAATCCAGCAGAATCTGTATTTAACTATTACCCAATTCTGCATAAACTCAGTGAAAGCCAGATCCACTCCGTCACCCCCGACACATGCGCGCGCGCACACACACACACACACACACACACACACACACACAGCCCCTCCCAAAGGTTCAGCATAACAACCTTGCTTTTGTATTCTCTGTCCCTTTTATAAAATCCAGATTTTAAATGCCTTTCTTAAAAAAGGCATTCTGAACCTGTCCTGCCACTGCAAAGGTTTCTATACATACACCCCAGGTCACTCATATCATAGAACCATACAGTGCAAAAGGGCCCTTCAGCCCATCGAGTCTGTACCGACCTGAACTCCCATCTAATCCCATCTGCCAGCATTTGGCCCATAGCCCTGAATGTTATGATGTGCCAACTGCTCATCCAGATACTTTTTAAAGGATGTGAGGCATCTCACCTTGACTAACCCACTCTCTTTAAAGTTACAGTTATTTGATGTAGCCTTTTCCCATTCATCCAATCAAAGTGAACACTGCTCTACATTAAATCTTCTATCTCATATGTCTGTCCATTTCCCCAGTCTGAACCTATCTACCTGAAGTTTGTTGCTATCCTCCACGCTGTTTACTACATTTTGGAGTTTTGTGCCATCTGCAAACTTTGAAATTATGCCCCATGTATCCAGATGATTAATATTCATCATCAGAAAGAACAGTGAACCTAATACCAGCCCCTGAGGGTGCTGTTTTTACCTCCATCCATTCAGCACTCCTCTTTGCTTCCTGCCCCTTACCCAATCACTATCCATGCAGCCGCTCCATTCAATCCCATAGGCTTCAGTTTTGCAACAAAGTTTAAACTACAGTTCCTCTGAAATGTCTTTTGGAAAGTCTATACAAACAACAGCAACCTATTAATCTCCATTACTTCATCAAGAATTCCATCTTGTTTGTTGTTCATGCTTTAACATGCTGACTTTCATTAATTAGCCAATATTTCTCCAAATATCAATTGATTTGTCCCAAATTAATGTCTCTAAAAAATACCCACCACCCGCCCCTCAGCTGATATTGGGTTCAACAACACAGACACATAATACCATAGGTGCAGAAAATATATTTTAAAAAAAACTCAGAAAATACTGGAAATACTCAGTAGGTAAGTCAGTATCTGTGGAGAGAGAAACAGAGATAACCTTTCAACTCAATGAAGCTTCATTGAGTCAACCTGATTGGCTGATATAGATAGAAATGGTGACATTGGGCAGACATTTCCTGCTGTAAATGGCCAGAAAAACAAGGAAAGGCACCAATTACATGGCACAGATTTGAAAGGGAGGGAGGGACAGAAGAGCTGGGCTGTATACAAACAAATACTTAAAGATGGAAGGACAAGTTAAAAAGTCTTTTAAAGAAAAGCCAATGATATCCTTGGTTTTCTAAATAGACACACTGAGCACAAAAGCAAAGGAATAATGCAAAAACATTAGAAAAACCTAGTTAGGCTGGAGTCTGATATGTCATTTCTAGACACCACACTTCAGTAAGGATGTCAAGGCCTTTGGAGAGTACGCAGAGGATATTTACTAGAATGTTCTTGAAATGAGGAACTTCAGTTGATGCAGAGAGTCTGGAGAATCTGGGATTGTTCTCCTTAGAGCAGGCATAGTTAAAGTGTTCAAAATTATGAATTGTTTTCATATATTAACAAAAAAATGTTTCTGGGGTGGAAGCTTCAGTATTGTGGGCGCAAAAACACTGTAAGGCAATTGTTAAAAGAAGCAGAAATGAGATATAGAAACATTTCAATTACACAGTGAGTTGCTGTGATCTGACGAGAAATATTTGGGAAACATTTAGTGGGCTACGGGGAATGAGCAGGGGAATGGGATTAAGAACCAGGAGAGAGACAATGGGCTGAATGGCCTCTTTCTGTGCTGTATAATGTCACCATTCTACTACCTTCGATCTAAGGAGGATTGTGACAATTTCCACTCTTATCAGTAAGCAAGGAAACATACTCTTGGATTGGGTAATTTTTCTGACAGAGCACTGCTAACTGTTTGAAGAGTTCCTCTTTATCCATCCAATGTCTCCAGGATCAGCACTATTTGCAAGCATCCTCCTTCCATCAGAGTCGAAGACAAAATTCTCACTTAGTCAATCTGTCTCCACAGCAACCTATCCAGAAAGTAATAGATTGGTGGAACATGTGAACAGTGCCATTCCAGACAGTGCACACCTTACCCCTGCCTTTCTTCTCTTTTTCCCTGGATCCCCGATCCCTCCTCACATGTAAGCCCTCTCTGTTCGGGTTGTTCCCCCTCCTTTTGGAGAAATGCCCCTTTTGCTTTGTCCCTGAGTTAATTTGAGTTGGTTTATTTAGTTTGCCCTAAAAGAGACACAAGTAAGCCCTCACCCCTCTTCTGACCATTACCTTTCACACACTTTCCTCTGTTACCTGCAGCAAATTATTCCCTGAAATGTGGGGACATTTATAAGGTCCTCGTTAATGTCTTATCATTAGAAGCTGATGAGTCTTCTCGATGAACCATTGTAATCTGTATCCTGGTAGGGAGTAACCATGGAAAATCAGCAATATATTTGCAATAGGATTTGTAGATATCATTGTTCCTTTTTGTTTGCTGCCCTTGTGCATCCAGGAAGTAGAAGTCACAGGTTTGCAAGGTGCTGTTGAAGGAGTCTTGGTGATTTGCTGCAGTGCATCTTCTAGATGGTATACACAGTTGTCACTATGCATTGCTGGTGGAGGCAGTGAATGTTTCAGCTGGGGGATGAGATGCCAATCATGCAGTTTTGTCTGGATGGTGACAAGCTTCCAGAGTGTTGTTGGAATTCCCTTTGCAGTCTCCAGTGCTTTCAACTGTTTCTTGATATCACATGGAGTGAATTGAATTAGCTGAAGACACCTCATTTTTAGGTATGCTACTCCTGGCAGGTGATCCTGCACTCATCATTGAACCAGGGCTGATCCCTGGCTTGGTGGTAATGGTAGAGTGGGGGGATATGCTGGGCCATGAGGTTACAGATTGTACTGGAGTACAGTTCTGTTGCTGCTGAAGGCCCACAGTGCCTTAGGGATTGCTCTAGTTGCTGAATGTATTTGAAATCTATCTCATTTAGCTCGGTGATAGCGCCACGCAACACGATGGAGGATATTCTCAGTGTGAAGACAGGACTTTATCTCCACAGAGACAGTGTGGTGGTCACTTCTACTGATACTATCATGGACAGATGTATCTGCAGCCAGCAGGTTGGTGAGGATGAGGTTCAGTATGTTTTTCCCTCTTGTTGGTTCCCTCACCACCTGCCTCGGCCCAGACTGACCATTCTGTCCTTTAGGATGAGGCTAGCAGTGCTTTTGCTGAGTCACATGTTGGGGGGAATGTTTAGAGTAAAGTTTAGAGAATGTGAAGAGGTAAGTTTATGTGTCACAGGTAACTGTAAAATCCTATAAACACAATTGGAGCATTCCTTGTTCGATTTTCTTTTCAATTTTTTAGATTTTTGTCTCTAATAAAACATTGTGTAAAATGTAAGCTGTGCTCCTCACCCCTCCCTCCTCTCTCTTTACACAGTTCTATCAGATAACTTCCCCTTTCTAAACTAGTATGGTGACTTGCAATCATCTTATGCAACCTGTTGACCAAATGTTTCCGGATTAATCATTTGCCCCACATGGTTCTGGTTAAATCCTCTCCCTAGACTAAAAGAGAAGGCCTTGTTTCTGGGGTTCCACAGAGCTCAGTGCTGTCTGTGGTAGAAATCAATGGATTGGTTAAGAAGTTTGCAGGAGATACAGAAGTTGGCCATGATGTTGATATTGAAGAAAGCTGTGGATTGCAGGAAGATACCGATGGACTGGTCAGGTGGGCAGAACAGTGACAAATGGAGCTCAGTCGAGGGAAGAGTGAGATAGGGCACTTGGGGAGGGCTAACAAAGCCAGGGAATGCACAGTAAAGAGGAGGGTAGTGAGAAGCATAGAGGGATAGAGTGACTATGGAGTGGGACTCCAAATAAGCTGACTGGACAGGTCAAAACAGCATGTGGGCAATCTTCCTTCATTAGCCCGGAACAAGAGTGTTGGAGAGGGAGATGAAACTGGAATTATTTAAGATATGAGTGAGGCCAGAGCTGGAGCATTCCATATAACCCTGGTCACCACATTGTAGGAAAGATATGCTTGTATGAGAGAGTGAAAAGGAGGGTGTTGCCTGGACTGACAAATTTTAGTTCTAAGATGCAAAGGACACTGGAATGAGAGCAGATTAAAGTATAGAATATAATGTAAGGACGAGGTAGAGTGGATGTGAAAGGTCCAATTCACATTGACTGAGAGATCCAAAACCAGTGGACCTAAATTTAGGATTTAAAAAAAACAAGACTTTAGATAGAACTTTTCACTGTTGATATCTCAAATCACTTTACAGCCTCTGAAATAAAAGGTAAATATAAAGTCATCACAGTCCCAGGTGACCATAGACTGCTCTTCACTTTGAGGGGGAGAGCTGATTGGTAGTGAATTAACCTGAGAATCACCACACCTCAGGTGGAGGTTGAGAATCATAAAATCCTACGGTGCAGAAGGAGGCCATTCGGCCCACTGAGTCTGCACCAATGGCAATCCCACCCAGTCTCTATCCCCACAACCCCATGCATTTACCCTAGCTCATCCCCCGATACCAAGGGGCAATTTAGTGTGGCCAAACCACCTAACCTGCACATCTTTGGACTGTGGAAGGAAACAGGGGCACCTGGAGGAAACCCACGCAGATATGGGGAGAATGTGCAGACTCCACACAGACAGTGACCCAAGCTGGGAATCAAACCCAGTTCCCTGGTGCTGTGAGGCAGCAGTGCTAACCACTTTGTCACCGTAACACCCACTTCATGAAGTATGGTCATTGTTGTTCCTGAGGAAGCACCTGTGAATTGGTGCTCAAATAACTTTCACCAATAGCGATGTGAAACAGGAGAGAACAGGAGGAGAGGCGATGGTCTCGTGGTGTTATCGCTAGACTATTAATCCAGACACTCAGCTAATGTTCTGGGGACCCAGGTTCAAATCCCACCATGGTGGGTGGTGGAATTTGAATTCAATACGAAAAATCTGGAATTAAGAATCTACTGATGTCCATGAAACCATTATCAATTGTCGGAAAAACCCAACTGGTTCACTAATGTCCTTTAGGGAAGGAAATCTACCATCCTTACCCAGTCTGGCCTACATGTGACTCCAGACCCACAGCAATGTGGTTGACTCTCAACTGCTCTTGGGCAACTAGGGATGGGCAATAAATGCTGGCCAGCCAGCAACACCCACGTCCCATGAGTGAATAAAGAAGGAAGGCATGCCAGGAGCAATGCCAGTATACCTAAAAATGAGGTGTCAGTGTAGTGAAGCTACAACACAGGAGTACCTGCATGCCAAACGATGAAAACAGCAAGTAATAGACAGAGCTAAGCGATCCCACAACCAATGAATCAACTCTAAGCTCTGCAGTCCTGCCACATCCAGCTGTGAATGGTGGTGGACAATTAAACAACTCACTGGAGGAGGAGACTCTACAAGTATCCCCATCGTCAATGATGGAGGAGCCCAGCACATCACAGCAAAAGATAAGGAATTTGCAGCAATCTTCAGGCAGAAGTGCCGAGTGGATGATCCATCTGAGCCTCCTCCAGTGGTCCCCAGCATCTCAGATGCCAGTCCCCAGCCAATTCGATTCACTCCACATGATATCAAGAAACAGTTGGAGACACTGGACATTACAAAGACAATGGGCCCTGATAACATTCCGGCAATAGTACTGAAGACTTGTGCTGCCCAGGCCAAGCTCTTCCAGTGCAGTTACAACACTGGCACTGACCCAACCATGTGGAAACTTGCCGTAGTATATCTTGACATCAAAAAACAGACAATTACTGCCTCACCAGTCTACCCTCGATCATCAGTAAAATGATGGGATTATCAATAGCACTATCAAGCAGCGCTTAGCAATAACCTGCTCACTGACATTCAGTTTGGGTTCCATCATGCAGGTATAAATGTGTAGTGGTCCATTTTGGCAGGACCAATGGGATGAAGGAATACAATATCAAGGGTAGGAGTCTTAGCTGTGTTGAAGAGCAGAAGGATCTTGGGGTCTGGGTCCATAGGACTCTTAAATTGGCCTCGCAGGTGGAGGATGTAGTCAAGAAGGTGTATGGTGTACTGGCCTTCATTAATCAAGGGATAGAGTTTAGAAGTCGGGAGATAATGCTGCAACTTTATAAGTCCCTTGTCAGACCCCACTTGGAGTTCTGTGTGCAGTTCTGATCGCCTCACTACAGGAAGGATGTGGAAGCTATTGAGAGGGTGCAGAGGAGATTTACAAGGATGTTGCCTGGATTGGGAGGCATGCCTTATGAAGATAGGTTGAGGGAGCTAGGTCTCTTCTCCCTGGAGAGACGAAGTTTGAGAGGTGACCTGACAGAGGTTTATAAAATGTTGAGAAGAATAGGTAGGGTGGATTCTCGGAGGCTATTTCCCAGGGCTGAAATGGTCGCTACGAGAGGTTTAAGGTGCTGGGGAGCAAGTACAGAGGAGATGTCAGGAGTAAGTTTTTCACTCAGAGGGTGGTGAGTGAGTGGAATCGGCTGCCATCAGTGGCGGTAGAGGCGAACTCGCTGGGGTCTTTTAAAAGACTTCTGGATTTAATGGGATTGGGAGTTATAGATAGTTCTATGGCTTGGTAGGTATGGATGTGATCGGCGCAACTTGTGGGCCGAAGGGCCTGTTCGTGTTGTAGTGCTCTATTTTCCATGTGTCTGGGAACAGGAGAGTCGGTTAGCTCAGTTGGCTGGATGGCTGGCTAATGAGGCAGAACAATGCCAACAGTGTGGGTTCAATTCCCATCCTGGCTGAGGTTATTCAACTTTGCCCCTCGCCGAGGTCTGGTGATCTTCAAATTAAATCATTACCCATCAACTCTCCCCCTCAAAGTGAGGAGCAGCCTATGGTCATCTCGAACTATGGTGACATTACAGTTTACCTGGGAGCACCACCACCCCAAAACCATTCACATCTTGGAAATATATCACCATTTCTTTACCCTTTGGACCAGAATCCTGGAACTCCCTCCCTACACCTTGGACTGCAGCAGTTTGAGAAGGCAGCTCACCACCACCTCTCAAGGGGCTGTTAGGGATGGGTAATAAATGCTGGTCTAGCCAGTGACACCCACATCCTGTGAAAGAATTTAAAACTGGCCACGGAATCTGATTTTTCCTGTTTGAGGGATAAATATTGGCCAGGACACCAGGGTTTCTTCCCTGCTCCCACCCAAATAATGTCATGTGATCTTTTATATCCCCTGAACAGGAAGGTGGGTGCTGGGGTTGACATCTGATCTGAACAATGACACCTGTGAAATTGCAGTGTTCCCTCAGTAACTGCCCTGGAAAGACAGTCTCAAGTTTTGTGTAGGAGCTGTGGAGCGAGACTTTGTGATCTGGACTTTGTAAGAGGGTTTGGGATTGGGAATGGGGCTGGGGTTAGGGTAGGAATTAGAGGTTGGGGTTAGGGTTCGGGGTAGGGTTAGGGTTAGGTTGGAATTAGGATTCGGGATGAGGCCAGTGGGTTTGTGGGATTGCAGAGGAAGTTAATTCAGGGAAAACCTTGCAGCATGACATTGAAAAGGGAAGGGTTGGGAACTAATTGGATGGTGCTTATGGTGAGTTAGAATATAGACAATGGACTGATTGGCCTCCTCTTTAATTGAAAGAGTTTGTAATTTCCTACATTACTAAAGGAGGCATCAATGAAGATTGCTGCGCATGAACATTGCACCCAAAACACCCCCAATCGCCATCACCCCTCCAGCCCCAAAACACCACCCGCCCCTCACCCCCACCAGCCCTAAAACGCCACCACCCCACCATTCCCCCCACCCCCCCCAGCTCCCCACCCCCTCTCCACCTCTAACGAGTCCTGGAGCAGGAAGATTTGGGGTAGCAGTTCAGAAGTTTGCACATGGAGCTGGATCTGCAGATACCGGTACAGGATCTGACCTCATTTATCCTCCCCAACCCTGTAACAGTACAGAGATCGCAGTCTCAGCCTGTGATATGAATTCATCAGATGTAAGATAATGAATAATTGAATAATAGATAATGAGGGAGTGACTGGGATTCTGGAAACTCTGTCCTCAGCCTGTTTGTTAAACACTCGAGCTTTCGATTGCTGAGGTCATCAGCACCACAACAGTAAACACAGTAATGTCACTCTCTCCGTCTCCCTGAATGTCTGATGTAAGGGAGGTGAACCTATTTAACCAGAACAAAGCTGTTTCTATTTTTAGCAATAACATCCACCAAAAATAGTCCAAAAGCAAAATACTCTGGGCACTGGAAACGTGTAATAAAAACAGGAAATGTTGGAAATTCTCAGCAGGTCTGACAGCCTCTGTCGAGAGAGAAACAGAGTTAGCATTTCAGATCCTGACCTTTCATTAGAACAGGAAAAAGGGGAAGGTCTGTGATAGAGTGGGAGACTGAGAAATTAACTGACAAAAGAGATGATGGTCAAAGGGAACAGTAATGTGACAGAGAGAGAATAAAGAACAAAAACAAAATGCTGGAAAATCTCGACAGATCTGACAGCATCTGTGGGGACAGAATAGGGCCAGCTCGAGTTGACCTTTCTCCAGATGAAGCATTGGCTCGATTCTCTCCCCACAGATGCCATCAGACCTGGAGAGGTTTTCCAGCATTTTCTGTTTCAGATTCCAGCATCTGCAGTATTTTGCTTTTATTTTAGAGAAACTAAAGATCTGGCTATGGGTGTCCTTGTGCACGAATCACTGAAAACTAGTCTGCAGCTACAGCAGGTAATAAGAAAAGCAACTGGAATCTTGGCATTATTGCTAAAGGAATGGAATATAAAAGTAGTGAAGTGTTGCTGCTATGTAGAAAGCATTATCAGTGAGACTGCACTCAGAACATTGTGTACAGTTTTGCTCCCCTTACCTGAGGAGGGATGTAGCTGCATTGGAGGCAGTTCAGAGGAGGTTCACTAGATTGAATCCAGAGATGACAGGTTTGTCTGATGAAGAGAAATTGGGCGGGTGAAGCCAATACTGCCTGGAGTTTAGAAGATGAGAAGAGATCTGATTGAGGGTACAAGATGATAAGGGGGATGACAAAGTGGACAGGGAGAACAAGCTTGTGGAACAAGCGGTCAGAGTTTTACGATAAGGGGCAACAGATTCAAAACAGAGCTGAGAGAAAATTACTTCACTCAAAGAGGGTGTGAATCTGTGGAATTCACTGCCCCAGAAAGAACATAAGAACATAAGAAATAGGAGCAGGAGTAGGCCATCCAGCCCTTCGAGCCTGCCCCGCCATTCAATAAGATCATGGCTGATCTGTCGTGGCTCAGTTCCACTTTCCCGCTTTCTCCCCATAACCCTTAATCCCCTCGCTCATCAAAAACCCATCAACCCGCATCTTAAAAATATTTAGCGAGGCAGCCTCCACCACTTCAACGGGCAGAGAATTCCAGAGATTCACCACCCTTTGAGTGAAGAAGTTCCTCCTCAACTCCGTTCTAAACCGCCTCCCCTTTATCTTGAGGCTGTGCCCCCTAGTCCTACTGTCCTTTCTGAGTGGGAAGAGTCTCTCCACCTCTATCCTATCCATCCCATTCATCATCTTATATGTCTCAATGAGATCTCCCCTCATTCTTCTAAACTCTAACGAGTACAAGCCTAGTTTATTCAGCCTCTCCTCATAGCTCAACCCCCTCAACTCCGGCATCAGCCTAGTAAACCTCCTCTGCACTCCCTCCAAGGCCAAAATATCCTTGCGTGGTGGATGCTGGGAGTAAATTTAAGGAGAAGTTAGACAGGCTTTTAGTTAGTATCAGGGTTGAAGGGCTGTAGTAAATGGGCAGGAAAGTGGAGTTGAGGCCAAGGTGAGATCAGCCATGACGGAATTGAATGGTGGAGCAGGCTCGAGGGGCTGAATGGCCTTTTCCTGCTCCGAGTTCTTATGACTCCTATGTCTAAAGGAGGAAAAACAAGATCCTCACCAAGGCTGCTGTCCAGAAAACACTGGGTTCCTAGATTCCGGAATGAAATTGTTGAACTCGGTGTTGAATTGGGAATTGGTTCCTATAGAGGGAGTACAGCCAAGGTTTTCCAGGCTGATTCCTGGGATGGCAGGTCTGTCGTATGAGGAGAGGCTAAGTCGATTAGGATTATATTCACTGGAGTTTAGAAGAGTGAGAGGGGATCTCAGAGAAACTCATAAAATTCTAACAGGGTTAGACAGTAAGAAGTCTCACAACACCAGTTAAAGTCCAATAGGTTTATTTGGTATCACAAGCTTTCGGAGTGCTGATCCTTAATCCATTTACAGAGCCCTTCAGACGCTGGAATGGGAAGGGAGGGAAGGATATTTGGTGGCATCATTCCCACCTTTCCCGACAGCAGCTTTCCAAAGTGTAACATCTGTCCTTTTACCCGCTCCCTTCTCACCAGCCAAAGTGAAATACTGATGTAAATGTATTTCTTTCTATTTAGTCTCATGCGTTCTGCGTTCACAATACAGTCTCCTGTCCATCAGGACAGTAAATGCAGGCTGGGTGACCACTTTGCCAACATTTAGTCATAGTCATTCTGCTGATGTGATCTTATTCCTCTGACCTCTGTCTGACCTCAGCCTCCTGCTCTAATCCAGTGAAGCTCAATCTGAACTCGAGGAACAGCAGATCCTCTTTCTTATCCATTTCTGATCATCTCCTCTGGCCATTCTACCCGTCCGTGATGATTGTACTTTCCCCATTTACACTTCCTCAAAACAAATCTTTAGTTTCTTTACTTATGCTGTTCCCATCTCCCTTTGTCATGAACCCACTGTCACCTTTCACCCTGGAACAAACTTTCCTTTTTCCACTTCTCAGGAAGAAGCATTGAACTAAAAGATTAACTTTATTTCTCCCCGTTCCAATCTACCTAGAGACTCTTTAAAGAAAGAAATCCCCACAACACCAACTGGGACAAACCAACACAACCCAAACATTCATTAACAGTTCGAGGATTTTTCAATGGAAAGGTAAGTTTCATTTCAAATGTCGATATAATGAAGACAGTTACAAGCCCTCACATTGCTTCCCACAGGAATGGGGGTACATATGGAATCTCATCGTCTTTCCAAGCTGCGATGTAGGATCACTCACTTCTCATTTCAATGGCCCTTGAATTGCATTTTGCAGAAATCATGTTCCATCCAAAACCGTTGGACAATGTCATCACTGACATGATGTATGTCTAGCAACCCTCTCTCACTTGGGACACAGCAGTTCTGATGGCACAGAATCCCCAGAGACTCCTTTCTCCGATGCCTTTTAAACAGCCTATTGCGCTTTGGCAACAGTGAAGCAGTAACAATGGGTATTACCCAATCCATAATCCATTCCACTTAATGCCTTCAGCTCACTACTCTTTCCAACTGGATAACACACACCATAACACAGTCTCTGCTCTATTCTCAGAGATTTGCATCAACAACTCAATCTGTTGAAGACTGATAAACAGGAAACTGTTTCATTTGGTGAAAACCTTCCTTGTTTCCTCTTTACACAGATTTTCAGTGTGGTTTGAACTGCCAATCTGAGAACATAGATTGATCCACCCCACCGGAATTAGCTCTCTTAATCCCCTTTGCTCCTCAGCACGGTGGCACAGTGATTAGCACTGCTGCCTCAGTTCTAGGGACCCGGCTTCAATTCCTGGCTTGGATCACCATCTGTGCGGAGTCTGCACGTTCTCCCCGTGTCTGTGTGGGTTTCCTCCGGGTGCTCCAGTTTCCTCCCACAGTCCAAAAGACATGCTGGTTAGGGTGCATTGGCCGTGCTAAATTCTCCCTTAGTTTACCCAAACAGGCGCTGGAGTGTGGCGACTAGGAGATTTTCACAGTAACTTCATTGCAGTGTTAATGTAAGCCCACTTGTGACACTAATAAATAAACTTTAACTTTAAGCTTGAACTATTCTTCCCTATGGTACCCTCCAGTTACATGGTGTCTCTTGGGAACCCATTGATGTCATAACCAAAGAACCAATGAATCTGCTTTAATTCATGTTAATTTTAACAGAATATTATACAAAACAAAATTCAGGCTTTTCCCAGCACATGGATCATCACACTTCCCACAGATGCTGCCTGAACTGTTGAGTAGATTCTGTTTTCATTTCACAATTTTTTTTAACTTAAGTGAGTAATAGTCACTCTTTCTACTGCTATATTTTCAGCTTATGGGAAACTTCAGCTAGGAGCTCAATCCAATTGGCTGAAAAATGGCCATGAAAGCTGCGGCTGTTAAGAGCTGGATATAAAACACTAGTTAGACCACAGCAAGAGTACTGTGTGCAGTTCTGGTCACCACACTAAGGGAAGGATGTGATTGCAGTTGAGAAGGTGCAGAGGAGATTCACCAGGATGTTGCCTGGGCTGGAGAGTTTCAGCTATGAAGAGAGGCTGGTTGGGCTGGGGCTGTTTTCCTTAGAGCAGAGAAGGCTGAGAGTGGACCGGATTGAGGTGTACAGAATTATGAGGGATATAGATAGGGTAAATAGGAAGAAAGTTTTCCCCTTAACAGAGGGATCATTAACCAGGGGGCATAGGTTTAAGGTGAGGAGCAGGAGATTTAGAGGGGATTTGAGGGGAAACCTTTTCAGCCAGAGGGTGGTGGGAACTCGCTGCCTGAAAGTGTGGTTGAGGTGGGAACCCTCCAACATTTAAGGAAAATTCAGATGAGCACTTATAATGCCAAAGCATCCAAGGCTACAGACTGAGTGGTGGAAAATGGGATTGGAATAGAAGTGTTTGATGGCCAGTGCGGGCATGATAATATTCTAACGTTCAGGCTTCGACTGATGTGTGGCAAATAACATTCTCACCACACAGTGCTGGACAATGACCATCTCCAACAAGAGAATCTAATCATCACGCCTTGACATTCACTGCCATTACTATCACTCAGTACGCCACTATCAACACCATTGACCAGAAACTGAACTGGACTAACCACATGTTGCCACAGTATTTAAGAACAAGTCATAGACTGGACATTCTTCATTGAGTGACTCCTGACTCCCCAATTCTTTACTACATTCTTCCTGAAATTTGGTGGGAAAAAATTCTATAAATTGAATTTTGACCATATAACTTACTAAGACAGAGGAATTGAGAGTTTTCAGATGCCACCTTGTTAGGAGGCACAATAAATGCTATAAATTGCAGCAGGACATTACAAAGGGAGAATTAACAGATAGAGTTCAATGTGGGCGCATGAGGGTTAATCCACCTTAAAAGGATATCAGAATATATTCCTGATGGTGTGAGACCAGGATATGCAGTGGAGTGAAGTTTGTGTGTCCCGGTACACATATCTGTAAGAGCTGGTGAATATGTGCAAGTCGTGATTTAAAAGGTTAATGGGATGTTGTCTTGAGGGGTTTCAGACTCTGGGTTAAGTGCCTTTTGGAGTAACAGGGATAAGTTCTGGGCACCTTACCTCAGGGAGGAGATATTAGTCTTAGAGGGTTTTGCATTGCAGATTCACCCGAACAATAATGAGGACTGGTCACAGAAACATGACTTGTTTTCACTTGTGCTTAGAATGTTGAGGAGCTTTGATCAATATGTTTAGCAGAATGAAAGGATTTGATAAAGTAGATTGAGAAATTAAATTCAGAAGCACTTCTCCATTCAAAGGGCAGCTGGAATCTGTAGCTTTTCCCAGGAGTGTTGGGGATCAATTGTAAATTTCAAAGCTGAGACTGATTATTATAATTGGGAAGGGAATTAACAGGATTGGAGTGAAGGTGGAGCTGAAACTCAATAAGAACACAAGAAATAGGAGCAGGAGTAGGCCATCTAGCCCTTCGAGCCTTCCCCGCCATTCAATAAGATCATGGCTGATCTGTCGTGGCTCAGTTCCACATTCCCGCCCTCTCCCCATAACCCTTAATCCCCTCTCTTATCAAAAACCCATCAACCCGCGTCTTAAATATATTTAGTGCGGTAGCCTCCACCACTTCAACGGGCAGAGAATTCCAGAGATTCACCACCCTTTGAGTGAAGAAGTTCCTCCTCAACTCCGTTCTAAACCGCCCCCCCTTTATCTTGAGGCTGTGCCCTCTAGTCCTACTGTCCTTTCTGAGCGGGAAGAGTCTCTCCACCTCTATCCTATCCATCCCATTCATCATCTTATACGTCTCAATGAGATCTCCCCTCATTCTTCTAAACTCTAACGAGTACAAGCCTAGTTTATTCAGCCTCTCCTCGTAGTTCAACCCCCTCAACTCCGGTATCAGCCTAGTAAACCTCCTCTGTACTCCCTCCAAGGCCAAAATATCCTTGCGTAAGTGCGGCGACCAAAACTGCACACAGTACTCCAGCTGCGGCCTCACCAGTGCCCTATACAGCTGCAGCAAGACCTCCCTACTTTTATATTCAATCCCCCTCGCTATGAAGGCCAGCATCCCATTCGCCTTCCTGACCACCTGCTGCACCTGCAAGCTGGGTTTTTGCGACTCATGCACAAGGACCCCAAGGTCCCTCTGCACTGTTGCATGCTGCAGTTTTTCGCCATGTAAGTAATAGTCCTTCCTACCATTATTCCTACCAAAGTGGACCACCTCGCACTTGCCAACATTAAATTCCATTTGCCAGTTCCTGGCCCATTCGTCCAGCCTATCTAGATCCTTCTGCAGACTTTCCACACCCTCCGCACAATTTGCAGTTCCACCAATCTTGGTGTCGTCGGCAAATTTTGACACCATACACTCGGTTCCCTCCTCCAGATCATCTGTATAAATGGTAAAAAGCTGAGGCCCCAGCACCGACCCCTGGGGCACTCCACTAGTCACCATCCGCCAATCCGAATAGCACCCGCTGACCCCCACTCTCTGCCTCCTATTTGACAACCAATCCTCTATCCACGCCAACACCCTACCCCCAACTCCAAGTCCCCTGACCTTCTGCAATAACCTCTTATGAGGTACTTTGTCAAACGCCTTCTGAAAATCCAGAAAGACCACATCCACCGGCTCTCCTCTATCGACCGCCCTAGACACATCCTCATAGAACGCCAATAAATTTGTCAGACACAACTTCCCCTTAACGAAACCGTGCTGCGTCTGCCCTATCAAACAATTCTCCTCAAGATGCCTCGCTATTTTCTCCTTGATGACGGATTCTAACATTTTACCTACAACAGACGTTAAACTAACCGGCCTATAATTCCCCACCTTTTGCCTGCCACCCTTCTTACACAACGGCGTAACATTAGCCGTTTTCCAATCTTCCGGCACTTCCCCGGAATCCAGCGAGGTTTGGAAAATAACCACCAAGGCATCCACTCTCATCTCTGCCATTTCTTTCAGAACCCTTGGATGCATTCCATCCGGTCCTGGGGACTTGTCCACAATCAGTCCCTCCAGTCTGCCGAGCACCGCCTCTCTAGTAACAATAATGTCATTGAGACCCTCCAGTCCTACCACCTTTCCATTGCTAACACCCGGCAAATTATTCACGTCTTCCTCCGTGAAGACCGAAACAAAAAAGTTATTCAAGACCTCAGCCATTTCCCCATCCCCTACCACTAAGTCCCCCTTCTCATCCTCTAAGGGTCCAACGTTCACCCTAGCCAGCCTCTTCCTTTTTATATATTTATAAAAACTCTTACTATCCTTTTTTATATTAAGCGCTAGCCCAGCTTCATAGTTTCTCCTACCCTTCTTTATAAACTTCTTTGTCAATCTTTGTTGACATTTAAACCTCTCCCAATCCTCTTCTCGCCCACTACTCTTAGCTACTCTAAATGCCTCCGCTTTTAATTTAACACTTTCCTTCACCTCCTTCGTTATCCACGGCTGATTATCTCTCCTCCTACGGTCCTTTTTGACCATCGGAATAAATTTCTGCTGAGCACCAAGAAAGATCTCCTTAAAGATCCTCCACTGCTCCTGAGCAGACCTACCTTCCAACGCGCTCCCCCAGTCCACATTCGCCAATTCTTCTCTCATCCTACCATACTCCCCTCTGTTCAAACAAAGGACGCGTGTCCGGGAACCCACTTTCTCCTCCTCCATCTGCATCAGAAACTCCACCATACAATGATCACTCTCCCCAAGAGGATCCTTCACCGCAAGGTCCCTAATTCTACCCGCCTCGTTACATAACACCAGATCCAAGATAGCTTGCTCCTTCGTCGGCTCCAACACACACCGTTCAAGGAAACTATCCCGGCAGCATTCCAAGAACTCCTCCTCGAGCCCCCCGCGTCCAACATGGGCCGACCAATCAATATGTAGATTGAAATCCCCCATAATTATTGCCGTCCCATTCCTGCACGCCGCACTTATTTGCGTGTTAACAGCCCGCCCCACCTCCAGATCATTATTCGGGGGCCTATAGACGACACCCACCAGCGTCTTCCTCCCTTTGCTGTTCCTAATCTCCACCCACAACGATTCCACGTTCTGCTCTTTGGCTCCAATATCATCCCTTGCTACCACCGTGATGCTATCCTTAATCAGCAGAGCTACGCCCCCCCCTTTTCCCTCCCGCCTATCCTTCCTAAACACTTGATACCCCTGGACATTCAGCTCCCAGTCCCTGTCACCTTGCAGCCACGTCTCTGTAATGGCCACCAGATTGTATCCATATCAAACCTGGATTCAGCTGCAGTGTGGTGCCACAGGAGCCTCATTATTATAGGGGCCTCACTGAAGGGCTGAGAGTGTGGCCGATTGGGCTAGGGGGTAGGTTGAATCATTACTGTGAGGTTGTTTGCAACCACTGCACACGTGTCTCTGTGTGTGCACCTCACATGGCTGCTTGTGTGCACGCCTGTGTGAGTGCACGTGTGTCTCTGCATACGCACCTCACATGGCTGCCTGTGTGGGTGCACACATGTCTCTGCGTGTGCACCTCACGTGGCTGCCTGTGTACACACCTGTGTGAGTGCACGTGTGTCTCTGCATGCGCACTTCATGTGGTTGCCTGTGTCAATGCACACATGTCTCCGCGTACGCACCTCACGTGGCTGCCTGTGTGAGTGCACGCGTGTGTCTGCGTGTGCACCTCACGTGGCTGCCTGTGTGGGTGCATGCCTGTGTGAGTGCACGCATGTCTCTGCGTGTACACCTCACGTGGCTGCCTGTGTGAGTGCACGCATGTCTCTGCGTGTGCACCTCATGTGCCTGCCTGTGTGTGCGCACTCAGAGGCAATAGTGGGTATTGTCTTGCCTTCTTTAAAAAGCCCCAGCAATGGTTTCAGATCAGTTGCTGTAATGAAGAGTCTGCCACAGAGACATTGATGGAATTTGTTAATGTTGAAGGGAACTGCCAATCCCTCTCCCAATCTGGGAATATCTCTGCGCAGCTCTGAGAGGATACTGAATGTGTAAGCAGTTGGCTTCTCTGGTCTATCTCTCCAGCGATGTTCCAGTACCGTACCACCCTGTCAGAGGAGGCATCAGGTGTCAGAATAAGATATTTCTTGGGGTCAAAATAGGCCAATAAATTGAAGGACAAAAGTTTTGATAGAAAGCCCCCAGCTGCAAAGCCCCCAAGACCATCTTTGTTTCCACAGTAAGGCTTGCAGGGGGATTAGGAATAAACTTCCCATAATAATTTACTAGCCCCGGGAAGGATTTCAATTCCGTGGGATTCCTTGCAGTTGACGCCTCTTTAATGGTCTTCACCTTGTCCTCCCCTGGATGAAGGCCTTTGCTGTTCAGCAAGCCCAAACAGGTCACAGTACTTGCCTGGGAGATACATTTTTCCCTTTTTAGGTGTACCCCGACCTCCAAGAATTGCCAGAAAACCTCTTCCAGGTTTGGTTGGTGCTCATGTTCTGAAGTTTCTGAGACCAGGACATTGTCCAGATGCACCACTATCTGAGGTGACCCTTGGGGTATATTCTCCATGATCCATTGAAAAATGGTGCACGCAGACGAGAGCCCAAAGGGTAGGCGAGTGTATCTGTACAGGCCTCCAATTCACTTTGGAGATGCACATGGCTCATTCTAACTTAGAAAATGTTTGGGCCCAGTTATCCTGGCCTCCAGATCTTCAATCTGGGGCATGGGGGGAATCTGTCAGGTTTAGAAAGCGTATTGACAGGGAGGTTATAGTCTCCACAATGTCAGGTCGAATTATCTGGCTTAAGGACAGGAGCAGTGCAGCCCATTCTGCAAACTATACTGGTCTTGTTATACCCAGACATAAATGTGAAGTTATTCACTTTGGTACCAAAAAAATAGGAAGGTAGATTATTATCTGGATGGTCATAAATGAGGAGAGGAGAATGTCCTCGTACACCAGTCAGAGGGTAAACATACAGCAGGCAGTAAAACAGGTAAACGGTATGTTATAGAATCCTGCAGTGCAGAAGGAGGCCATTCATAACAGAGTATTCATAATTCTTCAGCCATGATCATAATGAATGGCAGAGTAAGCTATTTAATATGTTTCTATTCCAATTCCAATTCCAATTCCTCTTTTCCAATAAGAAGTATGAAACTGGTTTCACTTTAGGCATAGCATCACGATCAGCGTAGGGTTTGGCTCCCCTAATTTTTCCAAGCCCTTCCTGGAAAGTTTTGGAGTATTTGCTGACAAGTTCATTCAGTGACCCCCCCCACCCCCCCCCCCCACCCACCCCCCCCCCCCCCCACCCCACCCCCCCCCCACCCCACCCACCCCCCCCCCCCCCCGCCACAACGCGCCCAGCCTCAAGTGTCCAGCCAGTTAACCTCTCTGTACAATGATGAGTGGAAGTCGAGCTGACTGAACATAGATCATAGACAGTACAGCACAGTACAGGCCCTTCGGCCCTCAATGTTGTACCGAGCTATGTCCAAACACAGGATCAAGCTATCCCACTCCCTGTCATTCTGGTGTGCTCCATGTGCCTATCCAATAACCACTAGAAAGTTCCTAAAGTGTCCAACTCCACTATCACAGCAGGCAGTGCATTCCCGGACATCCCTCCTATATCTCCCACCATGAACCTTATAGTTATGCCCCCTAATAACAGCTACATCCACCTGAGGAAATAGTCTCTGAACGTCCACTCTATCTCCCTCATCATCTTATAAACCTCTATTAAGTTGCCTCTCATCCTCCTCCGCTCTAAAGAGAAAAGCTCCAGCTCCCTCAACCTTTCCTCATAAGACCTACCCTCCAAACCAGGCAGCATCCTGGTAAATCTCCTCTGCACTCTCTCCAATGCTTCCACATCCTTCTTATAGTGAGGTGACCAGAACTACACACAGTATTCCAAATGAGGTCGCACCAAAATCTGGTATAGTTGCAGCATAACCCCATGGCTCTTTATCTCAAACCCCCTGTTAATAAACACTAACACACTATAAGCCTTCTTCACAGCTCTATCCACTTTCAGAGATCTGTGGATACGAAACCCAAGACCTCTCTGTTCCTCCACAGTCCTCAGAACCTTGCCGTTGACCCTGTAATCCGCATTCAAGTTTGTCCTACCAAAATGAATCACCTCACACTTATCAGGGTTAAACTCCATCTGCCACTTTTTGGCCCAGCTCTACATCCTATCAATGTCTCTTTGCAGCCTGCAAGAACCCTCCACCTCATCCACTACTCCACCAATCTTGGTGTCATCAGCAAATTTACTAACCCACCCTTCAGCCCCCTCTTCCAAGTCATTGATAAAAATCACAAATAGCAGAGGACCCAGCACTGACCCCTGTGGTACACCGCTGGTAACTGGCCTCCAGTCTGAAAATTTTCCCTCCACCACCACCCTCTGTCTTCTATGAGACAGCCAGTTACTTACCCAATCGACCACATTTCCTTCTATCCCACACCTCCTTAGCTTCTTCGTGACTCTACCATAGGGAACCTTATCAAACACCTTACTAAAATCTATGTATACAACATCAACTGCTCTACCTGTTACCGCTTCAAAGAATTCAATCAAATTTGTGAGGCAGGACCTACCCCTCATGGAACCGTGCTGACTATCCCGGATTAAGCTGCATCTTTCCAAATGGTCATAAATCCTATCCCTCAGGACCTTTTCCATTAACTTACCGACCACCGAAGTAAGACTAACTGGCCTATAATTACCAGGGTCATTCCTATTTCCTTTCTTGAAAAGAGGAACAACATTCGCCACTCTCCAGTCCTCTGGCACAATCCCCGTGGACAGTGAGGAACCCAAAGATCAAAGCTAAAGGCTCTGTAATCTCATCCCTTGCCTCCCAAAGTATCCTAGGATGTATCCCATCTGGCCCAGGGGACTTATACACCCTCAGGTTTATCAAAATTGCTAATACATCTTCCCTCAGAACATCTACCTCCTCCATCCTATCAGCCTGTATCACGCACTCATCCTCAAAAACATGGCCCCTCTCCTTAGTGAACACTGAAGAAAAGTATTCACTCAACGCCTCTCCTATCTCTTCTGACTCCATGCACAAGTTCCCACGACTATCCTTGACTGGCCCTAACTTCACCCTGGTCATTCTTTTATTTCTCACATAAGAGTAAAAAGCCTTGGGGTTTTCCTTTATCCGACCCACCAAGGATTTCTCATGCCCCCTCCTAGCTCTCCTAAGCCCTTTTTTTAACTCATTCCTAGCTACCTTGTAACCCTCAAGCGACCCAACTGAACCTTGTTTTTTCATCCTTACATATGCTTCCTTTTTCCTCTTGACAAGACATTCAACCTCTTTTGTGAACCATGGTTCCCTCACTCCGCCATTTCCTCCCTGCCTGACAGGGACATACCTATCAAGGACACGCAGTATTTGTTCCTTGAACAAGCTCCACTTTTCATTTGTGCCCATACCTGACAGTTTCTGTTCCCATCTTATGCTCCCTAATTCTTGCCTAATTGCATCATAGTTAACCCTGCCCCAATTATAAACCTTGCCCTGCTGTGTGACCCTATCCCTCTCCATTGCAATAATGCAGGACACTGAATTGTGGTCACTATCTCCAAAGTCCTCTCCCACAGACAAATCTAACACTTTGCCCGGTTCATTTCCCAGTACCAAGTCCAATGTGGTCCCATCTCTTGTCGGCTTATCCACATATTGTGTCAGGAAACTCTCCTGCACACACTGTACAAAAAGTGTCCTATCCAAACTATTCGACCTATAAAGGTTCCAGTCAATATTTGGAAAGTTAAAATCACCCATGATAACGACCCTGTGACCTCCACATCTATCCATAATCTGCTTTGCCATTTCCTCCTCCACATCTCTATTACTATTTGGGGGCCGATAGAAAACTCCTAACAACGTGACCGTTCCTTTCCTATTTCTAACTTCAGCCCATATTACCTCAGTAGGCAGATCCCCCTCGAAATGCCTTTCAGCAGCTGTTAAACTATCCTTGATTAACAATGCGAGTCCTCCACCTCTTTTACCACCTTCCCCACTCTTACTGAAACATCTATACCCCAGAACTGCCAACAACCATTCCTGTCCCTGTTCTAACCATGTCTCCGTAATGGCCACAACATCATAGTCCCAAGTACCAATCCACACTCCAAGTTCACCTCCCTTATTCCTGATGCTCCTTGCATTGAAGTAGATACACTTCAACCCACCATCCTGTCTGCCTGTACACTCCTCTGACCCTGATACCTTCCTCAGTACCTCGCGACCCTCAACATTGGCTTTTGGACCACAGCTCCTTTTCCCATCCCCCTGACAAATTAGTTTAAACCCCCGCTCCCCCTGAAGAGCCAAAGCAAATTTCCCTCCCAGGATATTGGTGCCCCTCTGGTTCAGGTGCAAACTGTCCTGTTTGTACAGGTCCCACCTTCCCCAGAATGTGCTCCATTATCCAAGTAAATGGAACCCTCTCTCCTACACCATCCCTGCAGCCACATATTAATCTACACTCTCTCCCTGTTCCTGAACTCACTAACACGTGGCACTGACAACAAACCAGAGATGACCACATGCTTTGTCCTGGCTCTCAGCTTCCATCCTGGCTCCCTAAATTCCTGTTTTAAACCCCCATCCCTCTTTCTACCTACATCGTTGGTACCGATGTGCACCACGACCTGCGACTGACCCCCCTCCCCCTTAAGGATCTTGAAAACATGATCCGAGACATCACAGACTCTTGCACCCGGGGGTCAACATACCATCCGTGAGTCTCTTTTACTGTCGCAGAACCTCCTATCTGTCCCTCTAACCATCGCGTCTCCAATTACTATTGCTCTCCTGCTCTCCCCCCTTCCCTTCTGCTGCCTGGAAATCACTAGCATCACCATGATATTCTTTATTTGCAGTAGTTCCCCTGTGTAGATGGTCAGCCTGGACTGTGTGTTTTCTAAGCTCAGGAGCTGAATACCAGTCCAGAGATGATAATAGAGATCACAGCCCTTGTGTCCACCTCCACTTTTAATGGGTGGCCATTTACTAACAGTGCCACCATTATGAAGGTGAGCTATATTTTGGAGATGTGATTAAATGAAATTGTCCCTGTTCCTGGTAGTGGGCCTACCTGTAAGGTACGATCCTGTACTGGCCTTGGCCTTTTATTCAAACAGCACCTGTCTTGACTGTCCTGATATCTTTGCCTGGGTTGTGGCTTTCTGCGCATTTGCAATAGTCTGGCACCTACAACCTTCTGGAGTTCGCTCCCTCGAACCTGAAGGCTGTCGCTGAACCTCTTTGGCTGTCTGGTGGTGTGACACAGGCTCCACCCTGAAAGGGATTCTCTGAAACTTTACTGATACCGTCACTCTCAGGGGTTGACATTGCACGAATCCCCTCTCCACGGATCTGTTCCCCAGAGCCGCTCCCCGCGAACCCCCTCCCCACATTGGAGGACACTGCAGCCTGACTCCTCTCCATTCTCCAGTGATAGAGCTATCTCAGTCACCTTCTTTAGATCCAGATTGGGTTCAGCCAGTAAGTGCTTTTGGACTTTCACATTGTTCATGCCACAGACCAGTA
Source organism: Carcharhinus amblyrhynchos (assembly GCF_965287045.1). Lineage (NCBI taxonomy): Eukaryota > Metazoa > Chordata > Chondrichthyes > Carcharhiniformes > Carcharhinidae > Carcharhinus > Carcharhinus amblyrhynchos. The sequence continues at coordinate 868,441 of NC_137339.1, forward strand.
TATCTCACAACATGTCATTAGTCTTAGTGTGAACTCAGTGTAATTTTCGTAATCTTGTCAGAAATTCGATGATGGCTGTCTCCAGGGTTTGCCCTGCCATGTTAAAGTGGTATCGCTGGGGTATTATGGAGGGTTTTGGGTTATAATAACTTTAAACCAAGTCCACCAATTCATTAAAGGTTTTAGAATCGGAGCATCTGGGTCAGTCAGACATTTGATAGAATCCCTACAATGCAGAAGGAGGCCATTTAGCCCATCAAGTCTGTGCTGACTCTAACAGAGCATCCCACCCTTGCCCTCTACCCATAACCTCACAATATACCATATTAATCCTCCTAACCATCTTAGGATACTAAAGGGAAATTTAGCATATCAATCCACCTATCCTGCACATCTTTCAGACTGTGGGAAGAAACCGGAGCACCTGGAAACACCATGCAAACATGGGGAGAATGTGCAAACCCACACAGACAGTGACCTGAGCCTGGAGCCTGGAATTGAACCCTGGTCTGTGGTGCTATGAGGCAGCAGTGTTAACCATTCTGTTGCCCTTTGTTTACACTGAGGGTTAGGACCCTGCATGTCCTCAACAGGATCAGGTTTTGTTTCTTGTCCCCCTCTATGTTGTTGACCTGAGAAAAATATAGTGCCCAGTCTCTTGTGCTTGTATCATAGGCTTCTCCTTTATCAGAGCAGGGATTTCCTCTTTCCGGGGATTATTTGTCTCAACATTAACGATGGTTGAAAGGGAAAAAAAAACTGGCTTTACTCCTTATCACCAATGTAATAATCTCACCAACGCCAGAGCTCCATCACCCTCACCCTTTCTTTACAGCGTTCAACTACAGAGCACTGGTCAGTCTGTCGACTGCCAGCCTGAGTACAGCCAGCTGGTGTAATACCCCCCACTGCCCCTCCCTTATTGGGCAAGACTCCATTTATCTAATAGGGCAGCTTGTATTCAATGGAGAGGGGATCTATTGGTGATCCCCCACGGGGGGGATCTATTGTTGATCCCCACGGGGAGATCTACTGGTGGTCCCCCACGGGGGGATCTATTGTTGATCCCCACAGGGAGATCTATTGGTGATCCCTCACGGGGGGGAATACATTGGTGATCCCTCACGGGGAGATCTATTGGTGATCCCCAGTGTGGGGATCTATTGGTGATCCCCCACGGGAAGATCTATTGGTAATCCCCCACGGGGGGATCTATTGGTGATCCCCATGGGGGATCTATTGGTGATCCCCTCACAGGGGGCCTCATCGGCAATCCCCACTGGGGGGACCGTAACAGTGTAGAATTCAGCGATGGCAGGGCCATTGAATATCAAGGGGCAATTCTCTCTTGTTGGAGATGGTCATTGCCTGGCATTTGTGTGTTGTGAGTGTTACTTGCTGCTTATCAGCCCAAGCCTGGATACTGTTCAGGTCTTGTTGCATTTGGATACGGACTGCTTCAGTATCAGAGCAGTCCCGAATGATGCTGAACATTGTGCAATCATCTGTGAACATTTGTCTTTACAAAGTTAATAGCCCAGGTGAGAGGGGAGGGAACAGGTACACTTGAGGAATTTACAATTGAGAAGGACGTGGTGTTTTGCTTTCTTTAAAATTGATATGGTACCAGGACCAGGTGAGATGCATCCAGAGGTACTGAGGGAAGTGAGAGAGGAAATTGCAGAGACGTTAATGATAATCTTCCATTCTTCCTTAGACACAGGAGGTGCTGGAGGATTGGAAAATTGTGAATGTTCCACCCTTGTTCAAAAAGGGGAGCGAGGATAAAGCTGGCAATGACAGACCAGTCAGCCTGACCTCAGTGGTGGGGAAACTTCTGGAAACTGTAGTTTAGGAGAAATCAATAGTGACAGGAAGTTGCAAGTTAATTAAGGAAAGCCAGCATGGATTCATTCAGGGAAAATCATGTTTAACCAACTTGCTGGAGTTTTTATATAGATTTCTAAAAGGCATTTGGAACAATGCTACAACAGACCTCGAGTCAAAGTTTTGAGAAAAATCCTAGCTCATGGAATGAAAGGGAAAATCGGCACTTGGATAAGAAATTAGCCGAGTGACAGGGAACACACTGATGATACATGGTTTCCTTTCAGACTGGGAGAAGGTTTGTAATAGAGATCCTAGAGGTTAATGTTAGGTCTCTCACTCTGGCTGATCTATATTAATGACCTAGACAAATAGTGTTCAGAGCATGATTGCAGACTGTATGAACATTGGAAATATTGTCAATTGCTGAGCAGAGCCTTGAACTTCAGAAGGACGTAGACATGTTGGGGAATTGGGCAGACAAATAGCAGATGAAGTTCAATGCGGAGAGGTATGGGATGATTTATCTGACAGGAAGAATACGGAGAGAAAGTATAAACTAAAGGGAGAAACTCTGAAAGAGGTGCAGGAACCGAGGCACCTCGGTTTTCATGTACTAACGTCATGGAAAGTGGCAGGACATGTTGAGAGAGCAGTTAATAAAGCCTACAGTATCTGTGGCTTCATTGATAAGGGCACAGAGTACAAGAATAAAGAAATAGTGTTGAACTTTTTAAGACACTGGTTAGGCCACATCTGGTGCATTGTATCCACATCTGGGTGCCATACTGAGGAAGGATGTGAAAGCATTGGAGAGAATACAGAGGAGATTGGCCAGAATGATTCCAGGAGTAAAGAACTGTGGCTTTGAGGATAGAGGCTGGGCTTATTTTCCTTGAAGAAAAGGCTGAGAGGAGACTTGATAGAGATATTCAAAATCCTGAGGGATATGGAGACTCGAGAGCATCAAGAGCTAGAGGGCACAATTTCAAAATAATACGCAAAAGGAGTAAAAATGATCTGAGGGACGGTTTCTTCATTCAAAGGTCGGTTGGAGTCTGGAATAAGCTTTCTGAAAGGAGGTTGGAGACATATTCGATCGAGGTATTGCAGAGGAAATTGGATTGATATCTGAAAAGAGAGAATTCCTGACATCACCCCTGAATGGTCTGGTCCTAATTTAAGGTTTTTTTTGCCCCCCCACGACCCCAACTTCTCCAATGGAGAAAATGGAGAGGGACTGTCAATTAGTTTCATCATCCTGAACCCCTCAATTAGATCATCCTAAATCATTTTTACTCAACAGAATACAGACCTAGTCTGTCCAGTATCTTAACCCTAGTATTTTTCTGGTGAATCTGAACTTTGCCCCGTCCAAATCTAGTCTCTGCTTCCTGCGGTGCAGAGGCCGGAACTGAACCTGTCACTCCTTCCTAGCTGGTATGACTCCAGTGTAATATTAGATTCTTTGTCTCTTTCCCCTTCAGGTCAACATCTACCTTTGGATTAGATGTGTTAAATTGTCTGTGTGATTTGAATATGCGCAGTCCCAGATCACTTTGTTCCGTAATGCCTCATCTCAGCATTTGGAAAATACTCAGATTTATTTTTTAGGACCTACATAAACCTCCCTTATCCAACGTTTGACCAACTCTCCAGTGTTCCTTTTTTAACTTGCAGCATTCATCTACACAAACTCCCTGGGGGTAAATCTCCCAAAAAATATCCTATGTTGCGAATTTGTGTAAAAACTGGAGTAAGTCCTGCTGGTTTTTCCAGTGGGAGTTTCAGGATGAATCTCCCTCACTCTGCGCACTGCTGAGTGCCTCAGCATAACCACACGATTTCCGGTACGGAGCTGACGGTTCCGGAAATCCGGTGGCCGCAGACTTGTGAAGGCCGTGGCAGCCAGCGGGGAGACCGAGAAACGGCCTCTTCTCCCAGTCCACCGCAGGAATCACCCCTCACCCCATTCCCATAGGCTGAGGGAAAGGCTGCAGCAATGAGAATGGAAGATTTTGGAGGAAGTTGAGAATGATTGGGGGTTGGGGGTTGGGGGTTGGGGGGTGGGGGTTGGGGGTGGGGGGTGGGGGGGGTTGGGGGTGGGGGGGGGGGGGGTTGGGGGTGGGGGGGGGGGGGGGTTGGGGGGGGGGGGGTTGGGTGGGGGGGGGGGGGTTGGGTGGGGGGGGGGGGGTTGGGTGGGGGGGGGGGGGGGTTGGGGGGGGGGGGGGGGGGGGGTTGGGTTGGGGGGGGGTGGGATGGGATAACCAGTTAATTCCTTCACATCATGTACAGCTCCCCGCTGAGACAGCAAGTTGCAGGATTATTACAAAGAGGTTTTGTGTGAATTTGGTTTTTGTAACACTGATTTTAATCAACAATTTAAACAGAAAATATGTGAAAAGCCCGAGTTTCCAAAGTAACCAGGAGTGTTCAGTCACCCAGGCTGTGGGTGGGAGGGGCCTGTGTGCACAGCCGTGTTACTGAAGTCACTGAGTTGTGAATTCCTTTAATTAGGCTGGATTAGTTTGAGTTCAGGCCAGGACAGTACAGCAGTGAGAGGCTGAGGGCCAGCAGTCACGTTAGAATAGTCCCTCCATCTATAAAATACCCTCTAGTGAGTCTCCAAAACCAGTCAACACTTCAAACACATTACTGACACTGAGGTGCATCAATTCAAGTTACGTAGAGGGAACTTAGAGAAATAAATAGTGATGTCTTGAGGAGAGTACCTAGAACATAGAACATTACAGCGCAGTACAGGCCCTTCGGCCCTCGCTGTTGCACCGACCAGTGGAACCAATCTAAAGCCTATATAACCTACACTATTCCAATATCATCTGTATGTTTATCCAATGACCATTTAAATGCCCTTAAAGTTGGCGAATCCACTATTGTTGCAGGTAGGACATTCCACCCCCTTACTACTCTCTGAGTAAAGAACCTACCTCTGACATCTGTCCTATATCTATCACCCCTCAATTTAAAGCTATGTCCACTCGTGCTAGCCATCTCCATCCGAGGAAAAAGGCTCTTACTGTCCACCCTATCTAATCCTCTGATCATCTTGTATGCCTCTATTAAGTCACCTCTTAACCTTCTCTCTAATGAAAGCAGCCTCAAGTCCCTCAGCCTTTCCTCATAAGACCTTCCCACCATACCAGGCAACATCCTGGTAAACCCCCTCTGCACCCTTTCCAATGCTTCCACATCTTTCTTATAATGCAGCGACCAGAACTGTACGCAATACTCCAAGTGCGGCCGCACCAGAGTTTTGTACAGCTGCAACATGATCTCACAGCTCCAAAATTCAATCCCTCTACCAATAAAAGCTAACACACCGTACGCCTTCTTAACAACCTTGTTAACCTGGGTGCCAACTTTCAGGGATCTATGCACATGTACACCGAGATCTCTCTGCTCATTCACATCACCAAGTAACTTCTAGCCCAATACTCTGTGTTCCTGTTACTCCTGCCAAAGTGAATCACTTCACACTTTTCCACATTAAACTCCATCTGCCACCTCTCAGCCCAGCTCTGCAGCTTATCTATGTTCCTCTGTAACCCACAATATCCTTCCACACTGTCCACAACTCCACCGACTTTAGTGTCATCTGCAAATTTACTAACCCATCCTTCTACGCCCTCATCCAGATCATTTATAAAAATGACAAACAGCAGTGGCCCCAAAACAGATCCTTGCGGTACACCACTAGTAACTGAACTCCAGGATGAACATTTCCCATCAATCACTACCCTCTGTCTTCTTACAGCTAGCCGATTTCTGATCCAGACCACTAACTCACCCTCAATCCCATGCCTCCATATCTTCTGCAGTAGCCTACCATGGGGATCCTTATCAAACGCTTTGCTGAAATCCATATACACCACGTCAACTGCCTTCCCCTTATCCACCTCTTTGGTCACCTTCTCAAAGAACTCAACAAGGTTTGTGAGGCACGACCTACCCTTCACAAAACCGTGCTGACTATCCCTAATCAAATTATTTCTCTCTAGATGATTATAAATCCTATCTCTTATAATCCTTTCCAAAACTTTGCCCACAACAGAAGTAAGCTTACTGATCTATAATTCCCAGGATGGTCTCTACTCCCTTTCTTGAACTTGAGGACAACATTTGCTATCCTCCAGTCTTCTGGCACTATTCCTGTAGACAATGACGACATAAAGATCAAAGCCAAAGTCTCTGCAATCACCTCCCTAGCTTCCCAGAGAATCCTAGGATAAATCCCATCCGGTCCAGGGGACTTATCTATTTTCACACTTTCCAGAATTGCTAACACCTCCTCCTTATGAACCTCAATCCTGTCTAGTCTAACAGCCTGTATCTCAGTATTCTCCTCGACAACATTGTCTTTTTCCTGCGTGAATACTGATGAAAAATATTCATTTAGCGCCTCTCCTATCTCTTCAGACTCCACGCACAACTTCCCACTACTGTCCTTGATTGGCCTTAATCTTACCCTAGTCATTCTTTTATTCCTGACATACCTATAGAAAGCTTTAGGGTTTTCCTTGATCCTACTTGCCAAAGACTTCTCATGTTCCCTCCTGGCTCTTCTTAGCTCTCTCTTTAGCTCCTTCCTGGCTAACTTGTAACTTTCAAGCGCTCTATCTGAGCCTTCACGTCTCATCTTGACATAAGTCTCCTTCTTCCTCTTCACAAGAGATTCAACTTCGTTAGTAAACCACGGTTCCATCGCTCAACCGCTTCCTCCCTGCCTGACAGGTACATACTTATCAAGGACACACAGTAACTGTTCCTTGAACAAGCTCCACATTTCAATTGTGCCCATCCCCTGCAGTTTCCTTCCACATCCTATGCATCCTAAATCTCCCCTAATCACATCATAATTTCCTTTCCCCCATCTATAACTCTTGTCCTGTGGTATATACCTATCCCTTTCCATCGTTAAAGTAAACATAACCAAATTGTGGTCACTATCACCAAAGTGTTCACCTACTTCCAAATCTAACACCTGGCCTGGTTCATTACCCAATACCAAATCCAATGTACATATTACAGAGGTGGTGGCGCTGGAAGTCTTAAAGTGCATCAAGGTAGATAAATCCCCAAGACCTGATGAGGTATATCCCAGGACATTGTGGGAGGTTAGGGAGGAAATAGCCTGTCCCCTAGCAGAGATATTTGAATCATCAACAGGCATAGATGAGGTGCCTTAAGATTGGAGAGTGGCAAAGAGAGTGCCTTTAAGAAGGGCTGCAGGGAAAAGCCTGGGAACTACAGGGCGGTGAGCCTAACATCTGTAGTGGGTAAGTTGTTAGAAGGTCTCCTGAGAGACAGGATCTATAGACATTTAGAGAGACAAGGGCTGATTAGGGACAGTCAGCATGGCTTTGTGAATGGAAGATCATGTCTCATGAATTTAAAGTAAAGTTGATTTATCAATCATGAGTAGGCTTACATTAACACTGCAATGAAGTTACTGTGAAAATCCCCCAATTGCCACACTCCTTTGGCTGTTTGGGTACACTGAGGGAGAATTTAGCATGGCCAATCCACCTAACCAGTACGTCTTTCAGACTGTGCTAGGAAACCCACACAAACATGGGGAGAATGTGCAAACTCCACACAGAGAGTGACCCAAGCCAGGGATTGAACCCAGGTCCTTGATGCTATAAGGCAGTAGTGCTAACCACTGTATTGCCCCTATTTGACTGAGTTTGATTAATGTTAATTTGATTGAGTTTTTTGAAGGGGTAACCAAGAAGGTAGATGAGGGCAGAGCAGTTGATGTTGTCCGCATGGACTTTAGCAAGGCCTTTGACAAGGTACCACATGGTAGGTTGTTGCATAAGGTTAAATCTCACAGGATCCAGGGTGAGGTAACCAATTGGATACAAAATTGGCTTCTTGACAGAAGCCAGAGGGTGGTTGTAAAGGGTTGTTTTTTTAAACAAGAGCCCTGTGACCAGCGGTGTGCCTCAGGGATCAGTGCTGGGCCCACTGTTATTTGTCATTTATATTAATGATTTGGGTGAGAATTTATGGATAAAAGCAATTACTGCGGATGCCGGAATCTGAAACCAAAAGAGAAAACGCTGGAAAATCTCAGCAGGTCTGGCAACATCTGTAAGGAGAGAAAAGAGCTGCCGTTTCGAGTCCAGATGACCCTTTGTCAAAGCTCAAAGGCATAGAAAGATATTTATACTGCAGGGGGAGAGAATGAAAGAGGAGTCATAGCCATAAAAACTAGGGGAAAGGCTGCTAATGGCAGCCCACAGAGAGAATAAAGAATGTGAATGGCTAAATGGCAGGGAAACTGTAAGCTGTGATAGATGGAGATGTTGGGGGAGGAAGGGGAAATGGGACAGAGTAGAATGTAGAAAAGGGTAAGTAGGGGGGTAGGAAAGATAAGGAAAGGGGGATGAAGTAGGGGGAGAAAGTTGGGGGGAAAGAAAAATGAAGAAAGGCAATCATGTTGTAGCTGTACAAAACTCTGGTACGGCCGCACTTGGAGTATTGCGTACAGTTCTGGTCGCCACATTATAAGAAAGATGTGGAAGCATTGGAAAGGGTGCAGAGGAGGTTCACCAGGATGTTGCCTGGTATGGTGGGAAGGTCTTATGAGGAAAGGCTGAGGGACTTGAGGTTATTTTCATTAGAGAGAAAAAGGTTAAGAGGTGACCTAATTGAGGCATACAAGATGATCAGAGGGTTAGATAGGGTGGACAGTAAGAGCCTTTTACCTCAGATGGTGGTGGCTAACACAAGGGGACAAAGCTTTAAATTAAGGGGTGGTAATTATAGGACGGATGTCAGACGTAGGTTCTTTACTCAGAGGGTAGTAAGGGCGTGGATTGCCCTGCCTGCAGCAGTTGTGGACTTGCCAACTTTAAGGGTGTTCAAATGGTCAGTGGGTAGACATATGGATAACATTGGAATAGTTTAGGTTAGAGGGTCATTAGATTGGTTCCACTGGTCGGTGCAACATCGAGGGCCGAAGGGCCTGTACTGCGCTGGAATGTTCTATGTTCTAAAGGAATAAAAGGTAGAGAACAGTAAAAAAATTAAATAAAATGAAAACAAAGGGGTGGAGGTGGGGTAGAGCAAATCATCTGAAGTTGTTGAATTCGATGTTGAGATTGGAAGACTGTAAAGTGCTGAGCTGGAAGATGAGATGCTGTTCCTCCAGTTTGTGTTGAGTTTCACTGGAACATTGCAGCAGGATAAGGACAGACATGTGGGTACGGGAGCAGGATCGTGTGTTAAATAGCACCAACCGGAAGGTCAGGGTCCTGATTGCGCACAGACCGAAGGTGCTCAGCAAAGTGATCACCCAGTCTGTGCTTGGTCTCTCCGATATAGAGGAGACCACATTAGGAGCAGCGAATGTAATAGACCAAATTGAAAGGTGCAAGTGAAACGCTGCTTAACCTGGAATGAGTGTTCTGGATCTTGAATGGTGAACATGGAAGAGATAAAGGGGCAGGTGTTACACGTTCTGCGAATGCATGGGAAGGTGCCATGAGTGATGGGAGAGGTGTTGAGTATAGTGGAGGAGTGGACTGGGTTATCCTGGAGGGAACAGTCTCTGCGGAATGCTGACAGAGGAGGGGAAGATGTGTTTGATGGTAGCATCATGCTGGAGTTGACAAAAAATTTATGGAACATGGTTAGTAAGTTTTAGCTGACCCTAAGATTGGTGGCATAGTGATGATGTGGAGATGCCAGCGATGGACTAGGGTAGGCACAGGAGGAAGCCTCACGGGTTAAAGTCCAACAGATTTATTTGGTAGCATAAGCTTTCGGAGCGCTGCTCCATCATCAGGTGAGTCCTGAACAGCATTCCGAAAGCTCAGGCTACCAAATAAACCTGTTGGATTTTAACCTGGCATTGTGAGACTTCTTACTGTGGCAGAATGGACAGTGAAGGAGGTTATCTTGGATTGCAACAGGATCTTGATCAATTGGGCCAATGGGCTGATGAATGGCAGATGGAGTTTAATTTAGATAAATGCGAGGTGATGCATTTTGGTAGACTGAACCAGGGCAGGACTTAATCAGTTAATAGTAGGGCACTGGGGAGAGTTAAAAATCAAAGAGATCTAGGGGTACATGTTCATAGCTCCTTGAAAGTGGAGTCACAGGTGGACAGAGTGATGAAGAAGGCATTCGGCACGCTTGGTTTCATTGGTCAGAACATTGAATACAGGAGTTGGGACATCTTGTTGAAGTTGTACAAGACATTGGTAAGGCCACACTTGGAATACTGTGTGCAATTCTGGTCACCCTATTATAGAAAGGATACTATTAAACTAGAAAGAGTGCAGAAAAAATTTACTAGGATGCCACTGGGACTTGATGGATTGAGTTATAAGGAGAGACTGGATGGACTGGGGCATTTTTCTCTGGAGTGTAGGGGGCTGAGGGGTGACCTTATAGAGGTCTATAAAATAATGAGGGACATAAATGAGGTCAACACATTTCCCCAAAGGTAGGGGAGTCTGAATCTAGAGGGCGTAGGTTTAAGGTGAGAGGGGAGAGATACAGAAGTGTCCAGAAGAGCAATTTTTTCACACAGAGGGTGGTGAGTGTCTGGAACAAGCTGTCAGAGGTAGTAGTAGAGATGGGTACAATCTTATCTTTTAAAAACCATTTGGATAATTTCATGGGTAAGATGGATATAGAGGGATATGGGCCAAACGTAGGCAATTGGGACTAGCTTAGAGGTAAAAACTGGGCAGCATGGACAAGTTACATAAGAACATAAGAACTAGGAGCAGGAGTAGGCCATCTGGCCCCTCAAGTCTGCTCCACCATTCAATAAGATCATGGCTGATCTTTTCATGGACTCAGCTCCACTTCCCCACCCACTCACCATAACCCTTAATTCCTTTACTGTTCAAAAATGTATCTATCCTTGCCTTAAAAACATTCAATGAGGGAGCCTCAACTGCTTCACTGGGCAGGGAATTCCACAGATTCACAACCCTTTGTGTGAAGAAGTTCCTCCTCAACTCAGTCCTAAATCTGCTCCCCCTTATTTTGAGGCCATGCCCCCTACTTCTAGTTTCACTGCCAGTGGAAACAACTTCCCTGCTTCTGTCTTATCTATTCCCTTCATCATCTTATATGTTTCTATAAGATCTCTCCTCATTCTCCTGAATTCCAATGAGTATAGCCCCAGTCTACATAGTCTCTCCTCATAATCCAACCCTCTCAACTCAGGAACAACCGAGTGAATCTCCTCTGCACCCCCTCCTTTCTCAAGTAAGGAGACCAAAACTGTACACAGTAACTCCAGGTGTGGCCTCACCAGCACCTTATACAGCTGCAACATAACCTCACTGTTTTTAAACTCTATCCCTCTAGCAATGAAGGACAAAATTCCATTTGCCTTCTTAATTACCTGCTGCTCCTGCAAACCAACTCCTTGAGATTCCTGCACAAGGACACCCAGATCCCTCTGCACCTACACAGCAAGATCCCACAATCAGCAATATGATAATGAGCATGAAATCTGAATTAGTTCTTTTATTCTTTGATTAGGTGAGAGCGTGTTGACTAGGCCAGTATTTATTGTCCATCTCCTTATCACCACCTTGAACCACTGCAGTTCCTGAAGTGTAGGTCCACCCATAGTGCTGTTAGGAAGAACCATAGAGCCCTACAGTGCAGAAGGAGGCCCTTCGGCCCATCGCATCTACACCGAATACAATCCCACCCAGGACCTACCCCCATATCCCTACATATTATACCCAATAATCCCTGGACAATAAGGGGCAATTTCTTAGCATGGCCAATCAACCTAACCTGCACATCTTTGGACTGTGGGCGGAAATTGGAGTACTTGGAGGAAACCTACGCAGACACGAGGAGAATGTGTAAACTCCACACAGACAGTGACCCGAGCCAGGAATCAAACCCAGGTCCCTGGAGCTGTGAGGCAGCAGTGCTAACCACTGTGCCACCGTGCCGCCCAAGAGTGTTCCAGGATTCTGATCACTATCCAGTGATAGAATTATAATGTTTGATATGGGGTAAATATTGACCAGGGCACTGGGGAGAGCTCTCCTGCTCTGCAAATCAGGCATTGGGATTGTTTATAGGAGCCACTCGATAACTCTGGAGCTAAATCCTACTTCCTTTCCTAATCCTTGGAAAATTTCCTTTGTGAATGGATGATTGAAATTGAGTGAAAAGACCAGATTTTCTCACTTCTGAAATTATACCAGAGAACAAAAGAAGCAAAATCCTTCACTTTGAGATTCTGTGGAAAGACCAATTGATTTGATGGTCTACAAATGTAAAAAAAATCTTTCTGTGAACATATTTGCTGCCAGGTGTAAAAGATGGCAGTAAGCAAGCTCTGGCCCTGTAGAGGTGTCCTTTTCCAAGGTCATTTCCCTCTGAGTCCGGGAATGTTGGGAGGAGCTGTTGAGAATGGGCTCGGTTCATTTTACAGGAGAGAGGGGAGATCAGAACCATAGGCAGTGTGAGTGCAGCTTCCACACGGCATGGCTGTGTACTCAGACTGAGTCACCCAGACAGACACAGAAACAGACACTCTCACTCACTGCATTCACAGGGGCACACACACAGACACACAGACAGAGACACACACATACACACACATAGACAGACACACACACACAGACACACACACACACACACATAGACAGACACACACACACATAGACAGACACACACACAGAGACACGCACACACACACAGACACACACATAGACAGACACACACACATAGACACACAGACACACACACACACATAGACACAGACAGAGACATGCACACACACAGACACATACACACAGACACAGAGACACACAGACACAGAAACACACACAGACAGACACGCACACACACAAACAGACACACAGACACAGAGACACACATCAGACAGAGACACACATGCACAAAGACACACACAGACAGACACAGAGCTCGTGTGTTTTACAAACACACTGTGTGTGTGTCCTGCTGCCTAATATCCTCCAAATGTTGCACAATGCTTCTATTCTTGCTCCACATTTCTCCTGGAGCTCCCCCAGCCCCCCTCCCCGTGGCACCCTGCAGGATGGAGTAATCAGGGGTATAGTGGGGGCATTGTGAGGGCAGTGAGGGTGGGTGAAGAGGGGGGTGGGGGTGAGGGTTGGGGAGGAGAGAAGTCGGGGGGGTGGACAGGTGAGAGTGGGGAAGGATGAGAAACGGGGGGGAAGGGGTGAGGCTGGGGTGAGGAGAGGGGTGGGAGTGGAGGGGGAAGGGGGTGGTCTAGCATGGTTTAAAATCATTACAGCATATTGTGCTATGAGTTTTCTCCCAAGTTAAAACACCATCTTTAAAAAGTGGAGTTGACAATATTGGAACCTGGGCTGGTGTTGCCAGTGTTGTACAGGGGTAGGCACAGTAAGTAGTTGCTGGTGTTGTGAGATTACTTCCTGTGGCTATTACAATGTTTGTGATTCCGATTACAATAAATGTAAGTGAGGAAATTATCTGACCAATCACAACACCATCTCTTACACTGTCTGGAATTAACCTTCCAATCCCTGTGACAACCCTGTGTAGAATATTCATTTCCACAAATCACTCCAGATGATGTGGAACATTTTGTTGAATAAATGGTTCGGGGAAAGCCTTTGTGATGGCAATTACAGCGGTATTCGGGCTAACAATGTGTTTCTGCAGGGATTGAACAATATGGTGAGAAAGGAGGGTAAGTTAATACCATCTGGCTGCTTGTCCCGGTTTGAAAATGATTTGTGGTTTATTGACAGAAGCTCCTCACTCTTTCTGAGGAAGGAATCTTTACCATAGCTTCAGCCTGAAGACAGAAGCGATTTTAAAAAATGAATTTCTGCTTTGTAAAATTCAGATAAAGTTGTGAAACATTCAATGAAGATACTAAATCACAAAAGGTAAAAATTGGAGGATTTGAGAATCTTAATCGAAAGAAAAGACCCCAAGATCTAGTCATAGAATTTTACAACACTAAACAAGGCTCTTTGGCCCGTCCAATCTGTGCTGGTTATCAAGCACAAATCTTTGTGAATCCCAACTTTCCACTTGGTCTGTAGCCTTGTGCTGATGATGGCCGGAATTACAGGCATCGGAAAGGATGAGGTGTCTGGCATTGCTGGGAGATGTTTGTAGAACATGTGGAGATGTGTAACTGGTCACAACTCTCCTTGGACTGCAGAGTGGGAGGAGACTGAGTGAAAATCAACTGTACTCTTCACTCTTCATCAGCTAATAGCCTCGTACTCACTGTCAGTGTGCAGAGACTGGTATCACTGTCATTACAACCACATAACAATGTGAGCCTGTACCTTCAGGAGGGGAACAGCAGAGTTGCCAATTCTCAATGTGATCCACACACATGCTGTCTGATCTGTCTGTTACAGTTTGTCAGAATGATACCATCTGGAGAGAGGTTGAACTGAAAATTAATGTAAATGTGATGCAATAAATTGAACAGTGTTTCCATAGCAACAGGTAGGAAGGCAGCAAATGCAAGTTGGTTAATGCAGACAGTCCTCTTCCAGAGTTCTTCTCATTGGAGATTGTGGTCAGAGTCACACTTTACCTTCACCTGGGATCACCTCAGCTTGGTTGCACCAGTTGGGTGATGCTGAAAGTTCCCATTTCTCTAAAAGGAGACAAGCCTTGAGAAAGGAGAGCGAGGGATAAACTGCATCCGCAGCCCAGTTAGTCTAACAGGAGGGAAAATGCTAGATTATTTTATTCAGAGTGGTGACAGAGCATTTGGAAAATCTAAACAGGATTTGGCAAAGTTGACACAGATTAATGAAAATGAATGAGTGTTTGATAAGTCTATGAGGGCTTTTTGAGGTTGTAGCTAGCAGTATTACAAAGAACAAAGAAAATTACAGCCCTCCAAGCCTGCACTGACCATGCTGCCCAACTGAACTACCCTTCCGGGGACCATATCCCCCTATTCCCAACCTGTTCATGTATTTGACCAGATGCCCCTTAAAAGTCACTACCGTATCTGCTTCCACCAACTCCCCTGACAGCGAGTTCCAGGCACCCACCACCCTCTGTGTAAAAAACTTTGCCCCTCGCACCTTAAACTTGTGCTCCTTATTAATTGACTCTTCCACCCTGGAAAAAGCTTCTGACTGCCCACTCTGTCCATGCCCTTCATAATCTTGTAGACTTCTATCAGGTCGTCCCTCAACTCCATCGTTCCAGTGAGAACAAACCAAGTTTCTCCAACCTCTCCTCATACCTAATGCCCTCCATACCAGGCAACATCCTGGTAAATCTTTTCTGTATCCTCTCCAAAGCTTCCACATCCTTCTGGCAGTGTGGCAACCAGAATTGAACAGTATATTCCAAGAGCAGCCTAACTAAGGTTCTATAAAACTGCAAAATAACTTGCCAATTTTTAAACTCAATACCTCAGCCATTGAAGGCAAGCATGCCGTATGCCTTCTTGACTACCTTCTCCACCTGCATTGCCACTTTCAGTGACCTGTGTACCTGTACACCCAGATCCCTCTGCCTATCAAAACTCTCAAGGGTTCTGCCATTTACTGTATATTTCCTGTCTGCGTTAGATCTTCCAAATTGCATTACCTCACATTTCTCTGAATTAAACTCCATCTGCCATCTCTCCGCCCAAGTCTCCAACAGATCTGTATCCTGCTGAACCCTCTAATGGTCCTCATCACTATCCATAAATCCACCAACCTTTGTGTCATCCGTAAACTTATTAATCAAACCAGTTAAATTTTTTCCCAAATCATTTATATATATTACAAATTGCAAAAGTGCCAGCACTGATCCCTGAGGAACGCCATTTGTCACAGCCCTCCATTCAGAAACACACTCATGAGGTTACTACACAATATTGGAGCTGATTGGGAGGGGATTATATGAACTGGACAGAGGATTGCTTAACTGAGAAATAGGAGGAATAATGGGGTGTTTTTTAATTGTTGTTATAATGAGCGTTGCAAGAATGATCTCCTTTATTTACAATCAACGTCGGTGATGGATGGGAAAGGGAGTGCAATGTATCCAAGTTTGCTGAGAATACAAAGGTAGATGGGTAAGTGAGCTGTGAGGAGGACACAGAGAGGCTGTAGACATGAGGTGATTGGGCAAGAAGTTTGCAGGTGGTGTTTAACATGGGAAAGTATGATGCTAGACTTCAGTAGAAAAAGAATTTTCTTTTAAATGGTGAGAAAGTATAAAATGTTGAGATTCAGAAGGATCTTGTACATGCAACACTGAAAGGTAACATGCAGGTACAGCAGGACATTAGGAAGCAAATGGCATGTTGGCCTTTATTGCGAGAGGGATGGAGTATTAAAGAAGTCTTGCTCTAATTGTACAAATTGAGAACACTGAGTGTTCTACACATAGTCTTGGTCTCCTTACCTAAGGAAGGATAGACTTGTTTGAAAGGCATTGCAATAAGGACTCACTTGGTGGAATTGTGCAATGAGGAGAAATTGAGCAAAACCTGTCTGTGCTTTCTAAAAAGTTTAATTAGTATCATGAGTAGGGCTGACATTAACACTGCAATGAAGTTACTGTAAAAATTCCCTAATCGCCACTCTCTGGCACCTGTTCAGGTACACTGAGGGAGAATTTAGCACGGCCAATGCACCTAACCAGCACATCTTTCCGACTGTGGGAGGAAACCGGAACAACTGGAGGAAACTCACGCAGACATGGGGAGAACGTGCAGACTCCACACAGACAGTGTGGAATTGAACCCAGATCTCTGGTGCTGTGAGGCAGCAGTGCTAACTACTGTGCTACCAAATTTGAGGAATAAGAGGTGGATCTAGTTTAAAAGTATAGAATTCTGAAGGGACTAACAGCACAGATACTGAGAGAATCTCTCCTCTGACTAAAGAATCGAAGTAAGAAGTCTCACAACACCAGGTTAAAGACCAACAGGTTCATATAGTAGCAAAAGCCACTAACTTTCGGGGTTCTGCCCCTTCGTCAGGTGAGTGAGAGTTCTGATCACAAATAGGAATATAAAGACACATACTCAGTTTACAGAATACTGATTAGAATGTGAGTCTTTACAGCTAATCAAGTCTTAAAGGTGCAGACAATGTGAGTGGCCTCCTTCTAAGGTCAAACTAAATGAACAAACTCAAGTTAAATCAGGACAAAGTAAAAGGGGCAGCTCCCCAGAAGGAAGGGGAACAGCCCGAACAAAATCAAAGTACAAAGGAAACTTAAAAACATCAAATTAAAATGTGATTATTAGGATCAATAATGCACCCCAGCCCCTACAGTGCCCAACGGGCGCAGAAGGCATCAACTGCGCCCGTGGACACAGCATGCTCCTTCTCCAGGGACACCTGGCTGTGAACGTAGCCACGGTAGAGGGGCAGACAGTCAGGTCCCCTCGATCGCCCGCTGCCTGCACCTGTAAATGGAGGGTCTCGCCAGGCCCAGGAGCAGATTCACAAGGAGGTCGCCATCCCAACACTCCCCTCTCTGTACCAGCTGTCCGTAGGTCAGGAGCATGGGACTGAAGTGCAAATAAAACATCAATAAAAGGTTTGTCAGGATAACAAAAAGGGAGAGCAACCTAAGACGCGAAACATAGACATGGTCCACGGACTCCACAAGGCCACAGAAGGAGCAAGTTTCTGAGCCCGTGAATCAGTGAATCCTACGATCGTGCGGAACTGCTGCGTGCATCACCCTCCACCCCAGGACCCTGATGTAACTGGGGGAGCTCCCTCCATAAAGGGACCTCCATTGGGGACCTCCGCCAATGTGTATCCGGGCAACAGGTGAGGACGCGGTAGTGGAAGGTGTGCAGCAGCAGCCTGTACAGGAAACGCCTCTGCGTGGTGGAAAAGGGCACGGAGGACGTTTCTGCAAAGCACCTCATGCAGTGGGGCACCTGACCCGAAGAGGGGCGGGCTGAGGCTTTGGGCCAATGTGCGGAACTTGGCTATCAGTCTCTGCTCAGTGACTCTGTGCTGTCGTGTGTCGTGAAGGCTGCCTTGGAGAACGCTTACCCGAAGATCAGAGGCCGAATGCCTGTGACCACTGAAGTGTTCGCCAACAGGAAGGGAACAGTCTTGCCTGGTGATTGTCGAGCGATGTTCATTCATCCGTTGTTGTAGCGTCTGCATGGTCTCCCCAATGTACCATGCTTCAGGACATCCTTTCCTGCAGCGTATCAGGTAGACAACATTGGCCGAGTTGCAGGAGTATGTACCGTGTACCTGGTGGATGATGTTCTTACAAGAGATGATGGCTTCCATGTCGATGATCCGACATGTCTTGCAGAGGTTGCTGTGGCAGGGTTGTGTGGTATTGTGGTCACTGTTCTCCTGAAGGCTGGGTAGTTTGCTGTGAACAATGGTCTGTTTGAGGTTGTGCGGTTGTTTGAAGGCAAGAAGTGGGGGTGTCAAGTTCTGCACACATGAGGACAGCCTCAACCGGGATCTTGGGTTCCTGTCACACTATCTGTAACTAACCCCCATGACTTGCCTGGGTTTGCAAAATCTGACTTACTGTCCTGTCTGGAGACAATACACATCTCTTCAACCTATGCTTAATGCTATCTCCACTCACGTTGTCTGCACCTTTAAGACTTGATTAGGTAAAGATTCTCATTCTAATCAGTATTCTGTAAACTGTGTGTGTGCCTTTATATGCCCTGTTTGTCATCAGAACTCCCCACTCACCTGACGAAGGGGCAGAGCACCAAAAGCTAATGGTGTTTGCTACCAAATAAACCTGTTGGACTTTAACCTGGTGTTGTGAGATTTCTTACTGTGTTTACCCCAGTCCAACGCCGACATCTTCACATAAAGAATCAAAAACATGGGTCACAGTTTGTGTATAAAAGACACGACACAGTCACTCAGAGGCTTCTGAATCTTTCACATCTCTAATCCAGGGAGTTGGGATGTTCAGATATTAAATATATTCCAGAATGAAATAGGCAGATCATTGGCCTTCAAGGAATCGAGGAGAGTGGGAGGAAATGTGGAGCTGGAACTCTAGATCAGCCAGAATGGAGGAGTCAGCAAATAGGGCCAAATGGCCTCCTCAGCTTCCTGCTCCTTATGTCCTTTACAAGTAGGGTGGGAGGAAAGGGAAAGGAGGATCAGGATGAGAATGACAGAAAGGTGGGCAGGACATAGAGGGGAGCCAGGAGTGAATGGACAGAGAGGGGAGTTGGGGTTGGATGGACAGAGATGGGGGTCAAGAGTGGACGGATAGAATGGGGAGTTGGGGGTGGAGAGGAGGGTTTGGGGATGAGATCTGACAATAAATCCAAGCAGGGATAGTGAAAATGATGCCCCGGGCCTCCGGTTATTCTGAATCTAATCCAAAACAGTTACTCGACCTTTTCCTGGATCTTTGAGGAGCCAAATCTCCAGCCACAGAAGGTGAAGGTTTCTGGGTGCTGGGAGCCACTGGCTGTGTTTAGCTCATTGACCCAACTCAGCAGCATTCCTACCCCACACTGCCGGGGTCTATGTCAGTGCTGGGTGGAGGGGGGGGTTGCACATCGCAACATTTACCTGTGATGTAACTTTGCATCGGGACTTTGTCACTAACAACATCCTCAATGGGCAGGTGGGATTTAATGGTAACTCAGAACCAGCACTGGAGATGTTTTGCCTCTATCCTGTGGTGACCAGCCCACAAGGTGACATTCCCCAATGATGATATAAAACAGCAGATAAGAATGTACAACACTGAGATTCAGGATAAGGTCGGAGTGCAGAGAGAGTTGATTTGATTGAGAGCCTGAATGAAGTTGGAGAACTTACCAATCTCCTCATGTTGCTGCATCTTGTGAGGATTCCGTGAGAAAACCAGCAGCGCATGATTAATGAGCTGGGAATTCCTGTGTGATAGCTCAGGGGTTCTCACTGTCAGAGGGTCAGTGCTGAGGGAGCGCCGCACTGTCAGAGGGTCAGTGCCGAGGGAGCGCCGCACTGTCAGAGGGTCAGTGCTGAGGGAGCGCCGCACTGTCAGAGGGTCAGTGCCGAGGGAGCGCCGCACTGTCAGAGGGTCAGTGCTGAGGGAGCGCCGCACTGTCAGAGGGTCAGTGCTGAGGGAGCGCCGCACTGTCAGAGGGTCAGTGCTGAGGGAGCGCCGCACTGTCAGAGGGTCAGTGCCGAGGGAGCGCCGCACTGTCAGAGGGTCAGTGCCGAGGGAGCGCCGCGCTGTCAGAGGGTCAGTCCTGAGGGAGCGCCGCACTGTCAGAGGGCCAGTGCCGAGGGAGTGCCGCACTGTCAGAAGGTTAGTGCTGAGGGAGCGCCGCACTGTCAGCGGGTCAGTGCTGAGGGAGCGCCGCACTGTCAGAGGGTCAGTGCTGAGGGAGCGCCACACTGTCAGAGGGTCAGCGCTGAGGGAGTGCCGCATTGTCAGAGGGTCAGTGCTGAGGGAGTGCCGCACTGTCAGAGGGTCAGTGCTGAGGGAGTGCCGCATTGTCAGAGGGTCAGTGCTGAGGGAGTGCCGCACTGTCAGAGGGTCAGTGCTGAGGGAGCGCTGCACTGTCAGAGGGTCAGTGCTGAGGGAGTGCCGCACTGTCAGAGGGTCAGTGCTGAGGGAGTGCCGCATTGTCAGAGGGTCAGTGCTGAGGGAGTGCCGCATTGTCAGAGGGTCAGTGCTGAGGGAGCGCTGCACTGTCAGAGGGTCAGTGCTGAGGGAGTGCCGCACTGTCAGAGGGTCAGTGCTGAGGGAGCGCCGCACTGTCAGAGGGTCAGTGCTGAGGGAGCGCTGCACTGTCAGAGGGTCAGTGCTGAGGGAGCGCCGCATTGTCAGAGGGTCAGTGCTGAGGGAGCGCTGCACTGTCAGAGGGTCAGTGCTGAGGGAGTGCTGTACTGGGTGACCTATTTCATAGACTATTGAAGCAACAGCCTGCTGATTGCTGTGAATACTTCAGCTTTATCTTTCACACTGATGTGCTGGGCTCCTCCATCATTGAGGATGGGGATATTTGTGGATCCTCCTCCCCCAGTGAGCTGTTTAATTGTCCATCACCATTCTCGACTGGATATGGAAGGACTGCAGAGCTCAGATCTGATCCTTGGTTTTGGGATTTCTTCGCTGTGTCTGTCACATGTTCCTTTGCTGTTTGGCACACAGGTAACCCTGTATTATACAGAGTAAAACCCAGCAATGTGGAAAATTGTCCAGGTATATCTTGTGCACAAGAAACAGTTCAAATCCGGCCCAGCAAATTACTCCCCCATCTGTCTACTCTTGATGATCAGTAACGTTGGCATGTTTGCCCACGAAGTATTCTGCCATGTGATTCCCATCCTCATTGCTTATTGGATACAGTCTGGAAATACAGAAATACTGGAATGTTCCAAAGCTGCCAGATACCTGAGCCAAAGATTATCCCTCAATGTATCCATGGTGAAATCTGCAGGAGCAGCCAATCACTGCAGTTCACAGGAAGCATCCCTGCTCAAGCTCAAAGAATAACAACGGGAATGTACAATCCCCCCCCTCCCATCCAGGGTCATTCCCTACCATCCCCCCACTCCCATCTGGGGTCATTCCCTACCATCCCCCCACTCCCATCCAGGGTCATTCCCTACCATCCCCCCACTCCCATCCGGGGTCATTCCCTACCATCCCCCCACTCCCATCCAGGGTCATTCCCTACCATCCCCCCACTCCCATCCGGGGTCATTCCCTACCATCCCCCCACTCCCATCCAGGGTCATTCCCTACCATCCCCCCACTCCCATCCGGGGTCATTCCCTACCATCCCCCCACTCCCATCCAGGGTCATTCCCTACCATCCCCCCACTCCCATCCGGGGTCATTCCCTACCATCCCCCCACTCCCATCCGGGGTCATTCCCTACCATCCCCCCACTCCCATCTGGGGTCATTCCCTACCATCCCCCCACTCCCACCCGGGGTCATTCCCTACCATCCCCCCACTCCCATCCGGGGTCATTCCGTACCATCCCCCCACTCCCATCCGGGGTCATTCCCTACCATCCCCCCACTGCCATCCGGGGTCATTCCGTACCATCCCCCCACTCCCATCTGGGGTCATTCCCTACCATCCCCCCACTGCCATCCGGGGTCATTCCCTACCATCCCCCCACTGCCATCCGGGGTCATTCCGTACCATCCCCCCACTCCCATCTGGGGTCATTCCCTACCATCCCCCCACTCCCATCCAGGGTCATTCCCTACCATCCCCCCACTGCCATCTGGGGTCATTCCCTACCATCCCCCCACTGCCATCCGGGGTCATTCCCTACCATCCCCCCACTGCCATCCGGGGTCATTCCCTACCATCCCCCCACTCCCACCCGGGGTCATTCCCTACCATCCCCCCACTCCCACCCGGGGTCATTCCCTACCATCCCCCCACTCCCATCCGGGGTCATTCCCTACCATCCCCCCACTCCCATCTGGGGTCATTCCCTACCATCCCCCCACTCCCACCCGGGGTCATTCCCTACCATCCCCCCACTCCCATCCGGGGTCATTCCGTACCATCCCCCCACTCCCATCCGGGGTCATTCCCTACCATCCCCCCACTCCCATCCAGGGTCATTCCCTACCATCCCTGTGATCCTGTGCAGGTTGTGCTGTACAAGGAACTAAATACTTACAGAGTATTAGCGTTCCTGGAGATCAGGATCTGTCAGTTTCTGACATCATTTAAGCTCCCATTTGGTTCTATCACATTTTCTCTCCAACACCTCATCCACTTACTGTCCTGTGGCTTCCCAGAGTCACACAGCGCAGAAACAGGCCTCTTGGCCCACCATGTCTATGCTAACCATTAAATACCAATCTACCCGAGACAGAGAGAGTCAATGATGGGTTCCATGATGGAATAGGACAGTTCTGGCCAGTTACTATGTGTGATTCTCACTTCAATCCTCGTAGAGGGAATTTCTCCTTTCCGGGGTGAGTGAACCATTTTGAAAGGACGTAGAGATTGAGGTCAGGAGTCACAGGAATGGAGTATTTTCCTCACAGAATTGTGGTTTCTCCTCAGTCGGGGAATGTAATTGTGGGAAATGTAAATGTGATGTGTGCAGGAAAATTTGGCAGCTGCAGATCAGTGAATGTTCAGCGAGGAGATAATATTAATAATGAGTCGCTGTCACTAACAGCCTAAGGAAGAACAGAAAAAAGCAGTGTCCAATCCTGGAACACAACAAGAGCCTTACTGTCTGTCAGTCTAGCCGTTAAACTTTCTTACTCTACAGTACAGCCTCATTTGGTTGTCTTTGTTTGATAGGACCACAGCCGTTGGCCTTTCTATCGATTCTTCACAGACAAATTTGAATAATTGCCCTGTTTTCCAATCTCAAGCATTGCCAAGCTCTGCAAACCCTGAGCTAACTGTATCCAATCTGATCAAATCCCATCTTGTAACCTCACCATCACCTCCCAATTTACCTTCTCATTTTCTGGTGAACTGTAGGGTGTGACACCTCCACTCCGTTTTAATGAGAAGAAGGAGTATTTGCTGCTGAAAGATTCACCTTATATTCGAAGGTTATTGGGAGTGAAGTGTGAGTGGGAAGCTGACCAGTAACTTTCATGTGACCGTATTGCTATTGCAACTCCAAGTTAGCAATTTGCTAAGAGTTTTAGATGATGTTAAACCCCAGAACAGAACAGGCCACTTGTCCTCCTCCCCTGCCTCTGTCATCTCACTCTATTAACATTTCCTTCTATTCCCTTTGCCCTTGTTTATTTATCCATCTTCTCCTCAAATGCATCTATACTATTTACCTCATCTACTCAATTTAATACCAAGTTCACAATCTCGCCTGGTTATAGCAGTTTCTTGTAAATTCTCTGTTGGATTTATTGATGTCTATCTATACTCATGGCCTTGGTTTTGGTTCCCTCCGTAAGTAGAAACATCTTTGTCATGTCTACCCTATCAAATCCTTTCACAACCAAGGCATCCCTTAGCCTTTCTCTCTTCGAGGGAAAAGATTCTCAATCTGTTCAGTCTTTTTTGATAGTTATAGCCTCTAACTTCTGGTTATCATCCTTACAAAGTTTTTTGTATCTTTTCCAATACCTTGAAATTCTTTTTGCAACATGGACACCAGACCTGTGCACTGGGCACTAGGTATAATCTAACCAATGTTGTGTGTTAGTTTAACAGAAACTTCCTGTTTTTTAATTTTATCCCTCGAGAAATGAACCTCAGTGCTTTGTGGGTTTTGTATAAAGGATTACAAAGCTACATTGCCAATTTTAGCGATGGTGTACCTGTATTGCTGGATTCCTCTGCTCCCCCCTCCCAAGGGCAGCACGGTTGCCCAGTGGTTAGCACGGCTGCCTCACAACTCCAGGGACCTGGGTTCGATTCTCAGCTTGGGTCACTGTTTGTGTGGAATCTGCAAGTTCTCCCCATGCCTACTTGGATTTCCTCGGGTGCTCCGATTTCCTCCCACAGTCCAAAGATGTACAGGTTAGGTTGATAGGCCGTGCTAAATTGCCCCTTGGTGTCAGGGGGTTAGTAGGGTTATGGGGATGGGGCCTGGGTGGGATTGTGGTTGGTGCAGGCTTGATGGGCTGAATGGCCTCCTTCTGCATTGTATTTGGATACCAGGAAGATTGTGCAGTCTTTCCTATTTGTCCTACCAACATGTGCCACCTCAGATTTATCTGTACTGAAATTCAATTTCAGAACTCCCAGCCACCTGACAAAGGGACAGGCTGTCCCGAAAGCTTGAGGCTTTTGCTACAAATAAACTTGTTTGGACTTTAAACTGATGTTGTGGGGTTTCTTTCTGAAATTCATTTGCCAACAACATGGTCATTAGAATCAGAAGGAGGACATTTATCCTATTAGAGTCACAGAGCAGCACGAAACAGACCCTTTGGCCCAACTGGTCCATACTGACCATGGTGCCCACCCAGCTAGACTCAATCGCCTGCATTTGGCCCATATTATACACCCATCTTACCCATCTATACTGATCTTACCCATGTAACTATCTAAATGCTTTTTAAAACACAACATTTTACCCGCCTCTACTATTACCTCTAGCAGCTTGTTCCAGACACACAACTGTCTGAGTGAAAATATTGCCCCTCTGGACACTTTTGTATCTCTCCCCTCTCACCTTAAACCTATGTCCTCTAGTTTTAGACTCCCCTACCTTTGGGAAAAGATATTGACTATCTAGCTGATCTGTGCCCCTCATTATTTTATAGACCCCTATAAGATCACCCCTCAGCCTCCTACACTCCAGAGAAAAAAGTCCCAGTCTATCCAGCCTCTCCTTATAACTCAATCCATCAAGTCCCAGTAGCATCCTAGTAAATCTTTTCTGCACTCTTTCTAGTTTAATAATATCCTTTCTATAATAGGGTGACCAGAATTGCACACAGTATTCCAAGTGTGGCCTCACCAATGTCTTGTACAACTTCAACAAGATGTCCCAATTCTTGTATTCAATGTTCTGACCGATGAAACCAAGCATGCCGAATGCCTTCTTCACCACTCTGTCCACCTGAGTAACTGATTTGATTTGATTTTGATTTGATTTATTTTTGTCATATGTATTAACATACAGTGAAAAGTATTGTTTCTTGCACACTATAGTGACAAAACATACTGTTCATAGAGAAGGAAACGAGAGAGTGCAGAATGTAAAAGAGTTAGAATGAAGTTTTAGAAGGATAGAAGGAGAGTAAAAGATAGAAGGTATACTGAGAAAAACTTGCAAAAGGTCGCCTCGCTCCGGCACCATTTCGGGAAAAAAAGACAGGAGGAGGTTCTGCCCTGATTCCATCGACCAAAATGCATCACATTTTTCTAAATTAAACTCCATCTGCCATTCGTCAGCCCACTGGCCTAATTGATCAAGATCCCGTTGCAATCCTAGATAACCTTCCTCACTGTTCACTGTGCCTCCAATTTTAGTTTCACCTTCAAACTTACTAACCATGCCTTATAAATTCTCATCCAAATCATTTATATAAATAAGAAATAACAGTGGGCCCAGCACTGATCTCTGAGACACACCGCTGGTCACAGGCCTCCAGGTTGAAAAACAACCCTTTACAATCACTCTGTGCCTTCTGTTGTCAAACCAATTTTGGATCTAATTGGCTATTCATCCTGGATACCATGAGATTTAACCTTGTGCAACAGGGGAGACGATGGCCTTAGTGGTATTATCTCTGAACTATTAATCCAGAAACTCAGCTAATGTTCTGGGGGACCCGGGTTCGAATCCCCACCGCGGCAGATGGTGAAATTTGAATTCAATAAAAAATTAAGAATCTACTGATTACCAGGCAACCATTGTCGATTGTCGGAAAAACCCATCTGGTTCACTAATATCCTTTAAGGAAGGAAATCTGCCCTTACCTGGTCAGGACTATATGTGACTCCTAACCTGGTCAGGACTATATGTGACTCCAGAGCCACAGCAACATGGTTGACTCTTAACTGCCCTCGGGCAACTAGGGATGGGCAATAAATGCTGGCCAGCCAGCGATGCCCGTGTCCCATGAATGAATAAAAATAAACCTTGCAGTAACCTTGTCAAAGGCCTTCTAAAGTCCATGTAGACAACATCAACTGCACTGCCCACATCTACCTTCTTGGTTAGTCCTTCACAAAACTCGATCAAATTCTTGAGATATGATTTTGCACTCTCAACGCCATGCTGACTGTCTCTAATCAACCCTTGCCTCTCTAAATGCCTGTAGATCCCATCTCTCAGAATACCTTCTAACAACTTACCCACGACAGACTTTCTTTCACTTATAAGTGTTGATTGAATTCCGTTTTGAAATCTCCTATTCAAACTTCTCCCAACACCTTAGCAAGCAGCACGTCCCAGATTCCAACCATGTAGTGCCTTTTGGAGAGGAACTTGCAGGTGGTGGTGTTCCCAGGTATCTGCTGCCTTTGTCCATCCAGGTGGGTCAGAAGGTGCTGTCGAGTTGATGAGTTGCTGCAGTGAATTTTGTAAATGGTACACAGCATTGCCACTGTGCGTTGGTGGTGGACAGAGTGAATGTTTGTGGAAGGGGCAGCAGTCAAGTGGGGCTGCTTTGTCCTGGATGGTGTTGAGTTTCTTAAGTGTTGTTGGAGCTGCATTCATCCAGGCAAGTGGGGAGTATTCCATCAGATCCCTGACTTGTGCCTTGTAGATGGTGGACAGGCTTTGGGAGATTCAGCGAGTCAGTTACTCACCTCGGGATTCCTAGCCTCTGACCTGCTCTGGCAGCCACAATATTTATTGGCTGGTCCAGTTTAGTTTATGGTCAATGGTAAGTCCCAGGATGTTGATTGTGAAGGCTTCCATAATTCAAAGAACAAAGAAAATTCCAGCACAGGAACAGGCCCTTCGGCCCCTCCAAGCCTGCACTGACCATGCTGCCCAACTGAACTTAAACCCCTATCCTTCTGGGGACCATATTGCTCTATTCCCATCCTATTCATGTGTTTGTCAAGATGCCCCTTAAAAGTCACTACTGTCCAATGTTGGCATCTCCACATCATGACTTCTATGACCGAGCCAGTTCAGTATCCACCTTGCCAACTCACCTCTGATCCCATCTGACTTCACCTTCTGCACCAGTCTGCTGCGAGGGACCTTGTCAAAGGCTTTACTGAAGTCCATGTAGACAACATCCATTCCCCTACCCTCATCAATCATCTTCGTCACCTCCATGAAAAACTTGATCAAGTTCATGAGACACGACCTCCCCTTCACAAAACCATGTTGCCTCTTGCTAATATGTCCACTTATTTCCGAGTGGGAATAAATCCTGTCTCGAAGAATCCTCTCCAATAATTTTCCTAACACTGACATAAGGCTCACTGGCCTGTAATTCCCTGGATTATTCTTGCTATCCTTCTTAAACAAAGGAACAACAGTGGCTATTCTCCAATCCTCTGGGACCTCCCCTCTAACATGGAGATGTCGGCATTGGGCTGGGGTAAAACACAGTAAGGAGTCTCACAACACCAGGTTGAAGTCCAACAGGTTTATTTGGTAGCAAAAGCCACTAGCTTTCAGAGCGCAGCTTCTTCATCAGCTGAGTGGGAGTTCAGTTCATGAACAGGGCATATAAAGACACAAACTCAATTTACAAAATAATGGTTGGAATGCGAGTCTCCACGAGCAATCAAATCTTAAAGGTACAGACAATGTGAGTGGAGAGAGGGTTAAGCCCAGGTTAAAGAGATGTGTATTGTTTCCAGACAGGACAGTTAGTGAGATTTTGCAAGTCCAGGCAAGTCATGGGGGGGTTACAGATAGTGTGACATGAACCCAAGATCCCGGCTGAGGCCGTCCTCATGTGTGCGGAACTTGGCTATCAGTCTCTGCTCAGCAACTCTGTGCTGTCGTGTGTCGTGAAGGCCGCCTTGGAGAATGCTTACCCGAAGCTCAGAGACCGAATGCCCCAGCAATTTCCTCCCTTGTCTCTCTCAGTATTTTGGGGTATATCCATCTGGCCCTGGAGACTTGTCTATCTTAATGTTTCTCAAGAACCCCAATACCTCTCCTATTTAATCTCAACATGACTCAAACTATCTACCCATCCTTTCCCAGACTCCTCAATCACCAACTCCTCTTTAGTGAATACTGATGCAAAGTACTCATTTAATACCTCGCCCATTTCCTCTGGCTCCACACTTGGATTCCCTCCCTTGTCCTTGAGTGGGCCAACCCTCTCCCTGGCTACCCTCTTGCTCTTTATATATGTATAAAAAACCTTGGGATTTGTCTTAATCCTGCTGGCCAATGATTTTTCATGACCCCTTTTAGCGCCTTGATTAAGTTTCTTCCTACTTTCCTTGTATTCCACACTTGCTTCGTGTGTTCCCAGTCTCCGAGCTTTAACAAATGCTTCCTTTTTCCCTTTGACTAGCCTCACAATATCTCTCATTATCCAAGGTTCCCAAAACTTTCCACACTTATCTTTCACCCTTACAGGAATGTGCCAGTCCTGGATCCTTATCAACTTACACTTGAAAGCCTCCCACATGCCAGATGTTGATTTGCCCTCAAACATCTGTCCTCAATCTACATTCTTTAGTTCCTGCCTAATATTTTTGTAATTAGCCTTCCCCCTGTTTATCACCTTAACTTGAGGACTACATTTTTCTTTATCCATCAGTATCTTAAATCTTACCGAATTATGGTCACTGTTCCTGAACTGCTCCCCTATTGAAACACCGACCAACTGGCTCATTCCCCAATACCAGGTCCAGTATGGCCCCTTTCCTAGTTGGACTATCTACATACTGTTTCAAGAAGTCCTCTTGGATGCTCCTTACAAACTCTGCCCCATCCACGACCCTAGCACTAAGTGAGTCCCAGTCAATATCAGGGAAGTTAAAATCCCCCACCATGATAGCCCTAATACTTTTATACCTTGCCAAAAACTGCCTACATATCTGTTCCTCTATCTCCCGCTAGCAGTTGGGTGGGTAAACACCAACATTGTGACTACACCCTTCCTATTCCTGAATTCAGTTGAATATTAAGGGGCAGGGTCTTGTCATGTTGGAGATGATCATTGTTTAGTACTTCTGTGGTCCGAATGTTACTGCCACTTGTCAGCCCAAGCCTGGATATTGTCTAGTATTTTGGTAGTATTTGGCAGGGTGGAGGGGGGATCAGTATTTGGCAGGGTGGAGAGGTCAGTATTTGGCAAGGTGGAGGGGGTCAGTATTTGGCAGAGTGGAGGAGGTCAGTATTTTGGTATGACCAGTATTTGGCAGGGTGGAGGGCGACAGTATTTTGCAGGATGGAAGGGGACAGTGTTTGGCAGGATCAGTTTTTGAGTTGAAGGCTATGTTTCTGGCTAATTTATGTTCATTCAGTATCACTGGGCGCTATGGAAAGTTGTGACACTGTTGAGTTTGGAGCTGGGAGATCACCAGTTCTAAAAACAGAAAATTACTTTCCTAGAAAAGTAACAAGGGCTGTTTCTGTAACAGGAAACTGGCAATTACACAGACAGGCTGAAATGTCAAACTCAGCCCTGTGGCTGATGCAGCTCTGTGTAGCTCTGGTGTGAGACCCATTGATCCAGAGTTTCCTATATTTACACAAGCTGTTCAAGAAAGTGGGTACGATTTTTGGGAGAAGGGGCAGTGAATTCGGGGAACTGGCTTTCTGTCTGTCCTCCTGGGAGCTGTACAGTGCAGTTATCCCAGTGTGTCTCTGTACTGATCTGATCCTGGTCTCAGACCAAGTCCTCTGTTACTAACTCCTGGGGTAGCGATGGTTCCTATTTTGCTGCTTTTCCATTGGTTTTGAGATGTTTAGTTTTTTGCTGTTCCGATGTTTTTCCATTGCCCTACTTCAGATTAATTGGTTTTTGAAACATAATTCCTTTTATTTCTGTTATGCAAATGCCAACATTCTCAGGCAGCTCCCCCGCAGTTCCGAATACACTCCAGCTATACATCACTGCAAAGTACAGGCTGCTGAGGAGACTGAGCAATGAGTAAACCCGAGTCAATCCCACAGCAAGGACACTGGATTCTCCATTTCTACACAGTGATCACACTGAGCTCAGCCTTGCTTCTGTTAAAACATTCTAACATTCTTAAAGTTCCAAAGCCAACGCTCAGAGTGGACCAGGCAAACCGCAGTCCATCTCCTTGCTTGCTCCGAAAACAACTTTGACTTGAATCCAACTCATTGTTCCTGCGAGAGAGACAAACAAGATCCAAGCTGACAACTCAGTCTTTCCTGTGCCCCATGAGTCACCCAGAACATCACCTCACACAACACACTCAGCAAGCAAGCCCCAAAACCTGCCCCCATAAAGGCCAACTTCCAATCAATTCTAGAAATGTGGCCAGTGTTTGATACATGAGTGTGAGTGACATAGACAGTGAGAGAGTGTGTATTGTGTGTGTGTGTGTGTGTGTGTGCATATGCGTGTGTGTGTGCATGTGCATATGTGTATCTGTGTGCGTATGTGTGCATGTGTGTGTGTATGTGCGTATGTATGTGCGTGTATGTGTGCATCTGTGTGCGTCTGCGTGTGTGTGTGCGTGCGTGTGCATGTGTGTGCATATGTGTGTGTGTGTGCGTGTGCATGCATGTGTGTGTGTGTGTGTGTGTGCATGCGTGTGTCACTGCAGCTGATTGGCTGATTTCCTCTTCCAGATTCTTGTGTTACTTTAACACGCATGTCACCTGCACTGTCAGACCTTTTGTCTTTAAGAAGCTGATGTTGCTGGGTCTGGCTGCTCTGGCATATTTTCCTATTAAAGGGCTGTGGATGTAGTATAGAGTCACAGAGGTTTACAGCATGGAAACAGGCCCTTTGTCCCAAGTGGACCATGCCACCCTTTTCTTTAAACACCTAAGCTCATCCCAATTGCCCACATTTGGCCCATATCCCTCTATACCTATCGTACCCATGTAACTATCTTTTTAAAAGACAAAATTGTACCTGCCTCTACTACTACCTCTAGCAGCTTGTTCCAGACACTCACCACCCTCTGTGTGAAAAAAATTGCCCCTCTGGACCCTTTTGTATCTCTCCCCTCTCACCTTAAACCGATGCCCTCTAGTTTTAGACTCCTCTACCTTTGGGAAAAAATATTGACTATCTGATCTGTGCCCCTCATTATTTTATAGACCTCTATAAGATCATCCCTCAGCCTCCTACACTCCAGAGAAAAAAGTCCCAGTCTATCCAGCCTCTCCTTATAACTCAATCCATCAAATCCCGGTAGCATTCCAATAAATCTTTTCTACACTCTTTCTAGATTAATACAGCCTTTCTATAATAGGGTGACCAGAACTGTACACAGTATTCCAAGTGTGGCCTTCCCAATGTCTTGTACAACTTCAACAAGACTTCCCAACTCCTGTATTCAATGTTCTGACCAATGAAACCAAGCATGCCGAATGCCTTCTTCACCACTCTGTCCACCTGTGACTCCACTTTCAAGGAGCTATGAACCTAGATCTTTGTTCTGTAACTCTCCCCAATGCTGTACCATTGACTAAGTAAGTCAACATTGACAACATTGGTAGACAACATTGGTAGACAAAGGTAGACAACATTGTATCCTGATACGCTGCAGGAAAGGATATCCCGAAGCATGGTACATTGGGGAGACCATGCAGAAGCTACGACAACGGATGAATGAACATCGCTCGACAATCACCAGGCAAGACTGTTCCCTTCCTGTTGGCGAACACTTCAGTGGTCACGGGCATTCAGCCTCTGACCTTCGGGTAAACGTTCTCCAAGGCGGCCTTCACGACACATGACAGTGCAGAGTCGCTGAGCAGAGACTGATAGCCAAGTTCCGCATACATGAGGACGGTCTCAGCTGGGATCTGGGGTTCATGTCGCACTATCTGTAACTCCCATAACTTGCCTGGGCTTGTAACATCTCACTTACTGTCCTGTCTGGAGAGAATACACATCTGTTTAACCTATGCTAATGCTACCTCCACTCACATTGTCTGCATCTTTAAAACTTGAATAGCAGGTTAGCTGTAAAGACTTGCATTCTAATCAGTATTCTGTAAACTGTGTGTGACTTTATATGTCCTGTTTCTGATCAGAACCTTCCACACACCTGACAAAGGAACAGCGTTTCCAAAAGCTTGTGGGATTACTATCAAATAAACTGGCTGGACTATAAACTGGTGTTGTGAGACTTCTTATTCTGTCGTCAAGCCAATTTTGTATCCATTTAGCTACCTCACCCTGGATCCTGTGAGATTTAACTTTATGCAACAACTTACCATGCGATATCTTGTTAAAGGCCTTGCTAAAGTCCATGTGGACAACATCAACTGCACTGCCCTCATCTACCTTCTTGGTTACCCCTTCAAAAATCTCAAATTCATGAGCCATGATTTTCCACTCACAAAGCCATGCTGACTGTCCCTAATCAGTCCTTGCTTCTTTAAATGCTTGGACTTATAAGGACTTTAGCGAGGCTTTTGACAAGGTGCCACATGGCAGACTGGTACAAAAACTAAAATCACATGGGATTCGGGGTGGGCTGACTAGATGGATACAGAACTGGCTTGTTTATAGAAGATAGAGAGTAATGGTGGAAGAATGTTTTTCAGAAGGAGACCTGTAAGTAGTGGTGTTCTGCAGGGGTCAGTGCTGGGACCTCAGTTGTTTGTAGTATATATAAATGACCTGGAGGAAAATGTGAGTGGTCTGATTAGTAAGTTTGCGGATGACAAAGATTGGTGGAGTTGCTGATCGTGCTGGGGATTGTCAGAGAATACAACAGGATAGAGATAGATTGGAGACTTGGGCACAGAAATCATGTCTCACAAATTTGATTGAGTTTTTTGAAGGGGTAACCAAGAAGGTAGATGAGGGCAGTGCACTTGATATTGTCTGCATGGACTTTAGCAAGGCCTTTGACAAGGTACCACATAGTAGGTTGTTGCATAAAGTTAAATCTCATGGGATCCAGGGTGAGGTATCTAAATGGATACAAAATTGGCTTCTTGATAGAAACCAGAGGGTGGTTGTAGAGGGTTGCTTTTCAAACTGGAGGCCTGTGACCAGCGGTGTGCCTCAGGGATCAGTGCTGGGTCCACTGTTATTTATCATTTATATTAATGAATTGGATGAGAAAATAGGGGGCATGGTTAGTAAGTTTGCAGATGACACCAAGATTGTGGCATGGTGGACAGTGAGGAAAGTTATCTCCAATTGCAGTGGGATCTTGATCAATTGGACCAGTGGGCTGACAAATGGCAGATGGAGTTTAATTTAGATAAATGTGAAGTGATGCATTTTGGTAGACTGAACCAGGGCAGGACTTACTCAGTTAATGTTAGGGCACTGGGGAGAGTTACAGAACAAAGAGATCTAGGGGTACATGTTCATAGCTCCTTGAAAGTGGAGTCACAGGTGGACAGAGTGGTGAAGAAGGCATTCGGCATGCTTGGTTTCATTGGTCAGAACATTAAATACAGGAGTTGGGACATCTTGTTGAAGTTGTACAAGACATTGGTAAGGCCACACTTGGAATACTGTGTGCAATTCTGGTCACCCTATTATAGAAATGATATTATTAAACTAGAAAGAGTGCAGAAAAGATTTACTAGGATGCTACCGGGACTTGATGGATTGAGTTATAAGGAGAGGCTGAATAAACTGGGACTTTTTTCCCTGGAGCGTAGGAGGCTGAGGGGTGATCTTATAGAGGTCTATAAAATAATGAGGGGCACAGATCAGCGAGATAGTCAAAATCATTTCCCAAAGGTAGGGGAGTCTAAAACTAGACAGTATAGGTTTACGGTGAGAGGGGGAAGATACAAAAGTGTCCAGATGGGCAATTTTTTCACACAGAGGGTGGTGAGTGTCTGGAACAAGCTGCCAGAGATAGTAGTAGAGGTGGGTACAATTTTATCTTTTAAAAAGCATTTAGGTAGTTATATGGGTACGATGGGTATAGAGGGATATGGGCCAAATGCAGGCAATTGGGATTAGTTTAGGGGTTTTTAAAAAAAGGGCAGCATGGACAAGTTGGGCCGAAGGGTCTGTTGCCATGCTGTAAACCTCTATGACTCTATGAGAAATGGCAGATGGAGTTTAATCCGGACATATGCAAGACAATGCATCTTGGAGGATCAAATTTAAGTGTGAATGATACTGTGAATGGCGGAACCCTTAGGAAAATTAACATACAGAGGGATCTGGGCGTGCAAGTCCACAGTTCCCTTGGCATGGCCAAGGTGATTAAGAAGGCATATGGCATGCTGGGACATTGGGTACAGGAGTTGGGAAATCATGTCGTAGCTATATAAATCCTTAGTTAGGCCGCATTTGGAGGATTGCATGTAGTTCTGGTCACCACGCTACCAGAAGGACGTGGAAGTTCTGGAGAGAGTGCAGAGAAGGTTCACCAGGATGCTGCCTGGTCTCGAGGGAGTTGACTATGAGGAGAGTTTGAATAAACTAGGATTGTTTTCACTGGAAAGACAGAGGCTGAGGGGAGACCTGATAGAGGTCTACAAAATTGTGAGAGGCACAGACAGGATGGATAGTCAGAGGCTTTTTCACCAGGGTGGATGTGTCAATTAAAGGAGGCACAGGTTCAAGGTGAGAGAGGGAAAGTGTAAGGGAGATGTGCAGGAGAAAGTTTTTCACACAGTGGGTGGTGGGTGCCTGGAATGTGCTGAGAGAGGAGGTGGTGGAAGCAGGAACACTATTAAGACACATCTGAGTGGGTACATGAATGGAGAGGGAATAGAGGGATATGGACTGAGCAAGGACAGAAGGTTTTTTTAGTTTAGTTTGGGCATCATGATCAGCACAGGCTCAGAGGGGTGAAGGGCCTGTTCCTGTGCTGCAGCTTTTTTTGGTTCTTTGTTGTTTGATTGAATTGTTTCTTATTGAGTTTATGATTCATTATACCAGCTCAGGTCTCGTGCTTCATAATTCCAGTAAAACTACAACAAATCGCAGTTTACTCAAAACACCAGCTTTACTTTTGATCTCTGCATTCCAAGCAGAGTAAATTACAAGATGTCAAAAGACAGACACACAACATGAAGCCAAAAAGATTAACTTACCTTCATCTCAATTTCTCCCAATGATTCTGTTACCATGGTTACATGGTCCACTTACGCTCTGCAATTACTTTATTACTGTAAACAGTGAGCAAACATGTCCCAGATCCTCAATACATACATGAATGGCCTTCCTATTCCTTCAGTGCCCCCAGGCTTTCTGTAGGTCTGCTTATTAAAACATTCCTGTTGAACAGAACTGAAATCTGTTTTAACTGATTGTGTGCTAGATTTGACAAATAACCCAAGATATAGAGAGAGACGGGCAATGTGAACACACGGCAGCTAACTAACTCTGTCCCACTGACTTGATGCAGCACAATGCAGGAATTGTCCTGAGGTTTAATGTTTGGTGAATCAAACTTCAATAGCGTCACTGAAAAAATAAAAACATGCCATCAAAGCCTTTTGTCTTGTACTCAGCAGGACAAACACAAGAATACCAAATTTCAAAGGGAACATTAATTTATGTTGCACGAGAAGGGGAGTGCTGATTGGTTGACAAGTTGGCTCTGATTGGTTGAGTCATTGACATGACAAATGTTCCAGGGTAACTGTTGTCCTGTACACTTCTGTTCATTCAAAAAAATGCCTTCAAAAAAAAATTCCTCTTGTCCACAGAGGACTTATACCCCACAGGTCTCTGCATGTAGCTCCTTTTTTGGACAAGCAATAGCACTGGGGACAATAGCTTTCTGGTGCATTCAGCATGGCAATGTCTTGATCAATCAGAGATGACATGCCCACCAATCAGAGATGACATGCCAACCAATCAGAGATGACATGCCAACCAATCAGCACACTCTTCCTCAAGCAATATAAATTGTTGCTGCCTTTGAAATTTGGTATTCTTGCATCTGTCCTGATGAGTGCAAGATGGAAAACTTCAACAGCCTGTCTCTCTTTTTCCAGCGTTGTCCAAGGTCAATATTACCATAGAGTCATACAGCACAGGAAAGGCCCTTTGGCCCACCAAGTCTACACCAACAGGCAATTGTTCAGTCGCACCTTCAGACATGGACTAAAACTTCAGATCATATTTTTCTTTCTTTGCAGAACTGGTTGAAGACTTATGGATACTTTCTGCCGAATGATATCCGCACCTCAGCCATGCGTTCAGCTCATTCTATGCAAGCTGCCATCGCAGCAATGCAGCGATTCTACAGGATCCCAGTCACCGGCGTCCTGGACGACACCACCATGGAGTAAGTCTGACAGATTTCTGACCTGTCCAGCCCCGGCAAGTTAGACAAGTGTACTGTGCTCATCGTACAGAGCCACCTTGCGAGCCCTCGGTAAAGTTTGTGGCCTATTGCTACCACTGGAAAGACAGAAGACTGCAATCTCACATGCATAAAGGTCACAACTTAGGAACAGGCCATTAGGCCCAATGTATCCGTGCTAGCATGTGGCAATCCTAATTATATTTACCCAATCATGTAGGCTTTTATATTCTATATCGATGGGCTGAATGGACTGCTATGCTGTAAATGTTAATGTATTTTTGATCTAAAAACCTGTTATGAAAATTGTGTGAACTTGGTATATTTTCACAAGTGCTAAGTAAGAAAATTGGAGATAAGAATTCTGTCTCAGTGTTAGAAATCAGGGATATTCTCAGGACAGAGCTACGTTCACACAGATTGCACACACACTTCATAACACAGTCTAATTCTGAGTTCCAGTCTGAACACTGGAGATGTGATCGAGGGGGAGTTCGACAGGGCAGTTCAAAAACAGAATAAGTATATTGGGTGATTTGAAGTAACCCAGAATTGACGGGAATAAGAGTGAGCTGGTTGTACATATTCACTTTATTGCAGTGTTAATGTAACCCTCACTTGTGACTAATAAACAAACTTTAAATTTTATTCATCCAAAGATGTCGTAGCTCGGTCTGTTTCTCCATGAAAGGAAAAATAGAACAGAGCCGCAAACAGAGGAAAGTTAAATTTGAGCTAAGATAAAAATGACATGAAATGATGAAGGGACCGTCCCTTAAAAAAAAATGAAAGGTCTGCACACTGCCACCACCTGGTCCACATTTCCAGAACAGTAAAGGAACGTGTGCTGACTCACTGTTCAGCCCATTGTGGGTGACTGTATGATGCAGCACAGAAGGAGGCCATTCTGCCCATTGTGTCTGAACCAATCCTTTGAAAGAATAATCCCATTTGTGCCTGTTCTCTCCCCATGCCAATGTAAATTCCCCTTTTGAATTTGTTTCCTTTGCTCTTTCATGCCATTCCGGATTCTTTTGCCAATTGCCTTCAATCTGTGTCCCTTGAGCTATTGACCTTCCTGCAGTGAAAACAATTGTTGCTGATTAGGGAGTAGTGAGGTTTTGGTCCAATTGTATAGTGGTTTGGTTAGACCACACTGGGAGTACTGTCTACAGTTTTGGTCCCCTTACCTCAGGAAGGATATTATTGCCACAAAGGGAGGGCAAAAAGGTTCCCGAGATTAGTTCCGGGAATGTTGGGACTCCGAAGAGAGATTGGGAAACTGGGCTGTATCCTATGGAGTTTTGAAGAATGAGAGATGATCTCATTGGAACCTACAAAATACTTAAAGGAACAGACAGGGTACAGGCAGGGAAGATGTTTCTTTATGAGGACCAACATAATATTTTCCTTTACTTCCTGCTGTACTTGCATGCTTATTTTCAGTGACTGATGCACAAGGACTCCAAGGTCTCGCTGAGTATCCACCTCTCGCAATTTACACCCATTCAAGTAATAATCTGTCTTCCTATTATTACTACCAAAGTGGATAACCTCACATTTATCCACATTATACTGCATCTGCCATGCAGATACCCACACGCACAGCCTGTCCAGATCATGCTGACCAAAGGGAGTTAAACCATAAGATATAGAAGCGGAATTAGACTATTTGGCCCATTGAGTTATAGAGTGGGGTTCCTCAGATATTGGTGTTATCTTCACTGCTTTTTCGGATATTTATTGGTGACCTTGATTTGAGTTGATTTATTATTGTTTCTTGAGCGCTATACAGACAAACCATACCATTCATAGAGAAGGAAAGGAGAGGGTACAGAATGTAGTGTTACAGTCATAGTGAGGGTGTAGAGAAAGATCAGCTTAATGTGAGGTAGGTCCATTCAAAAGTCTGACAGCAGCAGGGAAGAAGCTGTTCTTGAGTCGGTTGGTACGTGACCTCAGACTTCTCTATCTTTTCCCGAAGGAAGAAGGTGGAAGAGAGAATGTTTGGGGTGCATGGGGTCCTTAATTATGCTGGCTGCTTTGCTGAGGCAGCAGGAAGTGTAGACAGAGTCAATGGATGGGAGGCTGGTTTGTGTGATGGATTGGGCTACGTTCACGACCTTTTGTAGTTCCTTGCGGTCTTGGGCAGAGCAGGAGACCAGACTAAGTTGTGATACAACCAGGAAGAATGCTTTCTATGGGGCATCTGTAAAAGTTGGTGAGAGTCTTGGCTGACATGCCAAATTTCCTTAGTCTTCTGAGAAAGTAGAGGCGTTGGTGGGCTTTCTTAACTATAGTGTCGGCGTGGGATATAATTTTAAAGTTCGCAGATGATATGAAACTATAGTAAACAATGAGGTGCGTAGTAACAGTCTTCAGGATATAAGAGATCAGTAAATGGGCAGATGCAGACCGATGGAATTTAACACAGACAAGTGTGAAATGGTTTTTTCAGAAGAATGAGCAGAGACTGTATAAATGAAATGGTATGATTTTAAAGGAGGTGTAGAAAGAGAGAGACAGAGACTTTCTGGGATACTGTTCTGTCACCTGAGGAACAGGGGAGCTGAACTCTCATCTTGGTCATTCTGTCAATTGGCAGACCTGTTTTGTGAGTAGATGTGGTATCTTGTTCAGTGTTAAACACACACAGGCGTGGCATCTTTCTTGAAGTTATTCTGTATTTGGTCTCCAGTCCCGTCAGCCCAGGGATGTCCATTTGAAATCAGATTCTTGCTGAATCTTTGAATGAGGTTGAAGTCAACACAAGTTCAGAAGAGAGAATTCTTGGTTCTACAGCAAATGTAACATCTCCTGTGTCTGTTTGCTGTAATATTGGAATGTCACTTGCAGCGGACCTTTGACCTGGAACCTGATTTCTCCTGGGCCATGTAACTGGGTTGTAGATGGCTTCAGGCATAGTTTAATCAGCTAGGACAGGATTGTGACACTTGCTGCTGTATCTAATATGAAATGAGTTGTGTAAATGAGCACAAATGGCTGCATTTTGGTATGTGTGTTTTGTCTTTTTGATCTTCCCTCGGAGACAGTGTTCCTTGTCTTCTTGGTGAGAGTCGTCTATATTAATGTTTTTATGTGCAAACACTCCCACGTGATCTTGAACATAAGAACATAAGAAATAGGAGCAGGAGTAGGCCATCTAGCCCTTCGAGCCTGCCCCGCCATTCAATAAGATCATGGCTGATCTGTCGTGGCTCAGTTCCACATTCCCGCCCTCTCCCCATAACCCTTAATCCCCTCTCTTATCAAAAGCCCATCAACCCGCGTCTTAAAAATATTTAGCGAGGCAGCCTCCACCACTTCAACGGGCAGAGAATTCCAGAGATTCACCACCCTTTGAGTGAAGAAGTTCCTCCTCAACTCCGTTCTAAACTGCCCCCCCCTTTATCTTGAGGCTGTGCCCCCTAGTCCTACTGTCTTTTTTGAGCGGGAAGAGTCTCTCCACCTCTATCCTATCCATCCCATTCATCATCTTATACGTCTCAATGAGATCTCCCCTCATTCTTCTAAACTCTAACGAGTACAAGCCTAGTTTATTCAGCCTCTCCTCATAGCTCAACCCCCTCAACTCCGGCATCAGCCTAGTAAACCTCCTCTGCACTCCCTCCAAGGCCAAAATATCCTTGCGTAAGTACGGCGCCCAAAACTGAACACACTACTCCAGCCGCGGCCTCACTAATGCCCTATACAGCCGCAGCAAGACCTCCCTACTTTTATATTCAATCCCCCTCGCTATGAAGGCCAGCATCCCATTCGCCTTCCTGACCACCTGCTGCACCTGCAAGCTGGGTTTTTGCGACTCATGCACAAGGACCCCGAGGTCCCTCTGCACCGTCGCCTGCTGCAGTTTTTCGCCACGTAAGTAATAATCCTTCCTACCATTATTCCTACCAAAGTGGACCACCTCACACTTGCCAACATTAAATTCCATTTGCCATTTCCTGGCCCATTCGCCCAGCCTATCTAGATCCTTCTGCAGACTCTCCACACCCTCCGCACAATTTGCCGTTCCCCCAATCTTGGTGTCATCAGCAAATTTCGACACCCTACACTCGGTTCCCTCCTCCAGATTATCTATATAAATGGTAAATAGCTGAGGCCCCAGCATCGACCCCTGGGGCACTCCACTAGTCACCATCCGCCAATCCAAATAGCACCCGTTGACCCCCACTCTCTGCCTCCTATTTGACAACCAATCCTCTATCCACGCTAACACCCTACCCCCAACTCCATGTCCCTCGACCTTCTGCAATAACCTCCTGTGAGGTACTTTGTCAAACGCCTTCTGAAAATCCAGAAAGACCACATCCACCGGCTCTCCTCTATCCACTGCCCTAGACACATCCTCATAGAACTCCAGTAAATTTGTCAGACACGACTTCCCTTTAATGAAACCGTGCTGCGTCTGCTCTATCAAGCAATTCCCTTCAAGATGCCTCGCTATTTCCTCCTTGATGACGGATTCTAACATTTTACCTACAACAGACGTTAAACTAACCGGCCTATAATTCCCCGCCTTTTGCCTGGCACCCTTCTTAAACAACGGCGTAACATTAGCCGTTTTCCAATCTTCCGGCACTTCCCCGGAATCCAGCGACATCTGGAAAATAACCACCAAGGCATCCACTATAACCTCCGCCATTTCTTTCAGAACCCTCGGATGCATTCCATCCGGTCCTGGCGACTTGTCCACAATCAGCCCCTCCAGTCTGTCGAGCACCGCCTCTCTAGTAACAGTAATGTCATTAAGACCCTCCAGTCCTACCACCTTTCCATCTCTAACACCCGGCAAATTATTCACGTCCTCCTCCGTGAAGACAGAAACAAAAAAGTTATTCAATACCTTAGCCATATCCCCATCCCCTACCACTAGGTCCCCTTTCTCATCTCTGTGTATCTAGAGATTTTAGTTCTGCAAACCTTTCCAAACGTTTGACATTGAAAGCGTTCTGCTGTGAGGTTTGGTGCTGCTATCATAGAACATAGAACACTACAGCACAAACAGGCCCTTCGGCCCACTAGTTGCACCAATCACATCTATACCTACCAAACCATAGAACTATCTGTAACTTCCAATCCCATTAGATCCCATATACTCATCCAGAAGTCTTTTAAAAGACCCCAGTGAGTTTGCCTCTACCACCATCGACAGCAGCCGATTCCACTCACTCACCACCCTCTGAGTGAAAAACTTACCCCTAACATCTCCTCTGTACTGGCTTCCCAGCACCTTAAACCTGTGTCCTCTCGTAGCGACCATTTCAGCCCTGGGAAATAGCCTCCGAGAATCCACCCTATCTATTCCTCTCAACATTTTATAAACCTCTATCAGGTCTCCTCTCAACCTTCGTCTCTCCAGGGAGAAGAGTCCCAGCTCCCTCAACCTATCTTCATAAGGCATGCCACCCAATCCAGGCAACATCCTTGTAAATCTCCTCTGCACCCTCTCAATAGCTTCAACATCCTTCCTGTAGTGAGGCGACCAGAACTGCGCACAGTACTCCAAGTGGGGTCTGACAAGGGTCTTATAAAGTTGCAGCATTACCTCCCGACTCCTAAACTCAATCCCTCGATTAATGAAGGCCAGTACACCATACGCCTTCTTGACCACATCCTCCACCTGCGAGGCCGATTTAAGAGTCCTATAGACCCGGACCCCAAGATCCTTCTGATCCTCAACACAGCTAAGACTCCTACCCTTGATATTGTACTCCTGCATCCCATTGGTCCTGCCAAAATGGACCACTACACATTTATCTGCGTTGAAGTCCATCTGCCACTTCTCCGCCCAGTCTTGCATCCTATCTATGTCCCGCTGCAACTTCTGACATCCCTCCAGACCATCCACAACACCACCAACCTTCGTATCGTCGGCGAACTTACTAACCCATCCCTCCACTTCCTCATCCAGGTCATTTATGAAAATGACAAACAGCAAGGGTCCCAGAACAGATCCCTGGGGCATTCCACTGGTGACTGACCTCCATGCAGAAAAAGACCCATCCACAACCACTCGCACTGGCAATGGGCCACCAGCTTCTTCAACTT
This sequence comes from Carcharhinus amblyrhynchos, assembly GCF_965287045.1. Lineage (NCBI taxonomy): Eukaryota > Metazoa > Chordata > Chondrichthyes > Carcharhiniformes > Carcharhinidae > Carcharhinus > Carcharhinus amblyrhynchos. The sequence continues at coordinate 911,113 of NC_137339.1, forward strand.
CCTTTCCTTAGGATTATTTTTTTCCCAGAGTCTCTTTGACACATTTCAGTTTAATAGGCTGTAATATTATTGGGAGTTTTCAGTACCCCAATCTGCCGTCTCCTCTTAGTGTGGCTCTATTTCACTGACAGGTCTCTGATTACCGCACTAACTATATTGCCTTCTCTTAAATCTTCTTTGGATTGCAATAGGTCAGATAGGGAGTCTGTGGGAAGGCAAAGGGACATTAGGTAAGTTTCTTGGCTTTCAAAACTGTGTTAACCAGGGTTCAGGGTAAACACATTCCTCTCATAGTGAAGGGCAAGGCTGGCAGAAGTCAGGAATCCTGGATAACTCGGGATATTGAGGCTCTGGTCAAGAGGAAGAAAGAGGCACATGACATGCATAGGCAGCTGGGATCAAGTGAATCCCTTGAAGAGTATATAGATGTATAGTATAGAATCCTACAGTGCAGAAAGAGGCCCATCGGCCCATTGAGTCTGCACCGAACACAACCCCACCCAGGCCCTGCCCCCATATCCCTACATATTATACTCACTAATCCCTCTAACCTATGCATCCCTGGACAATAAGGGGCAATTTCTTAGCATGGCCAATCAACATAACCCACACATCTTTGGATTGTGGGAGGAAACCCACACAGACACGAGGAGAACGTGCAAACTCCACACAGACAGTGACCCAAGCCGAGAATCAAAGCCAGGACCCTGGGGCTGTGAAGCAACAGTGCTAACCACTGTGCTACCGTGCTGTCCAAAGTATAGGGAGTGTAGAGAGTAGAGTTAAGATAGAAATCAGGAGGGCAAAAAGGCGACACAAGATTGTTTTGGCAGATAAGGCAAAGGAGAATCCAAAGAGCTTCTACAAATACACAAAGAATAAAAGAATAACAAGGGAGAGAGTAGGGCCTCTTAAAGCTCAACAAGGTCATCTGTGTGCGGATCCACAAGAGATGGGTGAGATCCTAAATGAATATTTCTCATCAGTATTTACTGTTGAGAAAAGCATGGATGTTAGGGAACTTGGGGAAATAAATAGCAATGTCTTGAGGAGTGCACGTATAACAGAGGAGGAAGTTTTAAAGTGCATCAAGGTAGCTAAATCCCTGGGACCTGATGAAGTGTACCCCAGGATGTTGTGGGAGGCTAGGGAGGAAGTTGCAGGTCCCCTAGCAGAGATACTTAAATTATTGAGAGTCAAGGGTGAGGTGCCTGAAGATTGGAGGGTGGCAAATGTTGTGCCTTTGTTTAAAAAAGACTGCAGGGAAAAGCCTGGGAACTACAGGCCAGTGAGCCTCACATCTGTGGTGGGTAAATTATTGGAAGGTAGTTTGAGAGACAGGATCTACAGGCATTTAGAGATGCAAGGACTGATTAGGGACAGTCAGCATGGCTTTGTGAGTGGAAAATCATGTCTCACAAATTTAATAGAGTTTTTTTAAGGGGTAACCGAAAAGGTAGATGAGGTCAGTGCAGTTGATGTTGTCTACATGGACTTCAGCAAGGCCTTTGACAAGGTACTTGCTGATGACACCAAGATTGGTGGAGTAGTGGATGAGCTGGAGGGCTCTTATAGGCTGCAAAGAGACATTGATAGGATGCAGAGCTGGGCCGAAAAGTTTCAGATGGAGTTTAACCCTGATAAGTGCGAGGTGATTCATTTTGGTAGGACAAACTTGAATGCGGATTACAGGGTCAACGGCAGGGTTCTGGGGAATGTGGAGGAACAGAGAGATCTTGGGGTTCATATCCACAGATCTCTGAAGGTTGCCACTCAAGTGGATAGAGCCATGAAGAAGGCTTATAGTGTGTTAGTGTTTATTAACAGGGGTTTGAGTTTAAGAGCCGTGGGGTTATGCTGCAACTATACAGGACCTTGGTGAGACCACATTTGGAATATTGTGTTCAATTCTGGTCACCTCACTATAAGGAGGATGTGGAAGCATTGGAGAGAGTGCAGAGGAGATTTACCAGGATGCTGCCTGGTTTGGAGGGTAGGTCTTATGAGGAAAGGTTGAGGGAGCTGGGGCTTTTCTCTTTAGAGCGAAGGAGGATGAGAGGTGACTTAATAGAGGTTTATAAGATGATGAGGGGGATTGATGGAATGGATGTGCAGAGACTATTTCCTTGGGTGGATGTAGCTGTTACTAGGGGGGCATAACTATAAGGTTCATGGTGGGAGATATAGGAGGGATGTCCGAGGTAGATTCTTTACTCGGAGTGGTTGGGGTGTGGAATAGACTGCCTGCTGTGATAGTGGAGTCGGACACTTTAGGAACTTTTAAGCGATTATTGGATAGGCACATGGAGCACACCAGAATGATAGGGAGTGGGATAGCTTGATCTTGGGTTTAGACATAGCTCAGCACAACATCAAGGGCCGAAGGGCCTGTACTGTGCTGTAATGTTCTATGTTCTATGTACCACATGGTAGGTTGTTGCATAAGGTTAAATCTCATGGGATCCAGGGTGAGGTAGCCAATTAGATACAGAATTGGCTTGATGACAGAAGCCAGAGGGTGGTTGTAGAGGGTTGTTTTTCAAACTGGAGGCCTGTGACCAGCGGTGTGCCTCAGGAATCAGTGCTGGGCCCACTGTTATTTGTCGTTTATATTAATGATTTGGATGAGAACATAGGGGGCATGGTTGGTAAGTTTGCGGATGACACTAAGATTGGTGGCATAGTGGACAGTGAAGAAAGTTATCTCCAATTGCAATGGGATCTTGGTCAATTGGGCCAGTGGGCTGACGAATGGCAGATGGAGTTTAATTTAGACAAATGCGAGGTGATGCATTTTGGTAGACTGAACCAGGGCAGGACTTACTCAGTTAATGTTAGGGTATTGGGGAGAGTTACAGATCAAAGAGATCTAGGGGTACATGTTCATAGCTCCTTGAAAGTGGAGTCACAGGTGGACAGAGTGGTGAAGAAGGCATTCGGCATGCTTGGTTTCATTGGTCAGAATATTGAATACAGGAGTTGGGACGTCTTGTTGAAGTTGTACAAGGCATTGGTAAGGCCACACTTGGAATACTGTGTCCAGTTCTGGTCACCCTATTATAGAAAGGGTATTATTAAACTAGAAAGAGTGCAGAAAAGATTTACTAGGATGCTACCGGGACTTGATGGATTGAGTTATAAGGAGAGGCTGGATAGACTGGGACTTTTTTCTCTGGAGCGTAGGAGGCTGAGGGGTGATCTTATAGAGGTCTATAAAATAATGACGGGCGTAGATTAACTAGATCGTTAATATTTTTTCCTAAAGGTAGGGGAATCTAAAACTAGAGGGCATAGGTTTAAGGTGAGAGGGGAGAGATACAAAAGTGTCCAGAGGGGCAATTTTGTCACACAGAGGGTGGTGAGTGTCTGGAACAAACAGCCAGAGGCAGTAGTAGAATCGGATACAATTTTGTCTTTTAAAAAGCATTTAGATAGTGACATGGATACGATGGGTATAGAGGGATATGGGCCAAATGCAGGCAATTGGGATTAGCTTACGAGTTTCAAAAAAAGGGCAGCATGGACAAGTTGGGCCGAAGGGCCTGTTTCCATGCTGTAAACCTCTATGACTCTATAAGTCTGAGATAGGGCCTGTCGGTTATCGTGAGTGGGATGAGATCCTCTATCAGCTCAGGTTTAAGCTCCATGATCACAACCTACAACTTGTCAAAACAAGTCATTGATAAAGGAATTGATGGATTTCCCAGGTTTCTGGACCCTTTTATCAAACTTGGCTTTTTGTAACTCTGTAGATTAAAATAATTATTACAGGCCCCTTTGAATTTGGCTAATGTTTCATTAATGCCTTCTGTTGCTATCACATAATCAGCAATTGCTCCAGTTGAGAATAATAATGTATTGACTTGTTCATACGACCATAAGACACAGGAGCAGAATGAGGCCACTCGGCCCGTCGTGTCTGCTCCGCCATTCAATCGTGGCTGATAATTTTCTCATTCCCATTCTTCTGCCCTTTCCCTATAACTCCTGATTATTAATCAGGAACCTATCTATCTCTGTCTTAAAGACACTCAGTGACCCGGCCTCCACAGCCTTCTGCGGCAAAGAGTTCCACAGATTCCCCACTCTCTGGCTGAAGAAATTCCTCCTCATCTCTGTTTTAAAGGATCGTCCCTTTATCCTAAGGTTGTGCCTCTGGTTCTAGTTTTTCCTACTAGTGGAAACATCCTCTCCACATCCACTCTATCCAGGGCCTCGCAGTATCCTGTAAGTTTCAATAAGATCCCCCCCTCATCCTTCTAAACTTCAATGAGTACAGACCCAGAGTCCTCAACCATTCCTCATACAAGCTCCTCATTTCAGGGATCATTCTTGTGAACCCCCTCTGGACCCTTTCCAAGGCCAGCACATCCTTCCTTAGACATGGCTCCTGATTTACCAATACTGTCTCTGGTCTTGCTCTTCCATGTACCCAAGTCATTTAGTGAGCTGAATTTGGAATCCAAGCACTTTGCAGCTGTTTGGATGGAAGGAGTGGCGTTTCTGCCTGGGAGTCTCCCTGTGGGGCTGGGAAGCGGGGCAGTTGTCTCTGCAGTGGGAAGAGGGTGATTGCTATGCAGGGTCAGGGGTCTCGCTGGTGAGGTTAGGGAGCCACCCTTCCATCAATCCCAAAGACTGGAAATTAGGAAACTGTGTCATCTTTCAGAAAGAAGAGAGGGAATGTGAGAGCAAGTCAAACAAACGAGGGAATGAACCTTCATAGGAGATGCTAGTTTCGTGGACAATTCATTTGTGTTAATTTTTCTTTTCTTACTGTTAGGTGGATGAAGAAGCCTCGATGTGGAGTCCCTGATCAGCCTCGGGTCACTCGCAGACAGAGGAGAAAGCGCTACGCACTAACAGGCCAGAAATGGAGACAGAAGCACATTACATACAGGTACTGTCCCACACCCCTTACTGCTGACTCTTCCTGCTAAAGCAGATATGGTCAGGTGGTTGGCATTCTTACTGCACATTCTCCACAAGGAGATTTACTTGTGTTACAACGGCTCCACTAAGCTGCTTTCACTGTGACACAAAGTTGTTGAAAACAAGAAGTGAAATACGAGGGTTTCTCAAAAAAAGAGACTTTTTGTCAAAGTTTTCTATCTTGCACTCATCAGGCCATTTGTAAGATAAATGCAAGGGAAATCAAATTTATATCATGAGAGAATGCTGATTAGTTGGCAAGTGGATTGTGATTGATAGAAACATTGCCATGGAGAATGCACCAGCTGATGGTGACAGACAGCTAACTGTTAAGAATTGTTAAAAAATTTTCAATTACGCAGCTTGACTCTGGTCAAGACACTGCCTTGAGGTATGAACCAACAAATGGCTGTCACTTATTTTGTTTAGCTGAAACAGATGCAATGTGTGTACATGTTCTTTCTGACTGCAAAGAACAGATCCCTGTGAATTAATAAACGTAGCTTCCAGTACACACACACACATGCACCATACTGTCAGCCTGACTGACAATCTTAAAATGACTGTCAGTATAATTCTCAGCACACTGAGGGTTATTTGTCCATTCATAGAATCACATCTAATGTTGGCCCCGGAGCTCTGGAATTTGAAAGTGTGGTCTGATTGGGTACAGTGTGCACCTTGTCTGTTGTGAACAGCAGAAAGAAAATGATGTTGGATACAATTTACTAATCTTTGGGAAGTACAGTGTCAGAGCGCTACTGAAATTCATAAACCACATTACTCAACTGTGTGATCACAGAGTGTCTTTGTGACTTGATGGAAGCATTGTGTTAGTGGTAGATATCAGTTGTGTGGCTACTGCACAGTAACAGTGTGAAACATAGAAACTAGAAGTAGGAGTAGGCCATTCGGCCCATTTTGACCACGGCTGATTGTCAAATTCAATATCCTGATCTCCCCTTCCCCCCATATCCATTGATCCCTTTAACCCCAAGAGTTATATCTAATTTCTTCTTGAAATCAGACAACATTTTGGCCTCTTTCTGTGGGAGTGAATTCCACACATTCACCACCCTCTGGGTGAAGAAATTTCTCCTCACCTCAGTTCTAAAAGTTTTACCCCCCCCACAACCCCCCATCCTCAAACTATAACCCCTAGCTTCAGCTGTTGCTGAGATTTTTGGGGTACTTTGCCTTTCCCGGGTAATCTAAGATATACTGGGCACTTTTCAGAGCCAAACATTGATGGCCTTTGGCCCATTCATGAGTTTACACATCACACAGTGAGCAGTGACTTGATCAGGGTGCCCATATCCTGCAGAATGGTTTTGATGCCTCCCACACAGAGGGAACAGCTTGGGCTTATTATTTATATTTGTTCCAGGGATGTGAGTATTCCTGGTAGGCCAGCATTTATTGTCCATCCCTAATTGCCTTTAAACTGAGTGATTTGCTGGGCCATTTCAGAGGACATTTAAGAGAAAATCACATTGCTGTGGATCTGGAGTCACATGTACAAAGAACAAAGACCAGAACAGCACAGGAAATGGGCCCTTCGGCCCTCCAAGCCTGCGCCACTCATTGGTCCAACTAGACCATTCTTCTGTATCCCTCCATTCCCAGTCTGTTCATGTGACTATCCAGGTAATTCTTAAACAATCCCAGCGTGTCTGCCTCCACCACCCTACTTGGCAGCGCATTCCAGGCCCCCACCACCCTCTGTGTAAAATACGTCCCTCTGATATCTGAATTAAACCTCGTCCCTCTCACCCTGAGCCTGTGACCCCTCATGATCGTCATCTCCAACCTGGGAAAAAGCTTCCCACTGTTCACCCTATCTATACCCTTCATCATTTTATACACCTCTATTAGGTTTCCCCTCATTCTCCGTCTTTCCAGGGAGAACAACCCCAGTTTACCCAATCTCTCCTCATAGCTAAGACCCTCCATACCAGGCAACATCCTGGTAAACCTTCTCTACACTCTCTCCAAAGCCTCCATGTCCTTCTGGTAGTGTGGCGACCAGAACTGGACGCAGTATTCCAAATGTGGCCTAACCAGCGTTCTATACAGCTGCAACATCAGACTCCAGTTTTTATACTCTACACCCCGTCCAATAAAGGCAAGCAAGCCATATGCCTTCTTCACCATCTTCTCCACCTGTGCTGCCACCTTTAAGGATCTGTGCTCCTGCACACCCAGGTCCCTCTGTGTGTCTACACTCCTGATGGTTCTGTTATTTATTGTATAACTCCTCCCTGTGTTAGATCTACCAAAATGCATCACTTTGCATTTATCAGGATTAAATTCCATCTGCCATTTCTCCGCCCAATTTTCCAGCCTATCTATATCCTGCTGTATTCTCTGACAATGTTCATCACTATCCGTAAGTCCAGCCATCTTTGTGTCATCCGCAAACTTACTGATCACACCAGCTACATCTTCTTCCAAATCATTTATATATATCACAAACAGCAGAGGTCCCAGTACAGAGCCCTGCGGAACACCACTGGTCACAGACCTCCAGCTGGAAAAAGACCCCTCCACTGCTACCCTCTGTCTTCTATGGCCAAGTCAGTTCTCCACCCATCTAGCTAGCTCACCTTCTATCCCGTGAGATTTAACTTTTTGCACCAGCCTGCCATGAGGGACTTTGTCAAACGCTTTACTGAAATCCATATAGACGACATCCACAGCCCTTCCCTCGTCAATCGTTTTTGTCACCTCCTCAAAAAACTCCACCAAATTTTTGAGGCATGACCTCCCTCGTACAAAACCATGCTGTCTATCGCTAATGAGACTATTCCGTTCTAAATGTGCATATATCCTATCTCTAAGAATGTTTTCCAACAATTTCTCTACCATGGACGTCAAGCTCACCGGCCTATAATTACCCGGGTTATCCTTGCTATCCTTGCTAAATAACGAGACGACATTCGCTATCCTCCAATCCTCTGGGACCTCTGTAGGCCAGACTGGGTAAGGATGGCAGATTTCCTTTCCGAAAGGACATTAGTGAACCAGATGGGCTTTTACAATAATTCCCTCATCAAAGAGGTCAGTTTGCAGCTGAGTCTTTGATGATAACATCAGTCTCAGGTCCTCCAATAGACTTTAGACAAGTTGTTCCTGGAGAAATGCTGACATCCAGCCAACAATACCAACTGGATGGAGGTCACTCGTTTAACATATTAAAATATCATTATGTGCTTCACAGGAACTTGCTAAAGTGAGATTTGATACCCAAACATGTAACAAGATATTAGAACAATGACAAAGTACTTGGTCAAAAGGATTTTGAAGGAGAGAGAGACCGAGAGGTTTAAGGAGGAAATTCCAGAATTCAGGTCCACACAGCTAAAGGCCAACAATTACAGCAGAGTGATGAAAATCAGAGATGCTCGAGTGGCCAGAATGAGAGGAGCAGAGGGATCTCAGCGGATTCTAAGGCTGGACGAGATTACAGAGAGAGAGAGGAGCCTTCCCGAGGCATTTGAAAACAAGGATAAGAATTTTCAATTTGAGACATTGACCAATTGGAAGCCAATATTGATCAGTGAGCGAAGGGGTGATGTGTGAACAGGACTTGGTGAAGGTCGGGGAGGCATGAGGGGGGGTCGCGGGGGTGGATAGCAGTTGGGGGGGGGGGGTGCAGTGGAATCCGGCAGTGTTACGTGTTGACAGATATAAGATCCTGAGCAAGCTTGACTGGATGGCTGTGGAGAGAATGTTTCCCTTCATGGAGAAACCCAGAACTAGGTTTAAAAATAAAAGTGTCTCCCATTCAAGACATTTAGAAACATACATAGAATATAGAAGCAGGAGGAGGCCACTCGGCCCTGCCAGCCTGCTCTGCCATTACTTTGATCATGGCTGATCATCAAATTCAATATCCTGATCCCCCCTTCCCCCCATATCCCAGATCCCTTTAGCCGCAAGAGTTATACCTATTTTCATCTTGAAATCAGACAATGTTTTGGCCTCAACTACTTTCTGTGGGAGTGAATTCCACACATTGCCCACCCTCTGGGTGAAGAAATTTCCCCTCACCTCAGTTCTAAAAGTTTGACCCCGTATCCTCAAACTCTGACCCCTAGTTCTGGACTCCTCCCATCATCGGGAACATTCTCTCTGAATCTACCCTGTCTAACCCTGTTAGAATTTTATAAGCTGCTGTGAGATCCCCCCTCACTCTTCCAAACTCCAGTGAATATAATCCTCACCGACTTCCCATATGATAATGAAGATGAGGAGGAATTTCTTCCCTGAAGGTAGTTAATCTTTGAGATTCTTTACACAGAGAGCAATAGAGGCTGTCATTAACTAAAAGAGAAAATGCTGGAAAATCTCAGCAGGTCTGGCAGCATCTGTAAGGAGAGAAAAGAGCTGATGTTTCGAGTCCAGAGGCAGATCATTGTCTAATTCAGCCTTGATTATGTTCAGACTTTGACAGAGAGGAAAGTGGAGCTGAGACTACAGCCAAATCAGCCATGATCTTATTGGATGCAGGCTCGAGGGGCCAGACGGCCTTTTCCTGCTCCCAGTTCCTTTGTTCCATTTTAGTTGAAAATAAGTGATGTTAGTGACAGAGTCAGAAGCTGATCCCCAGATTAAATCAAACGCTGAGGTTGTAAACAGTCTGGTTGTGTCCCTGACTAGGAAGAGGGATGGAGTTGGTAACAATCCCTACAGTGCACAAGGAGGCCACTCAGCCCATCGAGTCTGCACTAACCACTATCCAATCCAGGCCCTAAACCCTTCTTATTTGCCCTGCTAATGCCCCAAAGGAATGCAGTTTGTGGCAAAGGCTGAAAGAGATCGCCCCCGACACTGAGAAGAAATCCAGCTTGGCTGGAGTAAAGCTGGAAAAAAGGAAGATGGTGATGATTTCCAAGGGTCCTGATTGGAACCTTTGGCGAGTGCCAAGTAATGGTCACCACCTCCCTCAGCTTCAACCTGGGCAGAATCTACCCATTATCATCCCATGGGTGACATAGTGGCATAGTAATTAGCACAGCGCCAGGGTCCCAGGTTCAATTCCCAGCTCGGGTCACAGTCTGTGTGGAGTTTGCATGTTCTCCTCGTGTCTGTGTGGGTTTTCTCCGAGTGCTCCGGTTTCCTCCCACAGTCCAAAGATGTGCGGGTTAGGTTGATTGGCCGTGCTAAGAAATTGCCCCTTACTGTCCAGGGATGTGTAGGTTAGAGGGATTAGTGGGTATAATATGTGGGGACATGGGGATAGGGCCTGGGTGGGATTGTATTCGGTGCAGACTCGATGGGCCGAAGGGCCTCTTTCTGCACTGTAGGGTTCTATGATTCTATGAATCGGTTCAGATAGCTGACACAGGAAAACCAATTCCTTATCAATGAAGAGGAAGCTGGAACTTCCAAATACACATTTCAACGAGCTGTTCACAAACTGTCAGTCTTTATTAATAATGTTTGGCTGGAAGACAGGAACCGATTTATAAATCAAGAGTTTATACAAATCCAACAAAACAGTAACTGGGAAAACATCCAATTGTTGCACTGTGCTTGGTTTAATTACCTTCCTGATAACAAACCGGTGCTCAGGAAAATCCACAGTGAATGGATGTTTGATAATGATGGTGTGGCGTCTGGGAGGAAGGAGGATATGGAGAAGGGACATGTTGCAGCAGGTGAGGGGTTAAATGTTCCTGGTGTATTGTGGGTGATGGTACAATACAATCCTTACATTGAAGAAGGAGGCCATTCAGCCCATCGAGTCTGCACCAACCACAATCCCACCCAGGCCCTATTCCCATAACCCTCATATTTACCCTGCTAATCCCCCTGACACTGAGGGACAATTTAGCATGGCCAATCAACATAACCCTCACATCTTGGAGAGTGGGAGGAAACCAGAGCACCCAGAGGAAACCCACACGGACACAGGGAGAATCCCTGACCAGTCCCCTGACCAGCGATTGGCTGGTTATCAGAAATTCGTTAACCAATCATTGTTAGCACAGTGGTTAGCATTACAGTGGTTAGTATTACAGTGGTTAGCATTACAGTGGCTAGTATTACAGTGGTTAGCATTACAGTGGCTAGTATTACAGTGGTTAGCATTACAGTGGTTAGCATTACAGTGGTTAGCATTACAGTGGTTAGCATTACAGTGGCTAGTATTACAGTGGTTAGCATTACAGTGGCTAGTATTACAGTGGTTAGCATTACAGTGGCTAGTATTACAGTGGTTAGCATTACAGTGGTGAGCATTACAGTGGCTAGTATTACAGTGGTTAGCATTACAGTGGCTAGTATTACAGTGGTTAGCATTACAGTGGTTAGCATTACAGTGGTTAGTATTACAGTGGTTAGTATTACAGTGGTTAGCATTACAGTGGCTAGTATTACAGTGGTTAGCATTACAGTGGCTAGTATTACAGTGGTTAGCATTACAGTGGTTAGCATTACAGTGGTTAGTATTACAGTGGTTAGTATTACAGTGGCTAGTATTACAGTGGTTAGCATTACAGTGGTTAGCATTACAGTGGCTAGCATTACAGTGGTTAGCATTACAGTGGCTAGTATTACAGTGGTTAGCATTACAGTGGCTAGTATTACAGTGGTTAGCATTACAGTGGCTAGTATTACAGTGGCTAGCATTACAGTGGTTAGCATTACAGTGGTTAGTGTTGCTGCTTCACAGCTCCAGGGTCCTGGGTTCGATTCAATCGCTGGGTGGGGACTGGTCCGCAGCCAATCGCTGGTCAGGGAGCTGTGAAGAAGCTGATTGGCCTGGGTTTGGATGTCAGGGTTTAATGTCTGGAATCATGGGTTTGCTTTTGGTCGCTCTCTCAGTTTCTCTTCTCTCTGGTTGCTGTTACTGGACTGATTTTACCAGGATTGTGATGGTTAAATCAGCTTTGTGACATGAGGTGTGCTGATTAGGGTGCATTGACCCCGAACAGGCACCAGAGTGTGGTGACTAGGGGAATTTCACAGCCGCTTCATTACAGTGTTAATGTAAGCCTCCTAGTGACATTAATAAATAATTTTTCAATCTTCAGTTCATTGTTTTTGAAACTCTGCTATTTACTTACAGTGAATCTTTTGTTTTTTTTAGCATACACAACTACACCCCGAAAGTGGGAGAATTTGAAACACGCAGAGCTATCCGTCGAGCTTTTGATGTTTGGCAGAAAGTTACTCCATTGACTTTTGAGGAAATTCCTTATCACGAGATTAAAAGCGATAGAAAGGAAGCAGACATTATGATTTTCTTTGCTTCGGGTTTCCATGGTGACAGCTCCCCTTTCGATGGAGAAGGAGGATTTTTAGCACATGCGTATTTCCCTGGCCCGGGAATCGGGGGCGATACTCACTTTGACTCGGATGAGCCCTGGACACTGGGAAATTCCAATCATGATGGTTAGAACACGTCAACTTTATTCATTATTCCATCAAAGGAATTCAACTAAAATGGTCAACAAATTATAAAAAGCTGAGAAATGAAGATATCAGAATCTTCACCAAAGGATATCCAGATAAATCTGTCTGATGTGGAGTGGGGGCCTTTCCTCAGCCTTTATCTCCAGGCCTCATATCTTAACATTACTGTTCTTTCTTGGGGAAACCACCAGAAGCTGCAAATCTTTCTTTGTCATTGCTGTGTCAATTCCTGAGGGACATGGGTTTAAGGTAAAGCGGGGGGGTACGTTAAAGGAGATAAGAGAGGCAGGTTTTTCACACAGAGGGTGGTAAGTGCCTGGAATGTGCTTCTAGAGGAGGTGATAGAAGCAAATACAAAAGCGACATTTAAGAAGCATCTTGGCAGATACATGAATAAGCCAGGAATACAGACCGCATAGAGGCAAAATCTCCAGTTAGAGAGATGTTATGTGTCGGTGCAGACTTGGTGGGCTGAAGGGCCTTTTCCTGTGCTGTATTGTTCTTTGATCTTTGTTAGCCATCGAGTCAAACATAATCATATTGAGGAATTTCCTCAACGTCATCGGGTTTTGAAGAGCTTACGCAGTGTTTACTAAAGTGAAGACTCGATGTCAGGGGAGTTGAGGGGTGGGATTCTGAAAAATGTTTTACTCATAATGATTAAATAATAACTCCTATCAGCAACTCCATGTTCTGGGAAGCAGCAGTGAGAGAGGGAGGGGTGGATTCTTGTTATAAAGTGATTGCATTTCCCTCACCAACTGAGACAGGAATTTTACTGGAAACTTGCCAATCTGTGTTGGAGCAATGTGGGAGGGGGCACTGCCAATTCTCACTGCTTGAGTGAGATGGAATAACTACTGGCTCCAGCTGAGATCCGTCTCCCTGAGACACAGCAGAGAGAGAAAACCCTGAGGTGGACAGAGCTGGGCAGGTGGAGCTGTTTCTCTGGGAGATGGATGATGTTCCATTGTGTATACGATTGTTGTAACTCTGTCCCTCTGCTCTTGTCCCAGCTGCAGGATCTGTCAGGAGTTGGGTGAAATCTTTGCCTCGAACCCCCAGACCCTCATTCCAACCTCTCTGTCACACACAAGTCTGAATCTTTACCTTCAATTTATATTTGAAAACTTTCCAGACAGCCCAAAATCACAATAAATACAGCAGGAAAACAATCTGTTCTGTCCAATAAGTGTTTAAGTTTAACACGAGCCTGTCACATCTCCCTTCACCCTATCAGCAGAGCCTTCCTCTCCTGTCTCCCTCTTGTGTTTATCCACTTCTATCTGAAATATTATTCACCTCAACCACTCACTAGGTAGAGTTCTGAATTCTCACCACTTGTCTGGAGCTGCCAGTTAGGTTTATTATTGGTGATTTTATACTGATGGTCTCCATGAGTAGGAATGCTTCCTCTATGTCCACCATCTCCAACCACTTCATCATTTTAAAGATCTCTGCTGGGTCACCTTTCGATTCTCTCTTATAGATTGAAGGAGCTTCAGCCTTGCTGATGGTTACAGCCTCGTTTGACCAGCTGGACAATGTGCATTACAGGTCAATGGGTGATTGAGCCCTTTGTGTTCCTTGAATCAGTGGAGATCCTGAGGATCTGGTTAGCTGTTTACACGGAGCACGTGGCAACATTCAGCAGCTGATCCGTGTGATTCCACACAAACCGGGCTGCTCGCTGTAATCACTGCTGGCACGAGAGATTTCACCTTATCCCCCTCTATAAAACCAAACTGCAAAACCTTGTTGTGGATTCTGATTTGAGATTCCTATTTATTCCTGTTGTTCTGTCACTGTTTTTATGGAATATTTTTGTTTAAGTTGCAAGCGACAGTGACATCATTGGAGGAGCAGCTGAATGGAGTGATAAACACTGGAAATAAGCTGATGTGTAATCTCCAGTATTGCTTGTGTATCTCTCACACTTTGTAACACGCTGCCTCCCACGACTCCCATTCCCTCCCCGTCATTATCACTGACCACACTCTAAACTCACCGCAGACAAAAATCATGAAAAGGGGTTGATTTGGAGTTGCTGCAGAATAAGCAACATCCTGAAGGTGATCAGACTGGATTTGATTGAAAAGCCCATTAAACTCAGGCCATTCCCAATCAGCCGAGAATTAAAGAGCTGCCCCAGGACTTGGCAACCCTTGGGAAATGCTGGTGTTTATCTGACCTATCCCTCACATTTCTCTTCCTTCCTTCAATCTGATCTGTGTTTGCAGCTTTCTCGACACAGCAGCTGTTTTTACTCTCTGTTTTCTGTGTTCTCAGTCACTTCTCTCAATAACCTCTCTGCTCCTGACACCAACTAATGGAAAACTCCACACCTGAAAACGCTGTCCAAACTCCCAGCTTCTCACTGCCTTCCTCACAGAGACCCCCCCCCACAGTCACAGAGACCACCCCCACAGTCACAGAGACCCCCCACAGTCACAAAGACCCCCCTCAGTCACAGAGACCCCCCCTCAGTCACAGAGACCCCCCTCAGTCACAGAGACCCCCCCTCAGTCACAGAGACCCCCCCACAGTCACAATGACCCCCCTCAGTCACAGAGACCCCCCCTCAGTCACAGAGACCCCCCTCAGTCACAGAGCCCCCCCATAGTCACAGAGACCCCCCCTCAGTCACAGAGACCCCCCTCAGTCACAGAGACCCCCCCTCAGTCACAGAGAACCCCCCCCTCAGTCACAGAGACCCCCCCTCAGTCACAGAGACTCCCCCCCTCAGTCACAGAGACCCCCCTCAGTCACAGAGACCCCCCCTCAGTCACAGAGACCCCCCCTCAGTCACAGAGACTCCCCTCAGTCACAGAGCCCCCCCATAGTCACAGAGACCCCCCCTCAGCCACCGAGACCCCCCCTCAGTCACAGAGACCCCCCCAAGTCACAGAGATCCCCCTCAGTCACAGAGACCCCCCACAGTCACAGAGACCCCCCACAGTCACAGAGACCCCCCCTCAGTCAGAGCCCCCCCACAGTCACAGAGACCCCCCTCAGTCACAGAGACCCCCCACAATCACAGACAGCCCCCCCCTCAGTCACAGAGCCCCCCCCTCAGTCACAGAGACCCCCCTCAGCCACAGAGACCCCCCCTCAGCCACAGAGAGCCCCCCACAGTCACAGAGACCCCCCTCAGTCACAGAGACCCCCCTCAGTCATAGAGACCCCCCCACAGTCACAGAGACCCCCCTCAGTCACAGAGAGCCCCCCTCAGTCACAGAGACCCCCCTCAGCCACAGAGAGCCCCCCTCAGTCACAGAGACTCCCCCCCTCAGCCACAGAGACCCCCCCTCAGTCACAGAGACCCCCCTCAGCCACAGAGACCCCCCCTCAGTCACAGAGACCCCCCTCAGCCACAGAGAGCCCCCCTCAGTCACAGAGACTCCCCCCCTCAGTCACAGAGACCCCCCTCAGTCACAGAGACTCCCCCCCTCAGTCACAGAGACCCCCCCTCAGTCACAGAGACCCCCCTCAGTCACAGAGATCCCCCTCAGTCACAGAGACCCCCCACAGTCACAGAGACCCCCCACAGTCACAGAGACCCCCCCTCAGTCAGAGCCCCCCCACAGTCACAGAGACCCCCCTCAGTCACAGAGACCCCCCACAATCACAGACAGCCCCCCCCTCAGTCACAGAGACTCCCCCCCTCAGTCACAGAGACCCCCCTCAGTCACAGAGACTCCCCCCCTCAGTCACAGAGACCCCCTCAGTCACAGAGACTCCCCCCCCCTCAGCCACAGAGCCCCCCGCCCACAGCCACAGAGCCCCCCCACAGTCACAGAGACTCCCCTCAGTCACAGAGCCCCCCTCAGTCACAGAGCCCCCCCACAGTCACAGAGACCTCCCACAGTCACAGAGCCCCCCCACAGTCACAGAGACCCCCCACAGTCACAGAGACCCCTCCAGTCACAGAGACCCCCCCTCAGTCACAGAGACCCCCCCCCCAGTCACAGACACCCTCCTCAGTTACAGAGACTCCCCCCTCAGTCAGATAGGCGCAATGTCCCATCCATAAATGCCATTTCCTATTCTGGGGATACAAGCAATAGCCACTGGCACTGGCTAAGGACAGTGGCACTGGCTAAGGGCACTGGCTAAGGACAGTGGCACTGGCTAAGGGCACTGGCTAAGGACTGGCACTGGCTAAGGACAGTGGCACTGGCTAAGGACACTGGCTAAGGACAGTGGCACTGGCTAAGGACAGTGGCACTGGCTAAGGACAGTGGCACTGGCTAAGGGCACTGGCTAAGGACAGTGGCACTGGCTAAGGACAGTGGCACTGGCTAAGGACAGTGGCACTGGCACTGGCTAGGGGCAGATCCCAGACCAGTGTGAAGCTTGTGTATCAGGTATCTGATTTCAGAATATTGGGAGGTTGAAGGTGAAAGGCCACCGATTCCTCTTTCCTCCTGCACCATTGGGAACGGTTTCCGTACAAAGCTGGAACTGATGGGAATGTCCGAGGCTGCCATTCTGCTTCGGATTGGGAGGGTGAGAAAGGGGTAAACTTTGCACAGATTTCTCAGGGAGATTCTCTGATGGGGAAGAGTGCTCGGGGGTGTGGAAGAGAGATGGGTGAGGGGGTGGGGGGTATAGGGGTGGTGGGTGAAGGGAGTGGGGGGGTATGGGGTGGTGGGTGAGGGGAGTGCGGGGGGGCTATAGGGGTGGGGGGTGAGGGAGGTGCGGGTGGGTATAGGGGTGGGGGTGAGGGAGGTGCGGGGGGGGTATAGGGGTGGGGGTGAGGGAGGTGCGGGGGGGGTATAGGGGTGGGGGTGAGGGAGGTGCGGGGGGGTATAGGGGTGGGGGTGAGGGAGGTGCGGGGGGGGTATAGGGGTGGGGGTGAGGGAGGTGCGGGGGGGTATAGGGGTGGGGGTGAGGGAGGTGCGGGGGGGTATAGGGGTGGGGGTGAGGGAGGTGCGGGGGGGTATAGGGGTGGGGGTGAGGGAGGTGCGGGGGGGTGTGGGGTGGGGGTGAGGGAGGTGCGGGGGGGTATAGGGGTGGGGGTGAGGGAGGTGCGGGGGGGTATAGGGGTGGGGGTGAGGGAGGTGCGGGAGGGTATAGGGGTGGGGGTGAGGGAGGTGCGGGGGGTATAGGGGTGGGGGTGAGGGAGGTGCGGGGGGGTATAGAGATGGGGTGAGGGAGGTGCGGGGGGTATAGGGGTGGGGGTGAGGGAGGTGCGGGGGGGGTATAGAGATGGGGTGAGGGAGGTGCGGGGGGTATAGGGGTGGGGGTGAGGGAGGTGCGGGGGGGGTATAGGGGTGGGGGTGAGGGAGGTGCGGGGGGTATAGGGGTGGGGGTGAGGGAGGTGCGGGGGGGGTATAGGGGTGGGGGTGAGGGAGGTGCGGGGGGGGTATAGGGGTGGGGGTGAGGGAGGTGCGGGGGGGTATAGGGGTGGGGGTGAGGGAGGTGCGGGGGGTATAGGGGTGGGGGTGAGGGAGGTGCGGGGGGTATAGGGGTGGGGGTGAGGGAGGTGCGGGGGGTATAGGGGTGGGGGTGAGGGAGGTGCGGGGGGGGTATAGAGATGGGGTGAGGGAGGTGCGGGGGGGGTATAGGGGTGGGGGTATAGGGGTGGGGGTGAGGGAGGTGCGGGGGGGGGTATAGGGGTGGGGGTGAGGGAGGTGCGGGGGGGGTATAGAGATGGGGTGAGGGAGGTGCGGGGGGGGTATAGGGGTGGGGTGAGGGAGGTGCGGGGGGGGGTATAGGGGTGGGGGTGAGGGAGGTGCGGGGGGGGTATAGGGGTGGGGGTGAGGGAGGTGCGGGGGGGGTATAGGGGTGGTGGGTGAGGGTGTGTGGGGTGAGAGGGTATTGTTTTTGTGTCTGGCCAGTGGGATTTTGATGAGTTTTCTCTGGGATCCTCTTGGTGTTCAGTGAGCTGCTGCTTTGTCAGCCACTGGGAACCCAGCTTGTTTCTGAATGTCTTTATTTCTTGCTGATCCTGAGTTTGGTTAAACCTCACTCACTGCTGGGCTGTGAGGAGAACCTTGAATCTTTGCTCGCCCATGCTGGCTTGTTTTGATCTGGTTAGAACAAATCTTACACACGGACTCAGGTGTTGATCTAACATTGGGAGATACCTAGGGAGCTGGCAAGTTGCCATCTCATTGGAGGAATATGAGGTCATGTATATTTTGGTTGTGATGTTTGTGTTCCTCTTTCAACACTATCTGAAAAAGAAAAACATCAGAACAGGAGACAGAATTCAATTCACTCTCCATTCCGACCTCCCTGCCCCGGTGCCCCAAGCTCTCGCTGCTCCAACCCCCCCCACAATCATTGCTATAATTTTAGCTTGATTCAGTTGTTTAGGATCCTGACATTTTTTCAATCCTGGTAAATGCACAGAATTATTTTCAGATCTCTCTCTTTTTCCATTGTGTTTTTCTCTCGCTCTCTCACTCCCCCCTCACTTTTTTTCCACTCTGGCGAGAGGCACAGTTATTGCTTCAGGTCATTGACCTTTCAACAGAATTGGAAACGTTTAGAGATGGCACAGATTTTAAACAGATACAGAGAGGAAGGAGAGACAGGAACATGTGAACAAGGAGCAAGAATAGGCCATTCAGTCCCTTCATCCTGGTCTATCATTTAATAAGATAATGAATGGTCTGATACCCTCACATCAGCACCCATATCATCCCCTTGCTTACCAACAATCTATCCATTGCTGCCTTAAAATTATTCAAAGACACTGTTTCCATTGCCTTTTGTGGAAGAGAGACTACCCTTGGGAAAAAAATTCATGTAATTTCTATCTTCAATGAGCAGACACTTTTGCAAAGGGACAAAGAGAGGGTGAGTGAGCAAAATTCAAGCAAATGGAGCATAATGTGGGCAAATGTGAAATTGTCCATTTTGGCAGGAAGGATAGAAAAGCATATTATTTAAATAGTGAGAGATTGAGGTTCAGAGGGATCTGGGAGTCCTGGTGCATGAATCACAAAAGGCTGTTATGCAGGTCCAGAAAGTAATTAGAAAAGCTAACAGAACGTTATTGTTTATTGTGAGGGGGAATTGATTACAAATCTCAGGAGATTATGTTTCAGTTTGACAAACCATTGGTGAGACCACATCTGAAATACTGGTCTCCTTATTTGAGGAAGTCCTCTTCACAATTTATTTTCCTACCTATCTTTGAGAGTCTGTCTTCAGTAAATTTAGCAACCTTCTCTTCATCGAATTCATTTATATAAATTGTAAACAGTTCAGATCCCAGCACTGATTCCTGTGGCACACCACTCATTACATCTTACCAACCAGATAAAGACCAATTTATGCCTACTCTCTGCTTCCTGTTAGCTAGTCAATCTTAAATCCATGCCAATATGTTAGCCTCTATAACATGAGCTTTTATTTTCCACAATAACTTTTGATGTGGCAATTTATCAAATGCCTTCTGGAAATGTAAGTCCAGTGTATTCACTGGTTCCCCTTTATCCACAGCACATGTTACTTCCTCAAAGAAATCCAATAAGCTGGTTAAATATGATTTCCCTTTCACAAAATCACATAACTCTGCCTGATTCCCTTGAACTTATCTGAATGCCTTGCTGTAACTTTGAGATATAGGAGGGATGTCCGAGGTAGGTCCGTTACTCAGAGAGTGGTTGGGGTGTGGAATGCACTGCCTGCTGTGACAGTGGAGTCGGACACTTTAGGAACTTTCAGGTGGTTATTGGATAGACACATGGAGCACACCAGAATGATAGGGAGTGGGATAGCTTGATTGATGGGTTGATGGGTTTTTGATAAGAGAGGGGATTAAGGGTTATGGGGAGAGGGCGGGAATGTGGAACTGAGCCACGACAGATCAGCCATGATCTTATTGAATGGCAGGGCAGGCTCGAAGGGCTAGTTGGCCTACTCCTGCTCCTATTTCTTATGTTCTTATCTTGGGTTTGGACATAGCTCGGCACAACATCAAGGGCTGAAGGGCCTGTACTGTGCTGTACTGTTCTGTGTTTCTATGTTTCTAACAATAGCTTCTTACATTTTCCCTGTGACAGAGGTTAGGCTAACTGGCCTGTAGTTTCCTGCTTTCTGTCTCCCTTTTTGCTTTATTACAATTTAAAGACCCCTTCCTTAAATCAGAAAATTCAAACCAATCCATCAAGTATCTCGCTAGCTGGCCTGTGATAGGTTGGAGTGATTCAGTGACAGAAGGAGGTGGTAATGGAACAAGACTGAAAGTGGATTTTGAGGAGGTGTAAATGGGAAAAGCAGAATCAATGCCTAATGTCCAAAAAGAGGGGATGGAGATTCCAATCTGAAAGTGTTGAGCACGGTGTTGTGTTTGGGAAGATGTAAAGTGGCCAATGGAAAAAAGAGGTGACGGAACAAAGAACAAAGAGAAGGCCAGCATAGGAACAGGTCCCTCGAGCCTCCAAACCTGCACTGATCATAACGCCCTAAAACTAAACTTAAAAACATCTCCTGCCTTTACTCCGACTGTATCCCTCTATTCCCTCCTAAACACTGGGTTTCATGGAAACGGGGCAGAGGCAGAGGACATTGTACAAACAGCAGGGTCAGAATGGAAACGATAGTTCATCCAAAACATGGTGCATGCTTGTAGATTGAACGGGGGTACACTGCAATGTGGATTTAGGGAGATCTCCAAGTAGGGGAGATCAGATTGTGAGTAACAAGTACAGGAAACTAAACAAATCACAAATCAATCAGCGTTTCAGCCGACAGGAAAGGGTAAACAAAATCTGTGGATGCTGGAATCTGAAAAACAGAAAATCTCAGCAGATCTGACAGTGTCTGTGCAGAGAATAGAGCCAGTGTGTTGAATGGTTGGATCTTTTGTACCATGAGAAATAGGACTATTTTGCAGAGCATATCTGATAGGCTGTGTAAATTTAGAAAAGAAATGGATTCTTGATCTTGGCTCAATTCTGCTTTTCTTTCCTTTTCAGGGAACGATCTCTTCCTGGTGGCTGTTCATGAACTAGGCCATGCCCTGGGACTCGAGCACTCTAATGATCCCAGTGCAATCATGGCTCCTTTTTATCAATATATGGACACAGAAAACTTCAAACTTCCACAGGATGATTTACAAGGCATCCAGAAGATTTATGGTTTGTACTCGAAACATTCACCTTTCCATTTCCCTCCTCCAGCCTGGATTTAGACTCTTCCCAATTCCCCCCAATTGCATGTGCCACCCTCCTAGATTCCCATAACTCTCCAGATTCCCTATAGATTGGCCTTGTCCTCCTGGCTGTGGGAGGCATCATAGAGGGAGCTCAGGTATAACTGATTTCCTCTCAATTCTGCAATGAAAAACCTACAGCTGAGCATCACCCGAGATCAGATTCTCGCGGAGGGAACAGCAGATTTTGGGTGTGCAGATGGAGACACCCCACTCCATTCCAAATCGGAATTTCCCCTGTGGTTGGAAATTTATTCCTTGTGTAAATCGTTTGAGTGGATCCACTCTCCGACTCCATTCCCCAAAGCTTGCTTGATAGAACCCAGGAACAGAAGGAGGCATTCAGTCCCTCAACCCTGTTCTGTATTATCAGTAGTCAGGTTGACCTCACCCCATAAACTCTGTGCCATATTTCTTAATTCCTGAACAGAATGAAAAGCAAAGAGAGAGTGGCAGCAAAAGGAACTTCACTGGGGCTGGAGGAGGGAGAGGGGGTGGTCTGTGCCAGGGGAGGGGGGCACTTGTACCATGCAGGGAATGGGAGTTGTACCTGGTTGGGAGTGAGAGTCTGTAACCTGAGGGAGTGGGTGAGAGTCTGTCTGGGGTGAGGGTAACGTGTGCTGGGTCGAGAGGAATTTGAGTCTCTGCTGGCTTCTCAATTTTCATCCCAAGAGTTTCATTCAGTCTGGAAACATCCACACAGGCCTGTGCCCCCTAGGAGCCTGTACTCGAGGAGCCAGTGCCCTCTGAGGGGCCTGTGTTTGAGGGGCCAGTGCCCCCCGAGGAGCCTGAGCACATTGTTACTTTGTTCTGTGTGGGTTGATGACCTGTCAATGAATCTCTGTCATTCTGCAGGTCCCCCAACCGAGGTCTTGGAACCCACTCGACCACTCCCCACCCTCTCTGCCCGCAGGATCCATTCCACATCTGAGAGAAAACATGACCGTCAGTCTCGGCCTCCTCGACCCCCCTCTGGGGAGAGACCCTCCTATCCCGGCTCCAAACCCAACATCTGTGATGGACATTTCAACACAGTGGCTTTGTTCCGAGGGGAAATGTTTGTTTTCAAGGTGAGTGCAGCTGAGTTTCCAATAGAAATTCGTAAACTGTGTGTGGAGCCTCAAAATTTATTCTTGAGTCTAGTGTACCCCTATCCCACCACCCACCCCCCCTAATCCCACCACCTTCAATTCCCCCCCAAGTCTCACACCACCCCCCCAAATCCCACAGCCCCCCCTCAGTCCCACAGCCCCCCCAATCCCACACCACCTCCCCAATCCCACAGCCCCCCCAATCCCACACCACCCTCCCAATCCCACAGCCCCCCACCCCGTCCCACAGCCCTCCCCAGTCCCACAGTCCCCCCCCAGTCCCACAGCCCCCCACCCCGTCCCACAGCCCTCCCCAGTCCCACACCACCTCCCCAATCCCACAGCCCCCCCCAATCCCACACCACCTCCCCAGTCCCACAGCCCCCCCCAGCCCCCCCCCAGTCCCACAGCCCCCCAAGTCTCACACCCCATTTCCCTCCCAATCCCATCCCTCCTGAAGCCTCCCTCCCTCCGGCCACAGGAGATGGAGTTGGAAGAGGTGGTTTTGGGGATGGGTTTAGTTCAGGGTGAACACTGAGACTGTGGAGCCTGTGGAACAGGGGAAGCTTCACAGACACTGAGTTAACCAATAGACCATTGGGTAAAGGCTTTGTAATGTGAGCTTGTAATGGATTGTAATAGGAGTTTGTATGGCAGGACCGTTGGTTCTGGCGTCTCCGCAATAACCGCGTGCAGGAGGGTTACCCGATGCAGATTGAGCAGTTCTGGAAAGGACTTCCCACCCGGATCGATGCAGCTTATGAACGATCAGATGGCAAGTTTGTTTTCTTCAAAGGTAAGGTGGATTTGTAATCTGAAATGTCAGCATATTTATAACTGATTTCCCCTTCAGTCTGTGCCGATCCGCTTGGCTGGTAACTGCAGGAATGAAAGATTATTACATCTGTTCTGTTCACTCTGAAATAAGAATTGCTAAATCAGGATCAGAGTTACTGACATGAAACAGGGAGAGAGAGAAAGCGGCTTCTGTTTGTTTCATTACCCATCAGACTGTCAGTGTGTCACCTCAATCCAGATCAACATTTCACCAGCTCTGTATCCCTGGGCAGGGCTTCAAACCTGTGGGAGGGGGTGGGGGTGAGAGGGCGGGGGGAGTGTGAGGCCAGGAAAAGGATTTACTCAATGACCCCACTTGCAGACTGGGGAGAAAGTATTCACTCGCTGTGTGTGTGTGTGTGTGTGCGGAGGATTCACACATTAATAAACTTTTATCAGTAAAACAATGTGATTTTACTGGACTTTTCCTGATGAGACTGATGCACTTTAGGGAGAGTGAGTGGGGGGGATTGGAAGCTCTTTAACAGAAAGTAAATCCCTCCCAAGTAACAAGCCAGGCTCCATTATTCTCAGCTAAATTCAGCCCTGAGTTCCATCGCCTGGCCGTCACTGACAGAGAGAAAATCTCAGATGGGAAATTTAAACTCATGGCTTTGAAACCTGTTTGGGTCTCTGTAATGAGCAATAGCCTGGAATTTGGATTGATTTGGGAGCAAGCCTGGGATGTTGGGGCTCAGAGAACAACAAGTGGGTCAGGTGGTTTGGTGGGAGAGTCAGCCGTTGGGTTTCTGATTCCTGTGGTTATGATCATTGGTACAGAAAGGGAAATTCTGAGTGTTCCCATCATTCGTGAACTGACGGGGCAATGAGAAACTCACACACTAACCAGTATTCCTCAGTATATGAGCCAGCTGTGCACTGCATCCTCCTCTGATTCCAAACCTTCAAAAACATTGACATTGAACCTGGCCTTTTTCCCTGGGGCACTTATTGGCCACACAAAAACCAGTTACATAGAAGCATGGAAATAGCAGTAGGCCATTCAGTCCATCAAGCCTGCTCTGCTATTCATTGTGATCATGGCACATCATCAAAGTCTCTCACTCCATGCCAAAGAGAGAAGGTGCAGCACCCCCACAATAGGCCACATATCTCAAACATAGTGTGTTACAGCCCTCTGCTCTGACACGGCCTCACACCAATCCCAATGGGATGGAAGGTGCTGTCAGCAGCAGCAGACATTGATAATGTGGAGCCAAAGTGTGTGGGAAGAGAAGAAATTTGCCACTTCAGTCTGTCCCATCTGACACACAGCTCACATCTCCCTCCTGGGTGGCGAGTGTAACAAAGGCACCAGCCGTCCCGTCCAACATTCAGACCATTTCCCTTCACTATCCCAGACAGAGAAACGCCCCGAACCAAGTTAAATATGGCTCCTGCTTGAGGTGGGGGGATGGGGGGAGGGCTATTCTTTGATGTCATTGGATGAGCTTATTCATGCTGGATTATAAGAAGACTTAGTTAATTACAATTAACCAATCGTCTTTGCTCCGCTTTTGTTCAAACTAATGATCTAATCTTTGGTGTGATTGATGTGCAGGAGATAAATACTGGGTGTTCAAGGAGGTGACAGCTGAACCAGGATATCCTCATGGATTGGTGCAGTTGGGGAAGGGACTCCCACGTGAAGGAATCGACATGGCTTTGCGATGGGAACCAGTGGGAAAGACCTATTTCTTCAAAGGGAACAAGTAATCTCCATTTATTTGCATTCACTCATTGAAAAGTGCAGTCTGCACATGAACAATATTAGTGTTATGTTCAGCTATGCTCAGAGAAATATTGTTTTTCTGATTTGAGTTTTACTCACTGCTGGGTCCAATCGTGTTTCTGAGTTGAACATTTCACTGTAACACCAAACTCCAGCTCCCACTCCAATGCAGCGCTGTGGGAGTGTCACTTTCTCATGTGTATGTCCTCTGATTTCTGATTGTCCCAATGCTCACCCTGGGGAATCCTTTTGAAGATCAGGGCATTCTACTGCCCCCCCGCCAACCCCATAATATACAGGGTCGACCCTCAAATCAAAATCACCAAGAACAGAGCTGATTGGCTACTAATGGGATCTTGTTATGTGCAGCATTGCTGTCCAGAGAGCAGCTAGTAATTTATGATTTGTTTAACACTGAGACATTCCTGAGAAATCTGGTGAGATGATGTAGACATACAGATTAGTCTTTCTTTAACCCATTAGAAAATGACAGAGTTTCAGTGTCTGAGTGGTGTGAATACAGTGATCACCTGGACACTCAGTTACTGTCATCATTTGGTATATTTAACACTTTCTTTCTACAATGCTGTTCCCTTCTCTGGGAGTTTTCAAAACTCTATAAACACCACAGTGAAACTCACCTCCAGTAGGTGTGAGTCATCAGCTGATACACCCTCCAAATCAAGAGACTGTTTCATTCTTACACGGGATGTGGGCATTGCTGACTAGGACAGCGTTTATTGCCCATCCCTATTTGCCCTTCAGAAGGTGGTAGTGAGCTATCTTCTTGAACCACTGTAGTCCACCTGGTGTAGGTACACGCACAGTGCTGTTAGATTTGATTTGATTTATTATTGTCACATGTATTAGTATACAGTGAAAAGTATTGTTTCTTGCACGCAATATAGACAAAGCATACTGTTAATAGGGAAGGAAAGGAGGTTACAGTCATAGCTTGGGTGTAGAGAAAGATCAAATTAATGCAAGGTAGGTCCATTCAAAAGTCTGACAGCAACAGGGAAGAAGCTGTTCTTGAGTCAGTTGGTACATGACGCACACTTTTGTATCTTCTTCCCAACAGAAGAAGGTGGAAGAAAGAATACCTGGGGTGTGTGGGGCCCTTAATTATACTGGCTACTTTGTCGAGGCAGCGGGAAGTGTAGACAGAGTCTATGGATGGAAGGCTGGTTTGTGTGATGGATTGGGCTTCATTCACAACCTTTTGTAATTTCTTGCGGCCTTGGGCAGAGCAGGAGCCCATACCAAGCTGTGATACAACCAGAAAGAATGCTTTCTATGGCGCAGCTGTGAAAGTTGGTGAGAATCGTAGCTGACACACCAAATTTCCTTAGTCTTCTGAGAAAATAGAGGCATTTGGTGTTTAAAAGTTTAAAATTTATTTATTAGTGTCACAAGTAGGCTTACATTAACACTGCAGTGAAGTTACTTTGAAAGTCCCCTAGTTGCCACACTCTGGCACCTGTTCGGGTACAATGAGGGAGAATTTAGCACTGACAAATGCACCTAACCAGCATGTCTTTTGGACAGTGGGAGGAAACTGGAGCACCTGGAGGAAACCCATGCAGACACGGGGAGAATGTGCAGACTCCACACAGAAAGTGACCCAAGCCAGGAATTGAACCCATGTTTCTGCAGCTGTGAGGCAGCAGTGCTTGCCACTGTGCCACTGTGCTTACGTTAACTATAGTGTTGACATGGGGGGGACCAGGACAGGTTGTTGATGATCTGGGCACCTAAAAACCTGAAGCTCTCAACTCTTTCTACTTCGTTCCCATTGATGTAGACAGGGGCATGTGTCCATGATGCTTCCGGAAGTTGATGACAATCTCCTTCATTTTGTTGACGTTGAGGGAGAGATTATTGTCATTGCACCAGTTCACCAGATTCTCTATCACATTCCTGTACTCTATCTCATTGTTTGAGATCCGACCCACTACGGTGGTGTCGTCAGCAAACTTGAAAATCAAATTGGAGGGAATTTCAGAATTTTGGCCCAGTGACAGTGAAGGAATGATGATATATTTCCAAATCAGGATGGTGAGTGACCTGGAGGGGAATTTGCAGGTGCTATGCATCTGCTGCCCTGGTCTTTGTAGGTGATAATGTTCAAGGATTTGGAAGTTGCAGTTGAAGGAGCCTTGGCGAGTTGCTGCAGCGAACCTTGTTGATGGTACACATTGCTCCTGATGTGTGCCGGTGGTGGACAGAGCGAATGTTTAAAGTGGTGGATGGGGTACCAATCAAACAGGCTGCTTTCTCCTGGATGGTGTCAAGCTTCTTGAGTGTTGTTGAGTGGAGAATGTTCCATCACAAACTTGATAGAACATCCCTCACATTCCAGGAATTAGCCTGGTGAATCCCCTTTGGACTGCCTCCAATGTTACTGTATCCTGTTTTAAGCAAGGGGACCAATACTGTACACAGTATCCCAGGTGAGGCCTCATGAACAGCATATACAAGCTCCCTAGCAAACTCATTCAGGCAGTGAGATCACCACACGGATCATTTCCACACTCATGATGACAGCCTGATCTCAGGTTCATGACCCCACCAGACTGTGGGGGTAATCTTCCCGACTGTCCTGTTTTGACACCATACACACCTTGATTATGGGTGATGATCTCTGTCTGCCTGAAGTAGTTTGCAGAATGTTTAGCACCATCTCACTCTTTGTTTGTTTGTAATTATCTCTCTGCCTTAAGTTATCAGTTCTTAGGCCATCCCTTCACTTGTTCTACAGGCTACGACACTTTACATACGCTGATTATACATAACCTCTTGCATTCATCTATTAGCACTCGTGATTACCTGTAAAGACTTATTGTTTAGCCGCCCTACTTTGTGCTGTGCCGTCTGTATTTCTGTTGACATTCTTGATTGCCTGTTAGTGCACCTCTCCCCACTTCCCCTGACGAAGGAGCAGCACTCCAAAAGCTTGAGATTTCAAATAAAGCTCTCATTTTGTCTACCGCACTCCAACACCGGCATCTCCACATCAATAAAATCTTGACTGATCTCTGGTGTGAGAATCCTCAACTCCACAGATATTATCCCAGTGCAGCTGGGGAAAGGGATTCATGTGGCACCTCCTTGATGTTGGACACAGAATGTATATTTCCACGGCTGGAATCTGGGTGTTTAACTGAAGTCGGGACTTCTTTTGTTTTTGGAGATATTACTGTCAGAATAACTGCTTCTCTCTCTCTCTGTTAAAGCCGGGTGTTTGATCTGTTAATGCTTTGGCCATTGGCACTGTTCTGGGTGATTATGTAAAAAGCTTTGACAAAGGGTCATCTGGACTCGAAACGTCAGCTCTTTTCTCTCCTTCCAGACCTGCTGAGATTTTCCAGTACTTTCTCTTTTGATGAGATGATGTTTTGTGAAGGTTTTCCTTGGTTTGGAGTTGGCCGATTGAGACAACCCTCTGTCACTAGTGTTGCCTTGAAACTGTCGCAAGACATCAGCTGATTGGCTGAATCATTTATTAGTTCAGTATTTCTCTATTTTTAACAGTACAGAAAACAAAAATTTTATAAAATATCCCAGTTGATTAGTAAATATATATTTCTATATATTTTCAATCACACCTAGACTGCGACAGCAGGGCTCTGATAGAGGTGGATAAGATTATGAGGGGCACAGATAGGGCAGATAGAAAGCACTACTTCTATTAGTAGAGTGGTCAGTAACCGGGGGCCAGAGATCTAAGGTCAGAGATAGAAGGCTAAGAGGGAATCTGGGGAGAAACCTCTTCTCCCGGAGGATGGTGGGAGTCTGGAACGCTACCTGAAAGGGCAGCTGAATCACAAACTCTTGTGACATTGAAGAAGTATTTAGATATTCACTGGCTCTGCCGTAATCTCCAGGGCAATGCATTCTGCACTCTCTTGTTTCCTTCTCTATGAACAGTATGCTTTGTCTGTGTAGCACACAAGAAACAATACTTTTCACTCTATGTTAATACATGTGACAACAATAAACCAAATCAAATCAATGGGCCAAGCACTTTATAATGGGGTTAATGTAATCAGGTCATTGTTGACCAGTGCGAATGTGATGGGCCAAATATCCTCTTTCTGTTCTGTAAATGTCTATGAATTTATGACTCTCCGGTTAGGCCGAGAACAGTACCCTCACTCCTGCTGAGAGGGGGACATTGATTCACCTTGTTTTCAGTGATTTGCGGAGGAATGTAGTCAATAATATTTGAAGCAGATCCTGCGCCGGGGTCGGTGGTGTGGCGCCGGGGTCGGTGGTGTGGCGCCGGGGTCGGTGGTGTGGCGCCGGGGTCGGTGGTGTGGCGCCGGGGTCGGTGGTGTGGCGCCGGGGTCGGTGGTGTGGCGCCGGGGTCGGTGGTGTGGCGCCGGGGTCGGTGGTGTGGCGCCGGGGTCGGTGGTGTGGCGCCGGGGTCGGTGGTGTGATGCTGTGTTTGTTTGACAGGTACTGGAGATATAACGAGGAGAAGCAAACGTCCGATCCTGGATACCCGAAACCTATCACTATATGGAAAGGAATCCCAGAGGCACCTCAGGGTGCCTTTGTGAGCAAGGAAGGAAGTGAGTATATAACAGAGAACTGGAGTGTTCTACCGGCCTAGGTGTGTTGTCTACAGGAATGTGAAGTAATGTATTTTGGAAGGTCTAATACAGATAGGAAATATACAGTAAATGGCAGAATTGATAGGCAGAGGGATCTGGGTGTACAGGTACACAGGTCACTGAAAGTGGCAATGTGGGTGGAGAACATAGAACGTAGAACATTACAGCACAGTACAGGCCCTTCGGCCCTCGATGGTTTCACAGGTCGGTGCAACAATCTAAAGCCCATCTAACCTACACTATTCCAATATCATCCATATGTTTATCCAATGCCCATTTAAATGCCCTTAATGGAAGGTAGTCAAGAAGGCATATGGCATGCTTGCCTTCATCGGCCGGGGTATTGAGTTTAAAAATTGGCAAGTCATGTTGCAGATTTATAGAAGTTAGGTCACACTTGGAATATAGTGTTCAATTCTGGTCAGCACACTACCAGAAGGATGTGGAGGCTCTGGAGAGGGTACAGAAAAGATTTACCAGCATGTTGCCTGGTATGGAGGGTATTAGCTATGAGGAGAGATTGGAGGAACGTGGTTTGTTCTCACTGGAACGACAGAGGTTGAGGGGAGACCTGATAGAAGTCTAGAAGAGTGGATAGTCAGAAGCTTTATCCCAGAGTGGAAGAGTCCATTAGTAGGGGGCATAGGTTTAAGGTGCGAGGGGCAAGGTTTAAAGGAGATGTACAAGGCAGGTTTTTTACACAGACAATAGAGGGGGCGGCCTGGAACTCATTGCCAGGGAAGGTAGTGGAAGTGGATATGATAGTGACTTTTCAGGGGTGTCTTGACAAATACATGAACAGGATGGGAATAGAGGGATATGGTCCCTGGAAGGGTAGGGGGTTTTAGTTCAGTCGGGCAGCATGGTCAGTGCAGGCTTGGAGGGCCGAAGGGCCTGTTCCTGTGCTGTAATTTTCTTTGTTCTTTGAACCTGAACTGGCCTTCACACAGGAACCCAGAAATCCTGATATCCAGGCACTTATGGAACTAAATTCTGTAAAGCTTTTCACTGTCACTAGAAGCAAATCTTTTAGCAGATTGTGATGAAAACAGAGGGAAGATGTGTCACTAAGTGTCAGTGTTAATCCACTGCCAATCTCTCGGGTAGCAATCTGTTTTATTCAGTTACATCTGTCTGTGAATGGAGTGCTTGATGCTGTGTGAGGAGAGGAGAGGTTTAGAGAGCTGCTCTCTGCTGAGACTTGTTGTATCCAGCTTTGACAAAGGGTCACCAGGACTCGAAACATCAGCTCTTTTCTCTCCTGACAGATGCTGCCAGACCTGCTGAGATTTTCCAGCATTTTCCCTTTTGATCTCTGCGAGGATTCTATCGTTTGGGTGGAGTCTATCAACATCCAATCAATGAGAAAGATTGAAAGGAATAAATTTACAAAGAAATTACAGAGCTACAAAAACAATCACAATTTAATTATCCCAGTATAAACTGGAATTGGAATGGTGTAAAGGAGAGGGAGAAAAGAGTTTCTGAAATGTGTTCTGGAGAATTTTCTAGATCAATATGTTTCTAGTCCAATGAGAAAGTAAGCACAGCTCAGCCCGAGAATGGGAATGGGGGGAGGGAAGGAGATCAAGTGGCCGTGGGGTACACTGAGGGGACAGTGATCTTTATAGTGTGATTAGCTGGCTTTGGAAAAAGACAACAACCAATCTAGAACAAGAATAATTAACTGGGGAAGGGTTACACTTTTACCTTCAATTCCCAGTAATCCAAGGGCAGAAATTTACCCCTTTCTCCATCTTGGCTGGGAAGTGTGGGTGAAGAGAGTCTCACACTGAAGCCTCCCTTAGAGTTGGGACACCTCCCTCTTCAGGACCTTGAAGTTCTAGACCCCTCCTTCCACCTCCCCCGCCCCCCCCCCCACCCCCGGCCACCGCCCCTCCCCCCCCCCCTCCCCCCCGCCACCCCGCCCCCCCCCCCCCCCCCGCCAACACTGCATATCCATTTGTGTCGATCTGCGCCACCAGCTCATCCACTTTATTCCGAATGCTTCGTGCATTCAGATAAAGCGCTTTCATCCCAGCCTTCACCTGGACCCTATTTGCCGTAACGCCACCAACCATACTCACGCCCCCTACTCCCTCTATTATTGGGACATCCTCGGCCTCTTCCCTTACCTGTACCCTCTCCTTAACTTTAGACCCCATAATGTCACCTACCCTCGCACCCTCCCCGCACCCCCCCCCCCAATTAGTTTAAAGCCCTGTCTACAGTCCTCTTTACTCTATTCGCCAGCACTCTGGTCCCAGCACGGTTCAGACCAACCCCATCCCGCCCGAACAGGTCCCACCTACCCCAATACTGATGCCAATGCCCCATAAATTCAAACCCATTCCTCCCACACCAATCCCTGAGCCACCCATTCACTTCCTTAATCCTGTCAACCCTACACCCGTCTGCACTCGGTTCAGGCAGTAGCCCAGAGGTAACCACCTTGTCGGTTTTACTTTTTAATTCCATTCCCAGCTTTTCATACTCCCTCCCCAGATCCTCAGTCTGCATTTTGCTTACGTCGCCGGCACCCACATGTACCACAACGACCGGATTCTCACCCTCCCACTCCAGGTTCCTCTGCAGCCCAGCTGCGACATCCCGGACCCGAGCACCAGGCAGACAACACACCCTTCTGTGCACTTTGTCATTGTGACAAAGGACAGTGTCAATACCCTTCACCCCACTATCCCCAATCACTACTACGTTCCTTTTCCCCTTCTCTTTGCCTATGTCCTGCTGCAGCACTGTACCGTGTGCAGTTTGCTCACCAACCTCACCTGCCTCGTCCTCGTCCAGCCTGGAAGCAAGAACCTCAAACCTGTTATGCAGATTGAGAGGCTGAGGCCTCCGCTCCCCACCCCCCTTCCTCCGCTCCCCACCCTCCTTCCTCCGCTCCCCACCCTCCTTCCTCTGCTCCCCACCCCCCTTCCTCCTCTCCCCACCCCCCTCTTGTTGCTGACCCTTAGAGTTAGCCAGTCTAGGGGGGGGTGGATGTCACTTGCACCCCATTGACAATGGCAACTCTCTCCCCCTGATGAGCCTCAGTGTCTGTAGCTCAGATGTTAGAATCCGTCATCAAGGAGGAAATTGCGAGGCATCTTGAAGGGAATTGCTTGATAGAGCAGACGCAGCACAGTTTCGTTAAAGGGAAGTCGTGTCTGACAAATTTACTGGAGTTCTATGAGGATGTGTCTAGGGCGGTGGATAGAGGAGAGCCGGTGGATGTGGTCTTTCTAGATTTTCAGAAGGCGTTTGACAAGGTACCTCACAAGAGGTTATTGCAGAAGGTCAGGGGACATGGAGTTGGGGGTAGGGTGTTAGCGTGGATAGAGGATTGGTTGTCAAATAGGAGGCAGAGAGTGGGGGTCAGTGGGTGCTATTCGGATTGGCGGTTGGTGACTAGTGGAGTGCCCCAGGGGTCGGTGCTGGGGCCTCAGCTATTTACCATTTATATAGATGATCTGGAGGAGGGAACCGAGTGTAGGGTGTCGAAATTTGCTGATGACACCAAGATTGGAGGAAAGGCAAATTGTGCGGAGGGTGTGGAGAGTCTACAGAAGGATCTAGATAGGCTGGGCGAATGGGCCAGGAAATAGCAAATGGAATTTAATGTTGGCAAGTGCGAGGTGGTCCACTTTGGTAGGAATAATGGTAGGAAGGATTATTACTTACGGGGCGAAAAACTGCAGCAGGCGACGGTGCAGAGGGACCTCGGGGTCCTTGTGCATGAGTCGCAAAAACCCAGCCTGCAGGTGCAGCAGGTGGTCAGGAAGGCGAATGGGATGCTGGCCTTCATAGCGAGGGGGATTGAATATAAAAGTAGGGAGGTCTTGCTGCAGCTGTATAGGGCATTGGTGAGGCCGCAGCTGGAGTACTGTGTGCAGTTTTGGGCGCCGTACTTACGCAAGGATATTTTGGCCTTGGAGGGAGTTCAGAGGAGGTTTACTAGGCTGATACCGGAGTTGAGGGGGTTGAGCTATGAGGAGAGGCTGAATAAACTAGGCTTGTACTCGTTAGAATTTAGAAGAATGAGGGGAGATCTCATTGAGACGTATAAGATGATGAATGGGATGGATAGGATAGAGGTGGAGAGACTCTTCCCGCTCAAAAAAGACAGTAGGACTAGGGGGCACAGCCTCAAGATAAAGGGGGGGGCGGTTTAGAACGGAGTTGAGGAGGAACTTCTTCACTCAAAGGCTGGTGAATCTCTGGAATTCTCTGCCCGTTGAAGTGGTGGATGCTACCTCGCTAAATATTTTTAAGACGCGGGTTGATGGGTTTTTGATGAGAGGGGATTAAGGGTTATGGGGAGAGGGCGGGAAAGTGGAACTGAGCCACGACAGATCAGCCATGATCTTATTGAATGGCGGGGCAGGCTCGAGGGGCTGGATGGCCTACTCCTGCTCCTATTTCTTATGTTCTTATGTTCTCCCCACCTCCCCTCCCCACCCCCCCGCCACCACCCCTCCCCCCCCCTCCCTCAGTCTAATCCCCAATGCTGCAATCACCCCTTTCCAACCCCCCAGATTGTCTCCAATTCTATTCAGCCTCAGGATTTACCTTTCCAAAGTCCTAAGCGTCAGTTCTCAGCAGAGCTGCAGTATCTCTTCTGGCCACTGCAGTGCTGTGCCAGGCCAGGTACGATTGACCAATAGCTCTCATAGGCAGGGCATCCTTCCTATTTGAGTTATGTAGATCGGAGAAGAACATAAGAACATAAGAAATAGGAGCAGGAGTAGGCCATCTAGCCCTTCGAGCCTGCCCCGCCATTCAATAAGATCATGGCTGATCTGTCGTGGCTCAGTTCCACATTCCCGCCCTCTCCCCATAACCCTTAATCCCCTCTCTTATCAAAAACCCATCAACCCGCGTCTTAAAAATATTTAACGAGGCAGCCTCCACCACTTCAACGGGCAGAGAATTCCAGAGATTCACCACCCTTTGAGTGAAAAAGTTCCTCCTCAACTCCGTTCTAAACCGCCCCCCCTTTATCTTGAGGCTGTGCCCCCTAGTCCTACTGTCCTTTCTGAGCGGGAAGAGTCTCTCCACCTCTATCCTATCCATCCCATTCATCATCTTATACATCTCAATGAGATCTCCCCTCATTTTTCTAAACTCTAACGAGTACAAGCCTAGTTTATTCAGCCTCTCCTCATAGCTCAACCCCCTCAACTCCGGTATCAGCCTAGTAAACCTCCTCTGCACTCCCTCCAAGGCCAAAATATCCTTGCGAAAGTGCGGCAACCGAAACTGCACACAGTACTCCAGCTGCGGCCTCACCAATGCCCTATACAGCTGCAGCAAGACCTCCCTACTTTTATATTCAATCCCCCTCGCTATGAAGGCCAGCATCCCATTCACCTTCCTGACCACCTGCTGCACCTGCAGGCTGGGTTTTTGCGACTCATGCACAAGGACCCCGAGGTCCCTCTGCACCGTCGCCTGCTGCAGTTTTTCGCCCCATAAGTAATAGTCCTTCCTACCATTATTCCTACCAAAGTGGACCACCTCGCACTTGCCAACATTAAATTCCATTTGCCAGTTCCTGGCCCATTCACCCAGCCTATCTAGATCCTTCTGTAGACTCTCCACACCCTCCACACAATTTGCCTTTCCTCCAATCTTGGTGTCATCAGCAAATTTCGACACCCTACACTCGGTTCCCTCCTCCAGATCATCTATATAAATGGTAAATAGCTGAGGCCCCAGCACCGACCCCTGGGGCACTCCACTAGTCACCATCCGCCAATCCGAATAGCACCCACTGACCCCCACTCTCTGCCTCCTATTTGACAACCAATCCTCTATCCACGCTAACACCCTACCCCCAACTCCAAGTCCCCTGACCTTCTGCAATAACCTCTTGTGAGGTACCTTGTCAAACGCCTTCTGAAAATCAAGAAAGACCACATCCACTGGCTCTCCTCTATCCACCGCCCTAGACACATCCTCGTAGAACTCCAGTAAATTTGTCAGACACGACTTCCCTTTAACGAAACCGTGCTGCGTCTGCTCTATCAAGCAATTCCTCTCAAGATGCCTCGCTATTTCCTCCTTGATGACGGATTCTAACATTTTACCTACAACAGACGTTAAACTAACCGGCCTATAATTCCCTGCCTTTTGCCTGCCACCCTTCTTAAACAACAGCGTAACATTAGCCGTTTTCCAATCTTCCGGCACTTCCCCGGAATCCAGCGACGTCTGGAAAATAACCACCAAGGCATCCACTATCACCTCTGCCATTTCTTTCAGAACCCTCGGATGCATTCCATCCGGTCCTGGGGACTTGTCCACAATCAGCCCCTCCAGTCTGTCGAGCACCGCCTCTCTAGTAACAAGCACTGCCTCTCTAGTAACAAGAAGTCAGGACTGTTTCCCTTGGAGGAGATGGTTGAGAGGGAATTTGATCAAGGCGTTTAACAGAGTTGATCGGGAGAAACTGTTCCCATTACTGGAGGGATCGGGAAGCGGAGGGACACGGATTATGGCGATTGGTAACTATAGGCCGATGAGCTTGACGTCAGTGGTAGGGAAATTGTTGGAGAGAATTCTTAGAAATAGGATATATGCACATTTAGAACGGAGTAGTCTCATTAGCGATAGACAGCATGGTTTTGTACGAGGGAGGTCATGCCTCACAAATTTGGTGGAGTTTTTTGAGGAGGTGACAAAAACGATTGACGAGGGAAGGGCCGTGGATGTCGTCTATATGGATTTTAGTAAAGCGTTTGACAAAGTCCCTCATGGCAGGCTGGTGCAAAAAGGTTAAATCTCACGGGATAGAAGGTGAGCTAGCTAGATGGGTGGAGAACTGACTTGGCCATAGAAGACAGAGGGTAGCAGTGGAGGGGTCTTTTTCCGGCTGGAGGTCTGTGACCAGTGGTGTTCCGCAGGGCTCTGTACTGGGACCTCTGCTGTTTGTGATATATGTAAATGGTTTGGAAGAAGATGTAGCTGGTGTGATCAGTAAGTTTGCGGATGACACGAAGATTGCTGGACTTACGGATAGTGATGAACATTGTCAGAGAATACAGCAGGATATAGATAGGCTGGAAAATTGGGCAGAGAAATGGCAGATGGAATTTAATCCTGATAAATGCAAAGTGATGCATTTCGGTAGATCTAATGTAGGGGGGAGTTATACAATAAATGGCAGAACCATCAGGAGTATAGACACACAGAGGGACCTGGGGGTGCAAGTCCACAGATCCTTAAAGGTGGCAGCACAGGTGGAGAGGGTGGTGAAGAAGGCATATGGCATGCTTGCCTTTATTGGACGGGGCATAGAGTATAAAAGTTGGCATGTGATGTTGCAGCTGTATAGAACGTTAGTTAGGCCACATTTGGAGTACTGCATCCAGTTCTGGTCACCACACTATCAGAAGGATGTGGAGGTTTTGGAGAGAGTGCAGAGAAGGTTTACCAGGATGTTGCCTGGTATGGAGGGTCTTAACTATGAGGAGAGATTGGGTAAACTGGGGTTGTTCTCCCTGGAAAGACGGAGGATGAGGGGTGATGTAATAAAGGTATATAAAATTATGAAGGGCATAGATAGGGTGAACAGTGGGAAGCTTTTTCCCAGGTTGGAGGTGAGGAACGCAAGGGGTCACAGGTTCAAGGTGAAGGGGGCAAGGTTCAACACAGATGTCAGGGGGACGTATTTTACACAGAGGGTGGTGGGGGCCTGGAATGCGCTGCCAAGTAGGGTGGTGGAGGTGGACACCCTGGGATTGTTTATGACTTACCTGGATAGCCACATGAACAGACTGGGAATGGAGGGATACAGAAGAATGGTCTAGTTGGGCGCATGAGTGGTGCAGGCTTAGCGGGCCGAAGGGCCTGTTCCTGTGCTGTATTGTTCTTTGTTCTTTGGTAAAAGAAGCGATGGTGAGTGGGTGTTGTCTGGAAAATGCTGCCACAGGATGTGGTGGAGACAAGTTCAGTCCTGGCTTTCCAAAGGGAATTGGATCATTGCCTGAGGGGAAATTTCCCAGGCTCCAGGAAGAAGAAAGATGAGACAGCGAGCGAGCTTGTCTCGCAAAGTGGGCTAGAACAACACCGGCAAAATGGCCTCTTGTACGCTCTGACTAGTCTCTGATTCTATGGCAAAAAGAAACAAAGTTAATGGCAATAATCCAGAGGGACATGTGCAGCACCAGAGGCCAGTTAGCCTATTATGTATGTACTATCCCTTTTTCTCTTGTCACAAGTAGGCTTACATTAACACTGCAGTGAAGTTACTGTGAAAATCCCCTGGTCGCCACACACTGGCACATGTTTGGGTTACACTGAGGGAGAGTTTAGCACAGCCAATGTATCGATGGTGATCAATGGTAGACTTTTTTGATTTGATTTATTGTCACATGTTCTATGTCCTATCTAATTAGTGTACAGTGAAATGTATTGTTTCTTGCGCAGTACACAGACAAAGCATACTGTTCATAGGGAAGGAAAGGAGAGGGTGCAGAATGTAGTGTTACAGTCATAGCTAGAGTGTAGAGAAAGATTAACTTAATACGAGGTGGGTCCATTCAAAAGTCTGACGGCAGCAGGGAAGAAGCTGTTCTTGAGTCGGTCGGTACGTGACCTCAGACTTTTGTATCTTTTTCCCGATGGAAGAAGGTGGAAAAGAGAATGTCTGGGGTGTGTGGGAGGGGGGTCCTTAATTGTGCTGGCCGCTTTGCCAAGACAGCGGGAAGTGTAGACAGAGTCAGTGGATGGGAGGCTGGTTTGTGTGATGGATTGGGCTACATTCACAACCTTTTGTAGTTCCTTGCGGTCTTGGGCAGAGCAGGAGCCCAGACCGAGCTGTGATACAACCAGAAAGAATGCTTTCTATGGGGCATCTGTAAAAGTTGGTGAGAGTTGTAGCTGATACGCCAAATTTCCTTAGTCTTCTGAGAAAATAGAGGCATTGGTTTCCCTGTAGCCTGTTCCTTCCTCACCAATCCTCTCTCTGTCTCAACCATTCCCTGTGTCAAAACGTATCAGATTCCAATTTCAGCATTAAAAATTGGAAGCTGCAGTGCAAAGGATCTTTCTCTGTTCTAATTCTCTTCCTTTTTTTCCAATCAGCTTACACATATTTTTACAAAGGGAAGCAGTACTGGAAGTTTGACAACCAGAAGTTACTTGTGGAGCCGGGATACCCTCGCTCAATTGTCAAGGACTGGATGGGATGCAATCACAAAGATGTCAACACAAGCAAAGACCGCCATCGACCCAATGATGATGTGGACATCATGGTCCAGATCAATGATGTGCCTAGCACAGTAAATGCCATCGCTGTGGTCATCCCTTGTATCCTGTCGCTCTGCATCCTGGTATTGGTCTACACAATCTTCCAGTTCAAACAGAAAGGCTCACAGCAGAACCTGGTGTCCTGTAAACGCTCAGTGCAAGAGTGGGTATGAAGATCTGAGCAAAAAGAAAGGACAGGCCTTTTAAAAATGTCATTGGTTCACATGAGGGCTATTTGTGAATGAGGCAGCGTATTCCAACTGTGGAAGAGATGACTTGAGAGCCTAGAATCTCTGAACCTTGGGGTATTTGTGGTGTTTCTAGCTGCTGAACAAAGGGACAGGGAACTGGAATCCTCCTGAAACACACATATCACATCTTTACTACAATGCCTCATTCATGTTTTTGGTGTGCCATTTTATGTCAGCCCAGTCTGCATGTGTGCTTTGACACATGGTTGAATGGACCTTCTCCGGTGAAGAGGGGAGACACCACGGGAGAAATAAGGAGAAACTCCACCTCTTTAATTCTTCAGTCGACAGATCAACATCTTCAGTGGAGTTGGAAGTTTTCTTGTTTGGGATAGACTTACACCACAAAATATTCCTGGAAAACTAATAACATCAAAGGAAGAGATGTGGAATGAGAAAAGAGTTTGCTGGTCAGAAATAGAAAAAAATCTAATGCTACTTGAACAGAGATTTTGACTCTTAAAACGGAAGCGTAATTTTATTACACATAACTGGAACAATAGGAAAAAGAGAAAATGTGGATTCACAAATCCACAAGGGATTTAAAACATTTCAATGTATTTTGAAATAAGTGGGGGCCAAAATATCTACAATAGTTAAACAGCCTTAAAACATTTTCTTTTGTTAGTTGTTTGGTCAAGTCTTTGAATGTCAACATTAACAAGTCCTTGTGAACCTTCATCAGTATGTCATCAATGAAACTGTGACTATGGCAACAGAGGCCTCATTACATTCAGGCCTAATCAGGCCTAGCATGCTAAGCAGTCAGTGTTAGCAATACCTGCCTAGTGTACCTGGTAGATCCAGACCCAGTGGTGCCACACATCCAGCGTCCTCAAGTCATTGAACAAATGGAAGTGTCATTTGATGGTCTGTCAGAGGGAAGTTAGAGGACCTGAAAGAGAACAATGACTTGGAAATGAACAGGATCTGATGGCTGAGCTAAATCTCAGTATTATACAGATACCATTTAGTCTGTGTTAAAACTGACTGGAGTGACTGACAGTCAGTTAATGACATAGTATAGATAGAGCAACTCAACAGGATTTCAGATGAAGCTCTTTAACCAGTAGTTAAAGTTTATATAGTTAAGCTGCTGTTCCTATTGGCAGTCAGATATGATCCAATGCACTGATCCTGGTGGAGAGAAATGCTTTTTGAGGTTTGCAATAGGACATTCATCAAAAGCGTAAAAAAGTTCTGATGTACAACCTTTTACAAAACAGGTTCACCATTACATAGAACGTTTTTTAAAATCTAGATTTAAAATATTTGGGAAAGCAAAGGGAATGGCATTTTACATAACACATTTTAAAGTTTTTTTCACGGCCAAAGTTCCAATTTGCTCATTGGAACTAGGTCATCCAATTTAAACCATGTTTCTTTGGGGTTAAGAGGGATTCATTAATGTGGATTTGACAACACAGGAAGGAGGTGTGTCTGATCCACCCACCTACAAGCTTAATGGATAAAATGGCTGGCCATTAACCCATTGTTAACTAGCAGCCATTTTCTCATAGTTGAGAGTGTTATCTGGCTCATTCAATTTCCTGGTCCCCCACAGACTCAGACATCTGCAACCAATTATCTTTTTTGTTCGAAACTGCAGATTGAGTGAGAGATGCCAGCCATTTTGTCAGAGGCAGATTATTAACCTGTCACCTAATATCACCTGGTGATTATTGTACAATGCTTTTAAAATCTGTATTGATTCACTGAATTGAGTTTTTAAACATTGCCTCAACAAAACAGAAAAATTGTGGATCAAAATGTCCATTGATTTTTGTAAGTTTTTGGGATGAAATTATGCATCGTCTTATGAAAGTGTTAAAGATAATTGCTTACATGAAAATTGATTGTACAAATATATTGTTACCACAGTCTGGTGTATGTGACAGTGACTGGATCAGAGTCTGGCTGCAGACTGAAGCTGTAACCAGCAGTAAGCATTTGGAAGCTTTAAATATCAACTGATTATTCTTTTATTTTGTAAATGGTCTCCATTCCTCTGAGTTTTTGTATTCCACAGAGATTGTAATGAATATGTTAGCAGCTGCACAAAGGGCCATTTCCATCGCTGCCACCCTCTGTGGCCCAGGGGAAAGGACAGGTTAGTCTTTCCACAACTTCTCAATTAATTCTGAGCACTAAAGCAACACTGAAGTATCCTCTTTCTCTGGTTACATCCAGCACCTTTAGGTATCACAGAATACCCATCCAGATGGGATCAGCCGTCACCAAATTTTAAACTTCAGATTGTTATATTTTAAGTGCTTATTGGTTTAAGTCAATTCCTGTTCCCTGTTTTAAACATTCCACATTGTCAGACTAACCGTGCGTGGCAGCCAAACCTGCCGCATCAATCAAACTGATAGTTGGTCTAAAGTGAGCTTATGTTGACAGAATTGGATTTGCCACGACTGTTTGATACAGTCTGCTGTGTTGGACTGTAGCAGATACATTGAGTATCTGAGCTGTACCTTGGCTTACACGGAGCAATGTAAATGTTGGAAAAAAACAATGTAGGAATTCTTCACAAAGTTTAAAATCGTGGAAAGTTTCACTTAAGATTGTCATTGATTTTATTTCTGGAACTTTCCCATCTTTGTTATTGTGCAGTAAGAAAGTTTAA
The DNA here is from genome assembly GCF_965287045.1 of Carcharhinus amblyrhynchos. NCBI lineage: Eukaryota > Metazoa > Chordata > Chondrichthyes > Carcharhiniformes > Carcharhinidae > Carcharhinus > Carcharhinus amblyrhynchos. Next base: position 953,053 of record NC_137339.1, read on the forward strand.
AAAGTCAAATAATTAAACAAAGTGTTAGTTCCCTTTCTGAGAAATGGAAATCTGGAGATTGTTGAGATTTAGGTTCATTTATGAGTAATTTATTTTGTTGTTTTTGTGAGAAAGTGGATTAGCTTGTCATCATTTCCAGTTTAAATGGGAGTGAGAAACTCTCTCATCTCCAGTGGATAGTGTTCCGAGTGGGAGAGACACAATCAGGCTGGGCTCACAAAGACTGGCCAAAAACTCCGCATCCCACCAAATCCAAACAGCATCTACCCATCTGCAAAATTCTTCCACTGAGAAGTTTTTAGTATGAGTCATTTATCATTAAAATTAAATTTGGAAAATGCTAGAAATATTGAGCAGATTTGGCACGGACATGAGCAGCAGAGTTAACGGGCCAGATTGCGGTAGGTTGCGCAACTTGAGATATTCAGTATATCTGCCTCGGTAGGGACTGCCGTCATGGACCCAATTTCTACTCCAGAGGTCAGGGGACAGGCTGTAGTTGGCCTCACTGCCCTGGAAACAGATCAGTGGTGGCCAAGTCCCAAGACAGGTTGGTTTTAAAAGCCCACCTTGGGTCTCTGGGACTTTGACCCTGTTGTTTTGTTAAATTCCAGGCCCTCTATCCCAGACCCCTTAACCCCATCACCCCTCACCCAGTCCTATGCCAACACCATGCCACCATACCAATTCAATGCCAATCCACCCAGTATCTATGATGGGCAGACCTCAGGAGCCATGTTGAGATGAAATAAAATGAAATAGCCTCCACTATGTTAAAAATATTCAATTTAAGAAAGCCCATTCAAAACTTTTAAAACTCCTTAATTAATTGTTCCCTTATGAAAACTAACAAACTCTTATTCATGACCCCCACATCAAAGATACTTATGGTTAGTGGAAAGCAACCAAACATTCATAATGAAAGCCATTGGGGAACTATCAACAAAGTGCTGTTGCAACTGTTAGAACAAGAGTTTTTTTCAATTCTCACTGATTGTTCCATCTTGATGTGATGGATTGTAAATTTGGGCAATTGTACGTTGGAAATGAAGAACCTGCATTTAAACAGGAATGAAATCTGATGTATTAAACATGCCTTGGAGCAGAATTTTCACCAAGTGTTGGATTGTTCACCCACTGGGTTTAGACCATCGCGAGTCAGGTTAGTTTTATCCTACTGATGATAAGTGTTGTTGCAATAGTAATCCTGCTCAGTACAAGGGGAACCACAAGTTTGGACATTTGGTGCACCTGCTTATCTGAGGAGCCAATGGTGGGATTGACTGAACGTCCCTGAGTCAGAATCCAGCCTCCCGTCCATCATTTCAGTACATCATTGGAGCAAAAAATGTGATCCCCGATTTCCATTGAGTTATCTGCAGAGTGAAATCACTCGCTCAGATGATTTGATTGGCCAGTGCTCCTTATGCCATTGTTAATATTGACCATAATTATTATTGATTTCAGTCAAGAGATGTTAAGATTAAGTTACACAATACAGCCGTAGCCAAGCTTAGCTGAAATATGTGGATGGGAAGAGAGGAGTTTCTGTGTGAATGTAGAGATTCAGCACTGATAGCTGTGGCTGTGTTACTACAGGCCTGCTCTTGGTGCTTAAGGGGTGCGAGAGAGATGGGAGACTTCCTGTCCCACCACTGGGTATAATATCACCAATTGCTTCTAAGGAGCGGGAAGGAATATCCCAATCTCTCCCTGCCTGCTTTTCTTCACCGGGGATTTGGTGCAGTTTCCTGTGACACCACCATTCACCCCATTGGTGTCTACAATAACATAGAACATAGAACACTACAGCACAAACAGGCCCTTTGGCCCATAAGTTGCACTGATCATATCCCTACCAACCAGGCCTATCTATAACTCTCAATCTCATTAAATCCCATGTACTCAGCCAGAAGTCTCTTAAAAGACCCCAATGAGTTTGCCTCCACCACCACCGACAGCAGCCGATTCCACTCACTCACCACCTCTGAGTGAAAAACTTACCCTAACATCGCCTCTGTACCTACTGCCCAGCACCATAAACCTGTGTCCTCTCGTAGCGATCATTTCAGCCCTAGGAAATAGCCTCTGATAATCCACCCGATCTGTACCTCTCAACATCATACAAACCTCTATCAGGTCCCCTCTCATCCCTCATCTCTCCAGGGAGAAAAGACAGAGCTCCCCCAACCCATCCCCACAAGGCATGCCACCCAATCCAGGCAACATCCTTGTAAATCTCCTCTGCACCCTCTCAATAGCTTCCACATCTTTCTTGTAATGATGTGACCAGAACTGTGCACAGTACTCCAAGTGGGATCTGACAAGGGTCTTATAAAGATGATAAAGGGTCTTCAATAAGATGAAAACTTCTGCAAGGCTGGTGCAATTGAGATGTTGCTGGATTCCTGTTGTCGGACTGAACTCAGAGCTGCCTACACCAGACATTCCTCACATTCTGGGATTTAGTTAGTCCCAGTGGTACTGAATGTGTCACAGGGACTCTCCCAACCCCTCCCCGGGGTTTAGATATGACAATTCTGCCGAGTGCAGTTCGCCAATAGTCCAATAATCTCTTATCCAACATTCGGTGATACCTGATGTTTTCAGATACAGGTTAGCCACAAGGATGTAACCTGGGAAACCAAGGCCAGGGCTCCTTAGATAACAAGGAATGTAGAGAATCTGATGAAACAAAAAGCTGTATGAATTAAAAAGTAGAACCGACAAGGTGGTCGTCTCTGGGCTACTGCCTGAACTGAGTGCAGACGGGCGTAGGGTTGACAGGATAAAGGAAGTGAATGGGTGGCTCAGGGATTGGTGTGGGAGGAATGGGTTCGAATTTATGGGGCATTGGCACCAGTATTGGGGTAGGTGGGACTTGTTCGGGCGGGATGGGGTTGGTCTGAACCGTGCTGGGACCAGAGTGTTGGCGAATCGAGTAAAGAGGACTGTAGACAGGGCTTTAAACTAATTAGGGGGGGGGAGGGTGCGAGAACATAAGAACATAAGAAATAGGAGCAGGAGTAGGCCATCTAGCCCTTCGAGCCTGCCCCGCCATTCAATAAGATCATGGCTGATCTGTTGTGACGCAGTTCCACATTCCCGCCCTCTCCCCATAACCCTTAATCCCCTCTCTTATCAAAAACCCATCAACCCGCGTCTTAAAAATATTTAGCGAGGCAGCCTCCACCACTTCAACGGGCAGAGAATTCCAGAGATTCACCACCCTTTGAGTAAAGAAGTTCTTCCTCAACTCCGTTCTAAACCGCCCCCCCTTTATCTTGAGGCTGTGCCCCCTAGTCCTACTGTCCTTTCTAAGCGGGAAGAGTCTCTCCACCTCTATCCTATCCATCCCATTCATCATCTTATATGTCTCAATGAGATCTCCCCTCATTCTTCTAAACTCTAACGAGTACAAGCCTAGTTTATTCAGCCTCTCCTCATAGCCCAACCCCCCCAACTCCGGTATCAGCCTAGTAAACCTCCTCTGCACTCCCCGCAAGGCCAAAATATCCCTGCGTAAGTACGGCGACCAAAACTGCACAAAGCAAAGCACTCGAGGGTAGGTGACGCTACGAGGTCTAAAGTTAAGGATAGGGTACAGGTAAGGGAAGAGGCCGAGGATGTCCCAATTGGTGGCGTTACGGCAAATAGGGTCCAGGTGAAGGCTGGGATGAAAGCGCTTTATCTGAATGCACGAAGCGTTCGGAATAAAGTGGATGAGCTGGTGGCGCAGATCGACACAAATGGATACGATCTGGTGGCCATTACAGAGATGTGGCTGCAAGGTGACAGGGACTGGGAGATGAATGTACAGGGCTATCAAGTGTTTAGGAAGGATAGGCAGGAGGAAAGAGGGGGTGGCGTAGCTCTGCTGATTAAGGATAGTATCAAGGTGGTAGCAAGGGATGATATCGGAGCCAAAGAGCAGAACGTGGAATCGTTGTGGGTGGAGATTAGGAACAGCAAAGGGAGGAAGACGCTGGTGGGTGTCGTCTATAGGCCCCCGAATAATGATCTGGAGGTGGGGCGGGCTGTTAACACGCAAATAAGTGCGGCGTGCAGGAATGGGACGGCAGTAGTTATGGGAGATTTCAATCTGCATATTGATTGGTCGACCCATGTTGGACACGGTGGGCTCGAGGAGGAGTTCTTGGAATGCTGCTGGGATAATTTCCTTGAACAGTGTGTGTTGGAGCCGACGAGGGAGCGAGCTATCTTGGATCTGGTGCTATGTAATGAGGCGGGTAGAATTAGGGACCTTGCGGTGAAGGATCCTCTTGGAGAGAGTGATCATTGTATGGTGGAGTTTCTGGTGCAGATGGAGGAGGAGAAAGTGGGTTCCCGGACACGCGTCCTTTGTTTGAACAGAGGGGAGTACGGTAGGATGAGAGAAGAATTGGCAAATGTGGACTGGGGGAGTGCGTTGGAAGGTAGGTCTGCTGAGGAGCAGTGGAGGATCTTTAAGGAGATCTTTCTTGGTGCTCAGCAGAAATTTATTCCGATGGTTAAAAAGGACAGTAGGAAGAGAGGTAATAAGCCGTGGATAACGAAGGAGGTGAAGGAAAGTGTTAAATTAAAAGCGGAGGCGTTTAGAGTAGCTAAGAGCAGTGGGCGAGAAGAGGATAGGGAAAGGTTTAAATGTCAACAAAGATTGACAAAGAAGTTGATAAAGGAGGGTAGGAGAAGCTATGAGGCTGGGCTAGCACTTAATATAAAAAAGGATAGCAAGAGTTTTTATAAATATATAAAAAGGAAGAGGCTGGCTAGGGTGAACGTTGGTCCTTTAGAGGATGAGAAGGGGGACTTAGTGGTAGGGGATGGGGATATGGCTGAGGTCTTGAATAACTTTTTTGTTTCTGTCTTCACGGAGGAGGATGTGAATAATTTGCCGGGTGTTAGCGATGGAAAGGTGGTAGGAATGGAGGGTCTTAATGACATTACTGTTACTAGAGAGGTGGTGCTCAACAGACTGGAGGGGCTGATTGTGGACAAGTCCCCAGGACCGGATGGAATGCATCCGAGGGTTCTGAAAGAAATGGCGGAGGTTATAGTGGATGCCTTGGTGGTTATTTTCCAGACGTCGCTGGATTCCGGGGAAATGCCGGAAGATTGGAAAATGGCTAATGTTACGCCGTTGTTTAAGAAGGGTGCCAGGCAAAAGGCGGGGAATTATAGGCCGGTTAGTTTAACGTCTGTGGTAGGTAAAATGTTAGAATCCGTCATTAAGGAGGAAATTGCAAGGCATCTTGAAGGGAATTGCTTGATAGGGCGGACACAACACGGTTTCATTAAAGGGAAGTCGTGTCTGACAAATTTACTGGAGTTCTATGAGGATGTGTCTAGGGCGGTGGATAGAGGAGAGCCGGTGGATGTGGTCTTTCTGGATTTTCAGAAGGCGTTTGACAAGGTACCTCACAAGAGGTTATTGCAGAAGGTCAGGGGACATGGAGTTGGGGGTAGGGTGTTAGCGTGGATAGAGGATTGGTTGTCAAATAGGAGACAGAGAGTGGGGGTCAATGGGTGCTATTCGGATTGGCGGATGGTGACTAGTGGAGTGCCCCAGGGGTCGGTGCTGGGGCCTCAGCTATTTACCATTTATATAGATGATCTGGAGGAGGGAACCGAGTGCAGGGTGTCGAAATTTGCTGATGACACCAAGATTGGGGGAAAGGCAAATTGTGCGGAGGGTGTGGAGAGTCTACAGAAGGATCTAGATAGGCTGGGTGAATGGGCCAGGAAATGGCAAATGGAATTTAATGTTGGCAAGTGTGAGGTGGTCCACTTTGGTAGGAATAATGGTAGGAAGGACTATTACTTATGTGGCGAAAAACTGCAGCAGGCGACGGTGCAGAGGGACCTCGGGGTCCTTGTGCATGAGTCACAAAAACCCAGCCTGCAGGTGCAGCAGGTGGTCAGGAAGGTGAATGGGATGCTGGCCTTCATAGCGAGGGGGATTGAATATAAAAGTAGGGAGGTCTTGCTGCAGCTGTATAGGGCATTGGTGAGGCCGCAGCTGGAGTACTGTGTGCAGTTTTGGGCGCCGCACCTGCGCAAGGATATTTTGGCCCTGGAGGGAGTGCAGAGGAGGTTTACTAGGCTGATACCGGAGTTGAGGGGATTGAGCTATGAGGAGAGGCTGAATAAACTAGGCTTGTACTCGTTAGAGTTTAGAAGAATGAGGGGAGATCTCATTGAGACGTATAAGATGATGAATGGGATGGATAGGATAGAGGTGGAGAGACTCTTCCCGCTCAAAAAAGATAGTAGGACTAGGGGGCACAGCCTCAAGATAAAGGGGAAGCGGTTTAGAACGGAGTTGAGGAGGAACTTCTTCAATCAAAGGGTGGTGAATCTCTGGAATTCTCTGCCCGTTGAAGTGGTGGAGGCTGCCTCGCTCAATATTTTTACGAAGCAGGTTGATGGGTTCTTGATAAGCGAGGGGATTAAGGGTTATGGGGAGAGGGCGGGAATGTGGAACTGAGCAGCGACAGATCAGCCATGATCTTATTGAATGGCGGGGCAGGCTCGAAGGGCTAGATGGCCTACTCCTGCTCCTATTTCTTATGTTCTTATGTTCTTATGATGCACACCAGGTGAGTTCTTCACAAGCAGAGCGAGCTCCGAGTGGAAGAGGAAAATAAGACGGATAGAGGGAATAATATGGCAGTCAGCATTAGAATAGAACCCAAACAAAATCTTAAAGTAAAAGTAAAGTTTATTTATTAGTCATATTAACACTGCAATGAAGTTACTGTGAAATTCTCCTAGTTGCCACACTCCGGTGCCTGTTCAGGTCAATGCACCCTAACCAGCACGTCTTTCAGACTGTGGGAGGATACCGGAGCACCCGGAGGGAACCCATGCAGACACGGGGCGAACATGCAGACTCCGCACCAACAGTGACTCAAGCCAGGGATCGAACCCAAGTCCCTAGCACTGTGAGGCAGTGCTGCTAACCACTGCCACCCTCAGCATGTTAATAGTAAGTGGGCAGGAAGAGTGGGTAAATCCTATTCAGAAGAAAGGGAGTGGTAAATTCTCAGAGGTGCAGGGGAAAGTTAGAAAACCTAATGAGAAACTTGTTTACTGAGAAAATGTTGACAAAATATTGGGAGAAGCAGAAATGGATCAATGAAAATGAATAATAGGATATACTGTGAAGGCTAATTATTTTTCAAATGGGTAAGTCACCAGGTCCAGGTGGCTTGTATCGCAGGTTGCTAAGAGAAGTGGGGGTTAGATACAGTTATTCACTGACCTGGGGAGTAGCTGGAGCTATTCCTGGGATGGAAGATTGTCCCAAACTCAGCTCATATTCATAACGGTCTCGGGACTAGATTTTAAAACTTTCAAAAGGAAGTTGTATGGAATTCTATTCAAATTCTTTCTTTGAAAAAAGACTTAATGGTCCTGTTGGGACAGGAACTAATCCACCAATTAGAAACGAAACCAAAAGTATTTGAAAATTTCTGATTTTTTTTGAAGAAAAATTTCTTGAATTTCTTCCTCAATTCCCCAGATCAACTCATCCAGGGTGGCTTTTGTTTGGCAGATAGACTCAATGAAGATGCTTTTCTCCAAACAGCTCAGTTAACATTCACAGAATGAACACATCACAAAAGAAGCGAGATGAAAACTAGTGATTGTCAGAGATGTGGGTTTTTAAGATGCTACTCCAGGGAAGAGAGGCAGAGGAGTTTAAGCAGTGAATTTAAATGCACCTTTGACCTAATGCCAACAGATGATCTCACCAGGGGACAGTTTTGGGCGCCGCACCTGCGCAAGGATATTTTGGCCCTGGAGGGAGTGCAGAGGAGGTTTACTAGGCTGATACCGGAGTTGAGGGGATTGAGCTATGAGGAGAGGCTGAATAAACTAGGCTTGTACTCGTTAGAGTTTAGAAGAATGAGGGGAGATCTCATTGAGACGTATAAGATGATGAATGGGATGGATAGGATAGAGGTGGAGAGACTCTTCCCGCTCAAAAAAGACAGTAGGACTAGGGGGCACAGCCTCAAGATAAAGGGGAGGCGGTTTAGAACGGAGTTGAGGAGGAACTTCTTCACTCAAAGGGTGGTGAATCTCTGGAATTCTCTGCCCGTTGAAGTGGTGGAGGCTGCCTCGCTAAATATTTTTAAGACGCGGGTTGATGGGTTTTTGATAAGAGAGGGGATTAAGGGTTATGGGGAGAGGGCGGGAAAGTGGAACTGAGCCACGACAGATCAGCCATGATCTTATTGAATGGCGGGGCAGGCTCGAAGGGCTAGATGGCCTACTCCTGCTCCTATTTCTTATGTTCTTATGTTCTTATGTTCTTATGTAGACGTAGAGGAGAGAATGGGAAATTCCAGAGGTAAGTCAGAGCAGAAAGAGAAACTGGAGATATCTTGCTGTGATTGGATAAGAGTGGAACAAAGTGAACGCAGTCTCAGCAACTGCACAATGTTGGAGGGAAAAGAATCTGATGGATCATATGCAGAGTTACTGAGAGGTTGCAGTTTGAGAGGAAGTTGTGAGTGAGTTTGGCTGGTTCTGTGGATAAAGCAAAACCTTGATTGAAAAAGGAATTGAAAACAGCAATCAGCTATTTCCTGCAAATGGGATGAAGAGGACAGGTGAACCGATGATAGCAAGGAAATAATGACCTCAATCTAGACCAGAAAGTTCCAGGATCTGCTGACATGGTTGAGTGATTTTTGGGGAGGAGAGAAGAAGCTTTAAGATGTTAAGCAGGCTGGGTAAACTCACTCTCTTTTGGTTGGTTTAACTCAGGAGAAGCATCATGGGACATGCCTTCCGCTGTGACCGGTTTTGATGAGATGACATATTCTGACAGATTCTTTACAAATAGCCCTGCTCTGTGCTGGGTACCAATTATCCACCAACTTTGAACTTTGAATGCCAGGTAAGCAGCAGGAGATAAATCCCAGAGCAGACTGGGGTCTGGAAGTGATTCTCATTCTTTGCTGTGTGGAAGCGAGTCCCCAGCAAGCCAAATGATCTTGTGGAATGATATCTTTAATCGGAGTAAGTACAGAAAGTGATGGTGAAATGGAGAAGCCGAAATGAAGAAAGTGCCTGGGTTTGGATGGATTGGGGTCGATAGTGTCAAAGGAGGAGGGACACAGGTCAGAGAGGGGGGCTGACTAGTCAGACAGAGGCTCAGGGACAGGGTGCTCAGGGCCAGCAGGGAGGGCAAGGGGGGAGGGGTGTCCCTACAGAAGGAGCCAGAGTGAATGGGCAGTGAAGCAACTGCCTAGACATGACTGAGGTCCAGAGGCACAGCAAACTCCCAGCTGTCAAAAGAAGCTGTCATGTTATCATATCCATACCAGATGATTGAGCCAGAGGTGGTCTCTATTTGTGTGAGTGGACACCCAATGTCCGTGGTGCTCAAGGTAATTGTAGTCACAGAGTCAGAGAGGTTTACAGCTTGCAAACAGACCCTTCAGCCCAACTTGTCCATGCAACCCTTTTTTTAACCCATAAGCAGTCCCAATTGCCCACATTTAGCCCATATCTCTTTATGTAACTGTCTTACCCATGTAACTATCTAAATGCTTTTCATAAGACAAAATTGTACCCACCTCTACTAGTACTGCTGGTAGCTTGTTCCAGACACTCACCACCCTCTGTGTGAAAAAATTGCCCCTCTGGACCCTTTTGTTTCTCTCCCCTCTCACCTTAAACCTATGTCCTCTAGTTTTAGACTCCCCTACCTTTGGGAAAAGATATTGACTATCTAGCTGATCTATGCCCCTCATTATTTTATAGACCCCTATAAGATCACCCTCAGCCTCCTACACTCCAGAGAAAAAAGTCCCAGTCTATCCAGCCTCTCCTTATAACTCAAACCATCACGTCTCGGCAGCAATCTAGTAAATCTTTTCTGCATTCTTTCTAGTTTAATAATATCATTTCTATAATAGGGTGACCAGAACTGTACACAGTATTCCAAGTGTGGCCTTACCAACGTCTTGTACAACTTCAACAAGACATCCCAACTCCTGTATTCAATGTTCTGACCGATGAAACCAAGCATGCCGAATGCCTTCTTCACCACTCTGTCCACCTGTGACTCCACTTTCAAGGAGCAATGAACCTGTACCCCTAGATCTCTTTGTTCTGTAACTCTCCCCAATGCCCTAACATTAACTGAGTAAGTCCTGCCCTGGTTCAATCTACCAAAATGCATCACCTCGCATTTGTCTAAATTAAACTCTATCTGCCATTCGTCAGCCCACTGGCCCAATTGACCAAGATCCTGTTGCAATTGGAGATAACCTTCTTCACTGTCCACTATGCCATCAATCTTGGTGTCATCTGCCATCTTACTAACCATGCCTCCTATATTCTCATCCAAATCATTAATATAAATGATAAATAACACTGGGCCCAGCACTGATCCCTGAGGCACACCGCTAGTCACAGGCCTCCAGTTTGAAAAACAGCCCTCTACAACCACCACTTAAAAAGCCAGTGACAGGTAACTTATAACCTTCTTCAGAGTTAGCAGAAAAAACCTCTATGTCTCCCACCAGATTTCCAGCCTTTTAGCACTTCTGGACAGATATCCAGACAGCAATTTCCAGAGAAGGATATATCCTCAAAACAGCAAAGCCTCAGGAAGGTAAACCTAGTCTCCAGCAGCTCCCAGTCTCCAGACTTGATTTGAATTTTTGATTTGATTTATCATTGTCACATGTATTGGTAAACAGTGAAAAGTATTGTTTCTTGCATTGTTTCTACACAAAGCATACCATTTATTGAGAAGGAAAGGAGAGTGCAGAATGTAGTGTTACAGTCATAGCTAGGGTGTAGAGAAAGATCAACTTAATGAGGTGGTCAATTCAAAAGTCTGACAGCAGCAGGGAAGAAGCTGTTCTTGAGTTGGTCGGTATGTGTTCTCAGAATTGTATCTTTTTCTCAACAAAAGAAGGTGAAAGAGAGAATGTCTGGGGTGCTTGGGGTCCTTAATTATGCTGGCTGCTTTGCCAAGGCAGCAGGAAGTGTAGATGGAGCCATTGGATGGGAGGCTGGTTTGTGTGATGGACTGGGCTTCGTTCATGAACCTTTGTAGTTCTTTGTGGTCTTGGGCAGAGCAGGAGCCCACACCAAGCTGTGATACAACCAGAAAGAATGCTTTCTATGGTGCATCTGTAAAAGTTGGTGAGAGTTGTAGCAGACATGTCAAATTTCCTTAGTCTTCTGAGGAAGTAGAGGCATTGGTGAGGCTTTCTGAATATAGTGTCAACAAGTTGTTGGTGATCTGGACACCTAAAAACCTGAAGCTCTCAACTCTTTCTACTTCATCCCCATTGATATAGACAGAGGCATGTTTTCCTTTATGATTCCTGAAGTCGATGACAATCTCCTCCATTTTGTTAACATTGAGGGAGAGATTATTGTTGCTGCACCAGTTCACCAGATTCTCGATCTCATTCCTGTACTCTGTCTCGTCATTGTTTGAGATCCGACCCACTACAGTGGTGGCATCAACATACTTGAAAATAAGTTGGAGGGGAATTTGGCCGCACAGTGATAGGTGTACAAGGAGTATAGTAGGGGGTTGAGAACACAGGCTTGTGGGCCACCGGTGTTAAGGATGATCGTGGAGGAGGTGTTGTTGTCTATCCTTACTGATTGTGGTCTGTGAGTTAGGAAGTTCAGGATCCAGTCACAGAGGGAAGAGCCAAGGCCCAGGCCACAGAGTTTGGAGATGAGTTTTGTAGGAATAATGGTGTTGAAGGCTGAGCTGTGCTCAATAAATAGGAGTCTGACATGTGACTTTGTCATCCAGGTGTTCCAGGGTTTGGCGACAGAAAGGGATGCCTCTCTGTCTGCAGCTTCTAAACTGCAACTCTCAGAGAAAGAAACACACTTTTGAACAGAATCTCGGAGATAGAGACTTATCCCCCGGCAGAATTTAGTCTCCAGCTTCAGAGAGGGGGAAAGAGAGGCAGTGCTCTGTCTCTGTCAACTCAAAGCAGCATTAAATAGCAACTAACCTTGAATTCTCTGTGGAAGCCTAGATCCACCCAATCATATGACACACTGATTAGCAATGCTGCCTTACAGCACCAGAGACCCAGGTTTGATTCCTGGCTTGGGTCATTACCTGTGTGGAGTTTGTACATTCTCTCTATAGTCTGTATGGGTTTCCTCCGGGTGCTCTGGTTTCTTCCCGCATTCCAAAGATGTGTGGGTTAGGTGGGTTGGCCATGCTAAATTGCCCCTTAATGTCGGGTAAATGCATGGGATAGTGGGGATAGGCTCTGGTGCAGACGCGATGGGCCAAATGACCACCTTCTGCACTGTAGGATCTATGATCCTATGATCTTACCTGTCAATCACCTAATTAAATCCTAATCTTCAAAACCCAGGGGAAATCTCAAAAAATAACAACTCTGCATTAGATCAGATTAAAACAAACATTGTAGCAATTAAAATCAATCATGCTGCTGCAGTAACAATACAGGAAGCCAGTCACAGACAGAATGGCACCAATAATAACAGATTCTGCACAAAAAATATGACTAAATTTCTTAAAGGCAGATATTGTCACAATGATGAGCCCTCATCACTATGTACTACCATCTGATCCAGCATGTTATTGCCCACTGATGTGCCTGTGGTCTGGTGTTAAGGAAGGGTTGGTCTCCTGTCTAGCTCTGGGGGATGTTTCATCTGAGGGAAGAAAACAATCATAGAATCTCCATGGTGCAGAAGGATGCCATTCGGCCCATTGAGTCTGCACTGACTCTGACAAAGCATCTTACCCATGCCCATCCCCCTGCTCTGCCATATCATCCAGAGTCAGTCTCCATGTTGTGTGGCCTGGTGTGACTGGGATCAATGACATGCCCTGGTTCAGTGATTGGTGAATCACTGGTTGCTGTTTCTCAGAATGATGAGGTGACCCCCTAATTTTCACTCTGCGTCTGTCCCACTCCTGCCCACTGGATTCTTACCTTCCTCACAGACTCCAGTCTCTCTGCAACCTGAGCTCCTTCCTCCTCACTCACATCACAACCCAGGGCTCCCAGCTCCATGGCTGGTGAGGATCGCCAGGTTTTGCCATCTGTCAGTGGCAGATCCCTCTGCATTGTGGTGGCAATGTAAATACAAAGCTCCTTTCAGTCTTTAACCATCCAGCGCCAGACCGTGCTATCCCCAATCCACTTCACATCCATGTGGACATGCCCAAAGCCTATTGCACAACTGATCTGTTGATGGACCCACAGCTTCAGATCTTCTGTCCAGCTATAACACACGTGGGCAGAGGTGTCTCCTGAGATTCTGATTCCTCTGCCCATGAGTGCAGCTAAGGAAGGGTCCTTCCACACCCGGACCATTGCTTACATTGCCGAGTGCATGTCCTTGAACCTTTCATGCACTGAATCCATGTATGGCAGACCCATTGATGTTGGCTGCTACCTCTGCACAGAGTACCTTTGGTGAGATAAGCAGCCTCCTCCTGCCATCCTGTGGCATTAGGATGCCCTCACTGACAGCCAGGGAAATGGGAGAGGTTCGCTGCCCACCTGAAGTGACCTCTCGCCTGGAGTGCTGCTACCAGGATGAAGACCTCCCTCTGCCTCCTCGGATGTCTTCAGCAGTTTCTGGCAACTGCCCTTAAATATCTGGTCAGGCCACCTTTAGACACAACCCCAGCACACTCTGCCCCTGCTGGCCTCACAGACCTGATCCAGATGTGATTCACACAGGTTGGCATTTAATTGACGAACTAACAAATACTGCGCTCTTTCCAGGATCTCGGGCAGAACTGGGAATGTGGCCACTTCCAGGTCTCTCCTGCTGTGCATGTTCTCAATGTGAAGGTAGATATTCAGCCAAGGGTCTCACTGAAAGGTGGAGTAGACAATGGGCCAAATGGCCTATTCTCTTCCTACGTATTATGGATACTAAGGTTGTGTAGAGTCTGGTTCAGTCTGATTCAAAGGCCAATACATTTTCTTACAAAGTTTTGATAAGGACCTATAAATAAATCAGTGGCAGGAAATTTAGCCAAAGATTGCAGTACTGACTTGTGGATGAGAATAAAGTGGAACAGAAACATATTCATGTTATTATCTGAACAAGCTAAAGGAGACCCTGTCTTTTGTCAATTTGGTGTAAGGGTTGGTCCCTCCAGTTTCAATATCCTTCCATTTCTGGGGAAATGTGTGATCTGCCTTTGACAAAGCCATGCTGACAATTCTTAATCATACTATACCTCTCCAAATGTTCATAAATCCTGTCTCTCTGGATCTTCTCCATCAACTTACCAACCACTGAGGTTAGACTCGCTGGTCTATAATTTCCAGGGCTAAGTCTACTCCCTTTCTTGAATAAAGGAAGAACATCCGCAATCCTCCAATCCTCCAGAACCTCTCCCATCTCCATTGATGACGCAAAGATCATTGCCAGAGGCTCAGCAATCTCTTCCCTCGCCTCCCACAGTAACCTGGGGTACATCCCATCCAATCTCGGCGACTTATCTAACTTGATGCTTTACAAAAGCTCCAACACATCCTCTCTCTTAATGTCTGTATGCTCAGGCTTTTCAGTCGCTGCAAGTCTGCACTACAACCACCAGGATCCTTTTCCACTGTGAATACTGAAGTAAAGTATTCATTAAGTACCTCTGCTATTTCTTCTGGCTCCATACAAACTTTGCCACCGTCACACTTGATAGGTCCTATTCTTTCACATCTCATCCTCTTGCTCTTCACATACTTGCAGAATGCCTTGGGGTTTTCCTTAATCCTGCCTGCCAAAGCCTTCTCACGACCCTTTCTGGCTCTCCTAATTTCCTTCTTAAGTTTCTTCCTATTAGTTGTATACTCTTCTAGATCTCTAACATCACCCAGCTCCCTGAACCTTTTGTAAGCTTTTCTTCTTGACTAAATTTATTACAGCCTTTGTACACCGTGGTTCCTGTAACCTACCATAACTTCCCTGTCTCATTGGAACGTTGCTATGGAGAACTCCAGACAAATATTCCCTGAAAGTTTGCCATATTTCTTCTGTACATTTCCCTGAGAAAACCTCTTTCCAATTTAAGCCTCCGATTTCCTGCCTGATAGCTTCATTACTCCCCTTACTCCAATTAAACACTTTTCTAACTTGTCTGATCCTATCTCTCTCCAATGCCATTGTAAAGGAGATAGAATTATGATCACTATCTCCAAAATGCTCTGAGAGATCTGACACCTGTCCAGGTTCATTTCCCAATACCAAATCAAGTACAGCCTCTCTTGTAGGCTTATCCACATACTGTGTCAAGAAACCCTCCTGAACACACCTAACAAACTCTTCCCCATCTAAACTTCTTATCCGAAGGAGATTCCAACCATCAATATTTGGGAAAGTAAAATCTCCCATCACTACAACTCTGTTATAAGAACATAAGAAATAGGAGCAGGAGTAGGCCATCTAGCCCTTCGAGCCTGTCCCGCCATTGCTGCTCAGTTCCACATTCCCGTCCTCTCCCCATAACCCTTAATTCCCTCTCTTATCAAAAACCCATCAACCCGCGTCTTAAAAATATTTAGCGAGGCAGCCTCCACCACTTCAACGGGCAGAGAATTCCAGAGATTCACCACCCTTTGAGTGAAGAAGTTCCTCCTCAACTCCGTTCTAAACCGCCTCCCCTTTATCTTGAGGCTGTGCCCCCTAGTCCTACTATCCTTTCTGAGCGGGAAGAGTCTCTCCACCTCTATCCTATCCATCCCATTTATCATCTTATACGTCTCAATGAGATCTCCCCTCATTCTTCTAAACTCTAACGAGTACAAGCCTAGTTTATTCAGCCTCTCCTCATAGCTCAACCCCCTCAACTCCGGTATCAGCCTAGTAAACCTCCTCTGCACTCCCTCCAAGGCCAAAATATCCTTGCGTAAGTACGGCGCCCAAAACTGCACACAGTACTCCAGCTGCGGCCTCACCAATGCCCTATACAGCTGCAGCAAGACCTCCCTACTTTTATATTCAATCCCCCTCGCTATGAAGGCCAGCATCCCATTCGCCTTCCTGACCACCTGCTGCACCTGCAGGCTGGGTTTTTGCGACTCATGCACAAGGACCCCAAGGTCCCTCTGCACCGTCGCCTGCTGCAGTTTTTCGCCACGTAAGTAATAATCCTTATTACATCTTTCCAGGATCTGTTTCCTATCTGCTCCTCAACATCCCTGTTACTATTGGGTGGCCTATAGAAAACACCCAGTAAAGTTATTGATCCCTTCCTGTTCAGAACCTCCACCCACAGAGACTCTGTAGACAATCCCTCCATGGTGTCATCTTCTCTACAGCCGTGACACTATCTCTGATCAACAGTGCCACTCTCACACCTCTGTTGCCTCCCTCCCTGTCCCTCCTGAAACATCTGAAACCCGGCACTTGAAGTAACCAGTCCTGTCCCTGAGTCATCCAAGTCTCTGTAATGGCCACCACATCACATTTCCAAGTAGTGATCCGCACTCTAAGCTCATCCACTTTGTTCACAATACTCCTTACGTTAAAATAGACACATCTCAAACCTTCGGTCTGAGCGCTCCCCTTCTCTATCACCAGCCTATCCTCCCTCTCTCACTGTCAACAAGCTTTCTCTATTTGTGAGCTAACCTCCTCTCTCCCAGTCACTTCAGTTTGATTCCCACCCCCCAACCATTCTAGTTTAAACTCTCCCCAGTAGCCTTAGCAAACCTCCCCGCCAGGATATTGGTCCCCCTCGGATTCAAGTGCAACCCGTCATTTTTGTACAGGTCACACCTGCCCCTAATGTTGCAGCTATACAGGACCCTGGTCAGACCCCACTTGGAGTACTGTGCTCAGTTCTGGTCACCTCGTTACAGGAAGGATTGGAAGCCATTGAAAGGGTGCAGAGGAGATTTACAAGGATGTTGCCTGGATTGGGTGCCATGCCTTATGACGATAGGTTGAGGGAGCTAGGTCTCTTCTCCCTGGAGAGATGAAGGATGAGAGGTGACCTGATAGATGTTTATAAGATGTTGAGAGATATTGATCGAGTGGATAGTCTGAGGGATTTTCCCAGGGCTGAAATGGTTGCCACAAGAGGACACAGGTTTAAGGTGCTGGGGAGTAGGTACAGAGGAGATGTCAGGGGAAAGTTTTTCACTCAGTGGGTGCTGGGTGAGTGGAATCGGCTGCCAGCAGTGGTGGTGGAGGCGGATTTGATAGGGTCTTTTAAGAGACTTTTAGATAAGTACATAAGAACATAAGAAATAGGAGCAGGAGTAGGCCATCTAGCCCTTCGAGCCTGCCCCGCCATTCAATAAGATCATGGCTGATCTGTCGTGGCTCAGTTCCACTTTCCCGCCCTCTCCCCATAACCCTTAATCCCCTCTCTTATCAAAAACCCATCAACCCGCGTCTTAAAAATATTTAGCGAGGCAGCCTCCACCACTTCAACGGGCAGAGAATTCCAGAGATTCACCACCCTTTGAGTGAAGAAGTTCCTCCTCAACTCCGTTCTAAACCGCCCCCCCTTTATCTTGAGGCTGTGCCCCCTAGTCCTACTGTCTTTTTTGAGCGGGAAGAGTCTCTCCACCTCTATCCTATCCATCCCATTCATCATCTTATACGTCTCAATGAGATCTCCCCTCATTCTTCTAAACTCTAACGAGTACAAGCCTAGTTTATTCAGCCTCTCCTCATAGCTCAACCCCCTCAACTCTGGTATCAGCCTAGTAAACCTCCTCTGCACTCCCTCCAAGGCCAAAATATCTTTGCGCAGGTGCGGCGCCCAAAACTGCACACAGTACTCCAGCTGCGGCCTCACCAATGCCCTATACAGCTGCAGCAAGACCTCCCTACTTTTATATTCAATCCCCCTCGCTATGAAGGCCAGCATCCCATTCGCCTTCCTGACCACCTGCTGCACCTGCAAGCTGGGTTTTTGCGACTCATGCACAAGGACATGCATGGAACTTTGAGATTACTAGGCTTACCTATAAGCCTCTATCTTACTAAGGTAGGGACATGTTTGGCACAACTTTGTGGGCCAAAGGGCCTGTACTGTGCTGTAGTTTTTCTATGTTTCTGTGTTTGGTGAGATGCAGTTTGCAATGCCAGACTGAACTCTGTCTCACACAGAGCTGTTACTTACGCAAAGTGCTTAGATTAAGGAGATTAAAGTCACTGTGCTGGATCACTGTGTCTGTCAGGATTTAAATTATTAATTACGTGAAACACAAACATTACGTACAAACCAATCCCAATCAGAAGCAATATAAACTCAATGGTATCATTTCAAAGTGGATCTAGGAACAGATGAGGGAATGAATACACATTCCTTCAAAGTGACAATACAAATTGAGAATGCATGTTTTTAAAGGCATGTTGTTCTTGACTTTTTAAATAAGTACTACAATACAAAGTCAAGGAAGTGATGCTAAACTTCCATAAAATAGTTGAGGCCCAGCTGGAGGATTATATCTATAAAATAATATTGTATCTATTAAATAGATATAATAGATTATATCAATTTAAGCTTTGGGAAGGATGTCAAAGCCTTAGTAAGGGTGCAGAGGAGATTGACTAGAATATTACCAGGGATGAGGAACTTTAGTTATGTGGAGAGATTGGAGAAGCTGGGACTGTTCTTCTTTCAGCCGAGAAGGTTAAGTGAGAGATTTAATTTAGGCATTTTGATTGAGTAAATAAGGGGAAACTGTTTCCACTGGGAGGAAGGTTAATTCAAAGGGAGAGATTGAAGGTCAAAGAATCAGAGGGGGAGACAAGAATATTTACACTGTAAATTGTTGTGATTTGGAATGTGCTGCCTGAGAAAATTAGTTCAAATGGGCACATTTGCAGGACTCTGGGGGAAGAGCGGGAAGGAGTGGGATTAGTTGGAAAGCTCGTTCAGAGAGTCGGCACATCCAGTGGGCTGCGTGACCTGTTTGATGTTCCTTCATTCTCTGGTCCTCTGATGTGTTTTGTTTTTGCAGTCTGTCCTCTATCAGCTGTGAGGCCATTCTGAGGAATCAGCATTGCAACACCTGCAAGGCTAAAAATTCCCCTTAAAGTGTCCAGATCTGAATGCAGTTACTCCAAATAGAGTCCCACAAGAGCTGTAATTAATACGGAACTTTAACTATCTGTCCTAGAGTGTCTTTAAGAGAATTTTCTATAGCAATATTTTTCCAGTCCAAGAAGAAAGGAGGAGCTTCTAGACCTTGGCAAAGTGGATCAAGTAGGAGAACATTTAGGGGGTGGTGATCTTTCTATCATTGGGGAAAAGTCAACTTCAATGAGGTAAGAATAGACCCAATGCATTGGAAAACCCAGAGCTGAACAATGGGCTGCCTTCGGGCACAGCCAAGTACATTCCCTCTGACGGGAAAGCAGGATAAACAAATCCAGACCCCCCAGGATGATGAAAGAATAGACATTAAGATAAAAAAGAAAAATAGTGCTTATGGAAGATATCAAGTGGATAAAACAGTTGAGAGACAAATTGAACATTGAAGGTTCAGAAGGGAACTGAAAAAGCAAATGAGGAAAAATAGGGTTTGCAAAGAGATGGCAACAAACATAAAAGGAAGCCAGATGTCTTCTGTCCATATCTTAAATGGTAAAAAGAATGGGGCTAATTAGGGACCAAAAAGGGTATGGAGGCGGGACCATGGCTGCAGTTTTAAATGACCACTTTGTATCTGTCCTTACCAAGGAAGAAGACATTAAAGAGGAATTCAGATACTTGAAGAATTTAAAACTGATAAGGAGGTGGTATTGGAAATTAAAAGCTGATAAGGTGCCAGGATTGGATGAGGTGCATCCAGAGGGAAGTGAGAATGGCCATGACTTCCCAAACTTCCCAAACTTCTTCAGGCCTGAGTGGTGTCAAAACTCTGGAGAATTTCTGTTCCAGCCCTACTCAAAAAGATGAAAACATAAGCAACCTGCCAGTCAGTTTAACCTCAGTGGTGGGGAAACGTTCAGAAACTATAATTCAGAGCAAAACAAACTGTCACTTGGTTAAATGCAAGTTAATTAAGGGAAACCAATAGGAATTTAAGGGAAAACCATGTTTAAATAACTTGTTGGAGTTATTTTGATGAGTAGCTGAGAAGTTTAGAAGACTGAGAGGGGATTTCATAGAAACTTATAAAATTCTAACATTTTTGATTTGATTTATTATTGTCACATGTATTAACATATAGTGAAAAGTATTGTTTCTTGCGCGCTATACAGACAAAACATACCATTCACAGAGAAGGAGACAGTGCAGAATGTAGTGTTACAGTCATAACTAAGGTATAGGGAAAGATCAACTTAAATGTGAGGTAGGTCCATTCAAGTCTGACAGCAGCAGGGAAGAAGCTGTTCTTGAGTCGGTCGGTATGTGACCTCAGACTTTTGTATCTTTTTCCCAACAGAAGAAGGTGGAAGAGAGAATGTCCGGGGTGTGTGCGTTCCTTAATTATGCTGGCTGCTTTGCCTAGGTAGCAGGAAGTGTAGACAGAGTCAACGGATGGGAGGCTGGTTTGTGTGATGGATTGGGCCACATTCACGACCTTTTGTAGTTTCTTGTTGTGATACAACCAGGAAGAATGCTTTCTTTGGTGCATCTGTAAAATTTGGTGAGAGTTGTAGCGGACATGCCAAATTTCCTTAGTCTTCTGAGAAAGTAGAGGCATTGGTGGGGCTTTCTTAACTATAGTATCGGCAGGGAGGGACCAGGATGGGTTGTTGGTGATCTGGACACCTAAAAACGTGAAGCTCTTGACCCTTTCTAACAGGGTTAGATAGGTTAGATTCAGAAAGAATGGGTAACAGAGGATTGACGAGGGTAATGCTGTTGATGTAGTGTACATGGACTTTCAGAAGGTATTCAATACAGTGTCACACAAAAGACTTTAGCAAAGTTATAACTCATGGAATAAAAGAACTGTAGCAATGTGGATACAAAATTGGCCGAGTGACAGGAAATGGAGGATATGGGTGAAGAGAATACTGCTGAGGGAACTTATTGCTTTGCCAGTCAGTTTAGAACAAAGAATCGTTGGGGTCAGCGAAATTGACAGATTGCTAATACAACAATGAAACTTGGAAGCACTGACTGTGCTAATGCACAGTGCCTTCACACACTCAGACAGGCAGGAAATAACCTCTCGGAAGATCTTAATATTCAACACTTTAAGGAGACATTTTAATTGCAGTTACTTCTGGAGAATGTTCAGGGATGTTTGTGTCATCGATTTTGACTGACAATTGTATTGTGTACAGTTCTGGTGCCCGCATTACAGGAAGGATTGGAAGCATTGGAAAGGATGCAGAGGAGATTTACCAGGATGTTGTCTGGTATGGTGGGAAGGTCTTATGAAGAAAGGGACTTGAAGCTGTTTTCGTTAGAGAGAAGAAGGTTAAGAGGTGACTTAAAAGAGGCATTTAAGATGGTCAGAGAATTAGATAGGGTGGGCAGTGAGAGCCTTCTTCCTCAGATGGTGATGGCTAGCACGAGGGGACATAGCTTTAAATTGATAGATGATAGATATAGGACAGATGTCAGAGGTAGGTTCTTTACTCAGAGAGTAGTAAGGGCGTGAAATGCCCTGCCTGCAGCAGTAGTGGATTCGCCAACATTAATGGCATTTAAATGGTCATTGGATAAACATACGGATGATATTGGAATAGTGTAGGTTATATAGGCTTTAGATTGGTTTCACAGGTCAGTGCAACATCGAGGGCTGAAGGACCTGTACTGCGCTGTAATGTTCTATGTTTGTTGGCCTGGAGGAAAGTTTGGAGTGGAGTTCCTCAGGCATCAATGTTGAGATCCTTTAGCTCTTCCTGATAGAAAAATAAAAACTAGAAACAGGAGGCGGCCATTCGGCCCTTCGAGCCTGCTCCACCATTCATTTTGATCATGGCTGATCATCAAATTCAATATCCTGATCTCCTCTTCCCCCCATATCCTTTTGATCCCTTTAGTCATAAGAGCTATATCTAATTTCTTCTAGAAATCACACAACATTTTGGCCTTGACTACATTCTGTGGGAGTGAATTCCACACATTCACCACCCTCTGGATGAAAAAATTTCTCCTCACCTCAGTTCTAAAAGGTTTAACCCTTATCCTCAAACTCTGACCCCTAATTCTGGACTCCCCCACCATCAGGAACATTCTTTCCGAATCTACCCTGTTAGAATTTTATAAATTTCTATTAGATCCTCTCTCATTCTTCTAAACTCCAGTGAATACAATCGTAACTGACTCAGTCTCTCCTCATTTGACAGACCTGCCTTCCCAGGAATCAGCCTGGTAAACTTTTGCTCCACTCCCTCTATAGCAAGGACATTCCTCCTCAGATAAGGACACCAAAACTGTACACAATACTCCAGGTGTGGCCTCACCAGCGCCCTATGCAATTGCAGCAATACATCCCACTCCCATACTCAAATCATCCCACTATGAAGCCAACATACCATTTGCCTCCTTCACTGCCTGCTGTACCTGCGTGTTTATTTTCAGTGACTGATGCACGAGGACACTAAGGTCTCGCTGAGTATCCACCTCTCTCAATTTATACCCATTCAAATAATAATCTGCCTTCCTATTATTGCTATCGAACTGGAGAACCTCACATTTATCCATATTATGCTGCATCTGCCATACAGATGCCCACACACTCAGCCTATCCAAATCACACTGAAACATCTCTGCATCCTCCTCACAGCTCACCCTCCAACCCAACTTTGTATCATCTGCAAATTTGGAGATGATAAATTCTTGGCTGCGGCGGGACAGGTGAGAGAGCAGTTAATAAAGCATATAGTATTCTTTTTATTAAGGCTTATAGAGTAAAAAAAACAAAGTAATATTAAACCTGTACATAACTCTGGTGTGGCCTGATTTGGAGTATTCAACTAATTCTGGGCACTTCACTTTAGAAAGGACATGAAGGCATTGGAGCAAGGGCAGAAATTATTCACAGGAATTATTCCTGGGATGAGAAACTTCAGTTATGCAGATAATAGAAGATTGAGGAAGAGGTTTTCAAAATTGAGGTTTGTACGTATATACAGAATTGCTATTCCCATTGAGAACAAGAGTTTAAAATAATTGGCAAGACAGCAATAGAGACATGAGGAAAATCTTTTCACATAGCGAGTAGTTAGGATCTGGAATGTACTGATTCACTATTGGCACTTTTTTTTAAAGTTTTAAGTGAATTTATTAGTGTCACAAGTAGGCTTACACTGCAATGAAGTTACTGTGAAAATCCCCTAATCACCACACTCCGGTGCCTGTTTGGGTATATTGAGGGAGAATTTAGCCTGGCCAATCCACCTAACCAGCACGTCTTTCAGAGTGTGGAGGGAAACCAGAGCACTGGGAGGAAACCCACACAGACATGGGGAGGATGTGCAGACTCCACACAAATAGTGACCCAAGCCTGGAAACAAACCTGGGTCTGGCACTGAGAGGCAGCAGTGCTAACTATTGTGTCACTGTGCTGCCCCTCGTATGCACTAATATACAGTGAAAAGCATTATTTCTTGCACGCTATACAGATAAAGCATACTGTACATAGAGAAGGAAAGGAGAATGCAGAATGTAGTGTTACAGTCATAGCTAGGGTGTAGAGAAAGAAATCTAATTAATGCAAGGTAGGTCCATTAAAAAAATCTGATGGCAGTAGGGAAGAAGCTGTTCTTGAATCGGCTGGTACGTGTCCTGAGACTTTTGTATCTTTTCCCCAACAGAAGGTGGGAGAGAGAATGTCTGGGGTACGTGGGGTCCTTGATTATGCTGACTGCTTTGCCAAGGTAGCAGGAAGTGCAGGCAGAGTCAATGGATGGGAGGCTGGTTTGCGTGTTGGATTGGGCTAATTCACAACCTTTTGTAGTTTCTTGGACAGAGCAGGAGCCATACCGAGCTGTGATTCAACCAAAAGAATGCTTTCTGTAACGGTTTGAGAGAGTTGTAGCAGACATGTCAAATTTCTTCAACTGCCTGAGAAAAGTAGAGGCGTTGGTGGGCTTTCTTAATTATACTGTCAGCATGGAGGGACCAGGAAAAGTTATTGGTGATCTGGACACCTAAAAACTTGACGGTCTTGACCATTTCCACTGTCAGCATGGAGGGACCAGGAAAAGTTATTGGTGATCTGGACACCTAAAAACTTGACGGTCTTGACCATTTCCACTTCATCCTGTTGATGTTGAGAGAATGTCCTCCACTAAACTTCCTGAAGTCGATGGCAATCCCCTTCATTTTATTGACACTGAGAGAGATTATTGTCATCACACCAGTTCACCAGGTTCTCTTTCTCATTCCTGTACTCCATCTCATCATTGTTTGAGATCTGACCAAGTACAGTGGTGTTGTCAGCAAACTTGAAAATCAGGTCAGAGAGGAATTGGCCGCACAGTCATAGGTGTATAAGGAGAAAATAAGGGGCTGAAAACACAGCCTTATGGACAAGGGTGTTGAGGGTGACCGTGGAGGAGATATTGTTGCTTATCCTTACTGATTGTGGTCTGTGAGTTAGGAAGTTCAGGATCCAGTCGCAAAGAGAGGAGCCGAAGCCCAGGCCACGAAGTTTGGAGATGAGTTTCGTAGGAATAATAGTGTTGAAGGCTGAGCTGTGGTCAATAAATAGTAGTCTGACATAGGTGTCCTTGTTATCTAGGTGTTCCAGAGTTGAGTGCAGGGCCAGGGAGATTGCTGTTGCGATGATAGGCAAACACAGCAAGTGGTTAGGGTTTGGAATGTACTGTCTGAGTGTGTGGTGGAGACAGATTCATACAGTGAGTGGTTAGGATCTGGAATGTACTGTCTGAGTGTGTGGTGGAGACAGATTCACACAGCGAGTGGTTAGGATCTGGAATGTACTGTCTGAGTGTGTGGTGGAGACAGATTCACACAGCGAGTGGTTAGGATCTGAAATGTACTGTCTGAGTGTGTGGTGCGAAGCAGATCGAATCGAGACATTCAAGAGGAATCAATTTATATGAAAAGCAATAATGTGCAGGGCTATGAGGAGAAGATGGTGAGTGCCATTAGTTAAATTTCTTCTTCCAGGAGCTAGAGTAGATATGAAGAGCCAAATAACCTCCATCAGTGCCAGAATATATCTGTCATTCTCTGTGTTTGGATTTCAGCCCCCCGCCCCCTATGGTGAGGGGAGTCTACAACAAAGGGGGCAGATTCTGAAAATTAGAGCCATGCCATTCAGGGCAGACATCAAGAAACCCATCTTCATCTAATGGCATGGACCTGTTTCCTTGCTGTAAACCCCCATAACTCTGTAACAAGTAGTGAAACTCTCCCTTAAAAAAAGCTACTGAGATTGAGAGTCAACTGAAAATTGATGCAATTTTTGTTCACTAAGGGAACTGAAGGTTGCAAAATTGCAAGGTGGATAAACGGAGCTGAGACATCGACTGAATGACAGAACAGGCTAAAGAGGCCGAATGGCCTCATCTACTTCCCATGTTTCAGTCTCTGTTGGGTTTAAATCCCTGATGGATACACATTTCACTGTTAAATCTCAATTTGAATTCAGAGAGCAGAGGATCTGTTATCTCAGATAAAGGACTGGAAATTTAATCCAAATGACAATCAACACACAGCAAACCTTCATCTTATTTATTTGTGAATGCATGAAATGGTGATGTAAATATTAGGATGGGGACAGTTATGATGATAGTGTTGAAAATGACACTGGGACTACACCCGAGCCCCAGTCTGCA
Source organism: Carcharhinus amblyrhynchos (assembly GCF_965287045.1). Taxonomy (NCBI): domain Eukaryota; kingdom Metazoa; phylum Chordata; class Chondrichthyes; order Carcharhiniformes; family Carcharhinidae; genus Carcharhinus; species Carcharhinus amblyrhynchos. The sequence goes on from NC_137339.1 coordinate 978,787, forward strand.
TGTGAAACCTCCTCTGTGCAAATTAGCAAAGCTCCCAATCCTGGGGTTTGATTCTGAATAATCCTAATCCAGGCTTGATATTTATCCATTGGGCTCCCAGTCTCTTCCTGACATCCCGACACAGCCTCTTGCTGCAACACTGGCCTCAGTACCAGTTAGTGCAAGTTATCATGAAGCGCATGTCATCTACCATCTTTCCCCCAAGGGTTACCTGGGGGATGTTGCTGGGCTCTGCCTGGTCTGATATCTTGAGAGAGGCAGGTGATTCTGGTGGAGTTGGTGCCTTTTCTGTTGTCACTGTCCCCTGGCTCAGCTCAGTTGCTGCTTCAGGTTCATTGCTCTGCTTGCCACCCATTCTCTGTCAGGAAATTAAATCAAATCACAAATATTAGTAAAACTCTAAACTCCATTAAGCAACTATTAGCTAAATTTCTTGATACCAGCCCAGAGTTTCCCCCTTGCTGACCTTTACCCCTGCTTCCCTGACCTCTGGCACCCTCCTGCTGAATTCTTCTCCTCACTCCACTAACTGTCCCCAGCCAGACTGACCTTCTCAGCCAGTCCTACCTGTCAGGTTGCCCCACGATCAGAACATTTTTGACACTCGTTCAAAGTAAAAACTCAAAAAACAGGCACAGGAACTCCTTAAACAGTTGTTACTGACATCACCACTCCCTGAGGTCAAATGGTTTGCCCACAGTCCTGCCCAGCCTCCTGTGAGCAGAGTAGCTGTGTACTCCCCATCCCTATCCTGCTCAGCAGAGAATTTCATTTCAGTTTTGTTATGATCCCCATAGAGTCCAACAAATTTTAGAAAGCAATTTGAATTTCCAGTAGCTGACTGGAAGGATCACACAACAAGATTTCAAGTTTTAAGACTTTTAATGTAGCAAACTAAAAGCAACAAAGACTAAACACAATTTCAGATGGCAATTTATATTTGAAGCTACTGAAAAGTTTTCCATTTAAAATACCTGAAAATCTTTTTCAAAAAACAAAGACCAGTACAGCGTAGGAACAGGTCCTTTGGCTCTCCAAACCTGCGCTGATCATGATGTTTACCTAAACTAAAACTGAATGCACTTACGGAGTCTGTATCCTTCCATTCCCGCTCTATTCATGTATTTATCTAGAATGCCCCTTAAATGCCACTATTGTACCTGCTCCCACCATCTCCCCAGGCAGCACGTTCCAACGTTAACTTAACTGTCCCTCAAATAGACACTACATTTTCCAGGAACCAATCCAAAGCTTTTTTCCCCAGGATGTGCTTCCTTTCTCTTTGTTCAACTCAATAACTTTGAATCTTCAAACTGATTTCCACAGCTATCCCGAATATCCCTCTTTTTAGCCAAAGCTAGGCAAATCATCCAGCCTCAATAAATCTTCACCAACTTGGTCAAGTTTACAAAGAACAAAGAACAACCCAGCACAGGAAACAAGCCCTTCGGCCCAACGAGCCCACGCCACCATTTCAACAAAGCATTTTCCTACACCTACCCTGTCCTGTGTGTATGTGAATGGAACCCCTAATGTAGCCAGATTCAGGGGAGAATAGTGTAGGGTCAATTTGGTACACCGATCAGCCTAGGAGCACATCTTTGGGGTGTGGGAGGAAACCGGAGCACCCGGAGGAAACCCACGCAACCACAGGGAGAATGCGCAAACTCCCACAGACACAGGCCCAAATCCATGTATCTGCACAGCTAGCAGTGATAGTCACTGAGCTGTTGCGGCGCCCGTCTACCGGTCCAGGATTAAGCACACACACCGACACGAAGTACTAGGCCACTCCCGGAACCTCCAAGAGCAGCCCACGCACGACCCACCGTGTGCATGCCCCTCGTTTGACAACAAGGTGGACCGACACCTGTGGATTAAAAGAGACAAAAGATTAACATGTAATACTACATTTCCGGTGTCGTCCCGAGGCTCTGACCCTTTTTAATACCGTCTACTATAACCCTCCATCTCTGTTTCGCTCATGTGTCTATCTAAGTAAACCTTAAACAAGTCCAACGTGCCTGCCTCCACCACCTTACTCGGTAGCGCATTCCATACCCCCACGACCTTGTGTGTGAAAAACCTTCCTCTCATTTCCAAATTATACTTCTCCCCCCTCACCCTTAGATCGTGACCTCTCGTAATTGTCCCCAATCTAGGGAAAAGCCTACCACTGTTGACTCTATCTATTCCCTTCATTATTTTATACACCTCTATCAGATCCCCCCTTAATCTCCGTCTTTCCAAGGAAAAGAGCCCCAGTTTCTCCAACCTTTCCTCGTAACTCAGTCCTTCCATGCCAGGCAACATCCCGGTAAACCTCCTCTGCACCCTCTCCAGGGTCTCCACGTCCTTCCGGTAGTAAGGTGACCAGAACTGGACGCAGTACTCCAAATGCGGCCTAACCAACGTTCTGTACAACTGAAGCATTAGACGGCAGCTCACATACTCTAGACCCCTTCCTATAAAGGCTAGCATTCTGTAAGCTTTCTTCATAACCTTCTCTACCTGTGTTGACACCTTCAGAGACTCGTGCACCTGCACTCCCAGGTCCCTCTGTATTTCTATACTCTTAATTGGTCTACCTTTTATCATGTAACTCCTCCCTGCATTATTCCTTCCAAAATGCATCACCTCGCATTTGTCAGGATTAAATTCCATCTGCCATCTATCTGCCCAGTATACCAGCCTATCTATATCCTGCTGTATCACCTGACAGTCCTCCTCAGTATCTGCCAATCCTGCCATCTTGGTGTCATTCGCAAACTTGCTGATCACACCACTTACGCCCTCTTCCAAGTCGTTTACATATACTACAAAGAGGAAAGGTCCCAGTACTGGGCCCTGCGGCACACCACTGGTGCCTGACCTCCAGCCAGAAAAGGACCCTTCCACTACTACTCTCTGTCTCCTATTGCCCAGCCAGTTTTCAATCCATCTAGCTACCTGTCCTTGTATCCCATGTGCTTTAACTTTTTCTACCTGCCTACCGTGAGGGACTTTGTCAAGCGCCTTACTGAAATCCATATAGATGACATCAACGGCTCTCCCATCGTCAACTGTTTTTGTCACCTCCTCAAAAAATTCTAACAGATTCGAAAGGCAAGACCTCCCTCTAACAAAGCCATGTTGCGTATCCCTAATCAGATCGCAACGCTCCAAATGCTCATACATCCTATCCCTAAGAATTTTTTCCAATAATTTTCCTACCACCGATGTCAAACTCACTGGTCTATAATTACCAGGGTTATCCCTACTACCCTTTTTAAACAGCGGTACCACATTAGCTACCCTCCAGTCCTCTGGGACCTCACCTGTGTCCAAGGAAGAGACAAAGATTTGCGTCAGAGGCCCAGCAATTTCACCTTTCACCTCCCTAAGCAGCCTGGGATAAATACCATCAGGCCCCGGAGCTTTATCCGTTTTTATGCTACCTAGAAACCTTAGCACTTTCTCCCTCGTAATGGATATTTCCTTCCACTGATCTACAGCTCCCTCCAAGACATTACACGACACCAAACCTCTCTCCTTCGTGAATACCAACACAAAGTATTCATTCAGGATCTCTCCCATTCCCTCAGACTCGATGCATAGCCCCCTCCTTTGTCCCTAAGAGGACCAATTTTCCCTCTAACCACTCTCTTGCTCCTAATATAAGAGTAAAATGCCTTTGGATTTTCCTTAATCCTACCAGCCAAAGCCATTTCATGCTCTCTTTTCGCCCTTCTAACTCCCCTTTTTAGCTCCCTCCTACTCTCTCTATATTCCTCCAGCGCACTCTCCGTATCCAGTTGTTTCAACCTAACATATGCCTCCCTCTTCTTCCTGACCAAGTCTTCGATACCCCCTGTAATCCACGGCTCTCTAATCCTGCCTTTCCCATCCTTCCTCTTTGCCGGCACATGCCTTTCCTGCAACCTTTTCAGTTTTCCCTTGAAAGCCTCCCACTAACCAACTGTGGACTTGCCAGCTAACAACCCCTCCCAATCAGTGTCCTTCAGCTCCCTCCTAATCCGGCTATAGCTCGCCTTCCCCCAGTTCAGCACCCTCCCCTTCGGACGGCACTCATCCCTTTCCATTTTTATCCTAAAGTAGACGGACTTGTGGTCACTGTTAGCCACATGTTCGCCTACCTCTACCTCGACCACCTGCCCTGGCTCATTACCCAACACAAAATCCAGTATAGCCCCTCCCCTAGTCGGGCTAGTTACGTACTGCTCCAGGGACCCTTCCAAAACACATTTTACAAACACCTCTCCCTCCATACCCCCAGCTCTAGGCACCTTCCAATCCACTCCAGGAAGATTAAAGTCACCCACTACAACCACCTTATTCTTTCTGCACCTATCTAAAATGCCTCTGGAAATACCTTCCTCCACTGACCTCAGGCTGTTGGGTGGCCTATAGTATACCCCTAGCATCGTAATCTCTCCCTTTTTATTCCTCAGCTCCACCCACAGCGACTCAATCCCTAACTTCTCCACATCCTCCTCCCTCTGCACTGCTGTGATGTGCTCCTTTACTAACAGCGTCACCCCACCACCTCTCTTCAACCCTCCTCTGTCACACCTAAAACACTTATACCCAGGAACATTCAGCTGCCAGTCCTGCCCTTCCCTTAACCACGTCTCCGTTACTGCCACCACATCCAAATTCCTCACAAACATCAAGGCCCTAAGCTCATCCGTTTTACCCGTCACACTCCTCGCATTGAAACAGACGCAGTCCAACCCACCAGGGCCACTCAGAACCTCCTTCTCCCTGATAATTTTCCTTTCACCCAAACCTACCCTATCACCCAACTCACTCCCGACCCCAGTTTCCACTCACATTTTGTGTGGTGAGCCATAGAGGCTGGTGTCTCTATCTCTCTGCCCGTTCCCTCTCTCATTCTTGCACACTGATCATAGCTTTGAATCCCTCAGATATCTTAAAACTCTGTAACCCAATGGTTTGCTCTGGACCTTCCCCTCTCCGAGCCCATCTCCATGTCAATGTAAATCACATGGACCTGTATCCAGGCAGAAATGCTAATTAGCTACCCTTTAGACCCCAACTCCATTCTATCCTGAAATTAAATAGTTTAAAATATGACTGTTCATACAATCTGACATTTCTAACAACTGAAACTTAGAAACTAACAGTCTAATCAGGGTCATCACATATCCCCTTGTTATTGTCCATTAGTGTGAACATCTTGTACCTTCCTTCCAATAATTCAGTCTGTGCCTCACTGTCTGCACTGTAACCACATCACCCAGGCTTGTTTATGTTTTATCCTTAGTACAGTTGACCTAAATGGAGTTGGTGTATTTGTTGAGTGCTGCTGTGCCCTTGCAGATGGCTTGTTTGGTCAGTTCCCCTGGCAGCATAAGTCAGATGGAGCTCTGGATCTCCTGGGCAGAGATGTTGCGATGCTTGTTGGAGTGAATGTGGTGCGAGGCCCTGGAGGTGATACACTCAAAAATACCAATGATGAGGTTCATGACAGGATCCGGGCGAAAGGGTGGACCTGGCTCGGTACCCAGTACAAGTCAATGGAGTAGCTCTGCTTGGAAGATTCCCTCTGCTTCCTGGCAACTTTACTCAGCGATTGGAGGGAACCCTTAGCCTCAGCTCAGGCATTCCGCTCACTTCAACCAACTCAAACCAACTGTCAAGCTGTATTTGCAGCAGGTCACAATCCTCTTCATGACTCCTTTATACCTTATACAGTTGATGCTAAAACGTGATAAACTCCTAAATTTATCTGTATAAGAGGGGATGGAGCAACTAGAACAGAGAGGGTTGGTAATTGGGAATTAGGAAAGATTGTAACAGAGATGAGACAGAGAACATGTTAATGACAGAAGGTGCTAGTAGTGGCTAAAAGCTAAGATATCAGAATGTGAGAATAAAGGTCAGTGCACAGTGAAAACAAAACTAAAGATGGCCCAGTGGGGGAGGGGGGGGAGGTGTTGGGTTTTGCAATGGGACAAAAATGTTTTGGATATTAACAAAGGGGTGAAGATTGAGGGGAAAGGTCACAGTCTAAAGTTGTTAAACTCAATGTTCAGTCCAGAATGCTGTAATGTGCCAAATCGGAAGATGAGATGCTGTTCCTCAGTTTGCGTTGGGCTTCACTAGAGTATTGCAGCAGGCTGAGGGTGGACATGTGGCATGAGCGCAAGGTACTGAGTTAAAATGACAGCAATAGGAAGGTTGGGGCCATGCTTGCAGACTAAGCAACGGTGTTCTGCTTTTAAGGCAGGAAACCTGCAGTTTTCAATCTAAACCCCAGCTTTCACCATCTCCACTTCATCCAAATCTCAATTTTATCCTTTGAATACTGAAGCGTATTGACCATCCTCCCTCCAGGGTCCCTGACCACCTCCCACTGAGGTGCACTGACTGCCTAACCCTGAGGATTGATTTGTTTCCACACTTTAAGTTAGTAGGGTTTGCATTCCATTATCAAAAGTTGTTAATTCTAATCTGGTATACACAAAGCATCTCAGGCTTCACACAAAGAATATCAGTGCAATTCTCTGCATCTCTTCATCAAAACACATCCCTCAAACAATGCCGATCAATGGCTTATTTATTAATCTATTTTGGTTCTTTCATGGGATGTGAGTGTCACTGGCTGGGCCAGTATTTGTTGTCCATCCTTAACTGCCCTTAAAATGAGTGGCTTGTTTAGAATTCCTACAGTGCAGAAGGAAGCCATTGATGTGGGCTCGAGAATCACATGTAGGTCAGACTGGGTAAGGACGACAGATTTCCTTCCTTAAAGGGCACTGGTGTGGGCAGCACTGTGTTTAGCACTGCTGCCTCACAGTGCCAGGGGCCCGGGTTCAATTCCGGCTTGGGTCACAGTCTGTTTGGAGTCTGTACATTCTCCCCATGTCTGTGTGGGTTTCTTCTGGGTGCTCCAGTTTCCTCCCACTGTCTGAAAGATGTGCTGGCTAGGTGGACTGGTCATGCTAATTTCTCCCTCGGTGTACCCGAACAGGTACCAGAGCGTGGCAACTAGGAGATTTTCACCGTAACTTCATTGCAGTGTGAATGTGAGCCTACTTGTAATGTAAGCCTACAGAATGAGAGTATAGACAAAGCCTGGGACTGATGCGTATGGTGTGTCTGGTTGAGCCACAGGTAGATGAGCCAGTGAGGGTGCCTTGTTCATATTCTGGGCTAACGAATGAAAAAGTGTAAGTATTGGTGAAGCTCAGTGTGCACTCCATCCCAAAGTTAGCAGAATGAAAAACTTCCAGACATAATCGGAATCTCTGATATCTTAAACCATACAGCTGGAGGTGGGTTTTTCAGGAAAGGCATGGTGGTTAGCAGTGGTTAGCACTGCTGCCTCACTACGCCAGTGACTCAGTTTCGATTCCTGACTTGGGTCACTGTTTGTGTGGAGGCTGCACATTCTCCCGGTGTCGGCATGGGTTTCCTCTTACAGTCCAAAAAACTTCTAGTTGGGTGCATCAGCTATGCTGATTTTCCCTGTGTACCCAAACAGGTGCCGGACTGTATAAAAGCAAATTACTGCAGATGCTGGAATCTAAGGCCAAAAGAGAAAATGCTGGAAAAACTCAGCAAGTCCGGCAGCCATGGAAGTTCTTGGAACCGCCGATGGCCACCAAGCCCAGCTTTGACAAAGGGTCATCTGAATGGGAAACATCAGCTCTTTTCTCACCTTACATATGCTGCCAGACCCGCTGAGATTTTCTAGCGTTTTCCCTTTTGGTGTTGGAGTGTGGCGACTAGAGGATTTTCACAGTAACTTAATTGCAGTGTGAATGTAAACCTACTTGTGATATTAATAAACTAAACTTTCATGTTGATGCTTAGATGAAATGACGTAATCTATTCCCAGAGCAGGTCCTTCCATAATTTAAGTTGCAGCTTACTGGAATCAAAAGCTTTCTTGTACATCACATCGGACTGATCAACCTGAACATGTTTGACGTCCTTGAAACAGAATCTGAAATATGGAGATTCATTTCAGAGAAGACACTGAGCTCTGCCTCATTTCCTTTTTACCCCAGTTTTCTTCTTCAGAACAGACTGATGTCTTCAGCCAACCACCTTCAGCAGCCTCATTAATGACTTTCCCGCTACTACAAGATCGGGGACAGAGATGTTTGCGGCAGACTGTGCAATATTAAGAACCATTCACAACTCCAGCCCATGCCCATACCTGAACGCCGTACAATCCTACAGTGGAGACGACCATTTGGCACAAAGTGTCTGCACCGGGATGGACAAGCGGCACCACAATGACCATCTCCAAAAGAATGAATGTCAAAGGGTGATGGTTAGATTCTATGACTTTTCCATTGCTGAATCATAAGAACATAAGAAATAGGAGCAGGAGTAGGCCATCTAGCCCTTCGAGCCTGACCCGCCATTCAATAAGATCATGGCTGATCTGAAGTGGATCAGTTCCACTTTCCCGCTTTCTCTCCATCACCCTTAATTCCCTTGTCTGTCAAAAACCTATCTACCCGTGACTTAAATATATTTAGCGAGGTAGCCTCCACCACTTCAACGGGCAGAGAATTCCAGAGACTCACCACCCTTTCAGTGAAGAAGTTCCTCCTCAACTCCGATCTAAACTGTCCCCCCCCCCTTATCTTGAGGCTGTGCCCTCTAGTCCTGCTGTCCTTTCTAAGGAGGAAGAATCTCTCTACCTCTACCCTATCTATCCCCTTCATTATCTTATATGTCTCTATAAGATCCCCCCTCAGCCTTCTAAACTCCAACGAGTACAGACCCAGTCTATTCAATCTCTCTTCTTAGGCTAACCCCCTCATCTCCGGTATCAGCCTGGTGAACCTTCTCTGCACTCCCTCCAAGGCCAATATATCCTTCTGCAAATGCGGCAACCAAAACTGCACACAGTACTCCAGCTGCAGCCTCACCAGTGCCCTGTACAGTCGCAGCAAGACCTCCCTGCTTTTATATTCTATCCCCCTCGCTATAAAGGCCAGCATCCCATTCGCCTTCTTGATCACCTGCTGCACCTGCAGACTGGGTTTTTGCGACCCATGCACGAGGATCCAGTCTGCAGGTGCAGGTGAATCCCCAACTATCAACATCCTGGGAGTTACTGTTAGGTTTGTGGGATGTAGCTCCTTTAAGAGGACAGGTCAGGTGACCTAGGGCAAGGGATGACCTGCCCGTGAACCCACCCCCACTGGCAGTCGAGGGCTGGAGTGTGGGAAGTACAGTTCGTCAATGAACCACATTGTTCCTGTGGCCTGCCTCCATGTGAGTTCTTTGGGAACCAACTAACTAATCCCTCCCAGTGTCTCAAACGTAACACTGGTGACAAGAATCGGTGCCTTGGTTCCACAACTGTGAGGGAGGAGTGAGGATTTTCTTCTTTCTCCACTGTGGACCATTGAAGGACCCACAGCAAGTGTACTGCTTCGGGGAAGGGGGTACATTCAGGACTACATGGCGGCCACAGTAAGCACTGGACAAACATTGGAGGAGGGAAATGGACTGTGGTGGGTAAATTATTGGAAGGTATTTTGAGACACAGGATCTACGGGCATTTAGAGATGCAAGAACTGATTAGGGACAGTCAGCATGGCTTTGTGAGTGGAAAATCATGTCTCACAAATTTGATTGCGTTTTTTGAAGGGGTAACCAAGAAGGTAGATGAGGGTAGTGCAGTTGATGTTGTCTACATGGACTTTAGCAAGGCCTTTGACAAGGTACCGCATGGTAGGTTGTTGCATAAAGTTAAATCTCACGGGATCAAGGTTGCGGTATCTAAATGGATACAAAATTGGCTTCTTGACAAGGGGGGGGGGGGGGGGGTTCTTTAAAGGCACCAAACAAGTAAACAAACTCAAATTAACTTAGAGACAACTTAAAAGGGGCAGCCCCCCACAAAGGAAATGGGGGGATGGCCCGAACAAAACCAAATTCTAAAGGAAACTTAAAACATTACATGAAAATGTAATTGTCAGGGTCTATAATACATCCCAGCCCCTGTGGTGTCCAGCAGGCACAGGAGGTGTCAACTGCGCCCGTGGACACCGCATGCTCCCTCTCCAGGGACATCTGGCCATGAATGTAGCCACGGTAGAGGGGCAGACAGTCAGGATGGATGACCCCGTTGATCACCTGCTGCCTGAACGTATTGATGGCGCGTCTCGCCAGGCCCAGGAGCAGGTTCACAAGGAGGTCACCACCCCAACCCGCCCCTCTCTGCACCAGTTGCCTGTAGACCAGGAGCGTGGGACACCAGTGCAAACAAAACATCAGTAAAAGGTGTTTCAGAAAACCAAAAAGGGTGTGCAATCTATAACACAAAACACAGACATGGTCCACGGACTCCACGAGGCCGCAGAAAGGGCAGTCTCGGGAGCACGTGTACTAGAAAAACCTACAGTTCTACGGCACCGCTGCGTGCAGCAGCCTCCACCTCTGGTCCCTGAGGGAGATCCCTCCGTAGAGGGACCTCCATTGCCCAGCGGCAACAAGGTCTGCCGAGGTGTATCCAGGTTGGTTGTAGAGAGTTGTTTTTCAAACTGGAGGCCTGTGACCAGCGGTGTGCCTCAGGGATCAGTGCTGGGTCCACTGTTATTTATCACTTATATTGATGATTTGGATGAGAGTATAGGGGGCATGGTTAGTAAGTTTGCAGATGACACCAAGATTGATGGCATAGTGGACAGTGGAGAAAGTTATCTCCAATTGCAACAGGATCTTGATCAATTGGGCCAGTGGGCAGATGGAGTTTAATTTAGAGAAATGTGAGGTGATGCATTTTGGTAGATGGAATCAGGGCAAACTGATTTAGTTAATGGTAGGACGTTGGGGAGAGTTATAGAACAAAGAGATCTAGAGGTACATGTTCATAGCTCCTTGAAAGTAGAGTCACAGGTGGACAGAATGGTGAAGGCGGCATTCGGCATGCCTGGTTTCATTGGTCAGAACATTGAATACAGGAGTTGGGACTCTTGTTGAAGTTATACAAGACATTGGTAAAGCCACACTTGGAATACTGTGCGCAATTCTGGTCACCCTATTATAGAAAGGGTATTATTAAACTAGAAAGAGTGCAGATTTACTAGGATGCTACAGGGACTTAATGGATTGAGTTATGAGGAGAGGCTGAATAGATTGGGACTTTTTTTTTCTGGAGCGTAGGAAGCTGAGGGGTGATCTTATAGAGGTCTATAACATAATGACTGGCATAGACAAGCTAGATAGTCATTATCTTTCCCAAAGGTAGGGGAGTCTAAAACTAGAGGGCATAGGTTTAAGGTGAGAAGCGGGGAGATACAAAAGTGTCCAGAGGGGCAATTTTTTCACAAGAGGGTGGTGAGTATCTGGAACAAGCTGCCAGAGATAGCAGTAGAGGTGAGTACAATTTTGTCTCCTAAAAATATTTAGATAGTTACATGGGTACAATGGGTATAGAGGGATATGGGCCAAATGCAGGCAATTGGGCTTAGCTTAGGGGTTTTAACAAAAAAAGGCAATGTGGACAAGTTGGGCCGAAGGGCCTGTTTCCATGCTGTAAACCTCTATGATTTGATGCAGCGACAGAACTCCTTGCTATACTCGCTGCTGATAGCTGGGGATTGCAGGGCAAGTAAGGATTCCTGGCAGTCATTGCAGGATAGAGGATGGTGAGTGTCTGGAACAAGCTGCCAGAGTTAGTAGTAGAGGCGGGTACAATTTTATCTTTTAAAAAGCATTTAGATAGTTACATGGGTAAGATGGGTATAGAGGGAAATGGGCCAAATGCAGGCAATTGGAACAAAGAAATGAACAAAGAAAATTACAGCACAAGAACAGGCCCTTCGGCCCCTCCAAGCCAGCACCGACCATGCTGCCCAACTGAAGTAAAACCCCCTATCCTTCCGGGGACCATATTCCTCTATTCCCATCCTATTCGTGTACTTGTCAATTGCCCCTTAAAAGTCACTACCATATCCGCCTCTCCCGGTAACCAGTTCCAGTCCCCACCACCCTCTGTGTAAATAAACTAGCGGTTTAAAAAGGGGTCAGCATGGAGGGGTTGGGCCGAAGGGCCTGTTTCCCTGCTGTAAACCTCTCTGAAGGATGTCTCTCTCACTGCGCCGGCTCCACACGCTGAGCTCTCTCTATAATATCTGTGTGATATACCCGTGTGTATATTCTCTCTCTCAGATATCCCTTCATTCAGCCATTTCTCTCTTGCCTGTCTCTGTCTCCGGGACAAGAGCAGCTACATCCGGGCAGTCCTCTGGCGGAAGTGAGTCCGCCTATTTCCGGGTTAAAGGTGACGGTTGAAGGTGGCCATTGGCTGATTGGCTAGGGGCGGAAGTGACGGTGCGTACGGAAGCGGCGTTGTCGGGGAGCACGTTTCTTGGAGACCAAAGTTTGACCCCTGACCCCCCTCCCGCTGCCCCGGGCCCGGCCAGGCTATGGCGGTCCGCGCTTCCTTCGAGAATAACAACGAGATCGGCTGCTTCGCCAAACTCACCAACACCTACTGCCTGGTGGCCATCGGCGGCTCCGAGAACTTTTATGGGTGAGGGGGGTGAGGGTGAGGGTGGGTGAGTGGGGTGAGGGTGAGTGGGGTGAGGGTGAGTGGGGTGAGGGTGAGGGGGGGTGAGTGGGGTGAGGGTGAGGGGGGGTGAGTGGGGTGAGGGTGAGGGGGGGTGAGTGGGGTGAGGGTGAGTGGGGTGAGGGTGAGGAGGGTGAGGGGGGTGAGGGTGAGGGGGGTGAGTGGGGTGAGGGTGAGGGGGGTGAGTGGGGTGAGGGGGGGTGAGTGGGGTGAGGGTGAGGGGGGTGAGTGGGGTGAGGGGGGGTGAGTGGGGTGAGGGTGAGGGGGGGTGAGGGGGGTGAGGGTGAGGGGGGTGAGTGGGGTGAGGGTGAGGGGGGTGAGTGGGGTGAGGGTGAGGGGGGTGAGTGGGGTGAGGGTGAGTGGGGTGAGGGGGGCGAGGGTGAGGGGGGTGAGTGGGGCGAGGGTGAGGGGGGTGAGTGGGGCGAGGGCGGGGGGGGTGAGTGGGGCGGGGGGGTGAGTGGGGTGAGGGTGAGGGGGGTGAGTGGGGTGAGGGTGAGTGGGGTGAGGGTGAGTGGGGTGAGGGTGAGTGGGGTGAGGGAGGGTGAGTGGGGTGAGGTGAGGGTGAGGGGGGTGAGTGGGGCGAGGGGGGGTGGGGGGTGGGGTGGAGGGGGGGTGAGTGGGGTGAGGGTGAGTGGGGTGAGGGTGAGTGGGGTGAGGGTGAGTGGGGTGAGGGGGGCGAGGGTGAGGGGGGTGAGGGGGGCGAGAGTGAGGGGGGTGAGTGGGGCGAGGGCGGGGGGGGTGAGTGGGGCGGGGGCGGGGGGGTGAGTGGGGCGAGGGCGGGGGGGGTGAGTGGGGCGAGGGCGGGGGCGGGGGGGTGAGTGGGGCGAGGGCGGGGGGGTGAGTGGGGCGAGGGTGGGGGGGTGAGTGGGGCGAGGGCGAGGGTGGGGGGTGAGTGGGGCGAGGGCGGGGGTGGGGGGGGTGAGTGGGGCGAGGGTGGGGGGGTGAGTGGGGCGAGGGCGGGGGGTGAGTGGGGCGAGGGCGGGGGGGTGAGTGGGGCGAGGGTGGGGGGGTGAGTGGGGCGAGGGCGAGGGTGGGGGGTGAGTGGGGCGAGGGCGAGGGTGGGGGGTGAGTGGGGCGAGGGCGAGGGTGGGGGGTGAGTGGGGCGAGGGCGGGGGTGGGGGGGGTGAGTGGGGCGAGGGTGGGGGGGTGAGTGGGGCGAGGGCGGGGGTGGGGGGGGTGAGTGGGGCGAGGGTGGGGGGGTGAGTGGGGCGAGGGTGGGGGGGTGAGTGGGGCGAGGGTGGGGGGGTGAGTGGGGCGAGGGTGGGGGGGTGAGTGGGGCGAGGGCGAGGGTGGGGGGTGAGTGGGGCGGGGGTGGGGGGGGTGAGTGGGGCGAGGGTGGGGGGGTGAGTGGGGCGAGGGTGGGGGGGTGAGTGGGGCGAGGGTGGGGGGGTGAGTGGGGCGAGGGCGGGGGTGGGGGGGTGAGTGGGGCGAGGGCGAGGGTGGGGGGGTGAGTGGGGCGAGGGCGAGGGTGGGGGGGTGAGTGGGGCGAGGGCGAGGGTGGGGGGGTGAGTGGGGCGAGGGCGAGGGTGGGGGGGTGAGTGGGGCGAGGGCGAGGGTGGGGGGGTGAGTGGGGCGAGGGCGAGGGTGGGGGGGTGAGTGGGGCGAGGGCGAGGGTGGGGGGGTGAGTGGGGCGGGGGCGAGGGAGTTGGGGGGTGGGTGAGGGTGGGGGGGGTGAGAGTGGGGGGAGGAGGGTGGGGGGGTGAGAGTGGGGGGAGGAGGGTGGGGGGGGGTGAGAGTGGGGGGAGGAGGGTGGGGGGGGGTGAGAGTGGGGGGGGTGAGGGTGGGGGGGGGTGAGAGTGGGGGGAGGAGGGTGGGGGGGGAGGAGGGTGGGGGGGGTGAGAGTGGGGGGAGGAGGGTGGGGGGGGTGAGAGTGGGGGGAGGAGGGTGGGGGGGGTGAGAGTGGGGGGAGGAGGGTGGGGGGGGTGAGAGTGGGGGGAGGAGGGTGGGGGGGGTGAGAGTGGGGGGGGGAGGGTGTGGGGGGAGGAGGGTGGGGGAGGCGAGAGTGGGGGGAGGGGGGTGAGAGTGGGGGGAGGCGGGGTGGGGGGGATGAGGGTGGGGGGGGTGAGGGTGGGGGTGATGGGGGAGGGACGAGAGGGGAAGGAGGGGGGTGACGGGGGGAGGGACGAGAGGGGAAGGAGGGGGGTGACGGGGGGAGGGACGAGAGGGGAAGGAGGGGGGTGATGGGGGGAGGGACGAGAGGGGAAGGAGGGTGTAAGTCGTGCTGGTTAGGGTGCATTGACCCAAACAGATGCCGGAGTGTGGTGGCTAGGGGAATTTTACAGTAACTTCACTGTCACGTTAATGTAAGCCTTACTTGTGACAAATAAATAAAGTTTACTTTATTAACTTTAGAGGACGGGGGCAGGGGTATTTACAAATGAGAGGCTGGGGGACCAGATGAGATGCATCAAAGGAAGTGAGAACGGAAATAGTAATTAAGGACCGAATGAATGATCTCTTGGATAAATTTGTGTTTACCTACTAGCTGGAGATTTTGAAGAGGTGACTGAGAGGTTTAGTGAGGGTAATGTGCTGATGCATTGTATATGCACAACCAAACTGTTTTGATACAGTGCCACACACAGACCTGTGAGCAAAGTTATAACTCACACAATAAAAGAGACAGTAGCAACGTGGATACAAAATTGCCTGAGTAGGTAGTGGTTAATTGATGTTATCAGACTGAAGCAACAGTTATAGGGAAGTTTCCCAAGGGATCATTGCTTTTCTTTCTTTATTAATGACTTAGATCTTGGTGTGCAGGACACAATTGCAAACTTTCCGGATAATACAGAACTCAGAATATTGAGCTGTGAAAAGACATAAGCTGGTGCAGTAAGTGAAACTGTGGCTAATAGAATTGAACACAGAAATCTGTAAATCCTCTTTGGTACGAAGAACATGAGACAGTATAAAACAAATACTGTGTGCAGTTTTGGGCGCCGCACTTACACAAGGATATTTTGGCCTTGGAGGGAGTGCAGAGGAGGTTTACTAGGCTGATACCGGAGTTGAGGGGATTGAGCTATGAGGAGAGGCTGAATAAACTAGGCTTGTACTCGTTAGAGTTTAGAAGAATGAGGGGAGATCTCATTGAGACGTATATGATGATGAATGGGATGGATAGGATAGAGGTGGAGAGACTCTTCCCGCTCAAAAAAGACAGTAGGACTAGAGGGCACAGCCTCAAGATAAAGGGGGGGCGGTTTAGAACGGAGTTGAGGAGGAACTTCTTCACTCAAAGGGTGGTGAATCTCTGGAATTCTCTGCCCGTTGAAGTGGTGGAGGCTGCCTCGCTAAATATTTTTAAGAAGCGGGTTGATGGGTTTTTGATAAGAGAGGGGATTAAGGGTTATGGGGAGAGGGCGGGAAAGTGGAACTGAGCCACGACAGATCAGCCATGATCTTATTGAATGGCGGGGCAGGCTCGAAGGGCCAGATGGCCTACTCCTGCTCCTATTTCTTAATATTAAAATTCTAAAGCAGTGCCTAAGTCATTGTAGGTGACAGGGCAGATTGAGAAAATTGTGAAAAGGGCATTTAGTATCCTGGAATTTATGTTGGCCCTCATCGTGGGAAGTTTTGAATATAGGAATAAGGATGTTTTGCTGTAGTGGTACAGGGAGTTGGTGAAGCCACACCTGGAATGTTATGCGCAATTTTGATGTCCTTGCTTTCAAGGGAGTAGAGTGAAGGTTTACTAGACTGATTTCTGGTAGGTCTGTCATATGAGGAGAGATTAAATCGGTTAGGGATCCTTATATTCACTGCAATTTAAAAGTGAGGGGGATCTCATAGAAACTTAACATTCTAACAGGGTTAGGCAAGGTAGATTCAGAAATAATCTATGGTTCTTGGGGCTAAAGGGATCAAGGAATATGGGGAGAATCAGAAAATTGATTTCAATGATCAAGATGAATGATGGAGCAGGCTTGAAGAGCCAAATGGCTCCTCCTGCTTCATGTTTCTATGTAAATAGGAGCATAAAGTCAAAGGGCAAGGAAGTTCTGGTGAATCTTTAGTAAGCATCGAAGGATTGTGTGGAATTCTGGGGAACCACAATCTTGGAAGAATATGAAGGCATTGGGGAGAGTGCAGCAAAAATTTCCGAAAATGGTTTCAGGGATGACGGACCTCAGTTACATGAATAGATCTGAATATGTTCTGAAACTGGACATCATTCTCCCTCAAAGTTTCAGAGGATATTTCATATTCAAAAATTGAGTGGTCTGGACCAGTAGACAGAGAGATACTGGTGAAAGAGATGAGAATAGAGGGCACAGATTAAAAGTGAATAGCAAAAGAACCAAAACTGACAAGAGAAACTGGTTTTTGATGCAGTGAGTGGTTAGGATCAGGAATGAACTGTCTGAGTGTGTGGTGGAGACAGATTCACACAGTGTACTGTCCGAGTGTGTGGTGGAGACAGATTGAATCTTGGTATTCAAAAGTGAATAATTAGTTGAGGGGAAAGTAATTCTGGGATATAGGAATATGCTGGAGGAGGTGGAGACTAGCAGAGTTGTACTGAGGGCCAGCAGGGATGCAACAGGCCAAATGGCCGCCTTTATTGAAAGTTAGCATTCTGTGATTCTGGTCTGAACTACATCTGCTGTAATCTTGGCCCTTGTCTGAGCTGTTCTGGTGGAGAGAGATATCTGTCATAGCGTCCACCCATTCCCCCTCAGTTATTGAGGGAAGTAAAGGTAGGAATTGTGAATGCTGTGATCATAATCCTATCCTTTTTGGATGAATGTATTCCTGGAAGCCAGAGGTTTGGAAGATTACAAGTCTTACATCCTTTTTAAGAAAGAAGAGAGGGATGAATCCAGAAACTACAAAGCAATCAGTCTAATATTGACATACACCCAATAACTGCATTGGTGGCAGTTCATTGATGCTGTGGAATGATGAATATATGAAAATTTTGCCAGTGCTCAGTTTCATGAATTGGTTGAATCTATAATCTCTGATCTTCTTATCCTGAACTGTGATAGGCTGACAAGTGGCAATCTTCCCAGTCAGTGTCAATATCTTGCAAGCAGGTCAGGAATAACCTCTGGTTCATGTCCAACCTCAAGCCACACTCTGCTGTGTCAGTGCAACATTTGGTTCTATTTCCTGTCAATTGTTGTCTAATCAGGCTCAGTTTTACTGAGTTATCAATAAAAAGTGACTTGATTCGATGGTCCAAAGATTGGCAGAGTGAGCTCTGTAGATGGGAGCAGAAAATTACAAAGATTGAGTGGGTGAAACTCAGATTTCAAAGCAGCTAAATGTCAGACCATTCATTTTGAACCAGAATAAGGAGGGATTGAATACTTTTTAAAATGGTGAGGAACAGTGGAGATGCAAAGAGATTTGTCAAGGTAAACCAATCATTAAAAGGTAGTGGCCAGGGTACAAACCAGATCACAAACTGAAGGAATGTTTGTGGTTATGCTGTGGGAACTAGAATATAAAGAAGAGGCAATCATACAAAGCCTGGTTAGAGCACACTGTGTACATTTCTGCACATTGCACTTTAGAAAGTATATATTGTTCTGGGAGGAGGGCACTGCACATTCATCAGGAATGTTACCAAGACTTCAAGGATAAGATTAAGAGGAGCGACTTCACAAAGTCAGCCTGTATTCCCAGGAATTTAGAAGCTTAAGGGGCAGGTCTTTAGGATTTGAAAGGAATTGAGAATTTAGATTGGGAGAAAGAGTTCCTGTTGGTGAGCGAGTCAAAGATAGGGGGATTTCAATTTTAAATCCCAGTCAGGCCAGTGAGTGCTGTGAAGATCATCAAAGTGTGCCTTGAAATAAGTTCAAAATTAGTAATTCAAGTAAAACTAAGCTTTGTCTCCAATTCTGTTGTTGGGACCTCCCAGGCCCGATGAATCTTGGACCTCCCACATGTGTGCCAGCTGGTAAAGGGCCACACATGCGTGTTTCAGATTTTTTTATGTGGGTCAGTCCCACGTGCATGACCAACAGGAATTGGAACTGAAGACATGTGTCCCATATGCCCACACAAAAAGGTGCAAAAACCCTGGGAGAAGTGAGAGAGACAGAGAGAGGCTTTATAACTCAGGTGAGAGAGACAGAGGTTAAAAATGAAAGGAGGTGATGGTGTGCCTCGGACCTGTTTTATAGGAGAGCAGCGTGCCATGATACACAAAACATGGGGAGCCACTGGTGTCACTCATTGCACCACCCAGTCTCCAGTAGCAGTGAATGAGTTTCAGGAATAATCTGGGGTGAAGTGAGAACCCTTTCATCCTCACGGTGTACCAAAACCATGAATTCCCCCTGTAGATAGTGACTGGGTGCCTATTAACTCGAGTGCTAATTTCCGGAGCATTCTATTTAGATATTTTAAAATATTTACCAAACAGTTGTGTCTTTGAACAAATTATTTCTTGTGATGGGAGTACACAATGTTGCGACTACCTGTGACCTACTGTGGGTGTCTCCATGGTGCAGTATGAGTCATCCAGTAATCTGACTGCTCACCCAGTCCAAACATTACACTAGCATTTCATATTCTAATGATAATCTGAGCAACTGCATTTGATTGCCTTGTTATTGCTGCATGCCATGGGTTAACATCTTCAGATAACGTAGGAGATTGACTAGGTTTACATTTTCCTCTATCCTTCTCTGCTTTGCAGTCCAGAAGTGCTGGGGTACAGTGTGCGCTTACTGAGCCCAGAGAGCTGCATCATACTATTCAACTACAGGCGTAGCACATCTGGATTGAGAGACATTGATACAGGAAATTAGCAGCTAAGACAAATTCATGACAGTAGAGACAACTTTGTGTAGGAATGGGAAAGTGGCTGGCAAGCAAAGAGCAGAATTGAGGTAGAGGGGGTGATTTGAACCTTTTTTTTCGTAGTGCTGGGCAGACTTGAAACTGGGAGAGTTTCTGGCCTTTAGCCAACCGCCCGCCCCACCCACCCACCCATAACTGCAAAATTTTGAGCAAGATCTGTTGCTTGCTGAGGAAGCCTGTGGGCGGGGCTTAACGTGCCCAAAAGCCTGCAGAGGGAAGTATTGCACATGTGCAGGTCTCTGATGCTGCACATGCACGTCATCAGCAGCAGGGGTCTGACAGAAAATTGAGCTGTCAGACTGCTCAGTGCTTTATGCCCAACTTCACCGCATATGGACACGAACACGTTGGTTAAAAAGTCTGGGGGGAGGTGGAATCACGTGTTTCTGTGAGTGCTGGCACTGATTTTTAATCCTGATGCACTGCTCCTAGTCACTTTCTCCTGGAGTGGGCTGTGTGCTATGTCCTAGGAATGTTTTTGGGGAAGTGTTGACTGTAGATTGCTGAGGAGAGTACAGTAAGAAGTCTCACAACACCAGGTTAAAGTCCAACAGGTTTATTTAGTAGCACGAGCACAAGTTTTTTTGAGCGCTGCTCCTTCAGGTAAATGGGACTTGTGTTCACAAACAGCATATGCAGACACACGCACCCAATTTATAAGATAATGGTTGGAATGCGAGTTTTTACGGGTAATCAAGTCATAAAGGTACAGATAATGTGACTGGAGAGAGCATTAAGCACAGGTTAAAGAGATGTGTATTGTCTCCAGGTAGGACAGTTAGTGAGATTTTGCAAGCCCAGGCAAGTTGTGGGGGTTACAATGTTTCGTGAGCCCAAGATCCCTGTTGAGGCTGTCCTTGTGTCTGCAGAACTTGGCTGTCAGGCTCTGCTCAGCAACTCTGCGCTGTCGTGTGTCATGAAGGCCGCCTTGGAGAACGTTTGCCTGAAGATTGGAGGCTGAATGCCCGTGACCGCTGAAGTGTTTGCCAACAGGAAGGGAATAGTCTTGCCTGGTGATTGTCAAGTGGTGTTCGTTCATCTGCTGTCGTAGCATCTGCATGGTCTCCCCAATGTACCATGCCTCGGGACATCCTTTTCTGCAGTGTATCAGGTAGAAAACGTTGGCCGAGTTGCAAGAGTATGTATTGTCTAACTGGTGGATGATATTCTTATGTGAGATGATGACATCCATGTCGATGATCTGGCATGTCTTGCAGAGGTTGCTGTGACAGGGTTGTGTGGTATTGTGGTCACTGTTCTCCTGAAGGCTGGGTGGTTTGCTGCAAACAATGGTTGTTTCTGTCTTCATGGAGGAGGACGTGAATAATTTGCCGGGTGTTAGCGATGGAAAGGTGGTAGGACTGGAGGGTCTTAATGACATTACTGTTACTAGAGAGGTGGTGCTCGACAGACTGGAGGGGCTGATTGTGGACAAGTCCCCAGGACCGGATGGAATGCATCCGAGGGTTCTGAAAGAAATGGCGGAGGTGATAGTGGATGCCTTGGTGGTTATTTTCCAGACGTCGCTGGATTACGGGGAAGTGCCGGAAGATTGGAAAACGGCTAATGTTATGCTGTTGTTTAAGAAGGGTGCCAGGCAAAACATAGAACATAGAACATAGAACATTACAGCGCAGAACAGGCCCTTCGGCCCACGATGTTGCGCCGACCAGTTACAAAAACAATGACCCACTAGCCTATACCAATCCCTTCTCGTCCATAAACCTATCCAGAGATCTCTTAAACGCCCCCAAACTAGACGCATCTACAACTGCAGCAGGCAGGGCATTCCAATCCCTCACCACCCGCTGGGTAAAGAACCTACCCCTGACATCCGTCCTGTAGCTACCCCCCCTTAATTTAAAGTCATGCCCCCTCGTGCTAGCTTTCTCCATCCGAGGAAAAAGGCTATCACTATCCACCCTATCTAAACCTCTAATCATCTTATATGTTTCAATAAGATCCCCTCTTAGCCGCCTTCTTCCCAACGAAAACAACCCTAGATCCCTCAGTCTCTCCTCATAGGACCTCCCCACCATACCAGGCAACATCCTAGTAAACCTCCTCTGCACCCTCTCCAACGCCTCCACATCCTTCTTGTAATGCGGGGACCAGAACTGCACACAGTACTCCAAGTGCGGCCGCACTAGAGTAGTGTACAGTTGCAACATTACACTGCGACTCCTAAATTCAATCCCCCTACCAATAAACGCCAAGACACCGTACGCCTTCTTGACAACCTTATCTACTTGATTCCCAACTTTCAGGGATCTATGTACACACACACCTAGATCCCTCTGTTCATCCACACTATTCAAAGTCCTCCCGTTAGCCCTATACTCGACACATCTGTTGCTCCTACCAAAGTGAATTACCTCACACTTCTCCGCATTAAATTCCATCCGCCACCTCTCGGCCCAGCTCTGCAACCTATCTAAGTCTCCCTGCAGACTATGACACCCTTCCTCACAATCTACCACACCTCCAACTTTGGTGTCATCAGCAAATTTACTAATCCACCCAACTATACCCTCATCCAGATCATTAATAAAAATAACAAACAACAGTGGCCCCAAAACAGATCCCTGAGGCACACCACTCGTAACTGCACTCCATGATGAATATTTACCATCCACCACCACCCTCTGTCTCCTATCTGATAGCCAATTCCTGATCCAACTTCCTAGATTACCCACAATCCCATACATCTGCATTTTCTGCAGAAGCCTACCATGGTGAACCTTATCGAACGCCTTACTAAAATCCATGTATACCACGTCAACTGCCTTACCCCCATCCACCTCTTTGGTCACCTTCTCAAAAAACTCAATAAGGTTAGTAAGGCACGACCTACCTGCTACAAAACCATGCTGACTATTTCTAATCAATTCATTACACTCCAAATAACTATAAATCCTATCCCTAATAATTTTTTCTAAAACCTTGCCCACAACAGAAGTAAGACTCACCGGTCTATAATTCCCGGCAAAGTCTCTGTTCCCCTTCTTAAACAATGGGACAACATTCGCTATCCTCCAATCCTCCGGGACTACACCAGAGACCAATGACGACCTGAAGATCTGAGCCAGAGGCTCTGCAATCACCTCTCTAGCCTCCCAGAGAATCCTAGGGTAGATCCCATCCGGACCAGGGGACTTATCTATTTTCAGCCCCTCAAGAATTTCCAGCACATCCTCTTTATCAACCGTAATACTGTCTATTTTACACCCCTGCAACCCAATGTCCTCCTCAGCTATATTCATGTCCCCCTGCGTGAACACCGAAGAGAAATATTGGTTCAATACTTCTCCAATCTCCTCCGGTTCCACACACAACTTCCCCCTGCTGTCTGTAACTGGCCCTAATCTTGCCCTGACCAACCTTCTGTTCTTGACATACTTATAGAACGCCTTAGGATTCTCCTTAATCCTATCAGCCAAAGTCTTCTCATGTCCTCTTTTAGCCCTTCTCAACTCACTCTTCAACTCCCTCCTAGCCAATCTAAAGCTTTCTAGTGCACTATCTGAGCCCTCCAATCTCATCCGAACATAAGCCTCCTTTTTCTTTTTAACCATCGACTCAACTCTTTTAGTGCACCACGGTTCCCTAGATCTACCAAATCCACCATGCCTGACAGGGACATACCTATCAAGGACTCGCAGTAGCTGCTCCTTGAAAAAATTCCACATTTCAGATGTTCCCAGTCCCTGTAATCCCCTAATCCAATCCATGCTTCCTAATTCACTCCTGATAGCCTCATAATCGCCCTTACCCCAGCTAAAATTGCTGACCCGAGGTTCACGCCTATCTCTTCCCATCACTAAGGTGAACGTAACCGAATTGTGGTCACTATCACCAAAATGCACACCAACTTCCAAGTCTAGCACCTGGTCTGGCTCATTTCCCAGCACCAAATCCAATATAGCCTCACCTCTAGTTGGCCTGTCTACATACTGAGACAAAAAACCTTCCTGCACGCTTTGTACAAACACTGACCCCTCTAGCGAGCTAGAACTATAGCAACTCCAATCAATATTCGTAAAGTTAAAGTCCCCCATAACAATTACCCTATTACTTTCACTCCTAACCAGGATTGTCTCCGCAATCCTTTCCTCAACCTCTCTAGAACTTTTAGGAGGTCTATAAAAGACTCCCAACAGGGTGACCTCTCCTCTCCTATTTCTAATCTCCGCCCATACTACCTCAACTGACAAGTCCTCATCAAACTTTCTCTCCGACACTGTGATACAGTCCTTGACTAGCAATGCTACCCCACCCCCCCTTCTACCTTCTTCTCTACTCCGACTAAAGCATTTGTACCCCGGAACCTGCAACATCCATTCCTGACCCTGCTCTATCCAAGTCTCAGAAATGGCCACAACATCAAAGTCCCAGGTACTGATCCACGCTGCAAGTTCATCCACTTTATTGCGAATACTCCTCGCATTAAAGTACACGCATTTCAAACCCTGCTCCGCCCCACCCCCACTATGCCATGCCTTGCATTCCCCAACTATGCCCCCCGGGGAATTATAGGCCGGTTAGTTTAACGTCTGTGGTAGGTAAAATGTTAGAATCCGTCATTAAGGAGGAAATTGCGAGGCATCTTGAAGGGAATTGCTTGATAGGGCAGACGCAACACGGTTTCATTAAAGGGAAGTCGTGTCTGACAAATTTACTGGAGTTCTATGAGGATGTGTCTAGGGCAGTGGATAGAGGAGAGCCGGTGGATGTGGTCTTTCTGGATTTTCAGAAGGCGTTTGACAAGGTACCTCACAAGAGGTTATTGCAGAAGGTCGAGGGACATGGAGTTGGGGGTAGGGTGTTAGCGTGGATAGAGGATTGGTTGTCAAATAGGAGGCAGAGAGTGGGGGTCAATGGGTGCTATTCGGATTGGCGGATGGTGACTAGTGGGGTGCCCCAGGGGTCGGTGCTGGGGCCTCAGCTATTTACCATTTATATAGATGATCTGGAGGAGGGAACCGAGTGTAGGGTGTCGAAATTTGCTGATGACACCAAGATTGGGGGAAAGGCAAATTGTGCGGAGGGTGTGGAGAGTCTACAGAAGGATCTAGATAGGCTGGGTGAATGGGCCAGGAAATGGCAAATGGAATTTAATGTTGGCAAGTGTGAGGTGGTCCACTTTGGCAGGAATAATGGTAGGAAGGACTATTACTTTCGTGGCGAAAAACTGCAGCAGGCGACGGTGCAGAGGGACCTCGGGGTCCTTGTGCATGAGTCGCAAAAACCCAGCTTGCAGGTGCAGCAGGTGGTCAGGAAGGCGAATGGGATGCTGGCCTTCATAGCGAGGGGGATTGAATATAAAAGTAGGGAGGTCTTGCTGCAGCTGTATAGGGCATTGGTGAGGCCGCAGCTGGAGTACTGTGTGCAGTTTTGGGCGTCGCACCTGCGCAAGGATATTTTGGCCTTGGAGGGAGTGCAGAGGAGGTTTACTAGGCTGATGCCGGAGTTGAGGGGGTTGAGCTATGAGGAGAGGCTGAATAAACTAGGCTTGTACTCGTTAGAGTTTAGAAGAATGAGGGGAGATCTCATTGAGACGTATAAGATGATGAATGGGATGGATAGGATAGAGGTGGAGAGACTCTTCCCGCTAAAAAAAGACAGTAGGACTAGGGGGCACAGCCTCAAGATAAAGGGGAGGCGGTTTAGAACGGAGTTGAGGAGGAACTTCTTCACTCAAAGGGTGGTGAATCTCTGGAATTCTCTGCCCGTTGAAGTGGTGGAGGCTGCCTCGCTAAATATTTTTAAGAAGCGGGTTGATGGGTTCTTGATAAGAGAGGGGATTAAGGGTTATGGGGAGAGGGCGGGAAAGTGGAACTGAGCAGCGACAGATCAGCCATGATCTTATTGAATGGCGGGGCAGGCTCGAAGGGCTAGATGGCCTACTCCTGCTCCTATTTCTTATGTTCTTATGTCTGTTTGAGGTTGTGCGGTTGCTTTGAAGGCGAGAAGTGGGGGTGTGGGGATGGCCCTGGCGAGATGTTCGCCTTCATCAATGATATGTTGAAGACTCTGGAGAAGGTGCCGTAGCTTCTCCGCTCTGGGGAAGTACTGGACGATGAAGGGTACTCTGTCCACCGTGTCCTGTGTTTGTCTTCTGAGGAAGTCGGTGTGGTTTTACGCTGTGGCACATCAGAACTGTTGATCGATGAGTCGAGCGCCATATCCTGTTCTTATGAGGGCATCTTTCAGCGTCTGGGGGTGACTGTTGCAATCCTCCTCATCTGAGCAAATTCTGTATATACGGAGGGCTTGTCCATAGGGGATGGCTTCTTCAACATGTTTAGGGTGGAAGCTGGAGAAATGGAGCATTGTGAGATTATCCATGGGCTTGCGGTACAGTGAGGTGCTGAGGTGACCGTCCTTAATGGAGATGTGCGTGTTCGAGATTGCAGCCGATTCCAGAGACTAGTCCATGGTGAGTCTGATGGTGGGATGGAACTTGTTGATGTCATCATATAGTTGTTTCAGTGATTGTTCACTGAGTCCAAAGGAAGAAAATGTCATCAATGTATCTAGTGTATACATTGGTTGAAGGTCCTGTGCGGTGAAGAGATCTTGTTCGAACGAGGCGGATGTGTTCTGTTCCTATCGGAGAACACTTCAGCAGTCACGGGCATTCAACCTCTGATCTTCAGGTAAATGTTTTCCAAGGTGGCCTTCATGACACACGACAATGTAGAGTCGCTGAGCAGAAATTGATAGCCAAGTTCCACACACATAGGGACAGCCTTAACTGGGATCTTGGGTTCATGTCACACTATCTGTATCCCCCACACTTGCACATCCCACTAACTGTCCTGGCTGGAAACAATACACACCTCCTTTAACCTGTGCTTAACCCTCTCTCCACTCACATTGTCTGCACCTTTTAAGACTTGATTACCTGTAAAGACAGCCATTATCTTGTAAATTGAGTTTGAATATATATAGAAGGTTTGAGCTGAAAGGAATGCATCATACCCTATCCTGGGGGTCAGGGACAGCGGACATGCAGTTTCAGGGACCACCGGAGAGGTTGGCAGGTTGCCAGTCATGCTGGGATTGGCTTTCTAATAGGCTAACAGTCTCAGTGACTGTGGCAAAAACACAAAGGCTTTGATGTGGTCAGAGAGCATTTAAAAGCTTTTGGAATTTGGTATACACTGTGCTATCCTGTTCTGTTAATAAGGATCTGCCTTTGAATTTGGAAAGCTATATGAAACTCAGAGGGAAATAGGGACTGTTATATGAGAAGAATGTATTGCTAATGGCCCATTGACTTTGTCACTATGGTTATATAGTCTTTGCTGAACCGTCTGATTATTCCTTTATTGATGGTTATTTTGATTGCTATCATAACCCAGATCCCTGTTCTGAAAATCTCTCCTAGCAGCAAGCTAGGGGGTTGGCCTCAGCCTGTGTGGAGGTGGGTAATTTGGACGTGTGGAGAATTTTGCAACCCAAGGTTAGAGTTCACTTTTTTCCAGCTCCTCATGTATGTCACAGCAGAATTGATTTTTTTTGTGCCAGAGATGATGCTGCAGTCATTTGCCTCTTGTGCTGTGGGTGGTATTGTTATCTCTGAGCATGCTCCAGTCTGTTTAGGATTCTTCTCAAGAGGCCTACACTCAGCCCAGGCCCTGGGGACTTGATGCATCTTTACTTAAAGACTATAATTTCATCTCCAACATCAAGACCGAATTTGATGCTTTTTATTAGTTCTTTTCTGATGTGAGCACCTGTATTCTGTGGGAGATCTGCAAGGCCTTTGCTATTGGTTCAAACATCTCATTCTCAGCTTCAAAGAGAGGTAGATCGATGGAGCAGCAGTGTGAGCTGGACGATTGGCTAGCTGAACTGGAGAGGGGGTCCAGTAGAATTTCTTGTCATGTGAGGCTGAAGGGAATTGGTACAGTTAGGGTGACACTGGACTCTGATCAGATGTAGAGGGGAGTTTGAGGTTTGCTAAGCAAAAGTTGTATGCGTTTGGGAATAAAGAGAGGAAACATTGGGCTTTTCTTACCAGGAAGAGATTGAATTCTAGGACAATAGGTTTGGTGGTGGAATCTAAGGGAACTACATTAGAGTAGAAGATATTAACCAGGCTTTTGACAGCTTTTGTGTCAATTTGTATTAATCAAAACAAGCCAAGGGCATCCTGGTACCTGTGGAGCATTTCTTCTCTCCCTCTGTCACAGAGGATCTGAGAACAGCTTTGAATGCTCCAACCTCTGAGGAGGAAGGTGGTCTCTGTTATAAAGGAGTTTCAGCTGGTGAGGCACCTGGGCCTGATGAGTTTGGGTATGAATTCTACAAGGAATTCAAAGACTTGCTATTATACCCATTAATTTTATGTAAGGTGGCTCAGAGGTTCGTGTTGCTGCACCAACACGACCTGGGTTAAATTCTGGCTTTGGGGACCATGTGGTGTTTGCATGTTCTCCCCATGTCTGCATGGGTTTCCTCCCACAGTCCAAAGATGTGTAGGTTTGGTGAATTGGCCATAGAAACGTAGGATATCTACAGCACAATACAGGCCCTTCAGCCCACAAAGTTGTGCCGAACATGTTCCTACCTTAGAGATTACTAGGCTTACCTATAACCCTCTATCTTACTAAGTTCCATGTACTTATCTAAAAGTCTCTATAAAAGACCCTATCGAATCTGCCTCCACCACCATTGCTGGCAGCCCATTCCATGCACCCACCACCCTGTGAGTGAAAAACTTACCCCTGACATCTCCTTTGTACCTACTCCCCAGCACCTTAAACCTGTGTCCTCTTGTGGCAACCATTTCAGCCCTGGGAAAAAGCCTCAGACTATCCACTCGATCAATACCTCTCAACATCTTATACATCTCTATCAGGTCACCTCTCATCCTTCGTCTCTCCAAGGAGAAAAGGCATGCTCCCCAATCCAGGCAACATCCTTGTAAATCTCCTTTGCGCCCTTTCTATGGCTTCCACATCCCTCCTGTAATGAAGCAACCAGAGCTGAGCACGGTACTCCAAGTGGGGTCTGACCAGGGTCTTATACAGCTGCAACATTATCTCTTGACTCCTAAACTCAGTTCCTGGATTGATGAAGGCCAGTACACCATACGCCGCCTTATCCACAGCTTCAACCTGCGCAGCTGCTATGAGCGTCCTATGAACTCGGACCCCAAGTTCCTTCTGATCTTCCATGATGCCAAGAGTCCTACCATTAGTATTATATTCTGCCATCCTATTTGACCTGCCAAAATGAACCACTTCACACTTATCTGGGTTGAACGCCATCTGCCACTTCTCTGCCCAGTCTTGCATCCTATCAATGTCTCGCTGCAACTTCTGACATCCCTCCACGCTATCCACAACGCCTCCAACCTTTGTGCCATCGGCAAACTTACCAACCCATCCCTCCACTTCCTCATCCAGGCCATTTATAGAAATCACAGAGCAAGGGTCCCAGAACAGATCCCTGGGGCACTCCACTGGTGACCAACCTCCACGCAGAAAAAGACCCATCCGCAACCACTCCCTGTCTTCTGTGGGCAAGCCAGTCCTGGAACCACAAAACAATGTCCCCTTGGATCCCATGATCCCTCACTTTCTCAATAAGCCTCGCATGGGGCACCTTGTCAAACGTCTTGCTGAAGTCCACATAAACCACATCTACTGCTCTTCCTTCATCAATGTGTTACGTCACATCCTCAAAAAATTCAATCAAGCTCGTAAGGCATGATCTGCCTTTGACAAAGCCATGTTGGCTATTCTTAATCATATTATACCTTTCCAAATGTTCATAAATCCTGCCTCTCAGGATCTTCTCCATCAACTTACCAACCACTGAGGTTAGACTCACTGGTCTATAATTTCTAGGGCTATCTCTACTCTCTTTCTTGAATAAAGGAAGAACATCCGCAATCCTACAATCCTCTGGAACCTCTCCCGTCTGCCAGGGCCTTCTCATGACCCCTTCTGACTCTCCTAATTTCCTTCTTAAGTTTCTTCCTATTAGCCGTATACTCTTCTAGATCTCTAACATCACCCAGCTCCCTGAACCTTTTGTAAGCTTTTCTTCTTGACTAGATTTATTACAGCCTTTGTACACCGTGGTTCCTGTAACCTACCATAACTTCCCTGTCTCATTGGAACGTTGCTATGGAGAACGCCAGACAAATATTCCCTGAAAGTTTGCCATATTTCTTCTGTACATTTCCCTGAGAAAACCTCTTTCCAATTTAAGCCTCCGATTTCCTGCCTGATAGCTTCATTACTCCCCTTACTCCAATTAAACACTTTTCTAACTTGTCTGATCTTATCTCTTTCCAATGCCATTGTAAAGCAAATAGAATTATGATCACTATCTCCAAAATGCTCTGAGAGATCTGACACCTGTCCAGGTTCATTTCCCAATACCAAATCAAGTACAGCCTCTCCTCTTGTAGGCTTATCCACATAATGTGTCGAGAAACCCTCCTAAACACACCTAACAAACTCCTCCCCATCTAAACCCCTTACTCTAGAGAGATTTCAATCCATGCTAAATGTACGGAGTTACAAGGAAAAGGTTAAGGAAGGGAGAGCCTGGGTGGGATGCTCTGAGACTCAGTGAATAGCCTCTTTCTGCACTGTCGAGATTCTATAATTGTTCATCTGATGTACGTCTGCTACTACAATCACTGCAGGAGGCAAATATTTCCTTAATACTGAGCAGTGTACTTCTTACAGACCCATTTCTTCATTAAATGTCAATTTGAAAGTGTTGTCTAAGGGTCTGGCAGTGTGCCTGGAGAAAGCCCTGTGATTATTGAGGGTTATCAAACTGGATTTATTAGAGTTGGAACTCCTGCAATAATTTTAGGAGATTGCTGGATATGATCCAGATCTTCCAAGAGTGTGGTTTAGGTGAGTTAGTGATCTGCCTGGATGCTGAAAGGGCCTTTGGTAAGAATGGAATAATTCTGTTGCCCTCAAACTCAGGTCAATTGATGCTGTGAACAAAGATACTCGCACTCTCAAATTATTGTACAACATATCTCTTTAATTGCACCCTACTAGGCTATCTAAAACTCTACTATAAAACCGTGGCACACCAGACATCCATTTTGTTCTCCACAAAGTATTTAACTTCTGACTTTGTTACACACAACTCAAAAGGTATTAAAATTTTCAAGCTCACGATTTGGATTTGGTGATATTACCCATAGTGAGGCAAAGTGATCAGGTTCTCTGTCAACGGGCTTTGTTCAAATGTCTCCCAAGTCCCACCATCGGGGTCTTGCTGCTGCTTCTGCAGTGTTCGATTCTGGGTTGCCGCTGCCAGTATCTCCCAATCTCTCTTAAATCTTCAATAAAAATATCTTTCTAGATAAAGCCTGAAGGCCTCAGACTGGCGGGCAGTGACATGCGACGTCTCCAGGTGTTCTGTATGGAGTCTTTACTTGCCCCTGATTGGATAAATGACTTGGATTTATAATGGCTGAATATCCTATTTAAGCTCGGGGGTACTGTGCTGTTACAGAATTGCAGATGGGACTGGCATTAGTGAGTGGGTGGAATAAAATGTGAGGATGTGTACTGCTTGTAAGAACAGGCATGTGAGATCAGTGTTAACAGAAATAGTGAGACAGTTATGTAAGGGCCAGTTCTAGCAGTCAGTAAAGCGTCCATTGAAGGGAGAAAAATGATTAAGCTGCAGAGCCTGGCTGCTTCACACAGTATAGACTTTAACAGGAAGAATTGGGTTCTGCATGGTTTGATCTTTACAGCGCCGTGTTCAATTTGAAACAGTTATAAGAACATAAGAACATAAGAAATAGGAGCAGGAGTAGGCCATCTAGCCCTTCGAGCCTGCCCCGCCATTCAATAAGATCATGGCTGATCTGTTGTGGCTCAGTTCCACTTTCCCGCCCTCTCCCCATAACCCTTAATCCCCTCTCTTATCAAAAACCCATCAACCCGCTTCTTAAAAATATTTAGCGAGGCAGCCTCCACCACTTCAACGGGCAGAGAATTCCAGAGATTCACCACCCTTTGAGTGAAGAAGTTCCTCCTCAACTCCGTTCTAAACCGCCTCCCCTTTATCTTGAGGCTGTGCCCCCTAGTCCTACTGTCTTTTTTGTATGTAGCAGTCTTTAGAATGTTCTGACATTCGCCAGGGGGTTACCTGGGATAAAGGGGCTGGGCTATTATGCAAAAATCTACAAACCTGGATGTAAAGTAACTGGCAGTGTTGGTATTGGAGTCCACAAGCACTCTTTCACAGAGCTGAGAATGTAGAGCGCCTTACCAAAAGTCACAGGGGCAAAACCATGATGGTGTTTAACAGCAAATGATGGTATTGAGAAAAGACAGGAAATTGGGATTGGAAATAAAGCTTCATTGGCTAATAGGAACAGCCTGGATGGGCTGAATGGCTGGGTCTTCCCATGTTTCAAGAGCTTATCAGGGATGGAAGTGGACTGTGAAAGCAGGGATTGGTGTTTAACATCCACTCTGCTCTGATGGATGCTCCCACAACCCGTCACAAAAATGTTTTTGTGGTTAATGAGGAAGAGGATAGCTGCCATATCCCAGCCTGCATATGCTTGTTAATGCTGTGGTGTATTGCTTTGAGGCAGTACCTGTGCACTGATACGCTCTTACAGCTTGGGTTTTCTCTTTCTAACCTGCTCAGAGGTTATGTATTTTCTCACAGATTCCAAATATTACAGATTTCTCTTTGGAAGCAGTCCTTTCTGCTGATTTCGAATCGATGTTACCACTGAAGCCCATCCATCAGTTCCGTGGTGACGAATAGACCAACTACATTAGTCAATGCCACATTTATTATGCAGAAATATACAATTTCTTTACTGGTGTTTTGCAGTTGTGTTCTGCTGTTTAGTCATGTAGAAATAATCAGTAAACTTAATGAGAAGGATTTCTCCCCCTCTCTCTCCCTGTCCCCAATACATACATTGTCACAGCACCAGGGACCCAGGTTCAATTTCTGTCTTGAGTCACTATCTGTATGGAGTCCGCATGTTCTCCCCATGTCTGTGTGGGTTTCCTCCAGGTGCTCTGGTTTCCCCCACCCACTGTCCAAAGATGTGAGGATTGACTGTGCTAAATTACTCGTTAGTGCCAGGGGGACTAGCTGAGGAAAACGTGGGGTTATGGAGATAGGGGCCACAGTAGGATTGCGGTCAGTACAGACTTGATGGGCCAAACGGCCTCCTGCACCGTAGTGATCCTATAATCAGGTCATGCATCACTGACATAACAGACCAACTGCACCAGGCACATCACAACGGGGAGGGGTCATTATAACGCATCAAGTTTTTATAGAGTCGTTTTTATTAGTGGTAGGGGATGGGGATATGGCTGAGGTCCTGAATAACTTTTTTGTTTCTGTCTTCACGGAGGAGGACGTGAATAATTTGCCGGGTGTTAGAGATGGAAAGGTGGTAGGACTGGAGGGTCTTAATGACATTACTGTTACTAGAGAGGAGGTGCTCGACAGACTGGAGGGACTGATTGTGGACAAGTTGCCAGGACTGGATGGAATGCATCCGAGGGTTGTGAAAGAAATGGCGGAGGTGATAGTGGATGCCTTGGTGGTTATTTTCCAGACGTCGCTGGATTCCGGGGAAGTGCCGGAAGATTGGAAAGCGGCTAATGTTACGCTGTTGTTTAAGAAGGGTGCCAGGCAAAAGGCAGGGAATTATAGGCTGGCTAGTTTAACGTCTGTTGTAGGTAAAATGTTAGAATCCGTCATCAAGGAGGAAATAGCGAGGCATCTTGAGGGGAATTGCTTGATAGAGCAGACGCAGCACGATTTCGTTAAGGGGAAGTTGTGTCTGACAAATTTACTGGAGTTCTATGAGGATGTGTCTAGGGCGGTGGATAGAGGAGAGCCGGTGGATGTGGTCTTTCTTGATTTTCAGAAGGCGTTTGACAAGGTACCTCACAGGAGGTTATTGCAGAAGGTCAGGGGACATGGAGTTGGGGGTAGGGTGTTAGCGTGGATAGAGGATTGGTTGTCAAATAGGAGGCAGAGAGTGGGGGTCAATGGGTGCTATTCGGATTGGCGGATGGTGACTAGTGGAGTGCCTCAGGGGTCGGTGCTGGGGCCTCAGCTATTTACCATTTATATAGATGATCTGGAGGAGGGAACCGAGTGTAGGGTGTCGAAATTTGCTGATGACACCAAGATTGGTGGAAAGGCAAATTGTGCAGAGGGTGTGGAGAGTCTACAGAAGGATCTAGATAGGCTGGGCGAATGGGCCAGGAAATGGCAAATGGAATTTAATGTTGGCAAGTGTGAGGTGGTCCACTTTGGTAGGAATAATGGTAGGAAGGATTATTACTTACGTGGAGAAAAACTGCAGCAGGTGACGGTGCAGAGGGACCTTGGGGTCCTTGTGCATGAGTCGCAAAAACCCAGCTTGCAGGTGCAGCAGGTGGTCAGGAAGGCGAATGGGATGCTGGCCTTCATAGCGAAGGGGATTGAATATAAAAGTAGGGAGGTCTTGCTGCGGCTGTATAGGGCATTGGTGAGGCCGCAGCTGGAGTACTGTGTGCAGTTTTGGGTGCCGTACTTACGCAAGGATATTTTGGCCTTGGAGGGAGTGCAGAGGAGGTTTACTAGGCTGATGCCAGAGTTGAGGGGGTTGAGCTATGAGGAGAGGCTGAATAAACTAGGCTTGTACTCGTTAGAGTTTAGAAGAATGAGGGGAGATCTCATTGAGACGTATAAGATGATGAATGGGATGGATAGGATAGAGGTGGAGAGACTCTTCCCGCTCAGAAAGGATAGTAGGACTAGGGGGCACAGCCTCAAGATAAAGGGGGGGCGGTTTAGAACGGAGTTGAGGAGGAACTTCTTCACTCAAAGGCTGGTGAATCTCTGGAATTCTCTGCCCGTTGAAGTGGTGGAGGCTACCTCGCTAAATATTTTTAAGACGCGGGTTGATGGGTTTTTGATAAGAGAGGGGATTAAGGGTTATGGGGAGAGGGCGGGAATGTGGAACTGAGCCACGACAGATCAGCCATGATCATATTGAATGGCGGGGCAGGCTCGAAGGGCTAGATGGCCTACTCCTGCTCCTATTTCTTATGTTCTTATGTGACTATGAGAATTTATAATGGAAATCTAAGGTGAAAATCTTTGACTTAAGTTTGATATGGGATTGCAGTTCGCCTTGGTTCAGTTACCATCCCCCTCACATCCTCAAATACTGATTTACCCTGACTGCTCTCTACTAATCATTCTGAAAAATGTTTGGTGGAACTCTAACTGAGTCAGGTTATTGCTGAGCAGGTGCTGCTTGATAACACTATCGATGACCCCTTCCATCACTTTGATCGAGGGCAGACTGAATGGGGCGGTAATTAACTGGGTTGGATTTGTCCTTTTTGTGTACAGGATATTCCTGGGCAATGTTCCCTATTGCTGGGTAAATGCCAGTGTTGTAACTGTAGTGAACATAGAACATTACAGCGCAGAACAGGCCTTTCGGCCCACGATGTTGCGCCGACCAGTTAAAAAACAATGACCCTCTAACCTAAACCAATCCCTTTCCATCCATAAACCTATCCATGGATCTCTTAAACGCCCCCAAACTAGGTGCATTTACAACTGAAGGAGCCTGGCTTAGAGGGTAGCCCATTCAGGAACACAAGCCTTCAGTATTATTGCTGGAATACTGTCAGGGCTCACAGTCTTTGCAGTATCAAGTGCCTTCTGTTGCTTCTAGATATCACGTGGAGTGAATTGAATTGCCTGGAGACTGGTATCTGTGATGCTGGGAACCTTTAGAGCAGACTGATTTGGGCTGAAGATTGTTGCACGTACTTGTGGCTTGTCTTTTGAACTTGCATGCTGGGCTCCCTCATCCCTCATTTCCATCTAACTTTGTGTTGTCAGCAAACTTGGATAATGAGGCAGAAAGCAACGTATGTAAATAGCTGAGGTACCAGCAGCACTACTGTAATTGCACCATGCTAACCTGAAAATGTTCTATCATTACTTACATCCTGTCTGTTCAACAGCCCTGTATCTCTCCTAATGTTTCACCCCAACTTTGAGTCCTTAGTTTGCATCTTTTCCTTCTATATTATTATTGTTATATTTTGCTTATTTGTCACAAATAGGCTACAGTAACACTGCAATGAAGTTGCTGTGAAAATCCCCTAGTTGCCACACTCTGGCACCTGTTTGAATACACTGAGGGAGAGTTTAGCACAGCCAGTGCACCTAACCAGCACATCTTTTGGACTGTGGGAGAAAACTGGAACACCCGGAAGAAACCCATGCAGACACGGGGAGAATGTCTACTTATCCAGTTAACCGTAGCCAGCTTCCCCTTCTTACCCATGTAACTAGTTCAAATAATGTGTTAATCAACCTACTGACCAAACTGTCTACAGCCACCCTCTGTCTGATGCAGATTGAGGATCAGAAAGTAGGGTCCCGAACCTGTGTCCTCTATTTGAACAGAGGGGAGTATAATAAGATGAGGGCGGATTTGGCTAATGTAGATTGGGGGCGCAGACTAGCTGGTAGGACGGCTGAGGAACGGTGGATTTTTAAGGAGATCTTTTTCGGTGCTGAACAGAAATATATTCCGATGGTAAAGAAGGATATTCCGATGTAAGAGAAGAGATAACCAGCCGTGGTTATCGAAGGAAATAAAGGAGAGTATTAAATTAAAAGCTGATGCGTTCAGAGCGGCTAAAAATAGTGGGCAATTAGAAGATTGGGAAAGATTTAAAAAAACAACAAAGAATGACTAAGAAAGCGATAAAGGAAAGATAGTGTATGAAGCTAAACTGGCTCTAAATATAAAAAATGATAGTACAAGTTTTTACAAATATGTAAAGAAGATACTGGCTGGAATGAATGTTGGACCCTTGGAGGACGAGAGGGGGGATTTAGCGGTGGGTAACGAGGAAATGGCTGAGGCTTTAAGTCAGTTTTTTGTGTCGGTCTCACGGAGGAGGACACAAATAGCTTACCAAATATTAAAGATAGAAGGATGGTAGGAGATGAGGTCCTTAATGCAATTACTGTCACTAGAGAGGTAGTGTTTGATAGACTAATGGGACTGAAGGCAGACAAGTTCCCGGGACCGGATGGAATGCATCCCAGAGTACTGAAAGGAATGGCAGATGCCTTAGTAATTATTTATCAAAATTCGCTGGACTCCAGGGAAGTGCCGGAAGATTGGAAAATGGCTAATGTTACGCTGCTGTTTAAAAAAGGTAGGAGACAAAAGGCAGGGAATTATAGGCCGGTTAGTTTAACGTCCATAGTTGGAAAAATGCTAGAATCCGTCATCAAAGAAGAAGTAGCGAGATACCTAGAAAAGAACGGTTTGATCAAGCAGATGCAGCACGGATTCGTTAAGCGGAAGTTGTGTTTAACAAATTTATTGGATTTCTATGAGGATGTGACTAGTGCAGTAGACAGAGGGGAACCGGTCGATGTGGTGTTTTTAGATTTCCAGAAGGTGTTTGATAATGTGCCTCACAAAAGGTTGCTGCAAAAGGTTAGGGTGCACAGAGTTGGGGGTAAGGTGTTAGTGTGGATTGAAGATTGGTTGTCTAATAGGAAGCAGAGAGTTGGAATCAATGGGTGCTTTTCTGGTTGGCAGTTGGTGACTAGTGGAGGGATCCACTAGGGCTCGGTGCTGGGGCCTCAACTGTTTACCATTTACATAGATGATCTGGAGGAGGGGGTTGTGTGTAGGGTAACAAAATTTGCTGATGACACAAAGATGAGTGGAAACGCGAATTGCTTGGAGGGTGCGGAAAGTCCGCAGAGAGATATGGGTAGGCTGAGTGAGTGGGTGAGGACCTGGCAGATGGAGTATAATGTTAGCAAACGTGAGGTTATCCACTTTGGTAGAAATAATAGTAGGAGGGATTATTATTTAAAGGCGAAAAGCTGCAGCGTGTGACAGTGCAGAGGGACCTGGGGGTCCTTGTGCACGAATTGCAAAAACCCAGTCTGCAGGTGCAGCAGGTGATCAAG
Source organism: Carcharhinus amblyrhynchos (assembly GCF_965287045.1). Taxonomy (NCBI): domain Eukaryota; kingdom Metazoa; phylum Chordata; class Chondrichthyes; order Carcharhiniformes; family Carcharhinidae; genus Carcharhinus; species Carcharhinus amblyrhynchos. Next base: position 1,016,183 of record NC_137339.1, read on the forward strand.
AAGGCGAATGGAATGTTGGCCTTTATAGCGAGGGGGATAGAATATAAAAGCAGGGAGGTCTTGCTGCAACTGTACAGGGTACTGGTGAGGCCACAGCTAGAGTACTGTGTGCAGTTTTGGTCACTGCATTTGCGGAAGGATATATTGGCCTTGGAGGGAGTGCAGAGGAGGTTCACCAGGCTGATACCGGAGATGAGAGGGTTAGCCTATGAGGAGAGATTGAATAGACTGGGTCTGTACTCGTTGGAGTTTAGAAGGCTGAGGGGGTATCTTATAGAGACATATAAGATAATGAAGGGGCGAGATAGGGTAGAGGTAGAGAGATTCTTCCTGCTTAGAAAGGATAGCAGAACTACAGGGCATAGCCTCAAAATAAGGCGGGGGGGGAGCAGTTTAGATCAGAGTTGAGGAGGAACTTCTTCACTCAAAGGGTGGTGAATCTCTGGAATTCTCTGCCCATTGAAGTGGTGGAGGCTACCTCGCTGAATATATTTAAGTCACGGGTAGATAGGTTTCTGATAGGGGAATTAAGGGTGATGGGGAGAAAGCGGGAAAGTGGAACTGATCCACTTCAGATCAGCCATGATCTCATTGAATGGCAGGGCAGGCTTGAAGGGCTAGACGGCCTACTCCTGCTCCTATTTCTTATGTTCTGTCTCCTGTCATCAAGCCAATTTTGTATCTAATTGGCTACCTCACCTGAATCCAGAGAGATTTAACCTTATGCAACAACCTATCATGTGGTACCTTGTCAAAGGCCTCGCTAAAGTCCACTGCACTGCCCACATCTACCTTCTTGGTTACCCCTTCAAAAAACTCAATCAAATTTGTGAGACATGGTTTTCCACTCACAAAGCCATGCTGACTGTCCCTAATCAGTCCTTGTGTCTCTAAATGCCTGTAGATCCTGTCTCTCAAAATACCTTCCAACAACTTACCCATCACAGATGTCAGGCTCACCGGCCTGTAGTTCCCAGGCTTTTCCCTGCAGCCCTTTTTAAACAAAGGCACAACATTTGCCACACTCCAATCTTCAGGCACCTCACCCATGGCTGTTGATAATTCAAATATCTTGGCTAGGGGGACCCGCAATTTCCTCCCTAGCCTCCCACAATGTCCTGGGATGTACCTCATCAGGTTTCTCAAACTGGAGGCCTGTGACCAGCGGTGTGCCTCAGGGATCAGTGCTGGGTCCGCTGTTATTTGTCATTTATATTAATGATTTGGATGAGAATTTATGGGGCATGGTTAGTTTTGCAGAAAATGGATAACTTGTGATGCATCAAACTGCAAAGATGGATCTTGCTAAATTTTGCTTTTAATGGAATTTTTGAATTTAGACAAAAACTTGACAGTTAATTGCTCCAGTTAACAGTTAACTGCAGACCCTTACTTGTTGACTTCAGCTCAGCCTTCAACACCATTATTCCTACAAAACCCATCTCTGAACTCTGTGGTCTGGGCCTGGGCTCCTCCCTCTGCGACTGGATTGTAGACTTTCTAACCCACAGATCGCCATCAGTAAGGATAGGCAACAACACCTCCCCTACAATCAACACCAGTGCCCCACAAGCCTGTGTTCTCAGTCCCCTACTATATTACTTACATACCTATGTCTGTGTGACTAAATTCTCCTCCAATTCAATTTTCAAGTTTGCTGACGATGACACCACTGTAGTGGGTCGGACTTCAAACAATGATGAGATGGAGTACAAGAATGAGATGGAGAAGCTGTCAACAAAATGAAGGAGATTGTCATTGACTTTAGGAGGCGTAGAGGAGTACGTGCCCCTGTCTACATCAGTTGTGGATGAAGTGGAAATGGTCGAGAGTTTCAAGTTTTTAGGTGTCCAGATAACCAACAACCTGTCCTGGTCCCTCCACATGGATGTTATGGTTAAAGTCCACCAACGCCTCTGCTTTCTTGGCATGTCCACTATGTCTCTCTCCAACTTCCACAGATGCGCCATAGAAAGCATTCCTTATGGTTGTAATCACAGATTGGTATGGCTCGTTGGAGTTTAGAAGGCCGGGGGGGGGGATCTTGTAGAGACATATAAGATAATGAAGGGGATGGATAGGGTAGTGGTAGAGAGATTCTTCCTGCTTAGAAAGGACAGCAGGACTAGAGGGCACCGCCTCAAAATAAGGTGGGGGGGCAGTTTAGATCGGAGTTGAGGAGGAACTTCTTCACTCAAAGGGTGGTGAATCTCTGGAATTCTCTGCCCATTTGAAGTGGTGGAGGCTACCTCGCTGAATATATTTAAGTCACGGGTAGATAGGTTTCTGATAGATAAGGGAATTAAGGGTTATGGAGAGAAAGCGGGAAAGTGGAACTGATCCACTTCAGATTAGCCATGATCTTATTGAATGGCGGGGCAGGCTCGAGGGGCTAGATGGCCTACTCCTGCTCCTATTTCTTATGTTCTAATGTCCTGCTCTGCTCAAGACCACAAACTACAAAAGGTCGTGCTTGAAGTCCAGTCCATCACACAAACCAGCCTCCCATTCATTGACTCAGTCTACGCTTCCCGTTGCCTCGGCAAAGCAGCCAGCATAATTAAGGACCCCATGCACCTCGGACATTCTCTCTTTCACCATTTTTCGCCAGAAATGATTCACAAAAGCCTGAGATTGCGTACCAGCCAACTCCAGAACAGCTTCTTCCATGCTGCCATCAGACTTTCGAATGGACCTACTCCATATTAAACTGATCTTTCTCTACACCCTAGCTATGATTGTAACACTACATTCTGCACCCTCTTCTTTCCTTCTCTATGAACAGTATGCTTTGTATAGCGTGCAAAAAACAATACTTTTCCCTGTATACTGTATAAATGTGACAATAAATCAAATCAACTGTTCCTTAGTGCATCCTCTACGATTCTACCAATCACGAGTCTACTTGCCAACCAATCAGAACCTTTCTCTTGTGCAGTATAAATTGTGCTAATCTTCTGAAACAGTCCTGATAGGGGCAAGATGAAAAGCTTTGATAGCCTGTGTCTATTTCAGCAACGTGCAAGTTCTATTCTGTTGAACAATTTGAATTGGTTTTTAAATGTTTCCCACTATTTACTTATCGCCGTACCTTTTTGTCTATTTATCCAGTTTACCGTAGCCAGCTTCCCTTCATACCCATGTAACTAGTCTGAATACTGCATGAATCAACCTACTGAGAGTTTACTGTTGACAAACTGTGTTTTGTTTTCAGTGTCTTTGAAGGAGAGTTATCTGAGACCATTCCCGTCGTCCACGCCTCGATTGCAGGATGCAGAATTATTGGAAGAATGTGTGTTGGTAAGTTGTGTTTTAAATATGAAGAGGTCCAGTTATTATAAAGAATTTACAAACAGGTACGTGTGCCCTGACGGTATAACTTGCATTCAGGGGCAGCGACACTGCACTCTGTTATAACTTGCAATAAGGGACGCTGACCGAGACAGTATAACTCTGGTTTTTAACTGCTGTGCTGTGGCTGTGAAACAGATTCTGAGCCCCAGTGGTCTGCACAACTGTTATTCTGCTTCTAAAAGGACATGATGAAGTGTATCCCAGGACATTGTGGGATGCTTGGGAGGAAATTGCAGATTCTCTAGCCGAGATATTCGAATTATCGACAGTCACAGGTGAGGTCCCTGAAGATTGGAGAGTGGCAAATGTTGTGCCTTTGTTTAAAAAAGGCTGCAGGGAAAAGCCTGGGAACTACAGGCCAGTGAGCCTCACATCTGTGGTGGGCAAGTTATTGGAAGGTATTTTGAGAGACAGGATCTACGGGCATTTAGAGATGTAAGGACTGATTAGAGACAGTCAGCATGGCTTTGTGAGTGGAAAATCATGTCTCACAAATTTGATTGAGTTTTTTGAAGGGGTAACCAAGAAGGTAGATGTGGGCAGTGCAGTTGATGTTGTCTACATGGACTTTAGCAAGGCCTTTGACAAGGTACCACATTGTAGGTTGTTGCATAAAGTTAAATCTCATGGGATCCAGAGTGAGATATATAAATGGATACAAAATTGGCTGCTTGATAGAAGCCAGAGGGTGGTTGTAGAGAGTTTTCAAACTGGAGGCCTGTGACCATGATGTGCCTTAGGGATATTAATTAATATTAATTTGTCATTATTTGGATGAGAATATAGGAGGCATGGTTAGTGTGTGAGCAGATAACAACAAGATTGGTGGCATAGTGGACGGTGAAGAAAGTTATCTTTAATTGCAATGGGATCTTGATCAATTGGGCTAACAAATAGCAGATAGAGTTTAATTTAGACAAATGCGAGGTGATGCATTTTGATAGATTGAACCAGAGCAGGACTTACTCAGTTAATGGTAGGGCGTTGGGGAGAGTTACAGAACAAAGAGGTCTAGGGGTACAGTTTCATAGCTCCTTGAAAATGGAGTCACAGGTGGACAAAATGGTGAAGAAGGCATTTGGCATGCTTGGTTTCCTTGGTCAGAACATTGAATATAGGAATTGGGATGTCTTGTTGAAGTTGTACGAGATGTTGGTAAGGCCACACTTGGAATACTGTATGCAATTCTGGTCACCCTATTATGGAAAGGATATTATGAAACTAGAAAGAATGCAGAAAAAAAAATTACTAGATGCTACCAGGACTTGATGGTTTGGGTATAAGGAGAGGCTGGATAGACTGGGTCTTTTTCTCTGCAGTGTTAGGAAGCTTGTAGAGGCCTATAAAATAACGAGGGGCATAGATCAGTTAGATAGTCAATATCTTTTCCCAAAGGTAGAGGAGTCTAAAACTAGAGGGCATAGGGTGAAGGTGAGAGGGGAGAGATACAAAAGGGTCCAGAGGGACAATTTTTTTTAAAAGGCAGCATGGACGAGTTGGGCCGAAGGGCCTGTTTCCATGCTGTAAACCTCTATGACTCTATGATTTGATGCAGTGACAGAACTCCTTGCTATACTCGCTGCTGATAGCTGGGGATTGCGGAACAAGTGAGGATTCCTGGCAGTCATTGCAGGATAGAGGATGGTGAGTGTCTGGAACAAGCTGCCAGAGGTAGTAGTAGAGGCAAGTACAATTTTATCTTTTAAAAAGCATTTAGATGGTTACATGAATAAAATAGGTATAGAGGGATATGGGCAAAATGCGGGCACTTGGGATTAGCTTAGGGGCTTAAAAAAAAGGAGGCATGGACAAGTTGGGCCGAAGGGCCTGTTTCCATACTGTAAACCTCTATGATTCTGAGTCTCCTTCTCATCTCATGGCCAGCCATGCAGATTGTGGATCTTAAAGTTATGTGGGGAGCACATATTTTAGAAACTTAATGTCAGGGAAGAAATGTCTTGTGGTTAATGCTTACTGCTGGTGGCATTTGAACAAGTTGTTATCTCCTTTAAGATCATAAGATAACCTGAAACAAGGAAATGGTATTTGGACCACTGAGCCCAGTCTTTGCTACAAACAATGTTTTCATCAGTATATTTAATCTATCAAAGTAGTGATCAGTGATGTGTTTCGACTGGTTCCTAGTTGACTCTATTGTGATTGGGGCACCTCTGGGTTAGCGACTGAGGAAAAGAATTCAGCTGAGGAAAAGAATGGGTAATTCAAGGAATTGTTAGTCTCATTGAAAAGATTGGGAGCCACTGGTTTAAAGTTCCATCATTATCTGATGAAATATCCTGGCCACCATTCTTACTCTTCCTCTGGCCACCTGATACTGCCTGAACTCTTGACTGTAATTCACTTCTGAAGCCCTGAAATAGATTTCCCCATCTGTATCTTTTTTAATGTGGATGAAAAGTGCACCCATTAGTAAGGGATGAATTTCAGTGTTTCGAAACAGATAATGCTCCTGTCAGGCTATTTGCTGTTAGAATGTTAGCTTATAGTTTCCTAATGAGCCCAGTGATGATTGTGGAGTTTTCCATCTGAGGTAAAGCATGAGCAGATGTTCCCCTGTATAATCATGGCACCATTGTGTGCTATTTGGGTTGTATGACTGGCTGGCCATGCCCTGTGCTGGGATGTGCATCCTTCATTAGGTGCAAGGAAGAAGGATTTGCATTCATATTGTGCCTTTCACAATTCCAGCACGCTCCAAAATGCTTTACAGTCAGCGTTACGACGTAGGAGATTGAGGTAATCGGTTTGTACAAAGTTGATGTTCTTTGGCTATCGGTGAGGCCTGCTCAATGCCTGCCTGTTGGATTGCTACACCATTACTGATCATTACTGAGTATTTTTAGATAGAATCGAGTGGAGCTGAAATCAGGTCTTTAAGTCCATCAGCCTGATCATAACTTACTCTGGAATCTTGGGCTTCATTCATTCTGTGCCTATCTTTTAAAGGCAACATTTCTGCTTGGTGTTACTGGTAGAAATTGTTGGTAGAAATTGTTTTTACTAGTATGTTATAAAGAGAGATTGATGGTAATATTAAGTATCAGCATGAAGGAAGACCCAGTGATGAAGGGTCAGTTGTTCTCATGCTATTGTGGGAGGCAGTGGCCTAGTGGTATTATCAGTAGGTTATTAATCCAGATATGCAGCTAATGTTCTCGGGACCCAGATTCGAACCCCACCATGGTGGAATTTAAATTCAATTTTAAAAAATCAGAATTGAGAATGTACTGATGACCATAAAACTATTGTCGATTGTCGGAAAAACCCATCTGGGTCCCTAATGCCCTTTTAGGGAAGGAAATCTGTCCTTACCCGGTCTGGCCTACATGTGACTCCAGAACTACAGCAATGTGTCTGACTCTCAACTGTCCTCAAGCAACTAGGGATGGGCAATAAATGCTGCCAGCCAGCGATGCCTGTGTCTCGTGAATGAATTTAAAAAAAAACACATTCACAATGCAATCTGCATTGCCTGGAATCCAAATTCCCAACAGCTTCCCTCAGCCTCTTTCAAGGGGGGTGATGGGTATGTTGTGTGTGTGTGTCGTGGGGGCGCTGAGTGTGCTTGGAGGTGTCATGCTGGCATCCAGAGTCATGGCTTCATTCAACTCCATTGATTTGGTATTAGGCGGGGGGTGGCTGGCAGGACTGGAATCTTTGGGCAGATTAAAGAAAAAACCTGATGGTTTTTAAGGATGACAATGAAACCTATCTTTTTTGCAAATACATTTCCTTTTCTTCTCTGCTGGCTGCAACACTCCAGAAATGCTGCTTTGCGAATCTTTTATAGATGAGTCATCATCAGTGAAGTTCTTGTGTCTCTGAAGTAGATTTTGTATGAACTAGAATATTCCGACCTTCTTGCTGTGCTACTGATGGCGCGAGGATGAGGCTGATGTGTCAAAGAAATACTGGCTAAGACCTGCGGGACTGGGTGGCCTGTTACTATGCAGGACCGGGGGGCCGTTGCCCTGGGGCGCCAAAGTGCATTTTTTTAAAAATCATTTAGTTTGGAACGCAACCAAGACTTTGGGTTTAAAGGATTATCAAACCAATTGTTATGTTTGTTTTTCACGAGACTCTTCCATCCTTGATACAAAGGCAAACACCAACTGCTGTCCGATTCAAAAGTTCTTTATTCTTCTTACATATGCAAGCTGGAAAACCTTTGCTATGTAATTTCTACCCAGTGCTGGGAGCCAGGTAGCACAGGTGCGCCGAACAATGGGACAGTCCTCCTTTATGTAGCTTTTACAATCCTTCAGATCACATGTGATCTGATACAATATAGCTAATCACAAGACACCCTTTGTTCTCGTCAGGTTAACCATAATCTAATGTCATAACATCTTTATGTTGAAAGAAAGAGAACTGTTAAAAGGTAAATTCGCTAATCACAGATGTCTTAACTTGTCGTTTTGAAATCAACTCAGAAGTTCTTAGTTGCATGCGATGTTCACCCCTTAATATCTCATTCCCTCCTTTTATCATTTCATGATAACATTTAACCTTTAGAGAGGAGTTTGTGCTCTGTTATAGGCCAGGCAGCGACAAACACGTTGTAGCAAGAACAGTAATAAGCAAACTGCCAGAATAATGAGTCCCAAATGCATTATCTATTAGGGCGCAAGTGCTCCGATAGCCACCACCAAGTAATCTAAAGCCATCCGATTTTGGAGTGCCATGTCAGTATAGCTATGACTTCAGTTGAAACTTCGGAGATAGCGGTGTTCACATCCTTTATCGTTAGCTATTTTCTCGAGAGCTGGTGCCATGTAGATCTGCTCTCGAGCTGCCTTTGCTGTCCTGTGGGCAGGAAAAGCTATCATCCAAAATTATTCAGCTTTGGTGGTGAACTGTAATGATCTTAACAGGTGTGTCGTGGGGTGGAGATGCAGGGAGTTATAATATCAGACATAGGGGACCACATACACTAGATAGCAAGATCCAGCCCAGTCCCAGGGAGGCCAAGAAGAGGCGTTATCTCCACAGACAAAATAGGTGCCATTGTACGCTACCATATCGTTTAATAGAACTGGGTCAAGTTGGAATGGAGCCCCCACAGTGATCCAAAATTTTTTGGCTGTAGGGCAATGGACTTTAGGCCTTAGCTTTACCATATTACTACTGGGACTGGAGACATTAAACTGCTGAATGCAGTATCTATGGCCAATGGGTTTGGTTCTGTTTCTTATCAGGCAGATGGATCCCCTTTGTTTACAGTGAAGGTGGGTGGAGAGTCTGACCTATTATAGTGGGGCTGCTGTTGTTTCTTAAAAGTCGATAGAGTGCGCACCTCCCCCCTTCGTTGACATCAGCAGTGATGTCTCTGCAATCAGCCAATTTCCTCCCGTGGTCTGGGCCCACTTCTTCCGTGATCAGTCCCATTTTGATGCAAAGTCCATTCTATCATTTCCCAGGGCTTGAGAGGAATAGGGAACAGGGGGATCCCCTCTTTGGCCTGTGGTTTACATTAAACTTTATAGCATACTCACAAGACACGTACAAAAAGGTGTTAAAGTGAAATTGTCCATTAGTCAGTCCATCTTTCAGGCTTCCTTTCCATTGATCCAGTTGTCCTGGTACCAGGAAAATAGCCAAAAGGCCGAAGAAGGTGAAGATAAAGTTTATGATTTATTAGTGGATGTTCGTGTCCACCGTTTACAGTCACTCAGATGTATCCAGTGAGGTTGTCCTTGAACCTTGATTGCAGTTGGACTCTGGAGGAGAACTTGGAACGGTCCTTTTCACTGTGGCCCAAGTTTGGGTTGATCCCAGTCTTTATTAACATGAGGTCTCCGATTTGTGGTCCAGGGAAATAGTCCTGTGGGTCAGAATCTTGATCCGGTGTCCATGGAGTTGATCCAAAGGTGCTCCATATGAATGTGGAAACTTTAAAGACAATGTTAGCTGTCGGAAGTACTTCTGCATTTCGTCTCCCATAACGTGTAAATCTATCTAAGTGGGCGGGCTTATATTACTTACGTGGAGAAAAACTGCAGCAGGCGACGGTGCAGAGGGACCTCGGGGTCCTTGTGCATGAGTCGCAAAAACCCAGCTTGCAGGTGCAACAGGTGGTCAGGAAGGCGAATGGGATGCTGGCCTTCATAGCGAGGGGGATTGAATATAAAAGTAGGGAGGTCTTGCTGCAGCTGTATAGGGCATTGGTGAGGCCGCAGCTGGAGTACTGTGTGCAGTTTTGGGTGCCGTACTTACGCAAGGATATTTTGGCCTTGGAGGGAGTGCAGAGGAGGTTTACTAGGCTGATGCCGGAGTTGAGGGGGTTGAGCTATGAGGAGAGGCTGAATAAACTAGGCTTGTACTCGTTAGAGTTTAGAAGAATGAGGGGAGATCTCATTGAGACGTATAAGATGATGAATGGGATGGATAGGATAGAGGTGGAGAGACTCTTCCCGCTCAGAAAGGACAGTAGGACCAGGGGGCACAGCCTCAAGATAAAGGGGGGGCAGTTTAGAACGGAGTTGAGAAGGAACTTCTTCACTCAAAGGGTGGTGAATCTCTGGAATTCTCTGCCCGTTGAAGTGGTGGAGGCTACCTCGTTAAATATTTTTAAGACGCGGGTTGATGGGTTTTTGATAAGAGAGGGGATTAAGGGTTATGGGGAGAGGGCGGGAATGTGGAACTGAGCCACGACAGATCAGCCATGATCTTATTGAATGGCGGGGCAGGCTCGAAGGGCTAGATGGCCTACTCCTGCTCCTATTTCTTATGTTCTTATATATTTGCATCCCAGAGCGTCCTGATGGTTTACCATAGATTATCTCGGCAGCCAATAGTCCAGTGGTAGAGTGGGTGTTATTCTCATGTGGAAGAGAGCTAAGGGTAAGACTAACTAATTTAGACTGGTTTCAGATATTAGTTTGGCTAGCTTAGTTTTAAGAGCCCCATTAGCTCTTTTCACTATCCCTGCTGCCTGGGGGTGGTAGGCACAGTGGAACTGCTGCTGAATGTGTAATATGTCACATAGTTCTTTATTAATTTTCCCTACAAAATGGGGGCCATTATCTGAGCTAATCTGTTGGGGGTGCCCCAAATCTCAGTATTATTTCTGTCAATAACAACTTTACTAGTGTCGAGGCCTTGTTATTTATAGTTGGGAAAGCCTCTATCCATCTACTAAACACATCAACAATTACAAGACAATACCTATAACACTGCACACGCGGTAATTCGATAAAATCCAACTGAATACAATGAAATGGGCCACCCGGCAAGGGTGTTTTCCCTGGTGAGCATTTTATCCCTTGGCCAGTGTTATTTTGTTGACATGGTAAACATGATGCTATGCGAGACTGAGCAACCTTGGCCGGTTGGGGGTGCCGCCAGGTAAGAAGCCGTATTCCACTCATTCCCTCCTTTCCAAGGTGGGTGTCAGAGTGTAGACAATCAATCAGTAAAGGCAGTAATGTATCTGGGATACAAACTTGGCCAGCTGGAGGAACCCAGAGGCCTTTTGACACAGAATGTGAACATCCATGCGTCTTCCAAAGATTGTGTTCAGAAGCAGGGCCGTCCCCCTGTAAGCGCTGAATAGTGACTATATCTGGCATACCCGGTGTGTTCAGAGAAGGCGAGCGATTTATCGCCTGTTTATTTATGGAGGACACTGTTAGTTTGGGCTGTTACAGCCTTTTAGGTGACATAGTCAGCCCTGGCATTACCCCTGGTGTTAGTACTTTAGAACAACAATGGCATGCCAGATATGACAGGAGGTACCTCCCGGTTTTTTGTCTTTCCATTGTTCAGTCTGTCACTCCGGTCCTTTTTCTCGGTCTTGGTCTCGTCTCTCCCTTTCCAACCTCACTTGTTCTGCTCTATCTCTTTCATCCTTCTCATACTTCTCACATTCCCACTTTAACATTTCCCAAGTTTTGGGTTTCCCTCCGTTCACTGATCCCTCTCCGATGTGCATTATCCTCCAGCTGGACAGCTTTCATTTTTCGGTTGCTTCATTTCGATCGGCACAATTAGTTACGTCTCCAACTTTACCTAATTCCCACCCTTTACTTTTTTTTCTGAAAACAATTTATTAATACTCCACAAGGACAAACAGGCTTTAAAACTCCTGCTTTTAATCTAATGCAACAACAACCACCTACAATTGACAAGCAACCAGACCACAGAAACACACCGAAATACAAAAACTACTCAAATTATTAGCTCAACCTTAGATTTTCTCTGATTAATTTTCCATCTTGCTAATTAATTTATAATATTTCCCTAGTAATTCCCACCCATTACTATGTCTCAAAGGATTCGAACCTCAAATTCTACCGACCTAGGGACTTGAACCCTGGCCGGGGGGAGGGGTGCTCAAACCTCTCGGATTTAATGTTACCAAAACCTTGGGGGCTCTAACCCCCAGGTACATATGGGGTCTCAAACCCTCCACTTTCTTACTGAATAAACCTAGAGACTCTCACCTCCAGGGTAACTGGGGTTCTCGAACCACCCAGTTTCTTAAATCACAAACCTGGAGACTCTAACCACGAGGGCATCCAGGGGACTTTAACCTCCTGGTTTAGGACTAGTCAGTGTCCAAGGATGTAAGTCATCTCCAGGTTCCGTCAATACAGGGCCTTAGGGGACAAGGGGTCAAGAACAAAGAACAACCCAGCACGGGAAACAGGCCCTTCGGCCCAACGAGCCCCCGCCGCCGCATCCTCCTACACCTACCCTGCCCTGCATGTATGCGAGTGGAACCCCTAACTTAGCCAGATTCAGGGGAGAATAGTGTAGGGTCAATTTGGTATACCAATCAGCCTAAGAGCACATCTTTGGGGTGTGGGAGGAAACCGGAGCGCCCGGAGGAAACCCACGCAACCACAGGGAGAATGCGCAAACTCCCACAGACACAGGCCCAAATCCATGTATCTGCACAGCTAGCAGTGATAGTCACTGAGCTGTTGCGGCGCCCGTCTACCGGTCCAGGATTAAGCACACACACCGACATGAAGTACTAGGCCACTCCCGAAACCTCCAAGAGCAGCCCACGCACGACCCACTGTGTGCATGCCCCTCGTTTGACAACAAGGTGGACTGCCACCTGCGGAATAAAAAGACAAAAACGTTAACATATAGGTCCACATTTCCGGTGTCTCCCGAGGCTCTGACCCTATTTAATACCCCCTACTATAACCCTCCATCCTTGTTTCGCTCATGTGTCTATCTAAATAAACCTTAAACAAGTCCAACGTACCTGCCTCCACCACCCTACTCGGTAGCGCGTTCCATACCCCCACGACCCTCTGCGTGAAGAACCTTCCTCTCACATCCAAATTATACTTCTCCCCCCTCACCCTTAGATCATGACCTCTCGTAATTGTACCCAGTCTAGGGAGCAGCCTCTCACTATTGACTCTATCTATTCCCTTCAGTATCTTATATACCTCTATCATGTCTCCCCTTAATCTCCAACTGGGTCGACTGGGTATTAGTTCAGTGAGAGAGACCAAGGTTAATCTTACCTTGTGGGCCCATCCATCTCATGTTACCGACACCCAGATGATCATTTATTCAGTCTACCTCACAGGACGTTTGTATATGTTGGAGCCCTGCTCGCAGCACCAATTGTTATGTTTATAGAACATAGAACACTACAGCACAAACAGGCCCTTCGGCCCACAAGTTGCGCCGATCACATCTATACCTACCAGGCCATAGAACTATCTGTAACTCCCAATCCCATTAGATCCCATATACTCATCCAGAAGTCTTTTAAAAGACCCCAGTGAGTTCGCCTCTACCACCACCGACGGCAGCCGATTCCACTCACTCACCACCCTCTGAGTGAAAAACTTACCCCTATTTCCTTTGTTCATTTTTCGCGAGACTTCCGTCCTTCATACAAAGGCAAACACCAACTGCTGTCTGATTCAAAACTTCTTTATTCTTCTTACATATTCTTATGGAAGAAGGCTGGCAAACCTTTGCTACGTAACTTCCACCCAGTGCTGGGAGTCAGGTGGCAAAAGCATGCCGAACAATGGGACAGTCCTCCTTTATGTAGCTTTTACGATCCTTCAGATCACATGCGATCTGATACAATATAGCTAATTACAAGACACCCTTTGTTCTAGTCAGGTTAACCATATCTAAGGTCATAATATTGTTATGTTGAAAGAAAGAACTGTTAAAGGTAAATTTGTTAATCACAGATGTCTTAACCGTGTCATTTTGAAATCAACTTAAAAGTTCTTAGTTGCATGCGATGTTAACCCCTAAATATCTCATACCCTGAAGTAGATTTTGTATGAATTAGAATACTCCGACCTTCTTGCTGATGAGGCTGATGTGTCAAAGAAATACTGGCTAAGACCTGCGGGACTGGGTGGCCTGTTACAGTGCAGGACCAGGGGGGCTGGTTGCCCTGGGGTGCCAACGTGCATTTTTTAAAAAATCATTTAGTTTGGAACTCAACCAAGACTTTGTGTTTAAAGGATTATCAAACCAGTGGCAATTGATTGTGGGGGAGGGATTGATGCTGTGAGTCTTCAATCAGCTCTGATCGATAGTTGAATGTTCCTGTAAGTGCGAAGGCCGATCCCTAGACAAAGCAGTAATTCCCGGAGTGAGGATGTGAGTGGTTCTGCCTGTCCTTGGAGTTTTATCCAGTATGCCCCTTGGGCAGTGCATACCACAGTCCTCCCCAAACAGAGGTTTGAAGAATGTGACGCACTAACAATCCAGTGATGTATTTAGTGGGTCATGGGTGAAAAATTGCAGAGTCCAATAACCCTTTCAAAAAAGGCCTGAAATTGGATCCACTTAATCCTGCCAGGCAGACTTTGGAATTGAGGTCACCTTCTCCTGGGTTTTATCCTGCATGAAGCAGCTGCTCAGTCTGCTGCTGCTGCTGCTGTGTTTTATCTTAAATAATAGATGAGTAACCTCAGACTCTAACCTACCTGCCTGCCTAAAGTTGATAAGATTGCGAGCTCTGCCAGTGAATGAAGAATAATGTTTGTTTTCAGAGTGTTAGTGAGGGGATTAATTTTATTATTAAGATTTTTAAACATTCAGTTGCGGGGATTAGTACCACACCCTGATCTTTCTCCATAGCCTTGCAAATTTTTTTCTTTTTATAAATATATATCCAATTCTGATTAGTGTTTATGCTTCCAAAATGTTGGTCATTTTTCTCTAAAATTGCTATTTACCCAATTCCCTTCCAAAGTCTGTCAGGATGGTTGTGTTCCAATCTGTGTGGCAATCCCAGGATTATTTTACACTGTGTAGCTGTGCTTCGAAACCGGGTTGCTGCTGTCTAATTTATTCCTGCTGACTGCGGCACTCTGTACGGGAGCTGATAGAAGTGACAACCATGAATATTTTATCAGTTCTGTTTACAAGGCTCAGTGGCTGATTGGGAAGGTGTGTTGAGAAGCTGCGTACCAATTCTCCTCCAAGCTGTGACCAGGACCAGGTTCCAGGCTTTTTTTGGATATGTCACCTTTGTAAAGATGGTCATCTCATGTGCACTAAGTGCTTATCCATGGAGAGGGGTTTGAATTCTCTATTCTTGCACTCCTTTGAGCAGCAGGAAGCATTCATACTCTAACTCCTGCTTCTAGTGACACTGAACATGCTTCAGTTTCATTAGCTGCTCTGCAATCATTGCCCCACACCATCTCGTAGAACCTGCAGTGCCATAGGAGCTGTTTCCTCACTGTATTCTGCACTGCTTCTGCCTCTTTGTGAGTGTTCAGCTATTTCTATATAACTTGATACAAAGAATGCTCCAGATTTCTAAGATCATTCTGCCTTATTCAGAAGGAGGGCTTTTGTGTTAAGGCAAATTTCTCTGTTCTATAATCATTGTAACCGCTTCTTAAAATACGGTCTCTTGTCATTTTATCTTCTAGAAATGTTGGATTAAATATTAAGGAAAATAAAATAAATAAAGAGAAGTGTAGGCTGTGTTATTATCTCTAAAGCTACAATGCCATGAAGGTGTTCAAATTGAAAATGATTTCATATAGGAACAGGATGGGGCCAGTCGGCCTCTCCAGTTTGTTCTGCCATTCAACAAGATTGTGCTGATCTTAACTCCACCTACCTGCCTTCATTCTATATCATTTAACACTAAGAAAAACCTTATCGGTCTCAGTGCTGATGTTTTCAATGATTTCTGCTTCATTCTGAAGGCTGACTAGAAGCATGAATATTAAGAGCACAGATTGAGTAGTAACAGCCCAGGCATCATAGAACATAGAACATTACAGCGCAGAACAGGCCCTTCAGCCCACGATGTTGCGCCGACCAGTTTTTTTAAAAAAAATACTGACCCACTAATCTAAACCAATCCCTTTTCGTCCATAAACCTATCCACAGATCTCTTAAACGCCCCCAAACTAGGCGCATTTACAACTGCAGCAGGCAGGGCATTCCATTCCCTCACCACCCTCTGGGTAAAGAACCAACCCCTGACATCCGTCCTATAACTACCCCCCCTTAATTTAAAGCCATGCCCCCTCGTGCTAGCTTTCTCCATCCGAGGAAAAAGGCTATCACTATCCACCCTATCTAAACCTCTAATCATCTTATATGTTTCAATAAGATCCCCTCTTAGCCTCCTTCTTTCCAGCGAAAACAACCCCAAATCCCTCAGTCTCTCCTCATAGGACCTCCCGTCCATACCAGGCAACATCCTGGTAAACCTCCTCTGCACCCTCTCCAAAGCCTCCACGTCCTTCCTGTAATGTGGGGACCAGAACTGCACACAGTACTCCAAGTGCGGCCGCACCAGAGTTGTGTACAGTTGCAACATGACGCTGCGACTCCTAAATTCAATCCCCCTACCAATAAACGCCAAGACACCGTATGCCTTCTTAACAACCCTATCTACTTGATTCCCAACTTTCAGGGATCTATGTACACATACACCTAGATCCCTCTGCTCCTCCACACTATTCAAAGTCCTCCCGTTAGCCCTATACTCAACACATCTGTTACTCCTACCGAAATGAATTACCTCACACTTCTCCGCATTAAACTCCATCCGCCACCTCTCGGCCCAGCTCTGCAACCTGTCTAAGTCACCCTGCAAACTATGACACCCTTCCTCACAATCTACCACACCTCCGACTTTGGTGTCATCAGCAAACTTACTAATCCACCCAACTATACCGTCATCCAGATCATTAATAAAAATTACAAACAGCAGTGGCCCCAAAACAGATCCCTGAGGCACACCACTCGTAACCGAACTCCATGACGAATATTTACCATCAACCACCACCCTCTGTCTCCTATTTGCTAGCCAATTCCTGATCCAATTACCTAGATTACCCCCAATCCCATACATCTGCATTTTCTGCAGAAGCCCACCATGGTGAACCTTATCAAACGCCTTACTAAAATCCATATACACCACGTCAACTGCCTTACCCCCATCCACCTCTTTGGTCACTTTCTCAAAGAATTCAATAAGGTTAGTAAGGCACGACCTACCTGCTACAAAACCATGCTGATTGTCTCTAATCAATTCATTACTCTCCAAATAACTATAAATCCTATCCCTAATAATTCTTTCTAAAACCTTGCCCACAACAGAAGTAAGACTCACCGGTCTATAATTCCCAGGGAAGTCTCTGTTCCCCTTCTTAAACAATGGGACAACATTCGCTGTCCTCCAATCTTCCGGTACTATACCAGAGACCAACGATGACCTGAAGATCAGAGCCAGAGGCTGTGCAATCACCTCTCTTGCCTTCCAGAGAATCCTAGGGTAAATCCCGTCCGGACCAGGGGACTTATCTATTTTCAAGCCCTCTAGAATATCCAGCACATCCCCGGTATCAACTGCAATACTGTCTATTTTACACCCCTGCACCCCAGTGTCCTCCTCAGCTACATTCGTGTCCCCCTGCGTGAACACCGAAGAGAAATAATGGTTCAATGCCTCTCCAATCTCTTCCGGTTCCACACACAACTTCCCTCTACTGTCTGTAACTGGCCCTAATCTTGCCCTAACCAACCTTCTGTTCTTGACATACCTATAGAACGCCTTAGGATTCTCCTTAATCCTATCAGCCAAAGTCATCTCATGTCCTCTTTTAGCCCTTCTTAACTCCCTCTTCAACTCCCTCCTAGCCAATCTAAAGCTTTCTAATGCACTACCTGAGCCCTCAAGCCTCATCCGAACATAAGCCTCCTTTTTCTTCCTAACCAACGAATCAACTTTTTTAGTGCACCACGGTTCCCTAGCCCTACCAATTCCTCCTTGCCTGACAGGGACATACCTATCACAGACCTGCAGTAGCTGCTCCTTGAAAAAACTCCACATTTCGGACGTTCCCAGTCCCTGTAATCTCCTAGTCCAACCTATGCTTCCTAATTCTCTCCTAATAGCCTCATAATTACCCTTCCCCCAGCTGAAACTACTGACCCGAGGTTCATACCTATCCCTTTCCATCACTAAGGTGAACGTAACCGAATTGTGGTCACTATCACCAAAATGCACACCAGCTTCCAAGTCTAGCACCTGGTCTGGCTCATTACCCAACACCAAATCCAATATAGCCTCACCTCTAGTTGGCCTATCTACATACTGAGTCAAAAAACCTTCCTGCACACTTTGAACAAAAACTGATCCCTCTAACGAGCTAGAGCTATAGCAATTCCAATCAATATTAGTAAAGTTAAAGTCCCCCATAACAATTACCCTATTACTTTCACTCCTAACCAGGATCGTCTCCGCAATCCTTTCCTCAACCTCTCTTGGTTCAGGGAGCCTTCAGTGTTCTTCCCAAACCAGTGAAGCATCAGTCAGATCTAGCTAGACCAAAGCAACACCAACAGGTCTGCAACAGACACCATCTCCCTGACCCTGCACTCAACTCTGGAACACCTGAATAACAAAGACACCTATATCGGACTCCTTTTTATTGACAACAGCTCAGCCTTCAACACCATTATTCCCACAAAACCCATCCCCAAACTCTGCCACAGGGATCGGTGCTGAGGCCTCAACTGTTTACCATTTACTATGAGATGGTCTGGAGGAGGGGACTGAGTGTAGGGTAACAAAATTTGCTGATGACATAAAGATGAGTAGGAAAGCGAATTGCTTGGAGGACGCAGAAAGTCTGCAGAGAGATTTGGATCGGCTGAGTGAGTGGGCGAGGACCTGGCAGATGAAGTATAATGTTAGCAAATGTGAGGTTATCCACTTTGGAAGAAATAATAAGACGGAATATTATTTAAATGGTGGAAAGCTGCAGCATGCTACGGTGCAGAGGGACCTGGGGGTCCTTGTGCACGAATCGCAAAAACCCAGTCTGTAGGTGCAGCAGGTGATCAAGAAGGCGAATGGGATGCTGGCCTTTATAGCGAGGGGGATAGAATATAAAAGCAGGGAGGTCTTGCTGCAACTGTACAGGGCACTGGTGAGGCCGCAGCTGGAGTACTGTGTGCAGTTTTGGTCCCCTTATTTGCAGAAGGATATATTGGCCTTGGAGGGAGTGCAGAGAAGGTTCACCAGGCTGATACCGGAGATGAGGGGGTTAGCCGATGAGGAGAGATTGAATAGACTGGGTCTGTACTCGTTGGAGTTTAGAAGGATGAGGGGGGATCTTATAGAGACATATAAGATAATGAAGGGGCTAGATAGGGTAAAGGTAGAGAGATTCTTTCCGCTTAGAAAGGATAGCAGAACTAGAGGGCACAGCCTCAAAATAAGGGAGGGGGGAGAAACAGTTTAGAACAGAGTTAAGGAGAAACTTTTCTCAGAGGGTAGTGAATCTCTGGAAGTCTCTGCCCATTGAAGTGGTGGAGGCTACCTCGCTGAATATATTTAAGTCATGGGTAGATAGATTTCTGATCGATAAGGGAATTAAGGATTATGGGGAGAAAGCGTGTAAGTGGAACTGATCCACTTCAGATCAGCCATGATCTTATTGAATGGTGGGGCAGGCTCAAGGGGCTAGATGGCCTACTCCTGCTCCTATTTCTTATGTGGCCTCAGGCCCAGCTCCTCCCTCTGTGACTGAATCCTAGACTTCCTAATGCACAGACCACAATCAGTAAGGATAGGCAATAACATCTCCTCCATGATCATCCTCAACACCGATGCCTCACAAGGCTGTGTTCTCAGCCCCTTACTATACTCCTTATACGCCTATGATTGTGGCCAAATTCCCCTTCTACTCTATTTTCAAGTTGCTGTTGACACCACCACAGTGAGTCGGATCTCAAACAATGATGAGATAGAGAATCTGGTGCGGCAACAATAATCTCTTCCTCAATGTCAGGAACATGCCCCTGTCTACATCAACGGGGGTGAAGTGGAAATGCTCAAGACATTCACGTTTCTTGGTGTCCAGATCTTCAGCAATCTGTCTAGGTCCCCTGTGCTGATACTATAGTTAAGAAATGCTTCCACTTTCTCAGTAGACTAAGGAAATTTTACAGGTCAGCTGCGACTCCAACTTTTACAGTTGCACCATAGAAAGCTTTCTTTCTGGTTGTATCACAGCTTGGTATGGGCTCCTGCTCTGCGCAAGACCACAAGAAATTATAAAGGGTTGTGAACGTAGCCCAATCCACCTCACAAACCAGCCTCCCATACATTGACTCTGTCTACACTTCCCACTGCCTCAGAAAAGCAGCCAGCGTAATTAAGGGCCCCACACACCCCAGACTTTCTCTCTCCCACCTTCTGTTTGGAAAAACCAATCAAGAACAGCTTCTTTGCTGCTGCCCTCAGACCTTTGAATGGACCTACATTGAAGTGTACCTTTTTGAGAGGGTTTTTAAACATGATTCTTGCAGCTCTCCCAGCTTCAGAGATGTCATTGTTGCCGACTTGACTGGGAATGTCCTTTTCTCGCTACTTGGGTGGTTTCATTGGGATTGTTTGTGTTTACTCTGGGGTAGTTTAACGATCCTGTATTGTTAGGAGAACAGTCATGTGTTTTTGTACAGGTTTGTTTCATTCTCAGTTTGGAAGTGCAGGTTTGAGTTTTAGAAGGGATCACAAGCTGCTGTGTCCCTGTTTTGAAAATTCTGTTGGTTATCTGAAAACAAGATTTTGTTTCCCTGAAAGGTGAGAACCTGCTATTCTTGGAGGCTGGGCCAGAGTGTCTCTGGTGTTTTGGGAATCTGCCTTGGCTTCATACTGTTCAAAGTGAATCCAGAGAACTGCAGACTTCAACCAAAGGACTCAATTTCCCTTATCACGTGAGCAGTAGACTTTGCTGTATTAAACCTGTTTAAAGGATTTTGTCTACGGCAAGGGTTTTGGTTTAATTGGAACACATTAGATATCTTTTAAGGGTTATATATTGTAGTGGTTGTTCTGTTTCTTGTTTGTAATTGGTAAAAGTTCTTGCTAATTTTCTTACCATACATCTTAATTATATTCTTAAATAAATAAAAGCTCCCTAGTGGGTCATTTGAATCATACCTGAAGTGAAACATCTCGTGTTTATCCTAGCTAAATTCAAGATACAAAATTTATGATTCAGACGGGCTTCATAAAACTCTTTGGAATTTCTGACCTGAGCCGTAACACTACATCATGATATACAAGTTGATCGTTCTCTACACCCTAGCGGTTATTGTAACACTATATTCTACACCCTCTCTTTCTCTTATAGGTACTCTATACTTCGTATAGTACAAAAGAAACAATACTTTTCACTATAAACCAATACACATGACAAATTGAATCAAACTGTGCCCCTACAACCGACATCAGAACCCTTTATGTTGAACACCATTAAAGCATTGTTAGGGTAGCGAGAGCAGGGAATATGCCAGTGTAAGAAGGTTCCACTAAAAGATAAACCTATAACGATGGAACCAATACTCAGATTAATCTGCTTGGCTTCATCCTCACCGGAATATCTCCTATTGACGTTTTTCAGGATAGCCTTGATGGTTACTGCACACTCATAAAAACATTCATTTTCGTCCTGCCCTCCAGTATGAAGAGAGCACTGCAGGCTAGCAAATCCAGCAGCCTAAACCTGAGTCCAGGAGGTTTTCTGGGTCCCTGGCAGCAGCTGTATTGTATGTCTTTGTAATCTGATCTCCTAACCTGTCAAATCCTTCACACATATGTCACCAAACAAGGAATTCCATTTGGGATTATAGGAATTGCTTTGGATGAAATAACAGGAGACTGCAGCTTCATGGACATGAGCAGACTGAAATTTTGGTAAGCAGGTTAGAGTAGATAAGACTGAGTTTGAGGATGAGCAGAGAATGGGGAGGAGTAATGCTGCAGGCGTGGCCAAGGAGGTGAGTGATGTTCGATAAATACAAGTCATTGCTATAATTTCAAAGCTGCCTGCTGCTCTCTTAACATCAACACGAGAGGCAGGTGCCAAATGCAACTAAAATGGTGATCCATGATCAGAAATGGTGTCAAGACCTCCCAGTGAACCAAATGAAGTCAACGAGAGAGACTGAGAGAGAGGGCAGCTGCTTGAACCAATGATCCCCATCTATACCGCTGACAGCTGATGTCCTCACTGTGGGAGAGCCTGTAAGGGCTCCAAAGCCATCTGAAAATTCTGAGCCAACATCGCATTCCACTTAAATCAGCAAGGAAGAATCACCTTCACCGGAATTGCTAATGACGTTGCCATAGAGATGGCAGTAAGTGATTTTTACAGTATGTTGGCATAAATCAGTGGGAGTTCAGCTGACAGATGACAATGTCTGCTTTGACTGGGGCCAATGATCAGAAAGAGAGGTGAACCCTGGGGCGGGTCCAGGGGACCTAATGAAAATAGATCAGTTTGTAGCCAGAGAAAATTCCAGCTCATTCCAGACCGCACGCTCAAAATCCGATTAGATATCACTGGAGCAATTGGGGAGTTGATCAAAAAGTAGACGCCAGTGTCATCTGCATGGGTGTGGAAGATTGAATTTTATATCCTTATATGGGATATTGTCACTGCTGGTTCACCAACATTAATCCCCTATGTGAGTGGTTACATGTGGGCCAGACCAGTTAAGGACATTAGTGAATCAGATGGGTTTTTACAACAATCGTTCGACTTTTTTTAATTCCAGTTTTTTATTGAATTAAAATTTTGCCATCTGCTGTTGGTGGGAGTTAAACTCAGGTCCCCAGAGCATTACCCCGGGTCTCTGGATTATAGCCCAGTGACAACGCCACTATGCCATTGGTAATTAGCCAGAAGTTGTCGTCCATGTTGGTACCAATGACATCAGCAGGAAGAGGGATATGCTCCTGTAAACATTTCAGAAAGTTAAGAAGGAAATTAAAAACAGGACTGCGAGAGCAGTAATCTCAGGATTACTCCCAGTTCAGTGTGCTAATGATCATAGGAAAAGGAAAATTGATCAATTAAATATACAGCTGGCGAAATGAAAGGAGGGCATCAGATTTCTGAGGCATTAGGACCAGTTCTGGGATGTGTAGGAGTGTACAAGCTGGAGGGGTTACACCTTAATGGGACTGGCACCAGTATACACTCACGGAGGTTTGCTAGTGCTGTCAGAGTGATCAAACTAGCTCCTCAGGAAGGTGAGAACCTGAAAGGTGGCCAAAGTTGGAGAGAAGTAAAGTTGGTAAGCGGAAGTAGAAATGTGAAAATTAGGCAGATGAAACGAGTGTGCATCAGTTAGGCTTAGAATCAGAATAAATGTTAAAAAGACACCATATGTGACACTCTACCTGATTCTTAACAAGATCAATGGTCTAAAGCCACAAATCGAGCTAAATGGTTATGACATCATTGCCATTAGGCTGCTTAATAGTAATGGTAATGTGGGGCATGATATTAATCAAGAGGTGAGAGGAGCATGTAGCATGGGCAATAGTGCTTTGGTCTGCATGGGTAAATCTGATGCTTGGTAATGCCATAGAGGATGAGTTTCTAGAGTATCACAGAGTCATAGAGGTTTACAGCATGGAAACAGGCCCTTTGGCCCAACTTGTCCTTGCCACCTTTTTTTTAAACCCCTAAGCTAATCCCGCATTTGGCCCATATCCCTCTATACCCATCGTACCCGTGTAACTTTCTAAGTGCTTTTTAAACGATAAAATTGTACCCGCCTCTGACAGCTTGTTCCAAACACTCACCACCCTCCGTGTGAAAAATTTGCCCCTCTGGACACTTTTGTATCTCTTCCCTCTCACCTTAAACCTATGCCCTCTAGTTTTAGACTCCCCTACCTTTGGGAAAAGATGTTGACTATCTACCTTGTCTATGCCCCTCATTATTTTATAGACCTCTCTCTATAAGGTCACCCCTCAGCCTCCTACGCTCCAGAGAAAAAAGTCCTAGTCTATCCAGCCTCTCCTTATAACTCCCAGCTTTAGGGATGTGTTTCTAGAGCACTTTGAGGAATTCAGTAGAGAACAGGTTCTAGATCCATTGTTATGTTTTTGCTATAGAGGGAGTGCAGTAAAGGTTCACCAGACTGAATCCTGGGATGGCAGTACTGACATCTGAGGAGAGACTAGAAAATTAGGGTTACATTCGCTGGAGTTTCAAAGAATGTGGAGGGATCTCATTGAAACTTATAAAATTCTAACACGAATCGACAGGATAGATGCCAGAAGGATGTTCCCGATGTCAGGGGAGCCCAGAACCAGGGCTCATACTCTAAGGATACAGAGTAAATCTTATAGGAGAAATTTCCTTACCCAGAGAGTGGTGAGTTTGTGGAATTCAGTACCACAGAAAACAGTCCAAAATATTGTATGTTTTCAAGAAGGAGTTAAATATCGAGTCCTTTAGCCCAAAGACTTAACGATATGGGAGAATGCGGCAGAGATTACTTAGTTGGAGGCTCAGCTGTGATGACTGGAGGAAGACTGCTGCTCCGATTTTCTGTGTTCCTGTATAATGTAAAAGAGCTAATTAATAACCTAGTTGTAAAAGAACCTTTAGAAATTAAGGAAGTGAAAGAGAAAACTGGGAAGTACGGACCCCTTAGCTTTACATCAGCAGTAGGGAAATGCTAGAATCTATTCTGAAGATAATAAATGGACACTTGGGACAATCGCGTTATGGACATAGCATGGATTTACGGAAGGGAAATCATGTTTGACAAAGTGGTTAGAGTTTTTTGAGGATTTTCCGAACAGAATTGACAAAGGAGAGTTAATGGGTATCACGTTTGGATTTTCAGAAGGTTTTGATCAGGTCCACACAGGAGGTTGATTAGCAAAATAAAAACACACGGGATAGGAGGAGACACACTGGCACGGGTTGGGATAGGAGGCGACACACTGGCACGGATTGAGGATTGACAGAAAGAGTATGAATAAATGGGTCATTTTCGTGTTGGCAGGCTGTGGCTAGTGGGGTATCGCAAGGATCAGTACTTGGACCCCAGTTGTTCACAATATATATCAACGAATTGGATGTGGGGACCAAATGTCACATTTACAAATTCACAGACGATACAGAGCTTGGCAGGAATGTGTGAGAAAGATGTAAAACAACTGCAGGATTTGATTTGATTTATTATTGTCACATATTAGCATACAGCGAAAAGTATTGTTTCTTGCACACTACAGACATCATAGACATCGAGAAGGAAAGGAGAGAGTGCAGAATGTAGTGTTACAGTCATAGCTAGGATATAGAGAAAGATCAACTTAATGCAAGGTAAGTCCATTCAAAAGTCTAACAGCAGCAGACAAGCTGTTCTTGAGTCGGTTGGTACATGATCTCAGACATTTTTTATCTTTTTCCTGATGGAAGAAGGTGGAAAAGAGAATGTCCGGGGAGCATGGGGTCCTTAATTATACTGGGTACTTCAAAAAGGCAATGGGAAATGTAGATCGAGTCACTGAGTGAGTGGACAAGAACATGGTAGATGGCATATAACAAGGAAAATGTGAGGTAATGCAATTTGTTAAAAGAAAGAGGTGTATTTCCTAAATGATAAGAAATTCAAAGTGCCAATATACCGAGGGACCTTGGGTGTCCTTAGGCCACTGAAAGCTAACGTGCAGGTGCAGAAATTTATTAGGAAGGCTAATGGAATACTAGCCTTTATTGGAAGAGGATTTGAGTACAGGAGTGATAAGGTTTTGCTTCAAATGTCTGGCAGTTTGGTTAGACTGCACCAGGAGCACTGTGTACAGTTTTGGCTTCTTACCTCAATGACTATTATTGTCATAGAGGAAATGTAACAAAGGTTCACTAGATTAGTTCCGGGGATGATGGGACTATGAAGAGAGATTGGGAAACTGGGCTGTATCCAATGGAGTTTTGAAGAATGAGAGGTGATCTCATTGGAACCTACAAAATACTCAATGGAACAGACAGGGTACAGGCAGGGAAGATGCTTCCCCTGCTTGGAGAGTCTAGAACCTGGGGGCACAATTTCAAATTAAGGGAATTGTCACTTGGGACTGATTTGGAGAATTTCTTTTACTCAGGCAGTTGTGAATCTTTGGAACTCTCTGCCTCAGAGGGCTGTGGAAGCTCCAGCACTGAGTGTGTTTAAAACAGAGATCGATAGATTGCTGATTAACAATAACACAGCGCGTTATGGGGATAGCAAGTTTAAAAGACATTGAAGTGTCCAATCAGTCATGATCATATTGAATGGCAGAGCAGGTTTGATGGGCTGAATGGCCAACTCCTGTTCTGTGTTCTTCAGAGCCTGAGGGGTATTGACAGGGTGGAGAGGATGTTTCCTCTGGAGAGAATCTAGAACTTGGGGTCACTGTTTTAAAAATAAGCATTGTCCATTGAAAACATTAAGATTGTTCTCTGTTGAAAGTTGAGTGTCACTGGAATAGTCTCCTCAAAAGGCAATGGAAGCAGAATCTTAGAGTATTTTCAATACAGAGCAGCTAGATTCTTGAACAAAGGGTGAAAGGTTATTGGAGGATAAGCAGGAATGTGGAGTTGAGGTTTCAATCAGGTCAGCCATGATCTTATTGAATGGTGGAGCAGGCTCGAGGGGCTGAGTGGTGTCCTCCTACTCCTAATTCACGTGTTATGTATGTATACCAATCTCGTGCCTATTTATAATTGTACAGTAATACCAACCCTGGCTGTTGGTTACACCATGAGAAATTGGTGCTATTTATATTTGTTCAGAGTAGAACGTAAAACATAGAACAGCACAGTACAGGCCCTTCAGCCCTCAATGTTGTGCCAAGCTATGCCCGAACCCAAGATCAAGCTATCCCACTCCCTATCATTCTGGTGTGCTCCATGTGTCTATCCAGTAACTGCTTGAAAGTTCCTAAAGTGTCCGACTCCACTGTCACAGCAGGCAGTGCATTCCACACCCCAACCACTCTGAGTAAGTGGTTTATTATTCAGTCTTGGCTTCATTGATACACTTTTCTCTTCCACAGGTAACCGACATGGTTTATTAGTCCCTAATAACACAACAGATCAGGAGTTGCAGCATATCCGCAATTGTCTTCCGGACTCTGTGGCCATCCAGAGAATTGAGGAACGTCTTTCTGCACTTGGAAATGTTATCGCCTGCAATGACTATGTGGCCCTGGTGCACCCAGATCTTGACAGAGTATGTATGTTTTACTGTGGTTATCTTGTGGGGAGTATTTATTGGGAAAGTGCACAGAAGGATGTGCCAGTTGATAAAACAAGCAGACTTCATCCAAAGCACTGTCCTTCTGACAATGTTAGTTAAATGATATGCCTGACTCCTGGAGTGAGACTGGAACCTGCAACCTGCTGCCCCTGAGACGGGAGTGCTGCCAATGAGCCGTGTTACGTAGCCTGAACTGGGAGCTGCAGAAACATTCTCCCTTCACTGTTTATTGCAGCACCAGCTTGACTGGCAACCCTTTGTCACTGGGTGGACAGAGTGTGATTCTCAGCTACACCCACAGAGATGGCCACTGTCCTCACCTTCACTGTGGGGAAAACTGAAGTATTCCAGCGTATGATATAAAATTTGTGAATGCATTTGTTTGGTATGAAAGGGAATGTACCTGGAGCAAGTGCAGCTCGTGACTAAGAGCAAAGTACTGCTGGTGCTGCAGACTGAAAGGAAAAGCGATGTTGGAAAACTGAGCTGGTTTGGCAGTATCTGTGAAAAGAGTTAATGTTTCGAGTCCAATGTGAGTCTTTGGAACTGGAGAGGCAGAAGTATGATGGCTCCTTCATCAATGTTATTTTACTGTTGGAGCCTTTCACCTTTAATTGCTGTCAGTCTGTTCATTGTGTAGTGGGTTATTTAAATGAGCTTTGCTTTCCCCCTTCTCTTTGCCTATGAGCTGATCAGTTACTGGCCAACACTCTGGGAATATCAGTCTCTGGTTTTGTGTGAAAGTTTCATCAATGTTGTGTTAGTCTGAATTACAAAAAAGGCTGGATTTACTTGCTTGCCAAATAGGTTACAATGTGTTGCGACCCCCATCCCTTATGCTGATGCAGCTTCCTTGAGTAAAAGGATTTGGAGTGTGAAATTTCTCACATTTTTGATGCAAGTATTGACTGTTGTAACCATGACAACTACTTTGAAGAATCACTTAATTAGGGTTGGGGAGAAGATTTGTTACTTTGCAGGCTGGGATTGCACTAAGGGACTGTTACTTGGACATGATGTAGGCCCAGGACAGTTTATTCAGGCATGAGTCATTAGAAAATTCGGAGTTTTTGTGAGAACATGAACAGAATTATGGATTGCAAACTCTCCTCGTAGTGGTGGGAGCAGCAGATCCTTGTATTGCAGGAAAGATTGCTGTTTTTTCCCAGCATTTGCCAATGTTACAAAACAATTATCTTTCTCCTTGATTGCCACTGAAATATGATTTTTTTTTTAAAAAATCACCTAGGCTACATCCTGGTGAAACTGGAATTTGACACTAAGTGGGTTCCTGGTTACAATGATTGAACTTTGCCATATGGCCTCTGACATGGAGCAGGTAATACAGTCAGCTGTTGATTCAATACCCTTTAGTGCACTGTCTGAAAGATAATATGAAGGATATATGTTTGTATGCAGATTTCCAAGCCTATGTTGTTATGACCTGCTGATTTATCCCAGAATTGAAGTGCATGTAAATGGGATAATAGAGCATTGGATCTAATACAGGCTTGTTACCATCTTGGAATCCTCACTGCATCAGTATGTTGGGAATTTGGACCCAGGAGTGTTAACCTGTCCAAGTGTTTGGTTCGGTCTACAGAAAATTGTGTTAAGTTACAGTTTCTGACCAAGCCTAGTTAATAAAAGCTGCTGGTTTAAACATTCATGAATATCCTTTAGGCAGGAGAGCTGGCTGGATCTGGTGTGCGCACTATTCAATCCCAAACATGCTAGTCTAGCCTCAATCTGAAAGCGATTGAACATTGTTAACCTCTGTAGTAGTTTTTTTTGATTCCTGGGACAGAGGAATTCTTTCTCTTCAAACTGGGCTCCACTTAAATGTGGCTGAGATCAGTGTGCGAGAGAATTGTGTAACCAGGGCTGTGCCTAGGGCTTTTAAGAACATAAGAACATAATAAGAACATAAGAAATAGGAGCAGGAGTAGGCCATCTGGCCCTTCGATCCTGCCCTGCCATTCAATAAGATCATGGCTGATCTGTCGTGGCTCAGTTCCACTTTCCCACCCTCTCCCCATAACCCTTAATCCCCTCTCTTATCAAAAACCCATCAACCCGCTTCTTGAAAATATTTAGCGAGGCAGCCTCCACCACTTCAACGGGTAGAGAATTCCAGAGATTCACCACCCTTTGAGTGAAGAAGTTCCTCCTCAACTCCGTTCTAAAACGCCCCCCTTTTATCTTGAGGCTGTGTCCCCTAGTCCTAGTGTCTTTTTTGAGCGGGAAGAGTCTCTCCACCTCTATCCTATCCATCCCATTCATCATCTTATACGTCTCAATGAGATCTCCCCTCATTCTTCTAAACTCCAACGAGTACAAGCCTAGTTTATTCAGCCTCTCCTCATAGCTCAACCCCCTCAACTCCGGTATCAGCCTAGTAAACCTCCTCTGCACTCCCTCCAGGGCCAAAATATCTTTGCGCAGGTGCGGCGCCCAAAACTGCACACAGTACTCCAGCTGCGGCCTCACCAATGCCCTATACAGCTGCAGCGAAAGAGTTAGGGAGCGATCGGGTGAAGGGACAGTAAGAAATCTAAAGAGAAATGTCAAAGAAATGCAGCCTTGAAGGGACAGAGTGTAACATTAATAGTGCATCAGTGAATATGATCCATTCAGAGATTAGTTTTTTAAGAAGGGCTTTTTATCTGAATGCTCAAAACATGCATAATAAGATAGCGGGACAGGCTCAAAAGGTTGGATGGCCTACTCCTGCTCCTATTTTTTATGTTCTTATGTTCCCACAGTGAAATGGCAACGATTTCCTTTGTTTTCTTCCTCTTTTCCACCCTCCATACCACCCCTAGATCTCTTTCCTCCATTCCGTTAGAATTTTAGAATTCAGTCCTTCAGAGCTCTGACAAAGGGACACCTAGACTCCAAACGTTGGCTCTATTCTCTCCCCACAGATACTGTTAGATCTGCTGAGATTTTCTAGCATTTTCTGTTTTTGTGTCCTCTTCCCAATGAATGTTAGAGAAGATATCCCAAACCTGGCACTGGGCAAGTAACAGTTGTCTGAACTTGCTCTTTGTTACAGAGAATGGTGTTAATCCCTCTGATCCAGAGTGAGGTAGCCAATTGGATACAAAATTGGCTTGATGACAGAAGTCAGAGGGTGGTTGTAGAGAGCTGTTTTTCAAACTGGAGGCCTGTGACCAGCGGTGTGTCTCAGGGATCAGTGCTGGGCCCACTGTTATTTGTCATTTATATTAATGATATTGATGAGAATTTAGAAGGCATGGTTACTAAGTTTGCAGATGACACCAAGATTGATGGCAGAGTGGACAGTGAAGAATGTTCCTGATGTTGATAACTTGTCCATCAAGCTGCATCGCGCTTTGAGTCACAATGTCTTAAAGATGAGGCAGAGCAGGAAAGAAAAAGAAGCAGATCTCTGGGTCTCAGTACCTCATGGGGTGTCCTGCCCCATGTACCCAAAGATCTGTGTGACGGGTATGATCCCGCTCAGTCACATGACCCAAGGCAGGAACCCGCGATCCAGAGGAGACAACCCCCCCTCCCATTGAATTGAGGAATAGCAATGGTGTGGGTGATGGGAGCTATACTGGGAGCTGTCCTTTCTACAGTTGTTGCTGGATGACAGCCATAAGGAGACAATGTAGGAATTATTCGCAGCAATTCAAAGCTAACCTCCAACATATTGTTTTCTTTTAGAAAGCTCAGAAAATCTGATGGAGTAAAGTATATAGACAGGGTCACTTGTTTCTGAAGCTACAGCTTCTACAGGCCAAGCTTATTTGTGAAACTTGTGTTACAGAAAAAAATGCATTTCATTTTCTGCAGTGCTGAGGAAATTGCAGTTTAACAGATTTCTGCTTCCATCATCCAATGTAAAATCAAGCAGTTCACTCAAACTCCCAGTGACAGTGAACTCCCCACCCTCACAGCACTCTTCCACTCACTGAACCACACCCTAGAATTTCCAACTCTAAACTCAAGCAAATTCCAAGAAACTAAATGACTTTGTTCAAATTAAAGTTGTATCAGTTCCTGGTTGCAGGTGCAGCAGGTGGTCAGGAAGGCGAATGGGATGCTGGCCTTCATAGCGAGGGGGATTGAATATAAAAGTAGGGAGGTCTTGCTGCAGCTGTATAGGGCATTGGTGAGGCCGCAGCTGGAGTACTGTGTGCAGTTTTGGGCACCGCACCTGCGCAAAGATATTTTGGCCTTGGAGGGAGTGCAGAGGAGGTTTACTAGGCTGATACCGGAGTTGAGGGGGTTGAGCTATGAGGAGAGGCTGAATAAACTAGGCTTGTACTCGTTAGAGTTTAGAAGAATGAGGGGAGATCTCATTGAGACGTATAAGATGATGAATGGGATGGATAGGATAGAGGTGGAGAGACTCTTCCCGCTCAAAAAAGACAGTAGGACTAGGGGGCACAGCCTCAAGATAAAAGGGGGGCGGTTTAGAACGGAGTTGAGGAGGAACTTCTTCACTCAAAGGGTGGTGAATCTCTGGAATTCTCTGCCTGTTGAAGTGGTGGAGGCTGCCTCGCTAAATATTTTTAAGACGCGGGTTGATGGGTTTTTGATAAGAGAGGGAATTAAGGGTTATGGGGAGAAAGCGGGAAAGTGGAACTGAGCAGCGACAGATCAGCCATGATCTTATTGAATGGCGGGGCAGGCTCGAAGGGCTGGATGGCCTACTCCTGCTCCTATTTCTTATGTTCTTATGTTAAGCCGAATTCCTTGCTGAGATTGCAGCTGTTAGCAGCTTTCACACTCCCTCTCTGTATTCAAAGCACTGTGATTGTTAAAAATTAATTTTGCATGCTTCAAGCAAGCAGTTGTGTGATTTCTAGGAGTTTAGATTAAAGGAATGTTGGCTTATTTTCCCTTCCCAGAAGCTTGATTCCTGCTTTAAGTTTAGTTTGGTTAGCACCCGGCGCCCTCTGGTGTCTCTCTCAAGTGGCTGTTATTCACGTGCAACTATTACCAACATATTCAACTATAGGAAGCTTCGCAACCATGCCCAGAGGTGTCTGTACCTCTGCCCTCTTGTGATCAGCAGAGACTGCTGATCAAACCTTGTTCATGTAGCTCAAGGCTGGCTTTAAATCAAAAGGCTTCAAGCTAAGTTTTAATTATCCAAAATTCTGCTGCCTGTATCCTAACTCTCACCAAGTCCCCTCACCTATCGCTTCTGTGTTCACTGACCTATAACAACTCCCTGTCTGACATTGCTTCATTTTAAAATTTGTCTATGTTGTTTGCAAATCCTTCTGTGGTCTCACTCCTTTACCTGCTGATAGATTGTTGCCTCTGCTCTCCCTGAATCCAGCTGTCAGTCCATAGATAATGGCAGAAATGTCCATTGCAGATATGGGTGTATTTGTTGCTTTCTGTATGGTCTGGGTGGTCAGTCTCGACATATAAGAAGTCCCCAGGGTTAAATATCTCATCTTTACAGCTGTGAGGTCAGCACTCTGAATAGGACTGGTGATTTTCTTCCCCTTTCTCTGCTGGTTAATCATTAGTGCTGATAATATTTGCGAGTCCTCTTCCTCTCATACATGTGAAAGGCATCTTCAGCATCCTCCAACACAGTGTACACTGCATCAGTGATTTGATTCGAAAGCTTCAAGATTGACCTTCAGGTTTGGTTATTATTGCTCCAGCAGGTGTGAGTAAATCTTAATGCTGGCAAGGTTGGAGTTCAGGTCACAGAAGCTGCAGTTATACTGCCAGCTGTGTGTTGGTGAAGTTGGCTGTGACTGCACTGCCTAAAATTGGGGCCAGAGGAAATGCTTTGAAAGGGGTGCTTACACCAGTAAAGGCCTTCTAATGTCCACTCTAATCCCACTGTCCTCTCGCCTATTGAATTCCATCAGTAACGTATCTACGTGTGAAAGCTCAAACCCTCTCGGAAATTGAAATGCTGTCTCGTTCTCGACTCAGTCACCAATTACAATCTGCTCCTCTTTACCTGGCTAAGGCTCGCTGATTGCCCAGCGTACGTAGGCTGGGTCAAATGGCCTATTGTTGCTGCTGTATTCCTCCTTGGGCAGTGGGTATGTGGTAATCACCCTGAACATTATTTTTGAGGTTTGATAATTTTCTGGGAGATGCTATGTGGATCAGTGAAGCTGTATTTCAGCCGTTTGCTGTGTGTGTGAGTAGTGTGTGATGTGTGTTTGACAGGATCTGCATTGTGCATCCAAACGGCAATGAGCAGTTACTGAATAATGTTTGGAATCAATGGAACCTCTTTGCAAGTGTTGTAAATTAGTAATGTTTGTTAGTGCTTATGTGAGTTAGCTTTCCCTCTCGTAAACGGGATTCATTATTGATAAACTCTTAGAGTGGTTTGTGATGGACCAGATTTTGACATTTTAGCTGTGTGAATGGCGGGGCAGCCTGATGTAATGAAGCAGAACACAGTCACCTCACTGCTACAAGGGCCAAGACTGTCAGCTTCCACACAGCCTGGTATTACTTTGCTGATCCCAGCACTGGTCTGGGCTCCAGTGCTTATCTGCATTGATAGGCTGCTAAACCGAATGGGTTTCTGCCTATTCCTTTTCACTTCAGGTACAATCAGCCCTTCAGCCCCTTTAGTCCATTTCTCTGTGTGAGACTCGGCAGGAGCATGGCGGCCCAGACTGATTCTATCACTCAATATCCTCATTCTTGAATCGATAACAGGGTCAGGGACTTCTTCCACATTCCAGTATCTCAGCCCTTCCAAAGCCCCCATTAAAGATGAACCAATGGTTGGACCTGCCCAGTCAGCATGGTACTGACTGGGTATTTAGAACAAACAATCGTTTCCTTTGAAGGAGATACCTTGGCAAGAAAATACTCTGATGTGGAGGTGCTGGTGTTGGACTGGGGTGGGCACAGTAAGAAGTCTCTCAATACCAGGTTAAAGTCCAACAGGTTTATTTGGAATCATGAGCTTTCGGAGCATTGCTTCTTCATCAGGTGAGTGGAGAGGTGGATTCACAAACACACACACAATTGCAGGATAATGGTTGGAATGTGAGTCTTTTCAGGTAATCGAGGCTTTACAGATAGTGCACGTGGAGAGAGGGATAATCACGGGTTAAAGAGGTGTGAATTGTCTCAAACCAGGACAATTAGTAGGATTTTGCAAATCCAAATAATAAGGTGGGGGTTACAGATAGTGTGACACGAACCCAAGATCCCGGTTGAGGCCGTCCTCGTGTGCAGAACTTGCCTATCAGCTTCTGTGCGGCAATTCTGCGCTGTTGTGTGTCTTGAAGGCCGCCTTGAAGAACACTTACCCGAAGATCAGAGGCTGAATGCCCGTGACCATTGAAGTGGCCCCCAACAGAAAGGGAACACTCCTGCCTAGTGATTGTCAAGTGGTATTCATTGTCGTAGCGTTTGCATGGTCTTGCCAATGCCTCGGGACATCCTTTCCTGCGGTGTATCAGATAGACAACGTTGGCCGAGTTACAGGAATATGTACCGTGTATCTGGTGGATGGTGTTCTCACAAGAGATGATGGCATCTGTGTCGATGATCTGGCATTGACGTGGCTGGAACATCGACTACATAATGTCATCAGCAAGTTCCATCCTACCATCAGACTCACCGTGGACTATTCTTCAGAATCGGTGGCATTCTTGGACACACACATATCTCCCTCAAGGACGGTCACCTCAGCACTTCACTGTACCACAAGCCCACGGATAACCTCACAATGCTCCACTTCTCCAGTTTCCACCCTAGACATGTTAAAGAAGCCATCCCCCACGGACAAGCCCTCCATATACACAGGATCTGCTCAGGTCTGGAGGATCGCAACAGACACCTACAGACGCTGAAAGATGCCCTCATAAGAACAGGATATGGCGCTCGACTCGTCGATCGACAGTTCCGACGCGCCACGGCGAAAAACCACACCGACCTCCTCAGAATTCAAACATGGGACATGGAGGACAGAGTACCCTTCATCTTCCAGTACTTCCCCAGAGTGGAGAAGCTACGACATCATCTTCAGAGCCTTCAACATGTCATCAATGAAGATGAACGTCTCACCAGGGCTATCCCCACACCCCCACTTCTTGCTTTCAAACAACCGCACAACCTCAAACAGACCATTGTTCACAACAAACTACCCAGCCTTCAGGAGAACAGTGACCACAATACCACACAACCCTGCCACAGCGACCTCTGCAAGGTGTGCAGGATCATCGACATGGATGCCATCATCTCACATGAGAACACCATCCACCAGGTACACGGCACATACTCATGCGACTCGGCCAACGTTGTCTACCTGAGACACTGCAGGAAAGGATGTCCCGAGGCATGGTACATTGGCGAAACCATGCAGACACTATGACAACAGATGAATGAACACCAATTGACAATCCTCCTTCGTCAGGTGAGTGGGAGTTATGTTCACAAACAGGGCATATAAAGACACAAACTCAATTTACAAAATAATGATTGGAATGCGAGTCTTTACAGGTAATCAAGTCTTAAAGGAACAGACAATGTGAGTGGACAGAGGGTTAAGCACAGGTTAAAGAGATATGTATTATCTCCAGACAGGACAGTTGGTGAGATTTTGCAAGTCCAGGCAAGTCGTGGGGATTACAGATAGTGTAGTGTCGTGAAGGACACCTTGGAGAACGTTTACCCGAAGGTCAGAGGCTGAATGTCCGTGACCACTGAAGTGTTCCCCAACAGGAAGGGAACAGTCTTGCCTGGTGATTGTCGAGCGATGTTCATTGATCCGTTGTCGTAGCATCTGCATGGTCTCCCCAATGTACCATGCCTCAGGACATCCTTTCCTGCAGCGTATCAGGTAGACAACGTTGGACGAGTTGCAAGAGTATGTACTGTGTACCTGGTGGATGATATTCTTATGTGAGATGATGGTATCCATGTTGATGATCCGGCATGTCTTGCAGAGGTTGCTGTGGCAGGGATGTGTGGTGTTGTGGTCACTGTTCTCCTGAAGGCTGTTTGCAGCAAACTACCCAATGGTCTGTTTGAGGTTGTGCAGTTGTCTGAAGGCAAGAAGTGGGGGTGTGGGGATGGCCCTGGCGAGGTGTTTGTCTTCATCAATGACATGTTGAAGGCTCCGGAGAAGATGTTGTAGCTTCTCCGCTCCGGGGAAGTACTGGACGACGAAGGGTACTTTGTCCACCGTGTCCCATGTTTGTCTTCCGAGGAGGTCGGTGTGGTTTTTTGCTGGGACGCGTTAGAACTGTCAATTGATGAGTTGAGCGCCATATCCTGTTCTTGTGAGAGCATCTTTCAGCGTCTGGAGGTGTCTGTTGCGATTCTCCTCATCTGAGCAGATCCTCTGTATACAGAGGGCTTGTCTGTAGGTTCATGTAACAGTATCTGTAACCCCCACGACTTGCAAAATCTCAGTGACTGTCCTGTCCGGAGATAATACACATCTCTTTAACCTGTGCTTAACGCTCTCTCCACTCATATTGCCTGTATGTTTAAGACTTGATTACCTATAAAGATTAGCATTCCAATCATTATTTTGTAAATAATGATTTACAAAATCATTATTTACAATTGAGTGTGTGTCTTTGTATGTCCTGTTTGTGAACAGAACTCCCACTCCCCTGACGAAGGAGCAGCACTCTGAAAGCTAGTGGCTTTTGTTAACAAATAAACCTGTTGGACTTTAACCTGGTGTTGTGAGACTTCTTACTGTGTGGACAGGGGCATGTTCTTCTTTATGCTTCCTGAAGTCAATGACAACCTTCTTCATTTTGTTGACATTGAGGAAGAGATTATTGTTGCCACACCAGTTCACCAGATTCTCTATCTCATTCCTGCACTCTCTTGTCGTTGCCTGAGATCTGACCCACTACAGTGGCGTCGCCAGCAAACCTGAAAATTGAATTGAAAGAGAATTTGGCCACACAGTCATAGGTGTATAAGGAGTAAAGTAAGGGGCTGAAAACATAACCTTGTGGGGCAGTGGTGTTGCAGATGATCAGGGAGAAGATGTTGCCTCTCCTTATTGATTGTGGTCTGTGAATTAGGATGTTCAGGATCCAGTCACTGAGGGAGATGCCAAGGCCCTGGCCACGGAGTTTGGAGATGAGTTTCATGGGAATAATCGTGTTGAAGGCTGAATATTTTATATTCTGAGCTAGTTTACTCTCACAATCCATCTTGCCTTTCTTTAAAGCTTTTATCATGACTTTCTGCTGACCTTTAAAGATTTCCCAATCCTATAGTTTCCCACTAATCTTTGCTACTTTGTATGAATTTTCTTCCAATTTGATATCCTCCTTTATTTCCTTAGATATCCGTGGCTGATTACCTCTTTTTCTACAGTCCTTCTTTATCACTGGGATATACTTTTGCTGTTTCTCAATTGTCCCACTATAAAGTTTTTGCTCCCAGTCTACCTTAGCCAACGCCTCCCTCATCCCTTTATAGTCTCCTTTGTTTAAACACAAGACACTGGTATTGGATTTTATCTTCTCATATTCCATCTGTATTTTAAATTCAACGATACTGTGATCACTTCTTCCGAGAGCATCTCTAACTGCAATATTATTAATTATTCCTGTCTCATTACACAGGACCAGATCTAGGATAGTTTGCTCCCTTATCGGTTCCAATACATACTGTTCAAGGAAGCTATCATGGATACGTTCTATGAACTCCTCCTCAAGGTTGCCTTAACCGACCTGGTTTGACCAATTGATATGTAGATTAAAATCCCCCATGATAATTGCTGTACCAGTTTTATATGCATCAGTTATTTCTTTGTTTATTTCTCGCCCCACCAGGATGTCATTATTTGGCAGCCTATACACTATGCCAATCAGTGACCTTTTCTCCTCACTATTTCTAACTTCCACCCAAATGGATTCAACCCTTTTTTCCCATAGAACCTATATCATCTCTCACTACCGCTCTGATATCATCCTTAAATATCAGAGCTACACCACCTCCCTTACCTTCCTGTCGCTCCCTCCGAACAGTCTGATATCTCTGGATATTCAACTCCCAGTTGTGACTGTCTCTGTAACGGCCACTAAAGCATACTCATTCGCAATGATTTGTGCCATCAACTCATTTACCTTGTTTCGAATGCTACGAGCATTTTGGTAAAGTGCCCTTATGCTAGTTTTTACACCCTTTTGAATCCTATATGCTTGATAGAGCAGACGCAGCACGGTTTCGTTAAGGGGAAGTCGTGTCTGACAAATTTATTGGAGTTCTGTGAGGATGTGTCTCGGGCGGTGGATAGAGGAGAGCCGGTGGATGTGGTCTTTCTTGATTTTCAGAAGGCGTTTGACAAGGTACCTCACAAGAGGTTATTGCAGAAGGTAAGGGCGCATGGAGTTGGGGGTAGGGTGTTAACGTGGATAGAGGATTGGTTGTCAAATAGGAGGCAGAGAGTGGGGGTTAATGGGTGTTATTCGGATTGGCGGTTGGTGACTAGTGGAGTGCCCCAGGGGTCGGTGCTGGGGCCTCAGCTATTTACCATTTATATAGATGATCTGGAGGAGGGAACCGAGTGTATGGTGTCAAAATTTGCTAATGACACCAAGATTGGTGGAACGGCAAATTGCGCGGAGGGTGTGGAGAGTCTGCAGAAGGATCTAGATAGGCTGGGCGAATGGGCCAGGAAATGGCAAATGGAATTCAATGTTGGCAAGTGCGAGGTGGTCCACTTTGGTAGGAATAATGGTAGGAAGGACTATTACTTACATGGCGAAAAACTGCGGCAGGCGACGGTGCAGAGGGACCTTGGGGTCCTTGTGCATGAGTTGCAAAAACCCAGCTTGCAGGTGCAGCAGGTGGTCAGGAAGGCTAATGGGATGCTGGCCTTCATAGCGAGGGGGATTGAATATAAAAGTAGGGAGGTCTTGCTGCAACTGTACAGGGCACTGGTGAGGCCGCAGCTGGAGTACTGTGTGCAGTTTTGGTCGCCACACTTGCGCAAGGATATTTTGGCCTTGGAGGGAGTGCAGAGGAGGTTTACTAGGCTGATACCGGAGTTGAGGGGGTTGAGCTACGAGGAGAGGCTGAATAAACTAGGCTTGTACTCGTTAGAGTTTAGAAGAATGAGGGGAGATCTCATTGAGATGTATAAGATGATGAATGGGATGGATAGGATAGAGGTGGAGAGACTCTTCCCGCTCAGAAAGGACAGTAGGACTAGAGGGCACAGCCTCAAGATAAAGGGGGGGCGGTTTAGAACGGAGTTGAGGAGGAACTTCTTCACTCAAAGGGTGGTGAATCTCTGGAATTCTCTGCCCGTTGAAGTGGTGGAGGCTGCCTCGCTAAATATTTTTAAGACGCGGGTTGATGGGTTTTTGATAAGCGAGGGGATTAAGGGTTATGGGGAGAGGGCGGGAATGTGGAACTGAGCCACGACAGATCAGCCATGATCTTATTGAATGGCGGGGCAGGCTCGAGGGGCTAGATGGCCTACTCCTGCTCCTATTTCTTATGTTCTTATTAATAACATCTCCTGAATTCTTCCCCCTTTTTAATACTTTTTGTAATTTCCATTTAGTCGAAACCTTCTCCCCACAGGGTAGCCTGCTGCTTTGCTTCCTATTAATCATCACACTTATACAACAGTATATACTTTCCCATGCTTTCCTTTACTGAGGGAGTTTGCCTGCCTGTGTTTCTGACAGCATTGTGTTTGTACACACAGGTCTGTGTGTGTGGTGGGGTGGGCAGACTGAAGAAGTTTGGGGACTGGAGACACAGGCTGAGGAACATTTCATTTGAAGACTTTGTCCTTTCTGACATTCAGTTTGATTCAGCTCCAAAGCAGGGGAGCTAAACCCAGGCTGCCTGTCGACAAACGGTTAACTAATTGTTAAATAATTGTTAACTAGTTGTTACACTAAAGACTTTTGTTTTCTTCTTTGTGTAGGAGACAGAGGAGATCTTGGCCGATGTACTGAAGGTGGAAGTTTTCCGACAGACTATTGCTGAGCAGGTTCTGGTGGGCAGTTACTGTGCCTTTAGTAACCAGGGAGGCCTAGTCCATCCAAAGACATCCATTGAAGACCAGGATGAGCTGTCATCCCTGCTGCAGGTTCCTCTGGTGGTACGTTATCCTCTCCCTGTGTGCTGTTTGACTTTGTGTTTTCTGTTCTGAAGCATGACAGCAGCTACTCCTGGCCACAACTCCAGCTGGCTTGGTGACTGGGGACTGGACCATCCCCCTCTCACTCCACTGGCAATCCTGCTGCTAACACAGCAACTCAGCCACGTGGCTCCCAAATGTGCCGGAGGTTTCTGTAGCTTGGCTCGATTGTGATAGAATGCCATCTCCCTGGATTAACCAGATGTTGGAAACATCAGCCAGTGTCATCTGGACCAGCAGTTAATACTGAGAAACCAGCAGTATCAATAGACATGGATTCCGAACAGCTGTACACAGGTGCCTTGCTGTGGGCTCAGTCTTACAATAACCCTATACATCAGGGTGTCATTATAGAGCCTGATATCAACGTGCTGTGCTCAATGTGACAAATGCTGAACCTTCTGAAACTTTGGCAGAGAACTTGGAGGTTTTTTTTGGATTTGGATGTAGCCAGTAAAGATGAAGCTATCTCAGGTCAGCTGTGATTTTATCAAATGACTGAGCAAGCTCCATGAGGCAAATGAGCTCCTCCTACTCATAATTCATGTTTGTACATGCCTCGGTGTACGTGTTCATACATGTCTGTGTGTGCCTGTGAGTGTATGTCAGCCGGTTGGGGG
The DNA here is from genome assembly GCF_965287045.1 of Carcharhinus amblyrhynchos. Lineage (NCBI taxonomy): Eukaryota > Metazoa > Chordata > Chondrichthyes > Carcharhiniformes > Carcharhinidae > Carcharhinus > Carcharhinus amblyrhynchos. The sequence goes on from NC_137339.1 coordinate 1,056,830, forward strand.
GGTGTGTGTGTGTGTCAGCCTGTCGGTCTGTGAGTGTGTGTATGTCTGATGGAACGACATACCAGCAGGGTGCTGCATCCCAGGATGTTTCTGCCCTTTAGGAGGGTGCAGAACTGGCTGCTTTCCCCATATGGCTAGTCAGCATGCCAGCCAATCTGTTCTACACATTTCCTACAGCCTGTGTGGAATGGCTGCCCTGACTCTCTGAATCCACTGCTGCTCGAAGGCTAAACACACACAGCCACAACTGCCAGCAATTTCTCCTTTCTTCAGCTGCTGGAGAAGGCGGTAACCTTGTTTAAAACTCCAGTTCTGCCGTAACTTTAATTGGTTGTATCTGCTCAGCTTGCTGCCATGGTAACTAAAGAGACGAGCCCCTCTCGGTGCCTGTTTTTAGCAGTGATGGTATAATCTGTCCCTTTCACTCTGTGCTGGAGAGGGGTGAGTGACGCGCCAGGGTTTGTGTTTGAAGCAGTTGGCAGCTTTCAGTCAGCTCGCTGGCACTGAGCGAGCAGCAACTGCCCGCTGAGTCTCTCCATCTTCTGGCAGGACCAGGCGACAGTTCATCCCCACACCCTGAGCACTCAAACCGCTCTCCCCCCCCACCCCACAAACAACACCCTAAGCCGCACACACACCCCCGTCCCCAACCACCCCACTTCCCTTTCTCTCGACTCCGGCTTCCAAATTATCTCCTGTGATAACAACAACATTATTATTTGTTTAGCATCTTTAATGTAATCAAGTGTCACGAGACACTTGAAGGTAGAATGTGGGGCAACAGCCAGGAGTGTGCGGGGGGAGGGTGGGGGCGTGCCGGGGGGCAGGGCGTGCCGGAGGGGGTGGAGGGTGGGGGCGTGCTGGGGGGCGGGGCATGCCGGGGTGGGGGGGGTCGCGGTGGGGACAGTGTTTCAGTAGGAGGAGCTGTGACAGGCCGATGTGGAAATGGGTGGTCTTAGTGATGATGTAATTTAAAGGTCAGAAGCTGCAGACTGGTTTAATCTCAGTGAGAGTGATTGGAGCAGCAATCAGAAACAGGCTTCAGTCTTTCCGATATTTAACTGAAGGAAGATGTACTGCTGGATATGGGTGGCACAGTGGTTAGCACTGCTGCCTCGCAGCACCAGGAACACAGTCCCCTCTGTCTGTGTGGGTTTCCTCCGGGTGCTCCGGTTTCCTCCTGCAGTCCAAAGATGTGTGGGTTAGGTGGATTGGCCATGCTAAATTCTCCCTCAGTGTTGCCAAACAGGCAGTGGAGTGTGGTGACTGGGGGATTTTCACAGTGACTTCATTGCAGTGTTAATATAAGCCTACTTGTGACACTAATAGAATAAACTTTTAAATAGCCACTTAGTGTCAGGGGTACTAGCAGGGTAAATACATGGGGATAGGGATTGGGTGGGATTGTGGTCGGTGCAGACTCGATGGGCTGAATGGCCTCGTTCTTTACTATGGGGATTCTATAACTGTGGGGATAAGAGTGAGGGAGGTGAGAGGAGGGGGTGGAGGTGGAGCTGGCTGTTGTCAGGGGAACATGCAAAAACTGTCACTGCTTTGGATGAATTCACTGAGAGCAGCATGTAGGTGAGAAATAAGTGGAAAGAAAGCATAGCTTCTAGAAGGACAGCAGAGGATGCGGTTTGGGAAGGGAAGCTATTCATTGCAAACCTTGGTTACGATTCAGTGGATAAGGATCAGAGTGGGTGAGAGCAGCCCCACCCAGCTAGAGGAGCTACACACATGTAAGGATGCAGACAGTTTGAGAAGAATGAGGAGAGACAATTTACCTCAGTCACACAGACTCCGATCTCATTGTAACATTTTAATGAGAGCCATTTTTGTGTTGCGACAGCGGCAGTAATCTGATTGGACAGATTCAAAGATGTCTGGAGCAGATGGGCACAAATCTGGGAAGTGACAATGTGACTCCATAGAGAGGGAGCTCCAGGATTGGGTGACAGTGGGCTCAAGGGTTATTTTAGGAGAGGGGTGGCAACAAATTTAAGGAGAGGAAGACAGAGCGCCTGGAACAACATCGACTAACGTTGGGACCGGCTACCAATGTAGTGGCAATAGGATTGAGGGAGCGTGAGAAATTTAGATTGAGCAGAAAGGGAGTTAGAAGAGAAACGAGACGGGTGAGAGTTCAGGGATGGGGAGGGAGGAGATTTGGTTCAGTGGCTGGAGTGAGGGAGGGACACAGTGAGGCAGCTGAATGATGTTAGTGACAATCTTGGCACCGGAGAAATCCATGAACTCCTTACGCTTGTTGGGGGTAAGGGGGTGATTTAAGAAAATGGTCTGTCATCAAGAAAAGAGAGTAAAAAGTCTGACAACACCAGGTTTTAGTCCAACCTATTTATTTGATAATATTCTCACTAGCTTTCGAGGGGACAGCCTCTTCGTCAGGTGAATGGAGAGTTCTGGCCTCAGACAGAGCATATAAAGCACAGGCAGTTTAGAGATTACTGATTAAAATGCGAATCCTTACACCTAACCTGCTGTTCAAGACCTGAAGTGGCTGACAATGTGAGTGGTAGGAGCACTGATCACAGTTTAAAGAGATGTGTATTGTCTCCAGACAGTACAGTAAGTGAGGTTTTGCAAACCCAGGCAAGTCACGGGGGTTACAGATAGTGCGACATGAACCCAAGATCCCTGTTGAGACCGTCCTCATGTGTGCGGAACTTGGCTATCAGTCTCTGCTCAGCGACTCTGCGCTGTCGTGTGTCGTGAAGGCCGCCTTGGAGAATGCTTACCCGAAGGTCAGAGGCTGAATGCCCGTGACCAAATATTATCAAATAAATAGGTTGGACTAAAACCTGGTGTTGTCAGACTTTTTACTGTGTTTACGCCAGTCCAACGCCGGCATACCCAGATCAAGAAAAGAGGCCAGAGATTATCTTTGTATTACATAGAAACATAGAAGATAGGAGCGGGAGAAGGCCATTTGGCCCTTTGAACCTGCTCCACCATTCATTACAATCATGGCTGATCATCCAACTCAATAACCTAATCCTGCTTTCTCCGCATAACCTTTGACCCCATTCACCCCAAGTGCTATATCCAGCCACCTCTTGAATACGTTCAATGTTTTGGCATCAACTACTTCCTGTGGTAATGAATTCCACAGGCTCACCACTGTCTGGGTGAAGAAATATCTCCTCACCTCCGTCCTAAAAGGTCTACCCTGAATCCTCAGACTGTGACCCTTGGTTCTGGACTTCCCCACCATCGGGAATATCCTCCCTGCATCTACCTTGCCTAATCCTGTTAGAATTTTATAAGTCTCTATGAGATTTCCCCCCTTATTCATCTGAACTCCAGTGAAAACAATTCTAAACCTAGTCAGTCTCTCCTTATACATCAGCCCCGCCATCCCCAGAATCAACCTGGTAAATCTTCACTGCACTCCCTCGAGAGCAAGAACATCATTCCTCAGAATAAAGACTAAGACTGCCCACAATATTCTGGGTGTGGCCTCACCAAGGCCCTGTATAATTGCAACAACATTCTGTGATGATCCTGGAATAGTGAGCACACACAATCTCAGAATTGGAACCATCACGTCTGCATTGATGAGCAATTCACTCAGTGCTACTCTCCCATCTCCTCTCTGTCTAACTCTGCTACTCCCCCATCTCCCCCCTCTCTGACTCTGCTACTCCCCCATCTCCCCCCTCTCTGACTCTGCTATTCCCCCATCTCCCCCCTCTCTGACTCTGCTACTCCCCCATCTCCCCCCTCTCTGACTCTGCTACTCCCCCATCTCCCCCCTCTCTGACTCTGCTACTCCCCCATCTCCCCCCTCTCTGACTCTGCTACTCCCCCATCTCCCCCCTCTCTGACTCTGCTACTCCCCCATCTCCCCCCTCTCTGACTCTGCTACTCCCCCATCTCCCCCCTCTCTGACTCTGCTACTCCCCCATCTCCCCCCTCTCTGACTCTGCTACTCCCCCATCTCCCCCCTCTCTGACTCTGCTACTCCCCCATCTCCCCCCTCTCTGACTCTGCTACTCCCCCATCTCCCCCCTCTCTGACTCTGCTACTCCCCCATCTCCCCCCTCTCTGACTCTGCTACTCCCCCATCTCCCCCCTCTCTGACTCTGCTACTCCCCCATCTCCCCCCTCTCTGACTCTGCTACTCCCCCATCTCCCCTCTCTGACTCTGCTACTCCCCCATCTCCCCCCTCTGGAACTCTGCTACTCCCCCCTCTGGAACTCTGCTACTCCCCCCTGTCCCCCCTCTGGAACTCTGCTACTCCCCCCTCTCCCCCCTCTGGAACTCTGCTACTCCCCCCCTCCCCCCTCTGGAACTCTGCTACTCCCCCCTCTGGAACTCTGCTACTCCCCCCTCTCCCCTCTCTCTAACTGTGCACATACTTTCTCCTCAAATAACAGTCTAATTCCCTTTGAAAGCCTCACTTGAACCTGTCTCCACCACACTCTCAGACAGTGCATTCCAGTTCCTAACCACTCACTGTGTGAATCTGTCTCCACCACACTCTCAGACAGTACATTCCAGATCCCAACCACCCGCTGTGTGAGAAAAAACTCATGGCGATTTGCTTATTTTGCCAATATTTTAAATCTGTGACCCCTCATTCTCAATCCTTTCACAAGTGGGAATAGTTTCCCCTATCTACTTTGTCCAGATCCCTCATGATTTTGAATACCTTGATCAAATCTCCTCTTTGCCTTCTCCTAGGAAATAGTTCTAACTTCTAAATTTATCTTTATAACTGAAGTTTCTTATCCCTGAAACAATTCTTCAGTCTTTTCTGAATTCTCTCCAGTCCCTTTACATCTTTGCTAAAGTGTAGTTCCCAGAACTGTACACGCCATTCCAACTGAGGCGTAATCAGTGTCTTACACAAGTTCAATATAACTTCCGTGCTTGTGTACTCGATATCCTATGATGCTCTGTGCCTTACTAACCATTCTCTGTGCCTGTCCTACCATCTTATGCGTGCATACACCCCAAGGTCTTTCTGTTCCTGTATCCACTTTGGAATTGTATCCTTTATTTTACATTCTTGCCACCAAAATTAATCTTTTCACATTTCTGCACATTGAACTTCATCTGCCACTTGTCTGTCCATTCAGTCAACTTGTCCATGTCCTGTTAAAGTTCACAAAGCTTCTCAGTTTCTTATCATGGTAATCGTTCATTTTGCTTTGTATGCTGTGGTTTAGAACATTAATGAATGTCAGGAAGAGCAAGGGCCCCACACTAACCAACCCCTGCAGACCTTCTACAAACCTTCTTCCAGCCTAAAACATCCATTTACTAATAGTCAATTTCTATCACCTGGCCAATTTTGTACCCATGATGTCATGTCTCTCTCACTCCAACTATAACTTGGCTCACCAGTCTGTTGTGTGGCACTGTATCAAATATCTTTTCAGAGTTCATGTCACCAACCCTCTAGCAAATTAGTTAAGCACAATTTTCCCTCAGCAAATCCTTCCTTAATTAACCCACAGTTGTAGCAGATGAGAGCAGATTTATGAGGATCTACCGATCATGGCAATGGATAGTGAACCCAGTTGTTCACCATATCCTTTCAGGCTTCTGTCTGAATGAACTGTTACAGTCAGTTTTCAACGAATGCAGCAAGATTCTGTCCTGTTGCGTGCCCCATTTCATGACCTGTACTTGTGAATTTGCAACAGTTAGAATTTAGTTTTTGGTATTCAAAGATGTTCCCATTGACCAAAGCCTGGAAAAAATGTGCCAGAGCCATTGATCCTCTGCTCTGTGCCCCTTAATACCCCAATTGACTCACGTACCAGCTTTCTTTCTCTATAACTTATTCCCACTTCACTTAAAATCTGCCTGCCATCAATGTGCAGCCTCCATTGCTCTCCCCTTGTACCATGTGCAAGACTGTGCTGGTGGTACTAGTGGGGTATTAAACCATGGAAATACAGTACTGGGCCCATCCTCTGTTCAGGAACAGTGAAAGGATTGTCTGGCCATTCCGTCCATCAACCTTACCCATTGGCCTTGGGAGTAAGTTGTAGCAAGTTGCCAGTGTGTGGACATGCAGTTGTTGTGTGGTATTGATCATGGTGCCTTCATTGATGTCAGGACAATAACACTTGTCACTGTTTACCTTGCTGCAGTTTCCTTCACTATCTGATGTACCTCTGGGAGGCCATCTATTGCGTGTTTCTTTTTAAACCAAAGTAGCTTTTATTTTTGAGAGTTTGAGATGCCAGTGTTTTAACACAACAAAGTCAGGGCACTTTTTGGGCAGCAGTACGTAATAGTAAAGCAGTGAGGCAGGCCCTGATCCCTCTCTCTCTGTTTTTTTGTTCCAGGCTGGCACAGTGAATCGCGGTAGTGAGGTGATTGCTGGCGGGATGGTGGTGAATGACTGGTGTGCTTTCTGTGGCCTTGACACTACCAGCACAGAGCTGTCGGTTATTGAGAGTGTGTTTAGATTAAATGAAGCCCAGCCCAGTGCAATTGCAACAAGTATGAGAGATTCACTCATTGAAAGGTAAGTGAGGGAACATTCACCAACATACACGATGCAGAATATGGACTGAAAGCAGAAACGTTTTGCAATAAGTGTCTGAAAGAGAGTGATTAATGTTTTAATTGGATCACCTCTGCTTAGGAACTTATTTTGTTTTGTGAATATTTAGCTATTTGATAGCAGAGTACCAGCTAAACAGAGAGCTGCTCTCACACCCACAAAGATCAACTCACATAGCCATCAACTTCTGCCTTCCTAAAATCCAGCAATCCCGGTGTGAGGCAGCAGACAACCTCCTCACTGCAATCGCAACTACTGATGTGAGTTAGAGACACGAGGAAGCTGGATTCTTCCTCCTGAAAGACATTAGTCAACAGTGTAGACTTCTGAAAGAATCCAGGAGCGTACTTGCCAACTGAGCATGTTTATTGAATTATATTTAACCTTAGTGTTATTATTGTCAAGCTGGGATTTGAACAAGGTCCAGTCCAGTAATTCAGCTACAGTTCCCTCATCGACTGGGGCAATCAACACCACATTATCCCTGCTCTCTGTCCCACTCACATTGAAACTCTTTAAAATGAGACGGCTGTGATACCACATGCCTGCATCACTGCTTGGGAAAACTCATCAGATGGTTACGGTTCCAGCTAATGCCACAAGGCTTGTGTGTTTGTTGCTGGTTCCAGCTCTTAAATTTTAAAGCCTATTTGTGCAAATAAGGTTTAACTAACTTGGAGTTTTTTGATGAGGTAACAGTGAGGGTTGATAAGGGTAATGCTGTTGATGTGGTGTAGATGGGCTTCCAGAAGACATTGGATAAAGTGCCACACAACAGACTTCTGATGTCAGGGGTAGGTTCTTTACCCAGCGGGTGGTGAGGGATTGGAATGCCCTGCCTGCTGCAGTTGTAAATGCGTCTAGTTTGGGGGCGTTTAAGAGATCTCTGGATAGGTTTATGGACGAAAAGGGATTGGTATAGGCTAGTGGGTCATTGTTTTTGTAACTGGTCGGCGCAACATCGTGGGCCGAAGGGCCTGTTCTGCGCTGTAATGTTCTATGTTCTATGTTCTATGAGCAAAGTCAGAGCCAATGGAATGAAAGGGATAGAAGCAACAGCAATACAAAATTGAATGAGTGACAGAGTAGACGAATAGTTGTGTCTCAGACAGGAGGAAGGTTTATAGAAACTCAAAGCAGGAGGAGGCCATTTGGCCCTTTGAGCCTGCTCCATCATTCATCTTGATTATGGCATCCAATATCCTGATCCCACCCTGCATCCCCACCCTCCAACCAATATCCCTTTAGCCCCAAGAGCTATATCTAATTTCTTCTTGAAATCTCACATCGTTTTGGCCTCAATGACTTTCTGTGGGAGTGAATTCCACACATTCACCACTTTCTGGGTGAAGAAATTTCTCTCATCTCAGTTCTAAAAGGTTTACCCCTTATCCTCAAACTATGACCCCTAGTTCTGGACTCCCCCACCATTGGGAACATTCTTTCTGAATCTGTCAAACCCTGTTAGAATTTTATAAGTTTCTATGAGATCCCCTCTCACTTTTCTAAACTCCAATGAATATGCAACCTCTCCTCAAAGCTAAGCAAACATGTTATAAGCAGCAAGTTGTTTGGATCTGGAATCCGCTATCTTGTGGAGGCAGATTCAATCCAAGCTTTCAATAGGGAACTGGATAATTATTTGCAGGGACTTATAGCGGGATTTATGGCGGAGTTCCCCAGGAATCAGTGTTAAGACTCGTGTTCATATACATTAATGATCTAAACCTTGGTGTATAGGAACAATTTCAACATTTACAGGTAACACCAAAGTCAGAAGTTATGTAAATTGTGAAGAGGATAGTAATAAACTTCAAAAAGAACATAAACAGGCTGGTAGAATACTCCTTGAAAGTGGAGTCACAGGTGGACAGAGTGGTGAAGAAGGCATTGAGCAGGCTTGGTTTCATTGGTCAGAACATTGAATACGGGAGTTGGGACATTTTGCTGTACATCGGAATACTGTGTACAATTCTGATCACCCTGTTATAGAAGGGATATTATTAAACTAGAAAGAGTGCAGAAAAGATTTACTAGGATGTTACTGGGATGGTTTGAGTTATAAGAAGAGTCTGGATAGACTGAGACTTTTTTTTTGTCTGGAGTGTAGGAGGCTGAGGGGTGATTTTATAGAGGTCTATAAAATAATGAGGGGCACAGATCAGCGAGATAGTCAATATCTTCTCCCAAAGGTAGGGGAGTCTAAAACTACAGGGCACAGGTTTAAGGTGAGAGGGGCAATTTTTTTCATTCAGAGGATAGTGAGTGTCTGGGACAAACTGCCAGAGGTAGGAGGAGAGGCAGGTACAGTTTTGTCTTCTAAAAAAAATTTAGATAGTTACATGGGTAAGATCGGTGTAGAGGGGTTAGAGGGATATAGGCCAAAAGCAGGCAATTGGGACTAGCTTAGAGTTTAAAAAAAGGGCAGCATGGACAAGTTGGGCCGAAGGGCCTGTTTCCATGCTGTAAACCTCGATGGTCTCTAATGGGTGGAATTTAATCCAGAGAAGTATAAAATGATTAATTTTGGCAGAAAGAACATAAACAATATAAAGAGTACAAATTTTAAAGGAAAATCAGGAGCAGAAGGAAGTAAATACTGTGTATAAATCATTGAAGATGGTAGGACAGGTTTAGAGGACTTGTTTTGTGTCGCTCGCTGGCGAGGCCAGCATTTATTATCCGTACCTAGTTTCCCTTGAGAAGGTGGTGGTGAGCTGCCTTCTTGAACTGCTGCAGTCACTGAAGTGTACGTACAGCCACAGTGCTGTTATGGAGGGAGTTCCAAGATTTTGACTTCAGTGACAGTGAAGGAACAGCGATGTAATAAAGCACATGATGTCTTAGCTTTATAAATGGAGGCATTGTGTACAAGAGCAAGGACATTATGATGAACCTGTATGGAACATTGATTTGTCCTCAGTTGGAATATTGGATCCCATTCTGGACAGCACACTTCAGGAAGGATGTGAAGGCATCAGGGAGAGTGCAGGAAAGATTCAGGAGAATAGTTCCAGGGATGAGAAACTTGAGTTATGCAGATAGATTGGAGAGGCTGGAGCTTTTCTCTTCAAAGAGAAGATTAAATTGAGATTTAAGAGAAGTGTTCAGAATGACTGGGGGGGTGCCCTGGGAGCAGGTACCATAGTGGTTTTAAAGGGGCACATGAATAGGATGGGACCCTCAGTGCATGTGGTTTAAGTTTAGGGAGGCATCTTAAACCTATGACTCCAAGTACTTGACTTTTCTATGCTAGGAAAGAGCATCCAACTATCCACTCTGTCCATGCCACTCATAATCTTGTAAACTCTACCAGGTCTCCCCTCAACCTCTGTCGTTCCAGTGAGGACAAACCAAGTTTCTCCTCAAGCAAAAATGTTATAAACAGCAAGTTGTTAGGATCTGGAATCTGCTATCTTGTGGAAGGCAGATTCAATCAAAGCTTTCAATAGGGAATGGGATAATTATTTGAAGGTGTTGGATAGTAAAAGGCAGGAGAGAGGGGCTGGAACCAAAGCAGAACGCTGGAAAATCTCAGTGGGTCTGGCAGCATCTGTAAGGAGAGTGGGACTGGATGAGTTGCTTCTGTGAACAAGAGAAACATCTGTCACTCTGAGAAAAACTGCTCATAAAATGTGAAGGGAAGCAATGTTGCAGAGAAATGAATTCTATTTAAATTGACGTTGAAAGTCTCTAACACAGCCACATTTCATTTGTCAAATCTCACGATCAGCACCTCGGGCAAGAACGCTTGCCCTGATTAAAATTCTCAACCTTGTTTTCAAATCCCTTTCCGTCTCACTCTAATCACCTGATCTACTTCTGGCACCTTGAGCATCCCTGGTTTTAATCCTTCCACCATTGGCAGTCATGGCTTGAGCTACCAGAGTCTTAGGAAATTCTCTCCATAAACCTCTCATCTTTCTACCACTTGCCAACACCCAGGACAAAGCAGTCTCTTGATTGGCATTTCATTCACCATCTTCAACATTCACTCCCTCCACTATCACTGCTCAGTGGCAGCCGTGTGTACCATCTGCAAGATTCATAAGAACATAACAAGAACATAAGAAATAGGAGCAGGAGTAGGCCATCTAGCCCTTCGAGCCTGCCCTGCCGTTCAATAAGATCATGGCTGATCTGTTGTGGCTCAGTTCCACTTTCCCGCCCACTCCCCATAACCCTTAATCCCCTTGCCTATCAAAAGCCTATCAACCCGCGTCTTTAAAATATTTAGCGAGGCAGCCTCCACCACTTCAACGGGCAGAGAATTCCAGAGATTCACCACCCTTTGAGTGAAGAAGTTCCTCCTCAACTCCGTTCTAAACCGCCCCTCCTTTATCTTGAAGCTGTGCCCCCTAGTCCTACTGTCCTTTCTGAGCGGGAAGAGTCTCTCCACCTCTATCCTATCCATCCCATTCATCATCTTATACGTCTCAATGAGATCTCCCCTCATTCTTCTAAACTCTAACGAGTACAAGCCTAGTTTATTCAGCCTCTCCTCATAGCTCAACCCCCTCAACTCCGGTATCAGCCTCGTAAACCTCCTCTGCACTCCCTCCAAAGCCAAAATATCCTTGCGTAAGTGCGGCAACCAAAACTGCACACAGTACTCCAGCTGCGGCCTCACCAGTGCCCTGTACATTGCAGCAACTCAGTAAGACTCCTACAACAGCAAGTTGTGATCTCTACACCCTAAAGGACAAAGGCAGCAGATATTGGGGAACACCACAACTTGAAGGTTCCCCTCCAAGCCGACTGGAATATATTGCCCATCCTTCACTGTCACTGGCAATAAGGGATGAATGTTGGGTTAATTAGTGATACCCCATAACTGACTTTAAATTATATTCACAACACTTAACCACTGGAATGCCTCACTTCCCTCTTATGATCTGTAAAATTTCAAACCTGATTACTTGTGATAACGATTGTTTATTAATTTTTTTTGTTCTACTCGTTTTAACCCAGTACAGCACAGAAGGGAGCTGTTTGACACAGTGTACCCCTGCTGCTGCTGCTTTGAAGGAGTTAGTTATTCCTCTTCCTTTGCTCTAACCCATAACCACACACATTTGCTCTTCAAATATTTGTCCAATTCCCTTTTTGGAAATGATTATTGAGTCTGCTTTCAGCTCTCTTTCAGGCAGTACCTTCTACTGCACCAATCGTTTCAATCCATGGAACCCCCAGTGCCCTCCCAAGTGCACCAGGGAACCCCAAACATTAGCAATATCGGTGCCCCTTTTTCATTTGCCATGTATTAGTTGCAAATACAAAGATCAAATGTAAACAAATCTTTTCTTGCTATATCACTCACTTATTAGGAAGAGGCACACAGTCACAAATATATTCACCAGCCACATTTCCTCCCTCACGTTAACCTCTGGTCAAGCCATCCTCCCACAGCCCCTTAATTCCTGGATGTAGACCTACTTTAGAATTGGGTCATCTAAAAAGTTTGCTCATTTAAAGGAGTGTTGCTGGAAAACTAATACTCATATCGGGCACACTCTGCCCTCCCTCCCTCCCTCCCACACTCCCCCCCACTTCCTCCCACACACACACACACCCCCCCTCCCCTGAGGGAGTGTCGCACTGTCAATGTTGGTCCTTCAACCAACACAAATGAATAAGACAATCTTGTGACTGTTATACGATCATTCTGTGCAGTGTATCTGCACAGCATTGACTATACGTAGAGCCCTTACTGACACGTGACAATTTCCACCTTTCCTATTGCAATATTTCCCACTCTCCCCACACTCTGTAATCATTGTTTCTAGCTGTTCCCTGCTGCCTGACCCTCTCACTTTCCTCATGTTTAAGGTGATGATGTTTCTTTCTAACGTGTCTTTCTGACAGGAGGTTGTGGGTTTGGAAGATGCTGTCTTGCCGAGTTGCTGGTACGCGGCTGTCACTGGCAATGAAGTGGGTTTAGTGGAAGGGACTAATTGAGAATGGGAAGATTGAGTCTGTGCCATCCGTGGCAGTGTTACTCAGTTCATTTGGATCCTTGCTTGGGTAGGGGTCTTACCCACCTGTTGAGAGCCTCTCATCTCCCCTTCTCGGGAAGGCAGCCAAAGAGAGTGACAATCGGGCTCTTAACTGAGCAGCAGACCCTCCCCAGAGTCAGTGTGGCTGAGATTCTCCACCTGAGAGCTATGCCCGTTTAGAGGCTGGCAGTGTCTTTAGCTGGGCAATGCCTACGGGGATTACCAAGGGGCCCATTCCACAGGTGAGTGACACTGGGAGGGGATCTAAAAGTCTTCTCATCCTGGACTTAATCAAAACAGAGGTGGGAAGATGGTATGGCCCTCACCTACTGATTAAAAGCCCCCTGCCACCAAACCTGCCTCGGAGGAGGGTATTAAATTACACCTCCTATCTGGCTGAGTATATTTACATTTATTCCAAGCAATCAATTCTGGGGTGTCCTCCAATAAGTGATGTTTAGCCAGGAAATAGGCTTTTAGTTTTTCAGTCAGTAATTACTGTCCACTGACCTCTGTGAATGGTCTAACCGGCTGTTGCCAGGGTAACACTGATTGTTTCTCTTCTCTTTTTCAGTTTAACATAAAGTCTGAGGTGTGGACCCAGCCTGTTAGAGAGAATATGTTCGTCATCTACGGAATGGACGAGGGAGAAAGAGCACTCTACTCTGGACTGATGGATACCTCTTTCTGGAATTTACCCACATTGCTTATATTTGATTAATCTCCTACACCCTGTTCAAAATTAAACTGAGGGAAATCTGCTGTGTAAGAAACACGGTGATAAAATTGTCTGTGCTGATTAAACACACCAGACAGCTTATCAATAAATGCTTGATTTTTAAGTACTTGTTGGTCATTCTTCAGAGTTCAATTTCTTTCTAAAATTCTGGGAGTGAGCAGGGGTAAAATCCTGACCCTGTGAACGGTGGAGAGGTCACTAACTGACTCATAGAATCCAAATGTTTGTTACTGCCCCTTCTGGAATATTGTTGTGGGTTACCATGTTCAAATCACGTACTTCATGCTGACTGGCCTTGTATTTCTTGTTTAGAAAACTGCTGTACATCTGAATCTTATTACTCTGAAAACAGAATATTTGCCAAGCCTGCTGCCCCACACACACACCCTCACTGGTGTACGGCTCCCACACACACTGACTCTCACTGAGGTACGGGTCCCACACACACTGACTCTCACTGGGGTAAGGGACCCACACACACTGACTCTAACTGGGGTACGGGACCCACACATGCTCTCACTGGGGTACGGCTCCCACACGCTGACTCTCACTGGGGTACGGGATGTATAATATGTTGTGACTCCCAAAGTTGGTGCTCCAGAAATGCTGAGAATGAACAGGTGAATGAAGAAATAGTGAAAGGATAAAGAGAAAGTTCAGAAGGATGTGAACCAGAGCGAGGGACACCAGAGAGGCAGAGGGAGAGAGAGTTGTTTTTTGGTTACACCCAGCAGGGTAACATGTTGAATTTTCTTTGATGTGGGTGAAGAATTTTTCCATTTCAAACTCAATCAATTTATTAACGCTTGTTGTCAATTTCACAGGAACTTTTCAAAAGGAAAGATGATTTTTTATCTATAAGTCTGGAATTATTCATGCAGAAATTAAATTTGCAGCAACTTTGCATTTCTTGATTCTTTAAACCTTGCTTTTTAAAAGAAAGATGCACTGTTTCTTCAGTGGATTACATGGAGCACAGAATCTAAAGCTGGAGAGATAGGCCTCTCTGGAGACTGTCTATAGATTAATAAACACGAGGTTTGACCTCAGATTGCAGCTTGTTTCCGTTGTTGGTTTTCTTGTCTTTCTGGCTCCACCTGCTCAGAACAGTCACTTTGCTTTGAGAAGGTGATGGTGAGCCACAGCCTTAAACTGCTGCAAGCCTTGCAGTAGGTACACCCATGGTGCTATTATAGACTGAAGGAAGGAATGATTATTATATTTCCAAGTCAGAGTTGGGAACTTGCAGAGAGTTATGTTCCTATTGATCTGCTGCTCTTGTCCTCCTAGGTTTCAGAGATTTGCTGAAAAACCCTTGGTGTTACTGTAATGCATCATGTAAATGATTTATTATCATCACATCTATTAAGTGAAAAGTATTGTTTCTTGTGTGTTATAGGGGCAAAACATACCATTCACAGAGAAGGAAATGCGAGTGCATTTCTCATGTATAGCTAGGGTGTCAAGAAAGATCAACTTAATGCAAGGTAAGTCCATTCAAAAGTCTGATAGCAGTAGGGAAGAAGCTGTTTTTGAGTCAGTTAGTAGAGACCTCAGACTTTTGTATCCTTTCCCTGATGGAAGAAGGTGAAAGAATGTCCAGGGTGCGTGGGGTCCTTAATTATGCTGGCTGCTTTGTGGTAGCAGGAACTGTAGACAGTCAATGGATGGGAGGCTGGTTTGCGTGATGGATTGGGCTTCATGACCTTGCAGAAGCCATATCAAGCTGTGACACAACCAGAAAGAATGTTTTCTATGGTGCATCTGTAAAAGTTGGTGAGAGTCGTAGCTGGCGGATAACACTGACCACAAACTGATGTCAAGAATTCAGCGATGCTAATGCCATTGAACATCAATGATGCAAACAACTGCCACTGTGTATTGGTGGTGGAGGGAATGAATGTTTAAGGTAATGGATGGGGTGCCTATTAAAGCAGGCTGCTTTGTCCTGGATGGTGATGAGTTTCTTGTGTGAGCCACACTCATGCAGACTGGTCCAGTTCATTTTGTGATCAGTGTTAACTGCCAAGATGTTGAGGATTCAGTGCTGGTAATGCCATTGAACATCAAAGGGAAATAGCTGGATCCTTCTTGTTTGAGCTGGCCATTGCCCAGCAATTGTGTGGTGCAAATGTGACTTACTATCAACCCAAGTTAGAACATTGTCCAGATCTTGCTGCATTTGGGTGTTGGCTGCTTCACTATCTGAGGACTTGCAAATTGTGCTAAACAAAGAACAAAGAACAACACAGCACAGGAAACAGGCCCTTCGGCCCAACAAGCCCGCGCCGCCGTCCCACTGTCTCAGTGACCTATTCATGATTTTAGTCTACACCTAACGTGCGAGGATCAGGGAGGTCCAATTTAGGGACAATTTAGTACCCAATCAATCAGCCTAAAAGCACATCTTTGGGGGATGTGGGAGGAAACCGGAGCACCCGGAGGAAACCCACGCAACCACGGGGAGAACATGCAAACTCCCACAGACACAGGCCCAAATCCATGTGTCCGCACAGCAACAGAGATAGTCTCTGAGCTGTTATGTTGCCCTCGAGATGGTCCAGTTTAAGCACACTAACGACATGAAGCAATAGGCAACTCCCGAAGCAATGTCCAAGAGCAGCCCACTACAACCTGCCGCATGCATGCCCCTTGCTGGACTTAAATGCCTGTGGAGACAAAAAAATTCATTATTAAACAGGCAAAGACTAACATCCCTGAGGCAAAACGTATTCCCAAGCCTACAATGTTTAGTAAGGCCTACTATATCCCCCTATATGTAGCCCGCTCATATGGCTGTCTAAGTGACTCTTAAACAACCCTAGCGTGCCTGCTTCCACCACCTTACTCAGCAGTGCATTCCACACCCCCACTACCCTTTGCGTGAAAAACTGCCCTCTAATATTTGTCTTATACCTAGCCCCCCTCACCCTAAGCCCGTGACCCCTCGTTCTATCCATTTCTAATAGCGGAAAAAGCTTACCACCATTTACTCTATCTATCCCCTTCATAATCTTATAAACCTCTAAACAGTGCAGTCATCAGCAAACATCCTGACCTCTGGCCTTAAGGTCATTGAAGCAATGACACTAGGACACTACTCTTGATGATGGACTGAGATGATTGACTTCCAACCACCACAACCATCTTCCTTTGTGCCGGGTATGACTCCAACCAGCAAAGAGTTTTCTCCCACTGAAATGTTATCAGGGCTCTTTGCCTTTGCAGTATCCAGTGCCTCCAACTGTTTCTTGATATTAGAACATAGAACATTACAGCACAGACAGGTCCTTCGGCCCTTGATGTTGCGCCGACCAGTGGAACCAATCTAATGACCCTCTAACCTAAACTATTCCAATGTTATCCATGTGCCTACCCACTGACTATTTGAATGCCCTTAAAGTTGGCGAGTCCACACCTGCTGCAGGCAGGGCATTCCACGCCCTTACTACCCTCTGAGTAAAAGAACCTACCTCTGACATCCGTCCTATAATTACCACCCCTTAATTTAAAGCTATGTCCCCTCGTGTTAGCCATCACCATCTGAGGAAAAAGGCGCTCACTATCCACCCTATCTAACCATCTGATCATCTTATATGCCTCCATTAGGTCACCTGTTAACCTTCTTCTCTCTAATGAAAATAACCTCAAGTCCCTCAGCCTTTCCTCATTAGACCTTCCCACCATATCAGGCAACATCCTGGTAAACCTCCTCTGCACCCTTTCCAATGCCTCCACATCTTTCTTATAATACGGCAACCAGAACTGTACGCAATACTCCAAGTGCGGCCACACTAGAGTTTTGTACAGTTGCAACATGACCTCACGGCTCCGAAATTCAATCCCTCTACCAATAAAAGCTAACACACCGTACGCCTTCTTAACAGCCTTATCAACCTGGGTGCCAACTTTCAGGGATCTATGCACATGGACACTGAGATCTCTCTGCTTGTTGACACTACCAAGTGTCCTGCCATTAGCCCAATATTCTGTACTCCTGTTATTCTTACCAAAGTGAATCACCTCACACATTTCCACATTAAACTCCATTTGCCACCTCTCAGCCCAGCTCTGCAGCTTATCTGTATCCCTCTGCAAACTGTAACATCCATCCTCACTGTCTACAACTCCTCCAACTTTGGTGTTGTCAGCAAATTTACTAACCCATCCTTCTACACCCTCATCTAGGTCATTTATAAAAGTGACAAACAGCAGTGGCCCCAAAACAGATCCCTGCGTTACACCACTAGTAACTGAACTCCAGGTTGAATATTTCCCATCAACCACCACCCTCTGTCTTCTATCAGCTAGCCAATTCCTGATCCAAACTGCTAAATCACCCTCAATCCCATGCATCTGCATTTTCTGCAGTAGCCTACCATAGGGAACCTTATCAAACACTTTGCTAAAATCCATATACACCACGTCAACTGCCTTACCCTTATCCACCTCTTTGGTCACCTTTTCAAAAAACTTGGTAAGGTTTGTGAGGCACGACCTACCCTTCACAAAACTGTGTTGACTATCCCTAATCAATTTATGTCTCTCTAGATGATTATAAATCCTATCTCTTGTAATTCTTTCCAAAACTTTGCCCACAACAGAAGTAAGGCTCACCGCTCTATAATTCCCAGGTTGGTCTCTACTCCGCTTCTTGAACAAGGGGACAATATTTGCTATCCTCCAGTCTTCTGGCACTATACCTATTGTCAATGACGACATGAAGATCAAAGCCAAAAGCTCTGCAATCTCCTCTCTAGCCTTCCAGAGAATCCTAGGGTAAATCCCATCTGGCCCAGGGGACTTATCTATTTTCACACTCTCAAGACTTTAACCTGGTGTTGTGAGACTTCTTACTGTGTTTACCCCTGTCCAATGCTGGCATCTCCACATCATGACTTTTAGAAAGTAACATACATTCCCTCCTTACCTAGCCCCTTGGACACGCTGGTAAACTGATCCTGGTTCAACTGAACAGAGTCAGACTCTGAACAAAAATAAAATTGTACAAAAACAGATAGCCAAATCCAAACAGTATCTAAGAACAGGTTACGTACACAGAATCTTCGCAGTACTAACAAGATTACTGAAACTTTTGGTTCAGCTCTACAAGGAATCAACGAACAAAAAAAAAACAGAAAAATTCTAATGATTCAGTTCCCATTCAGAATAAAATGAACTGTATTATTTAACAAAACCAATGAATTTTTATTTATCCCAGTTTGTGGATTTAGGTAATGAAAAGCACAATAACCCAGGATTCAGTGGCCGGTGCCTCTTACTGCTACATCCAAGGGCTTACACTTGTTTTCTTTTGCTGACTTTGAAGCGATTATCTGATTGGCTTGATGAATCCCCAGGCTCTGCGGTTGTGATGAAGATGACTCCAGGTTTCTAACCTTTTACTTTGCTCAATGTCGTTAAGATTACTGATGATCAGTGTAACAAAGGCAACTCGGAGGCTGATAAAAGCTCACTGGTCACATCTAAGTGTCTCAGGGTAAAGAGTGTGACCCCTGACTTGTAGGCAGCTGGAATGACCACGTAATCAGAAACTTCACCAGTAACATCATCTTGAGAAACCATCCAACCAACCTGACCTGAGGAGAGAATAAACAAAGTCAGTGCATCAAACACCCAGTTTATTAATCCTTTCCTCCCAATTTAACCATCCTGTTTGTCATTTTCATAAATGACCTAGCTGAGGAAGTGGAGGGATGGGTTAGTAAGTTCGCCAACAATACGAAGGTTGGTGGTGTTGTGGGTAGTCTGGAGGGATGTCAAGTTGCAGCAAGACATAGATAGGATGCGAGACTGGGCGGAGAAGTAGCAGATGGACTTCAAGGCGGATAAATGTGTAGTGGTCCATTTTGGCAGGACCAATGGGATGAAGGAGTACAATATCAAGGGTAGGTGTCTTAGCTGGGTTGAAGAGCAGAAGGATCTTGGGGTCCAGGTCCATAGGACTCTTAAATCGGCCTCACAGGTGGAGGATGTGGTCAAGAAGGTGTATGGTGTACTGGCCTTCATTAATCGAGGGATTGAGTTTAGGAGTCAGGAGGTAATGCTGCAACTTTATAAGACCCTTGTCAGACCTCACTTGGAGTACTGTGCGCAATTCTGGTCGCCTCACTACAGGAAGAATGTGGAAGCTATTGAGAGGGTGCAGAGGAGATTTACAAGGATGTTGCCCGGATTGGGAGGCATGCCTTATGAAGATAGGTTGAGGGAGCTGGGACTCTTCTCCCTGGAGAGACGAAGGTTGAGAGGCGACCTGATAGAGGTTTATAAAATGTTGAGAGGAATAGATAGGGTGGATTCTCGGAGGCTATTTCCCAGGGCTGAAATGGTCGCTACAAGAGGACACAGGTTTAAAGTGCTGGGGAGCAAGTACGGATGAGATGTTAGGGGCAAATTTTTCACTCAGAGGGTGGTGAGTGAGTGGAATCAGCTGCCATCGGTGGTGGTAGAGGCAAACTCACTGGGGTCTTTTAAAAGACTTCTGGATGAGTATATGGGATTTAATGGGATTGGGAGTTACAGATAGTTCTATGGCTTGGTAGATATTGATGTGATTGGCACAACTTGTGGGCCTGTTTGTGCTGTAGTGTTCTATGTCCTCTTCAGTCCATCACTACTTCCAACTCTACCTTAATCTGTGAAATATCTCACCTCTCTCAATCTTCCTCAGTAAAATGAATTATCTCTCTGATAGCGATATGGGTGCCCCCTATCAGAGGCAGTTCCAGAGTTTGGACCCAGTAGGAAAAGCAGGAAAGCTTACATTAGTGTAGCACCTTTTGTGACTATCAAACACCTGAAAGCACTTTAGCACTTTTGAAACACACTCACTGTCATAGTGTAGAAGCCCAGGAAGCAATGACCAGATCGCTACTTTATATGATCTTGATTAAAGGATAAATATTGACTAGAAGATCAGGGAGAACACTCACACTCTTTTTCAAAATAGTGTCCTGGAATTGTTTCCACCCACCCAAGCAAGGAGACAAGACCTCAGTTTTATATCAAAACTGAAAGACGGCACATGCGACAATGCAGCACTCCCTCAGTATTGCACTAGAACATTACCAAAGACTTGGTGATAGAATACCAAGCCAGGATGGTGAGTGGCTTGCAAGGCAACCTCCAGGTGTGGTGTTCACACATATCTGCTGCCCTTGTCCTTCTCGGTGGTAGAGGTGGTCAGGTTTGGAAGATGCCATCGAAGGAGCCTTGATGAGTCACTGATGTGCATCTTGTACTCGGCTGACACCAAGCGTCAGCGTTGAATGAAGTGGAAATCACTTTCAGACAGAGGGACACTAAGCAGTTGAACTGCTTGATGCTGCTGAGCTTCTAGAGTACATATAGTTGCAAAGAAGTGGAGAATATTTCATCAGATTCCTGATTTGTGCTTTGGAGATGGATGCTCATGTTGGGCATTTCAGGTGAGTTGCAGACCATTGAATACCTAGTGCTGGCCTTGCTGTTAAAGCTGTGGACAGTAAGTTCCATACGCTGGGAGCTTCAGTAAAAAAGATGAAATTTATAAATAGGGAAATCTTGCTGAAACAAGGCATTATTTGACAACAGCTGGGACAGAGTAATTTTGGTCCTGTTATCTAAGGGAAGATATCCTGGCATTGGAGACAGCCTAGAGAAGGTTCACTCGGTTGATCCTGGGTAGGGAGGGATTTTTCATGAGAGGTTGAGTAGGTTGGGCCTGTACTCACTGGAGTTTAGAAGAATGAGAGGCAATCTCATTGAGGCATATAGGACTCTCATGAAGCTTGACAGGGTAGATGCTGAGAGGTGGTTTCCTCTTCTGGGAGAGTCTAGGACCAGACAGAATAATCTTAGGAATGAAGAGGAATTTCTTCTCTCAGAAATTCTTCGCCACAGAGGCCTGTAGAGGCTGGGTTGTTAAGTATGTTCAAGGCTGAGATAGACAGATTTTTAATCAGTAAGGGAATCCAGGGTTATGGGGATAAGGCAGGAAAGTGGAGTTGAGGATTATCACATCAGATCAGTCATGGTCTTATTGAACAGATTATTGAACGACCCAATTGGCCTATTTCTCTCCCATCTCTTATATTGGGTATTCCTGATGTTTATGACTCGAGGGGAAAGCTCGGGTTACTCACACTCCACTCACCTGCAACATCCAGCTGCTCCCAGAGGGAATGGTTTGGGAGCTGTTTGAAGATGGAGAAATCAGTGCCTCCCGCCAGCCGAGTGAGGACATCGTGTCGGCGGACCAGTAAAAGCGACTCGCTGCAGAGGCGGCGCTTCACAAGGCTGCTTTCCTCTGCCAAGAATGGAAACATCGATAAACTCAGGAGTTAGTGAATCACCTCCAGCCACTCAGCGGGATGGATCCTTACGGTGAAATTCAACCCCGCAGACGTGACAAACAATATCAATAGCTAGCAAAAAATCCCATATCCCTATCACACCCCACATCAATCCGCGTAACCCCACTCAGCGTGGAGGCAGCCCACAATCAAAGCAAGAAAGCTGTGTGTTCAAACACCAACAGGACAACTCAGACTGACACTCAATGCTACAGTGCCCCCCAGGGGGAGCACCGCACTGTCAGGGGGGTCAGCGCCGAGTAAGTGCCGTATTGTTGGACTTAGCCCATTCCCTTTTGACAGATTTGTTAAAACTGCTCCACTGTCTTTTTAAGCAGTGTTATCCAGATTTCAACAGCTTGCTGTTGCCTGTCACTCTTTTGCCAATAACCACTAGTTTCATATAATTAATAATTTAAATCCTGACAGACACAGTGATCCAGCACTGACTTTAATCTCCTTGATCCAAGCACTCTGATTAAGTAATAGCTCTGTGTGAGACAGAGTTCAGTCTGGCACTGCAAACTGCATCTTGCCAAATAACATTTCCCCAGAAATGGAAGGATATTAAACCTGAGGGGTCAACCCTTACACCAAAGTGAAAAAGGACAGGGACTCCTTTAGCTTGTTCAGATAATAACATGAATAATTTTCTGTCCATTTTATAATTTGCCTCAAATATTTTGACGTTTGTCTTTGGATGGTGCGCAGTGGCAGTGACAAATATCCTCAGAGTCTCATGCTGGACAGGGATTTTGCTGGTTCTCTATTTACCAATCTGTCAAGGAACAAAATAAATCCTATACCCACCTATTTCTAAGGGATTGGTCATGTAAACCTTTTCAGTGTCCACTCCGAAGACCATCTGATGGTGCCATGCATCTGGAATCTCCTTGCCATCCGGTACTGCTACCTGCATGTTCATGGTCACTACAGCGACAGCTCCTTTCCTCATCCAGTTTGCCAGCCAAGCTGTCAATTGCACACAGCGCTCAGGGTAGAAACTGAAAAACCTCCCTACGACCCTCCCTTCACTGGCCTTTCCCGCTCCCTCAATCAGCTGTTGGTGGGTGGCACCTGGGAAACAGAAAGCAAGCTGCAGTCAGTAACTGACATGCCACACTTATTCTAACCCACGTTTCTGCCTTCATCACACTCCCAGCCACGTCAAACATCGCAAGAGTTTCTGCCCAGAGGGAAGATTCAGCCTGCCTCCCCATAGCCTTTCATTCCCAGAGAAGCCCCATCCATTATGGTACGAATCTCTCTGGCTAGGCTATCAATTGTCCAGCAAGAAAATTACTTGTTACCCTTTATTGTCTTCTGGCTGCACAAGGTCTCACTCACTCTGAAAGTGACTGGAAGATAATCAGTATTTAGCATCAGAGCTTTGCAGCATAGAAACAGGTCCTTCAGCCCAACTTGCCCATGTCACCTAGTTTTTAACCACTAAGCTAATCCCAATTGCCCACATTTGGCCCATATCCCTCTATACCCATGTTACTATCTAAATGCTTTTTAAAAGACAAAATTGTACCCACCTCTACTACTATCTCTAGCAGCTTGTTCCAGACACTCACCACCCTGTGAAAAAAATTGCCCCTCTGGACCCTTTTGTATCTTTCCCCTCTCACCTTAAACCTGTGCCCTCTAGTTTTAGACTCCCCTACCTCTGGGAAAAGATATTGACCATCTACCTTGTCTGTGTCCCTCATTATTTTATTGACCTTTATAAGTTCACTCCTAAGTCTCCTACACGCCAGAGAAAAAAGTCCCAGTCTATCCGGCCTCTCCTTACAACTCAATCCATCACGTTTGGTATTTCTCAAAACTATTGAAATCCCAGGCCTCATGGTAAGAATATTATTCTCTGGAGGCTGCCTCGCATGTCTTGTTTTCTTGATCATCTGAAACCTGATGTCACGCTTCCACCATTGTAACGTCATTGTCTAGTTAACAGAACCATGAATCCATTGCTCTACAGAAAGTGCTGGGCCATAGCCCAGAAACACTCATCTTCAGGGTCAAGATCAGTACACACACTCAAATTCACCCCCTTTCACAGGGAAGCTATAACATTCTCCTTCAACACAAAGCCAGCAGTTAAAAATCTGTTGCCCAGAATCGTGGATGTATCTCCTAAAGTAATTGGGGGGTGGGAATCAAACTGAAGTCACTGGGAGAGAGGAGGTTAACTCACAAATAGAGAGAGCTTGTCGACAGTGTGAGAGGGAGGATAGGCAGGTGATAGAGAAGGAGCACTCAGACCGAAGATTTGAGATAACAAAGAACAAAGAACAACCCAGCACGGGAAACAGGCCCTTCGGCCCAACGAGCCCGCGCCGCCGCATCACCCTACACCTATTCTACCCTGCATGTCTACGAATGGAACCCTACTCAGTCAGATTCAGGGAAGAAATAGTGTCAATTTGGTAAAAACCGATTAGCCTAAGAGCACATCTTTGGGGTGTGGGAGGAAACCGGAGCGCCCGGAGGAAACCCACGCAACCACAGGGAGAATGCGCAAACTCCCACAGACACAGGCCCAAATCCATGTGTCTGCACAGCCAGCAGTTCTAGTCACTGAGCTGTTGCGGCGCCCGTCTACCGGTCCAGGATCAAGCACACACACCGACATGAAGTACTAGGCCACTCCTGGACTTCCAAGAGCAGCCCACGCACGACCCGCTGTGTGCATGCCCCTCGCTTGACACGAGGTGGACCTCCACCTGTGGAATAAAGACAAAAAATATTAATCATACAGCCTGCCCTTCCGGTGTCTCCCGAGGTTTAACCCTATTTAATAGCCCCTACCATATCCCTCCATTCTCGTTTCACTCATGTGCCTATCTAACTGCATCTTAAACGAGTCCAACGTTCCTGCCTCCACCACCCTACTCGGTAGCGCGTTCCATACCCCCACAACTCTCTGCGTAAAGAACCTTCTTCTCACCTCCAAATTATACCTCCCCCCCCTCACCCTTAAATGATGACCTCTCGTGTTCGTACCCAGTCTAGGGAGCAGTCTCTCACTATTAACTCTATCTATTCCCTTCAGTATCTTATATACTTCTATCATGTCCCCTCTCAATCTCCGTCTTTCCAAGGAGAATAGCCCCAGTTTCTTCAATCTCTCCTCGTAACCCAGTCCCCCCATGCCAGGCAACATCCTGGTAAACCTCCTCTGCACCCTTTCCAGAGACTCCATGTCCTTCCGGTAGTAAGGTGACCAGAACTGGACGCAGTACTCCAAATGCGGTCTAACCAACGTTCTGTACAACTGAAGCATTAGACGGCAGCTTTTATACTCTATGCCCCTTCCTATAAAGGCTAACATCCCATAAGCCTTCCTAACAACCTTCCAACCTTCATGGATTTGTGAACCTGCACTCCCAGGTCCCTCTGTATGTCTATACTCCTAATCGGCCTACCTTTTATCACATAGCTCCTCTCTGCATTATTCCGTCCAAAATGCATCACCTCGCATTTGTCAGGATTAAATTCCATCTGCCACCTATCTGCCCACTGCACCAACCTATCTATATCCTGTTGTATCACCTGACAATCCAGTTCCGTACCCGCCAACCCTGCCATCTTGGTGTCGTCAGCAAACTTGCTGATCACACCACCTACGCCCTCTTCCAAGTCATTTATGTAGACTACAAAGAGGAGAGGTCCCAGTACTGAGCCCTGCGGCACACCACTGGTCACTGGCCTCCAGCCCGACAAGGTCCCCTCCACAACTACCCTCTGTCTCCTATTTCCCAGCCAGTTCTCAATCCACCTAGCTACCTGGCCTCGTATCCCATGCGCCTTAACCTTTTCTACCAGCCTACCATGAGGGACTTTGTCAAACGCCTTACTGAAATCCATATAGATGACATCAACGGCTCTCCCATCGTCAACCGTTTTTGTCACCTCCTCAAAGAATTCCACCAGATTCGTAAGGCAAGACCTCCCTCTAACAAAGCCATGTTGTGTATCCCTAATCAGATCGCAACGCTCCAAATGCTCATACATCCTACCCCTAAGTATTTTTTCCATTAACTTCCCTACCACCGACGTCAAACTCACCGGCCTATAATTCCCAGGGTTATCCCTACTACCTTTTTTGAACAACGGGACCACATTTGCTACCCTCCAGTCTTCTGGGACCTCACCTGTGTCCAAAGAAGAGACAAAGATGTGCGCCAGAGGCCCAGCAATTTCATCTTTCGCCTCCCTAAGCAGCCTGGGATAAATACCATCAGGCCCCGGAGCTTTATCCGTCCTTACGCTACCTAAAAGCCCTAGCACTTCCTCTCTCGTAATAACTATATCCTGCAACTGAACCTCCGCTCCCTCCAAGAGACCGCACGATTCCGAACC
Organism: Carcharhinus amblyrhynchos; assembly: GCF_965287045.1. Lineage (NCBI taxonomy): Eukaryota > Metazoa > Chordata > Chondrichthyes > Carcharhiniformes > Carcharhinidae > Carcharhinus > Carcharhinus amblyrhynchos. The sequence goes on from NC_137339.1 coordinate 1,082,835, forward strand.
CCTCTCCTTCGTGAATACCGACGCAAAGTATTCATTCAGGAGCTCCCCCATTCCCTCCGACTCAATACACAACTCTCCACTCTTGTCCCTAAGAGGACCAATTTTCCCTCTAACTACTCTCTTGCCTCTAATATAGGAATAAAATGCCTTTGGATTTTCCTTAATCCTACCGGCCAAAGCCATCTCATGCCCTCTCTTCGCCCTTCTAATTCCCCTTTTTAGCTCCCTCCTACTCTCTCTATATTCCTCCAGCGCACTCTCCGTACCCATTTGTTTTGACCTAACATACGCCTCCCTCTTCTTCCTGACCAAGTCTTCAATATCCCCCGTAATCCACGGCTCTCTAATCCTACCTTTCCCATCCTTTCGCTTAACCGGAACATACCTCCCCTGCAACCATTTCATTTTGTCCCTAAAAGCCTCCCACTTGCCAACCATGTCTATTTCACCGCAAGGAGTATTGTGAACAAAGTGGATGAGCTTAGAGTGTGAATCACTACTTGGAAACGTGATGTGGTGGCCATTACAGAGACTTGGATGACTGAGGGACAGGACTGGTTACTTCAAGTGCCGGGTTTCAGATGTTTCAGAAGGGACAGGGAGGGAGGCAAAAGAGGTGGGAGAGTGGCACTGTTGACCAGATAGAGTCACAGCTGTAGAAAAGATGGACACCATGGAGGGATTGTCTACAGAGTCTCTGTGGGTGGAGGTTAGGAACAGGAAGGGATCAATAACTTTACTGGGTGTTTTCTATAGGCCGCATAATAGTAACAGGGATGTTGAAGGGCAGATTAGGAAGCAGATCCTGGAAAGGTTTAATAATAAGAGTTGTCGTGATGGGAGATTTTAATTCCCCAAATATTGATTGGAATCTTGCTAGGGTAAGAGGTTTAGATGGGGAAGAGTTTGTTAGGTGTGTTCAGGAGGGTTTCTTGACACAGTATGTAGATAAGTCTACAAGAGGAGAGGCTGTACTTGATTTGGTATTGGGAAACGAACCTGCACAGGTGTCAGATCTCTCAGAGCATTTTGGAGATAGTGATCATAATTCTATCTCCTTTACAATGGCATTGGAGAGAGATAGGATCAGACAAGTTAGAAAAGTGTTTACTTGGAGTAAGGGGAATTATGAGGTTATCAGGCAGGAAACTGAAGGCTTAAATTGGAAAGAGGTTTTCTCAGGGAAATGTACAGAAGAAATGTAGCAAATTTTCAGGGAATATTTGTCTGGAGTTCTGCATAGCAACGTTCCAATGAGACAGGGAAGTTATGGTAGGTTACAGGAACCACGGTGTACAAAGGCTGTAATAAATTTAGTCAAGAAGAAAAGCTTACAAAAGGTTCAGGGAGCTGGGTGATGTTAGAGATCTAGAAGAGTATACGGCTAATAGGAAGAAACTTAAGAAGGAAATTAGGAGAGCCAGAAAGGGTCGTGAGAAGGCTTTGGCAGGCAGGATTAAGGAAAACCCCAAGGCATTCTACAAGTATGTGAAGAGCAAGAGGATAAGACGTGAAGGAGTAGGACCTATCAAGTGTGATGGTGGGAAGGTTTGTATAGAACTGGTAGAGGTACTCAATGAATACTTTACTTCAGTATTCACAGTGGAAAAGGATCCTGGTGGTTGTAGTGCATACTTGCAGCGACTGAAAAGCTTGAGCATACAGACATTAAGAGAGAGGATGTGTTGGAGCTTTTGAAAAGCATCAAGTTAGATAAGTCGCCGAGATTGGATGGGATGTACCCCAGGTTACTGTGGGAGGCGAGGGAGGAGATTGCTGAGCCTCTGGCGGTGATCTTTGCATCAACAATGGAGATGGGAGAGATTCCAGAAGATTGCGGATGTCCTTCCTTTATTCAAGAAAGGGAGTAGAGATAGCCCTGGAAATTATAGACCAGTGAGTCTAACCTCAGTGATTGATAAGTTGATGGAGAAGATCCTGAGAGGCAGGATTTATGAACATTGAGAGGTATGATTAAGAATAGTCAGCATGGCTTTGTCAAAGGCAGATCGTGCCTTACGAGCCTGAATGAATTTTCTGAGGATGTGACTAAACATATTGTTGAAGGAAGAGTAGTAGATGTAATATATATGGACTTCAGCAATGCATTTGATAAGGTGCCCCATGCAAGGCTTATTGAGAAAGTGAGGGGGCATGGGGTCCAAGGGGACATTGCTTTGTGGATCCAGAACTGACTTGCCCACAGAAGGCAAAGAGTGGTTATAGATGGATCATAATTTTGCATGGAGGTCGGTCACCAGTGGAGTGCCCCAGGGATCTGTTCTGGGACCCTTACTGTTTGTGATTTTTATAAATGACCCGGATGAGGAAGTGGAGGAATGGGTTGGTAAGTTTGCTGATGACAAAAGTTGGAGTTGTTGTGGATAGCGTGGAGGGATGTCAGAAGTTGTAGTGAGACATTGATAGGATGCAAGACTGGGCGGAGAAGTGGCAGATGGAGTTCAACCCGGATAAGTATGAAGTGGTTCATTTTGGCAGGTCAAACAAGATGACAGAATATAATATTAATGGTAGGATTCTTGGCAGTGTGGAAGATCAGAAGGATCTTGGGGTCCGAGTTCATAGGATGCTCAAAGCAGCTGCGCAGGTTGAAGCTGTGGTTAAGAAGGCGTATGGTGTACTGGCCTTCATCAATCCAGGAATTGAGTTTAGGAGTCGAGAGATAGTGTTGCAGCTATATAGAACCCTGGTCAGACCCCACTTGGAGTACTGTGCTCAGCTCTGGTCGTTTCATTACAGGAAGGATGTAGAAGCCATAGAAAGGGTGCAAAGGAGATTTACAAGGATGTTGCCTGGATTGGAGAGCATGCCTTATGAGGACAGGTTGAGGGAGCTCGGCCTTTTCTCCTTGGAGAGGCAAAGGATGAGGGGTGACCTGATAGAGGTGTATAAGATGTTGAGAGGTATTGATCGAGTGGATAGTCTGAGGCTTTTTCCCAGGGCTGAGATGGTTGCCATAAGAGGACGCAGGTTTAAGGTGCTGGGGAATAGGTACAGAGGAGATGTCAGGGGAAAGTTTTTCACTCAGAGGGTGGAGGGTGCGTTGAACGGACTGCCAGTAACGGTAGTGGAGGCGGATTCATAGGGTCTTTTAAGAGACTTTTAATTAAGTACATGGAACTTAGTAAGATAGAGGGTTATAGGTAAGCCTAGTAATCTCTAAGGTAGGAACATATTCGGCACAACTTTGTGGGTCGAAGGGCCTGTATTGTGCTGTAGTTTTTCTATGTTTCTATGTAATTGGTTCAAGTGTCAACTTTACAATTTTGCTGTTTGTCATCTCCTGCCCAATCATCTCACAACTTCATATCACTGGAGGAGATCATTTAATCCAATACAGCTCGAGAGGTTTAAGGTGCTATATAAATGCAAGTTATCATCACCACTAGGTAAATTAGTCATTCTGGTTCATATTCTGTTCAGTTAACACAAGCACCTCAGATTTTATCATTGCTGTTTTGGTGAGGTGATTAACATGTGCATTTAAACTAACCATGTTTTTGATTATTAAACAGCACTCACTGATGCTCTGGAGTTAAGGTTTGTTAAGGATTCCATGTCTGCTGGCCACCATATCCCTGATCACATGTCCAGTATAGTGACCGTCCCAAAACCTTCCTGAACATACGTGATGGAGGCACACAGCTGTCTGCAATTCTTCCTCAGCTGATACTCACTGTCAGAAAGCAGAAGGGGGCGGCACGGTGGTTAGCATGGGATAAAAGCAAATTACTGTGAATGCTGGAATCTGAAACCAAAAGAGAAAATGCTGGAAAATCTCAGCAGGTCTGGCAGCATCTGTAAAGAGAGAAAACAGCTGATGTTTTGAGTCCAGATGACACTTTGTCAAAGTAATAGTTTACACTGCTGCATCACAGAGCCAGGGACCTGGGTTCGATTCCTGGCTTGGGTCACCATCTGCATGGATCTTGCATGTTCTCCCCATGTCTGCGTGGGTTTCCAATGGGTGTTCTGGTTTCCTCCCACAGTGCAAAGATGTGCAGGTTAAGTGAATTGACCGTGCTAAATTCTCCCTCAGTGTACCCGAACAGGTGCCTTAGTGTGGCGATGAGGGGATTTTTCACAGTATTATCATTACAGTGTGAATGTAGCCTGCTTGTGACAATAATAAATAAGCTTTAAAAAAAAAAGGGAGCCATGGTCTTTGGCTCAGGTATCTGGCAGTTTTGGAACATTCCGGTATTTCTGCATTTCCAGACTGTATCCAATAAGCAATGAGGATGGGAATCACATGGCAAAATACTTCGTGGGCAAACATGCCAACGTTACTGATCATCAAGAGTAGACAAATGGGGGAGTAATTTGCTGGGCCGGATTTGAACTGTTTCTTGTGCACAAGATATACCTGGACAATTTTCCACATTGCCAGATAGCAAGGTTGTCTCTGTGCAAGTCCCAATGAAACAGCAAAAGTAGGGAGTTTCAGGGAGAGGAGCACAGCTTCTGGGCACAGAAATGGGAGACGGGAGATGGGAGATGGGGGGAGGAAGTGAGTGGAGAGCAAGCAGAAACTACAGCAAAGCTGCTGAAAGGTCTCCCACCTGCAACACTCCGTGATATTAAATATTCAGCCAGAGGTGCATCGTTCTTCCGTAGTCTGGTCTGAACACACCTGTCCACAACATCAGGAAGAATGTCAAATTGCAGAGCCTGCAGAACATTCAGAACTGCAGTCGCACCACACGCACTCGATCCAATCTGCAGAATCTGTTTCTGTACAGCCTCCTCTAGACTCCAGATCATCACTGACTCCAGATCATCACTCCCCTCTTCCTCCACTGACCTCTCTGAGCCCATGGCACCAGCACATGGCCCACAGGAGTCCATTCTTTACACAACCTGAGTGTTTCTCAGAATCCCGTTGGAATTAGAAAACCTCATCCAAAAGCGAACTTCATCAGAATATTCACAATGGCTTCTCTTCAGGGTGCGACGAAGCACTAGAATACAGAAAAACAAACAGCTTATTCTGAGATTACGGTTAAGGCACACTGAAGGACAGGGTAGAGGGAGCTTTTTATCTAACCCCTTGCAGCACCTGTCCTGTGAACGTAGCGCTCCCTCAGCACTGACCCTCTGACAGTGCGGCGCTCCCTCAGCACTGACCCTCTGACAGTGCGGCGCTCCCTCAGCACTGACCCTCTGACAGTGCGGCGCTCCCTCAGCACTGACCCTCTGACAGTGCGGCGCTCCCTCAGCACTGACCCTCTGACAGTGCGGCGCTCCCTCAGCACTGACCCTCTGACAGTGCGGCGCTCCCTCAGCACTGACCCTCTGACAGTGCGGCGCTCCCTCAGCACTGACCCTCTGACAGTGCGGCGCTCCCTCAGCACTGACCCTCTGACAGTGCGGCACTCCCTCAGCACTGACCCTCTGACAGTGCGGCGCTCCCTCAGCACTGACCCTCTGACAGTGCGGCGCTCCCTCAGCACTGACCCTCTGACAGTGCGGCGCTCCCTCAGCACTGACCCTCTGACAGTGCGGCGCTCCCTCAGCACTGACCCTCTGACAGTGCGGCGCTCCCTCGGCACTGACCCTCTGACAGTGCGGCACTCCCTCGGCACTGACCCTCTGACAGTGCGGCGCTCCCTCGGCACTGACCCTCTGACAGTGCGGCACTCCCTCGGCACTGACCCTCTGACAGTGCGGCGCTCCCTCAGTACTGACCCTCTGACAGTGCGGCGCTCCCTCAGCACTGACCCTCTGACAGTGCGGCACTCCCTCAGCACTGACCCTCTGACAGTGCGGCGCTCCCTCAGCACTGACCCTCTGACAGTGCGGCGCTCCCTCAGCACTGACCCTCTGACAGTGCGGCGCTCCCTCACTACTGACCCTCTGACAGTGCGGCACTCCCTCGGCGCTGACCCTCTGACAGTGCGGTACTGACTCTGCGAGTGAGACTTTCCCGCAGCCTCTGACCCGAACTGATCTATTTACTGACTGGATGTGCACGGATCCGGGCCTGAAGCCTGGCTCGGGATTTGGCGATGGTTCCACGGGTGGGGGCTGGGACAGGCCGCCAACCCGCCCGGGAGCGCAGCACGTGACTACGGCGCGCCTCACCGATCACATGATCGGCGCGAGAATCGCGATGGGCGCAGGGAGCGGCGCGGGAATGGGCTCCGCCCCTCGGCGGGTTAGTCAGGGAGAATTCACAGACGGAATCCCTGAGTGACCCCGTGACCCCTGCTCCCCATGATCCAGAATGTTCCTCAGGTCAGTGAGGAGCCCCCAGCTGCTGCAGTTCATTGTCATTCAGGGTGGGGGAGGTGGCCTGGCGGGTCAGGCCTGGGTTTACTCCCCGTCCCTGACGCCGGCCCGGCGGTTAGCGCTGCCCCCGGGGAGCCGGCCTCAACTCCCCGCCTCCGCTCGCTGTCTGTGTGGAGCCTGTACATTTTCCCCGTGTCTGCGTGGGGTTCCCCCCACGGTCCGAAGATGTGAAGGCTGGGTGGATTGGCCATGATAAGTTGCCCCTTAGTGTCAGTGGGATTAGCTGGGGTCAGGATGTGGGTAACTGTGATGGGCCTGGTTGGGATTGTGGTCAGTGCAGACTGAATGGACCGAATGGCCTCCTTTTGCACTGAAAAGTAAAGTTTATTTATTAGTCACAAGTTGACTTACATTGACACTGCAATGAAGTTACTGTGAAATTCCCCTAGTTGCCATACTCTTGCATCTGTTCAGGTACACCGAGGGAGAATTTGAATAGCAGAGATATTTGAATCATTGACAGTCACAGGTGAGGTGCCTGAAGATTGGAGGGTGGCAAATGTTGTGCCTTTGTTTAAAAAAGACTGCAGGGAAAAGCCTGGGAACTACAGGCCGGTGAGCCTCACATCTGTGATGGGTAAATTGTTGGAAGGTATTTTGAGAGACATCTGCAGGCATTTAGAGACGCAAGGACTGATTAGGGACAGTCAGCATAGCTTTGTGAGTGGAAAATCATGTCTCACAAATTTGATTGAGTTTTTTGAAGGGGTAACCAAGAAGGCAGGTGAGGACAGTGCAGTTGATGTTGTCCGCATGGACTTTAGCAAGGCCCTTGACAAGGCACCAAATGGTAGGTTGTTGCATAAAGTTAAATTTCACAGGATCCAGGGTAAGGTAGCCAATTAGATACAAAATTGGCTTCTTGACAGAAGCCAGAGGGTGGTTGTAGAGAGCTGTTTTTCAAACTGGAGGCCTGTGACCAGCAGTGTGTCTCAGGAATCAGTGCTGGGTCCACTGTTATTTAACATTTATATTAATGATTTGAATGAGAATATAGGGGCACGCTTAGTAAGTTTGCAGATGACACCAAGATTGGTGGCATAGTGGACAGTGAGGAAGGTTATTGCCAGTTGCAGCGGGATCTTGATCAATTGGGCAGGTGGTGTTTAATTTAGACAATTGCAAGATGATGCATTTTGGTAGATTGAACCAGGGCAGGACTTACTCACCTAATGGGTAGGACATTGGGGAGAGTTAGAGAACAAAGAGACCTAGGGGTATATGTTCATAGCTCCTTGAAAGTGAAGTCACAGGTGGACAGAGTAGTGAAGGCATTTGGCATGCTTGGTTTCATAGGTCAGAACATTGAATACAGGAGTTGGGACATCTTGTCAAAGTTGGACAAGACATTGGTAAGGCCACACTTAGAATATTGTGCGCAATTCTGGTCACCCTATTACAGAAAAGATATTATTAAACTAGAGTCGCAAAAACCCAGCCTGCAGATGCAGCAGGTGGTCAGGAAGGCGAATGGGATGCTGGCCTTCATAGCGAGGGGGATTGAATATAAAAGTAGGGAGGTCTTGCTGCAGCTGTATAGGGCATTGGTGAGGCCGCAGCTGGAGTACTGTGTGCAGTTTTGGGCGCCGCACCTGCGCAAGGATATTTTGGCCTTGGAGGGAGTGCAGAGGAGGTTTACTAGGCTGATACCGGAGTTGAGGGGATTGAGCTATGAGGAGAGGCTGAATAAACTAGGCTTGTACTCGTTAGAGTTTAGAAGAATGAGGGGAGATCTCATTGAGACGTATAAGATGATGAATGGGATGGATAGGATAGAGGTGGAGAGACTCTTGCAGCTCAGAAAAGACAGTAGGACTAGGGGGCACAGCCTCAAGATAAAGGGGGGGCGGTTTAGAACGGAGTTGAGGAGGAACTTCTTCACTCAAAGGGTGGTGAATATCTGGAATTCTCTGCCCGTTGAAGTGGTGGAGGCTGCCTCGCTAAATATTTTTAAGAAGCGGGTTGATGGGTTTTTGATAAGAGAGGGGATTAAGGGTTATGGGGAGAGGGCGGGAAAGTGGAACTGAGCCACGACAGATCAGCCATGATCTCATTGAATGGCGGGGCAGGCTCGAAGGGCCAGATGGCCTACTCCTGCTCCTATTTCTTATGTTCTTATGAAAGAGTGCAGAAAAGATTTACTAGGATGCCACCGGGCCTTGATGGATTGAGTTATAGGAAAGGCTGAATAGACTGGGACTTTTTTCTTTTGGCGAATAGGAGGCTGAGGGGTGACCTTATACAGGTCTGTAAAATAATGAGGGGCGTAGACAAGGTAGATAGTCATATGCTGAAATGGTCGCTACGAGAGGACACAGGTTTAAGGTGCTGGGGAGCAGGTACAGAGGAGATGTTAGAGGTAAGTTTTTCATTCAGAGGGTGGTGAATGGAATCGGCTGCAGTCGGTGGTGGTGGAGGCGAACTCGTTGGGGCCTTTTAAGAGACTTGTGGATGAGTACATGGGATTTAATGGGATTGAGAGTTATAGATAGGTCTGGTGGGTATGGATATGATCGGCACAACTTGTGAGCCGAAGGGCCTGTTTGTGCTGTGGTGTTCTATGTTCTATTAAAAAGTAGACAAAGGGGCAAGGATTAGTGGGAAACCAGAGGATTGGGAAGTCTCTAAAAGCAAGCAGAGGACAACTAAAAAAGCAGTAAGGAGGGGAGAAGATGAAATATGATTGTAATCTAGCTAATATAAAGGAAGAATTTTTTTCAATATGTAAAAGGTAAGAGAGAGGCAAAAATAGCCGTTGGACCACTGGAAAATGAGGCTGGAGAAGTAATAATGGGAAACAAAGCAATGACAGAGGAACTGAACAGTTACTTTGCATCAGTCTTCACGTGGAAGACACCAGTGGGATGCCAGAGCTTCAGGAGAGCCAGGGGGCACAGGTGAGTGTAATGGCCATCATTAAGGAGAAGGTTCTGGGGAACTAAAAGGTCTGAAGGTGGATAAATCGCCTGGACCGAATGGATTACACCCAGGGTTCTCAGAGATAGCTGAGGAAATTGTGGAGGCATTGGTAGTGATCTTTCAGGAATCACTGGAGGCTGGGACGGTACACACAGTAAAAAGTCTGACAACACCAGGTTACAGTCCAACCGATTTATTTGATAGTAAATTCACTAGCTTTCGGGTTAGCCCCTTCGTCAGGTGAATGGAGAGTTCTGGCCTTAGACACAGCATATAAAGCACAGACAGATTACTGATTAGAACGTGAATCTTAATAAGACTTGAACAGCAGGTTAGGTGTAAAGATTTGCATTCTAATCAGTAATCTGTAAACTGTCTGTGCTGTTATATGCTCTGTCTGAGGCCAGAACTCTCCATTCACCTGATGAAGGGGCTAAGCCGAAAGCTAGTGAATTTACTATCAAATAAATCGGTGGGACTGAAACCTGGTGTTGTCAGACTTTTTACTGTGTTTACCCCAGTCCAACGCTGACATATCCACATCATGGCTGGGAGGGTGCCAGAGGACTAGAAAGTAGCTAATGTAACACCACTGTTTAAGAAAGGAGAGAGGCAGCAGACAGGAAATTATAGGCTGGTTAGCCTGACTTGAGTCATTGGCAAGATTTTAGAGTCCATTATTAAAGATGAGATGGTAGAGTACTTGGAAGTGTGTGATAAAGTAGAACTGAGTCAGCAGGGCTTTGTCAAGGGGAGGTCATGTCTGACAAATCCGTTAGAGTTCTTTGAGGAGGTAACAAGGAAGTTAGATAAAGGAGAACCAGTGGAAGGTGCCACATAGACTATTAAATAAGAGCCCATGGTGTTAAGGGTAAGATCCTGGCAGGAATAGAGGATTGTCTGGCAGAAGGCAGAGAGTGAGGATAAAGAGGTCCTTTTCAGGTCTTTTTCAGCTGGCGAATAGTGATGCGCCTCAGGGGTCAGTGCTGGGACATAGAACATAGAACATTACAGCGCAGAACAGGCCCTTCGGCCCACGATGTTGCGCCGACCAGTTTTTCTAAAAAAAACACTGACCCACTAATCTAAACCAATCCCTTTTCGTCCATAAACCTATCCATAGATCTCTTAAACGCCCCCAAACTAGGCGCATTTACAACCGCAGCAGGCAGGGCATTCCAATCCCTCACCACCCTCTGGGTAAAGAACCTACCCCTGACATCCGTCCTATAACTACCACCCCTTAATTTAAAGCCATGCCCCCTCGTGCTAGCATTCTCCATCCGAGGAAAAAGGCTATCACTATCCACCCTATCTAAACCTCTAATCATCTTATATGTTTCAATAAGATCCCCTCTTAGCCTCCTTCTTTCCAGCGAAAACAACCCCAAATCCCTCAGTCTCTCCTCATATGACCTCCCCTCCATACCAGGCAACATCCTGGTAAACCTCCTCTGCACCCTCTCCAAAGCCTCAACGTCCTTCCTGTAATGTGGGGACCAGAACTGCACACAGTACTCCAAGTGCGGCCGCACCAGAGTTGTGTACAGTTGCAACATGACGCTGCGACTCCTAAATTCAAACCCCCTACCAATAAATGCCAAGACACCGTATGCCTTCTTAACTACCTTATCTACTTGATTCCCAACCTTCAGGGATCTATGTACACATACACCTAGATCCCTCTGCTCCTCCACACTATTCAAAGTCCTCCCGTTAGCCCTATACTGAACACATCTGTTACTCCTACCGAAATGAATTACCTCACACTTCTCCACATTAAACTTCATCTGCCACCTTGCGGCCCAGCTCTGCAACCTGTCTAAGTCTTCCTGCAAACTATGACACCCTTCCTCACAATCTACCACACCACCAACTTTGGTGTCATCAGCAAACTTACTAATCCACCCAACTATACCCTCATCCAGATCATTAATAAAAATTACAAACAGCAGTGGCCCCAAAACAGATCCCTGAGGCACACCACTCGTAACCGAACTCCATGACGAATATTCACCATCAACCACCACCCTCTGTCTCCTATCTGCCAGCCAATTCCTGATCCAAGTACCTAGATTACCCCCAATCCCATACATCTGCATTTTCTGCAGAAGCCCACCATGGTGAACCTTATCAAATGCCTTACTAAAATAACTATAACCTTTCACAATATACATTAACAATTTGGAGGAAGGAACTGAAGGCACTGTTTCTAAGTTTAACAGATGATACAAAGATATGTAGAAAGCTAGATTGGCTAGGAGGGAGTTGAAGAGTGAGTTGAGAAGGGCTAAAAGAGGACATGAGAAGACTTTGGCTGATAGGATTAAGGAGAATCCTAAGGCGTTCTATAAGTATGTCAAGAACAGAAGGTTGGTCAGGGCAAGATTAGGGCCAGTTACAGACAGGGGGAAGTTGTGTGTGGAACCGGAGGAGATTGGAGAAGTATTGAACCAATATTTCTCTTCGGTGTTCACGCAGGGGGACATGAATATAGCTGAGGAGGACATTGGGTTGCAGGGGTGTAAAATAGACAGTATTACGGTTGATAAAGAGGATGTGCTGGAAATTCTTGAGGGGCTGAAAATAGATAAGTCCCCTGGTCCGGATGGGATCTACCCTAGGATTCTCTGGGAGGCTAGAGAGGTGATTGCAGAGCCTCTGGCTCAGATCTTCAGGTCGTCATTGGTCTCTGGTGTAGTCCCGGAGGATTGGAGGATAGCGAATGTTGTCCCATTGTTTAAGAAGGGGAACAGAGACTTTGCCGGGAATTATAGACCGGTGAGTCTTACTTCTGTTGTGGGCAAGGTTTTAGAAAAAATTATTAGGGATAGGATTTACAGTTATTTGGAGTGTAATGAATTGATTAGAAATAGTCAGCATGGTTTTGTAGCAGGTAGGTCGTGCCTTACTAACCTTATTGAGTTTTTTGAGAAGGTGACCAAAGAGGTGGATAGGGGTAAGGCAGTTGACGTGGTATACATGGATTTTAGTAAGGCGTTCGATAAGGTTCACCATGGTAGGCTTCTGCAGAAAATGCAGATGTATGGGATTGTGGGTAATCTAGGAAGTTGGATCAGGAATTGGCTATCAGATAGGAGACAGAGGGTGGTGGTGGATGGTAAATATTCATCATGGAGTGCAGTTACGAGTGGTGTGCCTCAGGGATCTGTTTTGGGGCCACTGTTGTTTGTAATTTTTATTAATGATCTGGATGAGGGTATAGTTGGGTGGATTAGTAAATTTGCTGATGACACCAAAGTTGGAGGTGTGGTAGATTGTGAGGAAGGGTGTCATAGTCTGCAGGGAGACTTAGATAGGTTGCAGAGCTGGGCCGAGAGGTGGCGGATGGAATTTAATGCGGAGAAGTGTGAGGTAATTCACTTTGGTAGGAGCAACAGATGTGTCGAGTATAGGGCTAACGGGAGGGCTTTGAATAGTGTGGATGAACAGAGGGATCTAGGTGTGTGTGTACATAGATCCCTGAAAGTTGGGAATCAAGTAGATAAGGTTGTCAAGAAGGCGTACGGTGTCTTGGCGTTTATTGGTAGGGGGATTGAATTTAGGAGTCGCAGTGTAATGTTGCAACTGTACACTACTCTAGTGCGGCCGCACTTGGAGTACTGTGTGCAGTTCTGGTCCCCGCATTACAAGAAGGATGTGGAGGCGTTGGAGAGGGTGCAGAGGAGGTTTACTAGGATGTTGCCTGGTATGGTGGGGAGGTCCTATGAGGAGAGACTGAGGGATCTAGGGTTGTTTTCGTTGGAAAGAAGGCGGCTAAGAGGGGATCTTATTGAAACATATAAGATGATTAGAGGTTTAGATAGGGTGGATAGTGATAGCCTTTTTCCTCGGATGGAGAAAGCTAGCACGAGGGGGCATGGCTTTAAATTAAGGGGGGGTAGCTACAGGACGGATGTCAGGGGTAGGTTCTTTACCCAGCGGGTGGTGAGGGATTGGAATGCCCTGCCTGCTGCAGTTGTAAATGCGTCTAGTTTGGGGGCGTTTAAGAGATCTCTGGATAGGTTTATGGACGAAAAGGGATTGGTGTAGGCTAGTGGGTCATTGTTTTTGTAACTGGTCGGCGCAACATCGTGGGCCGAAGGGCCTGTTCTGCGCTGTAATGTTCTATGTTCTATGTTCTATGTTCTATGTAGAGGGACAGGTAGTATTGAGGAAGCAGGGGGGCTGCAGTAGGACTTGGACAGGTTAGGAGAGTGGGCAAAGAAGTGGCAGATGGAATACAATGTGGAAAAGTGTGAGGTTATACACTTTAGAAGGAGGAATGGAGACAGACTATTTTCTAAATGGGAAAATGCTTAGGAAATCAGAAGCACAAAGGGACTTGTTCAAGATTCTCTTGAGGTTAACGTGGAGGTTCTTTCAGCAGTTAGGAAGGCAAATACAATATTAGCATTCTCGTCAAGAGAATTTGTGTGAGGCTGTATAAGGCTTTAATCAGACTCCATCTGGAGCATTGTGGGCAGTTTTGACACACTACCTTCCCTTCACAAAACCACGCTGCCTAACGCTAATAAGTGTATTCTCTTCCAGATGTGAATACATCCTATCCCCAAGAATCTTCTCCAATATCTTTAACATGCATCTTAAACCTTAGGATATCCATACACAGGACCTTAGTTTAATGTCCATCATCATATTCAGCACCTGATAGTACAGCACTCCCTCACAATGGTCCATTTGTGAATTCAGGTCCTGGAGCAAGACTTGGACAGACTACAAATTCACTGTCACTCTGTGAGCTATCGATTGAAATGTGGATGGGAGGATGTGGGGTTATTATTGAGATGTGCATTCATATAACAGGATGCTGCTTAAATCAGTAACAACCACTCCCCCCAGTAGAGTATACTCCTTATTTAATCAGCCTTTATTGCAAAACATTTATTTTACAATTCTCCCCACTCCCTGTTGCTGCAAGTCCCGCATTCTCCCCGCTCCCCCCGGGAGCGAGCCCCGCATTCTCCCCGCTCCCCCTGGGAGCGAGCCCCACATCTCATTAGTGACTCTCTGATGTTGGTGGTCTCTGGTTCTGTTCCCTCCTCAGAGGAAGCATTTTCTTGTCAATCCTCTGGAACACTTTGATAAATGAAGATTGGTATTATGTTTCCCGTTCTCGCTGAATCCATTGACACCTATTCCCAGTGGTCACGCTGAAGCCACCTCCAAACCTGTTTATGTTGAACAATTCCCTCATTGTGAGTTTCCAGGATCTGGTGGATTCGATGCTGACATTGAGCCTTGGGAATTGGATTCAGTTAGCAGGGCTGGAACTGAAGGACAGGATTGAGGAGAAGGTTTGTAGGAACCCCAGCAACAGAGGCCTTTCTGTTCACAGATTTAGCTTCAGATAGGAGCAAGCCCTTTGAGATAATCTCCTGGAAGGGGGCTCTGCAGATTAATCCCAATGTACTGTGACTTCGAGTGAGATTCGGAGGAGCAATTTCACAAAGTTGGTGTTCCCAGGAATCTGGAAGGTGAAGGGGTGAAGTGAAAAGAGGATTTTGAGAAACGTTATTCTGCTGACAAGGGAATCTAAACCATTCGGAAAAGAAAACATTCCTTCACAAAAAGAGTGGTGGTGTGGGGGGAAAGGGGGAGGGTTGTGGATTTCTGTCCAAACCGTCTAAGTACCCAGACTCCGTGTCACTGTGTCAGCTTCTCCTCTGTCTGACAATTCTGCTCTTACTTAATCCATGAATTTGTTTTTGGGGATTTTTAAATTGGCTCCTCACATGAAAGGAATGTTCCCCTATGTCTATGGAATCCCTGTATCAGAGTGAGGGATTGGGTGGATGGAATCATATTGTGGGACGGTTGCTGTTTGGTAACTACAAACAAACAGAAATTTCTGTCCCTTTGGAAAAACTACCCAAAATTCTGGACAAGCAGCAGATGGAATCGAAACCAGGAAATGCTGGAAGATCTCAGCAGGTCTGACAGCCTCTGTGGAGAGAGAATAGAGCCACCGTTTCAAGTCTGGACAATCCTCCATCAGAGCTGTGGATGGAATCAATATTCTCACCTTGTCAACACTCAGTGTGAGCGAGTCCTGCTCCAGAACCTTCCACAGTCTGTCAGGTGCTGGGACTGAAGGTCAAAGGTGAAACTGGTACTTGATACGGAGCTGAGAGAAAATTCAGTCAGAACTCTGTCATGTTACAGATAGTTTAACAATGAAATGAGTTTTTGTAAAGTTTCGATCTAGACTATGAGAAGTGGCGAACATGTTTGAGCCTGTCCCCATTGAACTGAGAACTTTGATCGCTCAGTTGTATTCAATATTTTGCCAGGAGTTAATTGGTGTTGGAAAAGGAACCTGAACAGAGACTTACAATCAGTGAGTTGTAGAATCCCTATAGTGCAGAAGAAGGCCATTTGACCCATCAAGCTTGCACTGACAACAATCCCACCCAGACTCTATCCCTGTAACCCCACGCATTCACTCTGCCAGTCCCCCTGACACCAAGGGACAATCTATCATGGCCAATCAACCTAACCCACACATCTTTGACGTGTGGGAGGAAACCCACGCAGACACGGGGAGAATGTGCAGACTCTGCACATACAGTCATGGAAAGCTGTAATTGAATTTGGGTCCCTGGCGCCTTGAGACAGCAGTGCCACCTTAACCAGTGAAGAGAAGCTATCACTCAGCACCATCAGATTTATTGGGTATAATCTGAACAGAGGTAGAGGTGATGATATCATGAGAAAGCTACTGTTTGGCAACAGAAGAAAGTTTTGCACCTTAACTTGCTGCAACTTCAACCAATCACAGCTCAGAAAGAACAACAACATCTGTGTCGTTTCTTATAAGACAGAATCAACTTCCACAAAAAAGATTGTCATATTAACTGTACAAATGTTAGAATAATACTTGGTAATATAACCAATGTTCATGGTGGGTGAGTGTTAATGTTTGTTATATTGAAGTCAAGGGGGAGGGATGTCATGTATTGTAAACAAGTTTTTAGGTGTCTAGATCATCATCAACCTGTCCTGGTTCCCTGATGCTGACACTATAGTTAGGAAAGCCCACCAACGCCTCTCTACTTTCTCAGAAGACTAAGGAAAGACTGGGAGTTTGCGCATTCTCCCTGTGCTTGTGTGGGTTTTCTCCGGGCGCTCCGGTTTCCTCCCACACCCCAAAGGTGTGCTGTTAGGCTGATTGGCAGTAATAAATTGTCCCTAAATTAGTTTCCCTCAATGTGGATGGCCATAAAATATTATGATGTGGGAATGCCGGCGTTGGACTGGCGTAAACACAGTAAAAAGTCTGACAACACCAGGTTTTAGTCCAACCGATTTATTTGATAATACTCACAAGCTTTCGAGGGGACTGCCTCTTCGTCAGGTGAATGGAGAGTTCTGGCCTCAGACAGAGCATATAAAGCACAGACAGAGCTTTATATGCTCTGTCTGAGGCCAGAACTCTCCATTCACCTGACGAAGAGGCAGTCCCCTCGAAAGCTTGTGAGTATTATCAAATAAATCGGTTGGACTAAAACCTGGTGTTGTCAGACTTTTTACCATAAAATATTAGACAAGGTTCATGGGTGGAGGGGGGGGACTGGTGGTGTTGGGATGGCAGCGGGGGCTCGTTGGGCCGAAGGGCCTGTTTCCCGGGCTGTTTTTGTTCTTTGAAATTTGGCATGTCAGCTACAACTCTCACCAACTTTTATAGATGCATTCTTTCTAGCTGTTTCACAGCTTGATGTGGCTCCTGCCCAAGACTGCAAGAAACTACAAAAGGTCGTGAATGTAGCCAATCCATCCAAAACAAGCCTCCCATCCATGACTCTATCTACACTTCCCACTGCCTCAGCAAAGAAGCCAGTGTAATTAGGGACCTCATGCACCCCGGACATTCTGTCTTCCACGTTCTGCCATTGGGAAAAAGATACAAAAGTCTGAGGTCATGTGCCAACCAACTCAAGAACAGCTTCTTCCCTGCTGCTGTCAGACTTTTGAATGGACTTACCTTGCATTAAGATGATCTTTCTCTACATCCTAACTGTGACTGTAACACTACATGCTGCATTCTCTTGTTTCCTTTTCTATGGACAGTATGCTTTGTCTATATTGTATGCAAGAAATAGTACTTTTCACTATATACTAATGCATGTGACAAATCATAAGAACATAAGAAATAGGAGCAGGAGTAGGCCATCTAGCCCTTCGAGCCTGCCCTGCCATTCAATAAGATCATGGCTGATCTGTCGTGTCTCAGTTCCACATTCCCGCCCTCTCCCCATAATCCTTAATCCCCTCACCTATCAAAAACCCATCAACCCGCGTCTTAAAAATATTTAGCGAGGTAGCCTCCACCACTTCGGGCAGAGAATTCCAGAGATTCACCACCCTTTGAGTGAAGAAGTTCCTCCTCAACTCTGTTCTAAACTGCCCCCCCTTTATCTTGAGGCTGTGCCCCCTAGTCCTGCTGTCCTTTCTGAGCGGGAAGAGTCTCTCCACCTCCATCCTATCCATCCCATTCATCATCTTATATGTCTCAATGAGATCTCCCCTCATTCTTCTAAACTCTAACGAGTACAAGCCTAGTTTATTCAGCCTCTCCTCATAGCTCAACCCCCTCAACTCCGGCATCAGCCTAGTAAACCTCCTCTGCACTCCCTCCAAGGCCAAAATATCCTTGCGTAAGTACGGCGCCCAAAACTGCACACAGTACTCCAGCTGCAGCCTTACCAATGCCCTATACAGCCGCAGCAAGACCTCCCTACTTTTATATTCAATCCCCCTCGCTATGAAGGCCAGCATCCCATTCGCCTTCCTGACCACCTGCTGTACCTGCAAGCTGGGTTTTTGCGACTCATGCACAAGGACCCCGAGGTCCCTCTGCACCGTCGCCTGCTGCAGTTTTTCGCCGCGTAAGTAATAATCCTTCCTACCAAAGTGGATCACCTTGCACTTGCCAACATTAAATTCCATTTGCCAGTTCCTGGCCCGTTCGCCCAGCCTATCTAGATCCTTCTGCAGACTCTCCACACCCTCTGCACAATTTGCCATTCCACCAATCTTGGTGTCATCAGCAAATTTCGACACCATACACTCGGTTCCCTCCTCCAGATCATCTATATAAATGGTAAATGGCTGAGGCCCCAGCACCGACCCCTGGGGCACTCCACTAGTCACCAACCGCCAATCCGAATAGCACCCATTGACCCCATTCCCTGCCTCCTATTTGACAACCAATCCTCTATCCACGCTAACACCCTACCCCCAACTCCATGTCCCCTGACCTTCTGCAATAACCTCTTGTGAGGTACCTTGTCGAACGCCTTCTGAAAATCAAGAAAGACCACATCCACCGGCTCTCCTCTATCCACTGCCCTAGACACATCCTCATAGAACTCCGGTAAATTTGTCAGACACAACTTCTCTTTAACGAAACGGTGCTGCATCTGCTCTATCAAGTAATTCCCCTCAAGATGCCTCGCTATTTCCTCCTTGATGACGGATTCTAACATTTTACCTACAACAGACGTTAAACTAACCGGCCTATAATTCCCTGCCTTTTGCCTGGCACCCTTCTTAAACAACGGCGTAACATTAGCCGTTTTCCAATCTTCCGGCACTTCCCCAGAATCCAGCAACGTCTGGAAAATAACCACCAATGCATCCACTATCACCTCCGCCATTTCTTTCAGAACCCTCGGATGCATTCCATCCAGTCCTGGGGACTTGTCCACAATCAGCCCCTCCAGTCTGTCGAGCACCGCCTCTCTAGTAACAGTAATGTCATTAAGACCCTCCAGTCCTACCACCTTTCCATCTCTAACACCCGGCAAATTATTCACGTCCTCCGTGAAGACCGAAACAAAAAAGTTATTCAAGACCTCAGCCATATCCCCATCCCCTACCACTAAGTCCCCCTTCTCATCCTCTAAGGGACCAACATTCACCCTAGCCAGCCTCTTCCTTTTTATATATTTATAAAAACTCTTGCTATCCTTTTTTATATTAAGCGCTAGCCCAGCTTCATAGTTTCTCCTACCCTTCTTTATCAGCTTCTTTGTCAATCTTTGTTGACATTTAAACCTCTCCCAATCCTCTTCTCGCCCACTACTCTTAGCTACTCTAAACGCCTCCGCTTTTAATTTAACACTTTCCTTCACCTCCTTCGTTATCCACGGCTTATTACCTCTCCTCCTACGGTCCTTTTTGACCATCGGAATAAATTTCTGCTGAGCACCAAGAAAGATCTCCTTAAAGATCCTCCACTGCTCCTGAGCAGACCTACCTTCCAACGCGCTCCCCCAGTCCACATTTGCCAATTCTTCTCTCATCCTACCGTACTCCCCTCTGTTCAAACAAAGGATGCGTGTCCAGGAACCCACTTTCTCGTCCTCTATCTGCACCAGAAACTCCACCATACAATGATCACTCTCCCCAAGAGGATCCTTCACCGCAAGGTCCCTAATTCTACCCGCCTCATTACATCAAATCAAAATCAAATCAAACTCATAGATTGCTGTTTGATTGGTCACATGATGTGTAGTGACACCAGTTGTGGGATTTTCCTTCTCTTCCATCCTGCACTGTCGAATAAAACTCCACTAACTGGTTAAGTAACCCACCCAGTGGCAACCTTTTCATTCTTTATTCTCTCTGTACAAGACAGCTGACCACATTAATATATAACAGAGTGTACCTGCACCACAGGGACTGCAGTGGAGTAAGAAGGCAGCTCACCACCTCCTTCTCCAGGGGTAATTAGGGCTGGGAAATAAAGGTTGGGCTTGGCCAGTGTATGAATGAAAAGAAATTGCGGCAGGTTGCAGACGGTCATGTGGAAGGGGTTAGAGGTCAAAGAAGGGAAGTGAAGTGTTGGAGCTGGAGCATGGTTTTTTGATTTGATCTATTATTGTCACGTATTAATATACAATGAAAAGTTGTTTCTTATGCACAATACAGACAAAGCATATTGTTCATAGAGAAGGAAAGGAGAGGGTGCAGAATGTAGTGTTACAGTCATAGGTAGGGTGTAGAGAAAGATCAACTTAATGCGAGGTAGGTCCATTCGAAAGTCTGACAGCAGCAGGGAAGAAGCTGTTCTTGAGTCGGTCGGTACGTGACCTCAGACCTTTGTATCTTTTCCCGACGGAAGAAGGTGGAAGAGAGAATGTCCGGGGTGTGTGAGGTCCTTGATTATATTGGCTGCTTTGCCCGAGGCATGAGAGGGAGATGGAAATTGGAAACAAAATCTATAATTTCTTTTTCAGGTCCAGATGAAAGTATGAAGCAGTATTGATACAGTCCCCATTGTAACTGAGGAAGAGTTGTGGGAAAGGGTCTGAGTAAGGCTAGAACAAGGAATTTCACATAGCCCACAAAATGACAGGCATTTTATTGAAATAAATCACATTCTGACCATCTGCTGCTGACAGCACGACATCCAATGGGTTCTTGGTGTTCATTCTCTCTGCAACAGTGAGATTTAGTCAGCCGATTAGAGACAGAGACACTTGAATATTGAACATTGACCTGGCAATTGATTTCCCTGTTTTTGGGGCGATTTTATTGATTGACACAAAATAAATCATTGTGAAGGAGTAATTTAAGCTGTGGCTGCAAATAGCAACTTTAAGGTGAGCTGCTTATTTAAATGAAAATTAGGGTGGCACAGTGGTTAGTGCTGCAACCTCAATGCCAGGGACTGGGGTTCAATTCCTGCGTTGGTTCACTGTCTGTGCGGAGTCTGCATGTTCTCCCCGTGTCTGCATGGGTTTCATCCAGCTCTGGTTTCCTCCCACATTTTGAAAGATGTGCTTTCATATTGACTCAAACAGGTGCCAGAGTGTGGCGAGGGATTTTCAGAGTAACTTCATTGCAGTGTTAATGTAAACTTTACTCATGACTAATAAATAAACTTTACTTTTAGATGCGATATTTGGTCACAAACCCACTGCCTTGGCTGCTGCTCCAACTCACATCCACCAGAGGGCAATGCTGACCAGCATATCCTGGACCAAAAATTCCATTGCAATTGGAAACAAGTGGAAACACCCCCCATCACCCTCCCCGTTCCCCATCACCCTCCCCGTTCCCCATCACCCTCCCCGTTCCCCATCACCCTCCCCGTTCCCCATCACCCTCCCCGTTCCCCATCACCCTCCCCGTTCCCCCATCACCCTCCCCGTTCCCCATCACCCTCCCCGTTCCCCATCACCCTCCCCGTTCCCCATCACCCTCCCCGTTCCCCATCACCCTCCCCGTTCCCCATCACCCTCCCCGTTCCCCATCACCCTCCCCGTTCCCCATCACCCTCCCCGTTCCCCATCACCCTCCCCGTTCCCCATCACCCTCCCCGTTCCCCATCACCCTCCCCGTTCCCCATCACCCTCCCCGTTCCCCATCACCCTCCCCGTTCCCCATCACCCTCCCCGTTCCCCATCACCCTCCCCGTTCCCCATCACCCTCCCCGTTCCCCATCACCCTCCCCGTTCCCCATCACCCTCCCCGTTCCCCATCACCCTCCCCGTTCCCCATCACCCTCCCCGTTCCCCCATCACCCTCCCCGTTCCCCCATCACCCTCCCCGTTCCCCCATCACCCTCCCCGTTCCCCCATCACCCTCCCCGTTCCCCCATCACCCTCCCCGTTCCCCCATCACCCTCCCCGTTCCCCCATCACCCTCCCCGTTCCCCCATCACCCTCCCCGTTCCCCCATCACTCTCCCCGTTCCCCCATCACTCTCCCCGTTCCCCCATCACTCTCCCCGTTCCCCCATCACTCTCCCCGTTCCCCCATCACTCTCCCCCGTTCCCCCATCACTCTCCCCGTTCCCCCATCACTCTCCCCGTTCCCCCATCACTCTCCCCGTTCCCCCATCACCCTCCCCGTTCCCCCATCACTCTCCCCGTTCCCCCATCACTCTCCCCGTTCCCCCATCACTCTCCCCGTTCCCCTCCCCGTTCCCCCATCACCCTCCCCGTTCCCCCATCACCCTCCCCGTTCCCCCATCACCCTCCCCGTTCCCCCATCACCCTCCCCGTTCCCCCATCACCCTCCCCGTTCCCCCATCACCCTCCCCGTTCCCCCATCACCCTCCCCGTTCCCCCATCACCCTCCCCGTTCCCCCATCACCCTCCCCGTTCCCCCATCACCCTCCCCGTTCCCCCATCACCCTCCCCGTTCCCCCATCACCCTCCCCGTTCCCCCATCACCCTCCCCGTTCCCCCATCACCCTCCCCGTTCCCCCATCACCCTCCCCGTTCCCCCATCACCCTCCCCGTTCCCCCATCACCCTCCCCGTTCCCCCATCACCCTCCCCGTTCCCCCATCACCCTCCCCGTTCCCCCATCACCCTCCCCGTTCCCCCGTCACCCTCCCCGTTCCCCCGTCACCCTCCCCGTTCCCCCGTCACCCTCCCCGTTCCCCCGTCACCCTCCCCGTTCCCCCGTCACCCTCCCCGTTCCCCCGTCACCCTCCCCGTTCCCCCGTCACCCTCCCCGTTCCCCCGTCACCCTCCCCGTTCCCCCGTCACCCTCCCCGTTCCCCCGTCACCCTCCCCGTTCCCCCGTCACCCTCCCCGTTCCCCCGTCACCCTCCCCGTTCCCCCGTCACCCTCCCCGTTCCCCCGTCACCCTCCCCGTTCCCCCGTCACCCTCCCCGTTCCCCCGTCACCCTCCCCGTTCCCCCGTCACCCTCCCCGTTCCCCCGTCACCCTCCCCGTTCCCCCGTCACCCTCCCCGTTCCCCCGTCACCCTCCCCGTTCCCCCGTCACCCTCCCCGTTCCCCCGTCACCCTCCCCGTTCCCCCGTCACCCTCCCCGTTCCCCCGTCTCCCTCCCCGTTCCCCCGTCTCCCTCCCCGTTCCCCCGTCTCCCTCCCCGTTCCCCCGTCACCCTCCCCGTTCCCCATCACCCTCCCCCTTTCTCATCACCCTTCCCTATCCACGCTAACACCTTACCCCCAACTCTGTGCACCCTAACCTTTTGCAGCAACCTTTTGTGAGGCACCTTATCAAACGCCTTCTGGTGTTTTTAGATTTCCAGAAGGCCTTTGATAAGGTGCATCACAAAAGGTTGCTGCAAAAGGTTAGGGTGCATGGAGTTGGGGGTAAGGTGTTAGCGTGGATTGAGGATTGGCTGTCTAATAGGAAGCAGAGAGTTGGAATCAATGGGTGCTATTCTGGTTGGCAGTTGGTGACTAGTGGAGTGCCGCAGGGATCGGTGCTGGGGCCTCAACTGTTTACCATTTACATAGCCGATCTGGAGGAGGGGGCTGAGTGTAGAGAAACGAAATTTGCTGATGACACAAAGATGAGTGGAAAAGCAAATTGCGTGGAATGTGTGGAGAGTCTATAGAGAGATCTGGATAGGCTGAGCGAGTGGGTGAGGACCTGGCAGATGGAGTATAATGTTAGCAAATGTGAGGTTATCCACTTTGGTAGAAATAATAGTAGGAGGGATTATTATTTAAATGGCGAAAAGCTGCAGCATGTGATGGTGCAGAGGGACCTGGGGGTCCTTGTGCACGAATCACAAAAACCCAGTCTGCAGGTGCAGCAGGTGATCAAGAAGGTGAATGGGATGCTGGCCTTTATAGCGAGGGGGATAGAATATAAAAGCAGGGAGGTCTTGCTGCGACTGTACAGGGCACTGGTGAGGCCGCAGCTGGAGTACTGTGTGCAGTTTTGGTCGCTGCATTTGCAGAAGGATATATTGGCCTTAGAGGGAGTACAGAGAAGGTTCACCAGGCTGATACCGGAGATAAGAACATAAGAAATAGGAGCAGGAGTAGGCCATCTAGCCCTTCGAGCCTGCCCCGCCATTCAATAAGATCATGGCTGATCTGTCGTGGCTCAGTTCCACCTTCCCGCCCTCTCCCCATAACCCTTAATCCCCTCTCTTATCAAAAACCCATCAACCCGCATCTTAAAATTATTTAGCGAGGCAGCCTCCACCACTTCAACGGGCAGAGAATTCCAGAGATTCACCACCCTTTGAGTGAAGAAGTTCCTCCTCAACTCCGTTCTAAACCGCCCCCCATTTATCTTGAGGCTGTGCCCCCTAGTCCTACTGTCCTTTCTGAGCGGGAAGAGTCTCTCCACCTCTATCCTATCCATCCCATTCATCATCTTATACGTCTCAATGAGATCTCCCCTCATTCTTCTAAACTCCAACGAGTACAAGCCTAGTTTATTCAGCCTCTCCTCATAGCTCAACCCCCTCAACTCCGGTATCAGCCTAGTAAACCTCCTCTGCACTCCCTCCAAGGCCAAAATATCCTTGCGCAGGTGCGGCGCCCAAAACTGCACACAGTACTCCAGCTGCGGCCTCACCAATGCCCTATACAGCTGCAGCAAGACCTCCCTACTTTTATATTCAATCCCCCTCGCTATGAAGGCCAGCATCCCATTCACCTTCCTGACCACCTGCTGCACCTGCAAGCCGGGTTTTTGTGACTCATGCACAAGGACCCCAAGGTCCCTCTGCACCATCGCCTGCTGCAGTTTTTCGCCACGTAAGTAATAGTCCTTCCTACTATTCTTCCTACCAAAGTGGACCACCTCACACTTGCCAACATTAAATTCCATTTGCCATTTCCTGGCCCATTCGCCCAGCCTATCTAGATCCTTCTGCAGACTCTCCACACCCTCCGCACAATTTGCCGTTCCCCCAATCTTGGTGTCATCAGCAAATTTCGACACCCTACACTCGGTTCCCTCCTCCAGATCATCTATATAAATGGTAAAAAGCTGAGGCCCCAGCACTGACCCCTGGGGCACTCCACTAGTCACCATCCGCCAATCGAGGGGGTTAGCCGATGAGGAGAGATTGAATAGACTGGGTCTGTACTCGTTGGAGTTTAGAAGGCTGAGGGGGGATCTTATAGAGACATACAAGATAATGAAGGCACTAGATAGGGTAGAGGTAGAGAGATTCTTCCTGCTTAGAAACGATAGCAGAACTACAGGGCATAGCCTCAAAATAAGGTGGGGGACTGTTTAGATCAGAGTTGAGGAGGAACTTCTTCACTCAAAGGGTGGTGAGTCTCTGGAATTCTCTGCCCGTTGAAGTGGTGGAGGCTACCTCGCTGAATATATTTAAGTCATGGGTAGATAGATTTCTGATAGACAGGGGAATTAAGGGTTATGGGGAGAAAGCGGGAAAGTGGAACTGATCCACTTCAGATCAGCCATGATCTTATTGAACGGCGGAGCAGGTTCAAAGGGCTAGATGGCCTATTCCTGCTCCTATTCCTTATGTTCTTATGTTCCCCATCCCCTCAGCTCATCTCCCCATCCCCCTCCCCCTTCCTCATCACCCTCCCCATCCCTCCAACACATCTCCCCATCCCCCTCCCCCTTCCTCATCACCCTCCCCATCCCCCCAACTCATCTCCCATTCCCCTTCCCCATCACCCTCCCCATTCCCCTTCCCCGCCTCCATTCCCCTTCCCCATCACCCACCGCCATTCCCCTTCCCCGCCTCCATTCCCCATTCCCTCAACCCAGCTCCGTTCCCCTTCCCCTTCACCCTCCCCATTCCCCCAACCCAGCTCCATTCCCCATTCCCCCAACCCACCACCATTCCTCTTCCCCATCACCCTCCCCATTCCCCCAACCCAGCTCCATTCCCCTTCCCCCAACCCAGCTCCATTCCCCTTCCCCATCACCCTCCCCATTCTCCTTCTCCATCCCCCCAACTCCTCAGCGACAAAGAGCTGAGTTCCAGAGGTGAGGTGAGAGTGACTGTCCTTGACATCAAGGCAGCATCTGACCAAGTGTGGCTTGAAGGAGCCTGAGCAAAACTGGAGTCAATGGGAATTGGGGGAAAACTGTCCACTGGTTGGAGTCATACCTGGCACAAAAGAAGATGGTTGTGGTTTTGGGGGGTCAGTCATCTCAGCTCCAGGACATCTCTGCAGGAGTCCCTCAGGATAGTGTCCTTGACCCAACCATTTTCAGCTGCTTCATCAGTGACCTTCCCTTCATCATACAGTCAGAAATGGAGTATTCACTGGTGATTGCACAATGTCCAGTACCATTCTCAATTCCTCAGAAACTGAAACTGTCTGTATTCAAATGCTTGGGTTGACAAGTGGCAAGTTGGGGGCACTTTATACTGCAAAGCTTATGGGTCCTGATAACATTCCAGCAATAGTACTGAAGACCTACCTCTCCCCTAGCCAAGCTGCTCCAGTCCAGTTACAACACTGGCATCTACCTGGCGGCATGGTAGCACAGTGGTTAGCACTGCTGCCTCACAGCGCCAAAGATTCACGTTCAGTTCCTGGCATGGGTCAGTGTCTGTGGAGTTTGTACTTTCTCCTCGTGTCTGTGCAGGTTTCCTCCAAGTGCTCCAGTTTCCTCCCACAGTCCGAAAGATATGCGAATTAGGTTGAGTGACCATGGTAAATTGCACCTTAGTGTCAGGTGGAGTGGTAGGGTAGATATATATGGGGTTATGGAGAATAGGGCCTGGGTGGGATTATGGTCAGTGCAGACTCGATGGGCTGAATGGCCACCTTCTGCACTGTAGGATTCTATAATGTGCAAAGTTGTCCACATATGTCTGAACACAAAGCAGGTCAAATCCAACCTGGCCAGTTATCTCCCAATCAGTCTTCTCTCGATCATCAGGAAGGGGTTATCAACAGCGCTATCAAGTAGCACCTGCTCAGCAATAACCTGCTCAGTGACGCCCAGTTTGGGTTTCTCCAGGGTCACACATCTCCTGACCTCATCACAGCCTTGGATCAAACATGGACAATAGAGCTGAATTCCAGAGGTGAGGTGAGAGTGACAGCCCTCGACATCAAGGCCGCATTCGACTGAGTGTGGCATTAAGGAGCCTTAATGAAACTGGAATCAATGAGTATCAGGGTCAAACCCTCCACTGGTTGGAGTCACACCTGGTACATAGGAAGATGGTTGTGGTTGTAGAGGGTCAGTCATCCCAGCTCCAGGAATCTCTGCAGGAGTCCCACAGGGAATGTCTCCATTGTGAACGTGCGAAATACTATTTAATACCTGACCAATATCTTGTGGCTCCAGGCACACTGTGTGACTTTGGTTCCTAATGGGTCTTACTCTTTCTCCAGTTTCCATCTTGCCTTTAATATACTTAAAATACCTAGGGATTTTCCTGTAATTCATCTGGTAGTATTTTTCATGGCCCCTCTTTGTTCTCCTAATTTCCTTTTGAAGTATTTCCCCATTGCACTTTCTATATTCCTTTAGGGCTTCTACTGTTTTCACCCCCCTGTATCTGCCATCAGCCTCCTTTTTTCCTGATCCAATTCTCTATAAACCTTAACATCCAGGGTTTTCTGGGCTTGTTGGTGCCACTGTTTACCTTACAGGAACATGCTGGCTTTGTACATGCCCAGCGTTCTTTTCGAATGACTCCTCCTGTGAGGCTTTGATGTGGATTTTCCTATAAGTAGCTGCTCCCAGCTCCAGTCTTTGATTTGCTGACACACTGGCTGTTCTGTCTCCCCCTGACTGTTCAGAGGTTGATTGTACACCCCTGCCAGAGGTAGTAGTAGAGGCAGGTAAAATTTTGCCTTTTAAAAAGCATTTGGACAGTTACATGGGTACTGTGGCCATACAGGGATATGGGCCAAATGCGGGCAATTGGGACTAGCTTAGGGGTTTTAAAAAAAGGGACAGCATAGACAAGTTGGGCCAAACAGCCTGTTTCCATGCTATAAAGCTCTATGACTCAACACTATTCCCATCAAACACTCTCAGGTACAGCACTGGGTTAGACACAGAGTAAAGCTCCCTCTACACTGTCCCCCCATCAAACACTCCCAGGACAGGTACAGCACAGGGTTAGATACAGAGTAAAGCTCCCTCTACACTGTCCACATCAAACACTCCCAGGACAGGTACAACATGGGGTTAGATACAGAGTAAAGCTCCCTCTACACTGTCCACATCAAACACTCCCAGGACAGGTACAGCACGGGGTTAGATACAGAGTAAAGCTGCCTCTACGCTGTCTCCCATCAAACACTCCCAGGACAGGTACAGCATGGGGTTAGATACAGAGTAAAGCTCCCTCTACACTGTCTCCCATCAAACACTCCCAGGACAGGTACAGCACAGGGTTAGATACAAGTGAAGCTCCCTCTACACTGTCCCCCATCAAACATTCCCAGGACAGGTACAGCACGGGGTTAGATACAGAGTAAAGCTCCCTCTACACTGTCCCCCATCAAACACTCCCAGGACAGGTACAGCACGGGGTTAGATACAGAGTAAAGCTCCCTCTACACTGTCCCCATTTTTTTTTGGAAGCTGTGTTTCTTTTTGGCTTCACCAGCATCACTGTAAGTTACGAAGAATTTACCAATTTATTTTTAAAATATATTTATTTATAAAACATTTACCAATGTTATTTATAAAATATACTATTTGTTAATTTGTTCTGTTAGTAATTTCATTCATTAATTCCTACATGTGATCAAATGTCATTTCAATTTCTGAGTCATGAATAAAAAGGTTCCAGTTTTCACAGGGTGGGAGCTTCACTCCCTTATCTTATCATTATTCATCATTTTATTTATGGGTTATGGGGAGAGGGCGGGAAAGTGGAACTGAGCCACGACAGATCAGCCATGATCTTATTGAATGGCGGGGCAGGCTCGAAGGGCCAGATGGCCTACTCCTGCTCCTATTTCTTATGTTCTTATGTTCTTATGTTCTTATTTTAGACCATAGGACCATAAGGCACAGAAGCAGAATTAGGCCACTCGGCCCTTCAAGTCTGCTCTGTCATTTAATCGTGGCTGAACGGTCTCTCCTCAGTGTGAACACCAGTTCTCCAGAACATTTGAATCCACTTCCACAGTTAGAACCTTTAAAGGGTCTTGCCTGTGCTGAGTGACTTTGTGCATCAGCAGTGCAGATGACTGAGTGAATCCCTCCTCACACAGAGAGCAGGTAAACAATCTCTCCCAAGTGTGAACTCACTGGTGGTTCCTCAGATCCGAAGCACGTCTGAAGCCGCTCCCACAGTCAGATCATTTAAAGGGTCTCTCATTGGTGTGAGTGATATTGTGTTTCAGCACTGTCCCCATCAAACACTCCCAGGACAGGTACAGCATGGGGTTAGATACAGTGTAAAACTCCCTCTACACCCATCCCCATCAAACGCTCCCAGGACAAGTACAGCACAGGGTTAGATACAGAATAAAGCTCCCTCTACACTGTCCCCATCAAACACTCCCAGGACAGGTACAGCACGGGGTTAGATACAGAGTAAAGCTCCCTCTACGTTGTCCCCATCAAACACTCCCAGGACAGGAACAGCACGGGGTTAGATACAGAGTAAAGCTCCCGCTACACTGTCCACATCAAACACTCCCAGGGCAGGTACAGCACGGGGTTAGATACAGAGTAAAGCTCCCTCTACACTGTCCACATCAAACACCCCCAGGGCAGGTACAGCGCCGGGTTAGATACAGAGTAAAGCTCCCTCTACACTGTCCACATCAAACACTCCCAGGACAAGTACAGCACAGGGTTAGATACAGAGTAAAGCTCCCTCTACACTGTCCGCATCAAACACCCCCAGGACAGGTACAGCGCAGGCTTAGAAATAGAGTAAAGCTCCCTCTACACTGTCCACATCAAACACTCCCAGGACAAGTACAGCACAGGGTTAGATACAGAGTAAAGCCCCCTCTACACTGTCCCCCATCAAACACTCCCAGGACAGGTATAGCATGGGGTTAGATACAGAGTAAAGCTCCCTCTACACTGTTCCATTGGGCCACTTGCCTTGGGTTGTTTTACCATGTTAAAAATTTGCTAATTGCAAGTTGGTGCTCAGGTTGGTGGTTTTACCTGTCTCTCCACAGCCATCCTTTGGGGGAGCTCTAGACTGTAAAGCTGGTTTGTGTCGCTGTGAAATGTTTGGCTGTTTTTTATTCAAGACAGTGCATGGGTTAGAGACACAGTTATTTTAGCAGAAATTCTGCTGTGACCCCAAACCTTAGTGAATGAAGCAGCAAGGATTCATTCACCCAGAGGAACTGATGCTGCTCCCAGATTCTGCATTTTCTTCCCCAGCTGTGTTATTCCATTTTGCAATGTCACTAAAACTATTCAATCAATTTTACTGAAGGAACTGGAATATTTTTCTTTGTTTCGCAAGCACAGGAGGTGGCTTTTGTCAGTGTGAAAACATAACTCTGCTTTTTAAAGGGATAATATATGCACATCTATTTGTTTTACCCAGAAAAAACAGAAGTTGAAATTCTTTAAAAAATCTCTGCTAATTTTCCTGCCCCACCACCCCCAGTATCTCAGCAGGTCCATGTCTGAGTGCACAGTCTGAAGGATCACAGGCCATACCCAATGTGGGAATCACAGCGTCATCCCACCACACTCTGATTCAGCTCCCAAAGTACCTTCTGAGGCTGGGTAAAGTGAATCCCTCCCACTTCCAGGTACTGAAGCCAATTTAGCCCAGAAGTTGCTGCTGGAACTGAGCTTGGCATGTTTGTGCCAACACATCATCACCTTAATCCTTCCTGCCCCCTGTCTGACTCACTCAATATTAACAGATTTGGAGGCAAAACAGTCTTGGACAGAGATGGGGTGGGAAATGGGGTCATCAGTGTCAGGGTGGAGGATCAAGGTGGTGGGTGCCAGGGTGTGGGGGGGGGTGCAGGGGCTAGGGTGGGGGAATTGGGAGTTAAAGGAGTCAAGATGTGGGGGGGTTAATGGGGAGGAGTCAAGGTCAGAATGTGGAAAGGGGATCTGGGATTAGGATTAAGGGAGAGTCAGGGTGGAGGGGATTGGGGTTAAGAGGGATGGGGTGGGGGATTTGGGATTAAGGGGGTCAGGGTGAGGGATTTAAGGGTTAAGCCTGAGGGGTCAGGATGGGGGAGTGTGGGGATCAGGGTGGAATTTGGGGTGAAGGGTGAGGAGTCAGGGTGGGATTTGGGGTGAAGGGGTGAGGAGTCAGGGTGGGATTTGGGGTGAAGGGTGAGGGGTTCAGGGTGGGATTGGGGTGAAGGGTGAGGGGGTCAGGGTGGGATTTGGGGCGAAGGGGTGAGGGGGGTCAGGGTGGGATTTGGGGCGAAGGGTGAGGGGGTCAGGGTGGGATTGGGGCGAAGGGTGAGATTGGGGTGAAGGGTGAGGGGGTGAGGGTGGGATTGGGGTGAAGGGTGAGGGGGGTCAGGGTGGGATTTGGAGTGAAGGGTGAGGGGGTCAGGGTGGGATTGGGGTGAAGGGTGAGGGGGGTCAGGGTGGGATTTGGAGTGAAGGGTGAGGGGGGTCAGGGTGGGATTTGGGGTGAGGGGGTCAGGGTGGGATTTGGGGTGAGGGGTCAGAGTCTGGGGTTAAGGCGCTGGAGGAGGGGCGGAGGGCCTGTCGGAAATTGGTGAAGTTTCCGACTCCTCCCCAGGAAACAGCGGCTAAAAAAATGGAAACTGGGAGAGAAAAAGATAGAGAGAAATAGAGAGAGAGAGAGGGAGTGTGTGAGAGAGAGGGAGAGGGAGTGTGAGAGAGGGAGGAGAGAGGGGAGTGTGAAAGAGAGAGAGAGTGAGGGAGAAATAGAGAGAGAGAGAGGGGGAGAAATAGAGAGAGAGGGAGTGTGAGAGAGGGGAGGGAGAGTGTGAGAGAGAGAGGGAGTGTGAAAGAGAGAGAGAGTGAGGGAGAAATAGAGAGAGGGAGTGAGAGAGTGACACAGAGTCAGGGTGAGGGGAATCCGGGCTGAGGGAGAGCCGCTCCGCACTGAGGGGAGAGGGAGTGAGGGCGGTAGGGAGTGAGGGAGGCAGTGCGGCTCCGGATCGCTCTCCAGTCGGGCTCCGGGATGGATTCGGATCGGCTGCCCGGGAGCCGGAGCCTGTGAGGCGGAGCCGGGATCGGGATCGGGGCGGCGGCGCCGGGAAGATGGAGGCGGGCGGGATGGAGAAGGATTGCAGCGCCCTGGGGGGGCTCTTCCAGAGCATCATGAGCGACATGAAGGTGAGAGAGAGACCCCCGGGGGGGGGGGGGGACTGAGAGAGACCCCCGGGGGGGGGGGGGGACTGAGAGAGACCCCCGGGGGGGGGGGAGCTGAGAGAGACCCGGGGGGGGGGGGACTGAGAGAGACCCGGGGGGGGGGGGGACTGAGAGAGACCCGGGGGGGGGGGGACTGAGAGAGAGAGACCCCCGGGGGGGGGACTGAGAGAGACCCCCGGGGGGGGGGGGGGACTGAGAGAGACCCCGGGGGGGGGGGGGGGGACTGAGAGAGACCCCCGGGGGGGGGGGGGACTGAGAGAGAGAGACCCCCGGGGGGGGACTGAGAGAGACCCCCGGGGGGGGGGGGGGACTGAGAGAGACCCGGGGGGGGGGGGGGGGACTGAGAGAGACCCGGGGGGGGGGGGGGACTGAGAGAGACCCGGGGGGGGGGATCTGAGAGAGAGACCCGGGGGGGGGGGATCTGAGAGAGACCCCCGGGGGGGGGGGGGGGACTGAGAGAGACCCGGGGGGGGGGGGGGGGACTGAGAGAGACCCGGGGGGGGGGGGGGACTGAGAGAGACCCGGGGGGGGGGGGGGGGACTGAGAGAGACCCCCGGGGGGGGAGCTGAGAGAGACCCCCGGGGGGGGGGGGACTGAGAGAGACCCGGGGGGGGGGGGGGGGACTGAGAGAGACCCGGGGGGGGGGGGGGGGACTGAGAGAGACCCGGGGGGGGGGGGGGGGGACTGAGAGAGACCCGGGGGGGGATCTGAGAGAGAAGACCCGGGGGGGGGGGATCTGAGAGAGACCCCCGGGGGGGGGGGGGGGAGCTGAGAGAGACCCCCGGGGGGGGGGGGACTGAGAGAGACCCCCGGGGGGGGGGGGAGCTGAGAGAGACCCCCGGGGGGGGGGGGACTGAGAGAGACCCCCGGGGGGGGGAGCTGAGAGAGACCCCCGGGGGGGGGGGACTGAGAGAGACCCGGGGGGGGGGGGGATCTGAGAGAGAGAGACCCGGGGGGGGGGGAGCTGAGAGAAATCCATTAGGATCCACCCCCCCCCCCCCCCCCCCGCCATTGAGAAACATCCGACTGGAAATTGGGGGGTGAGGACAGTCTGCACCTCACTGGGGGGGGGGGGGGGTTTGTCGGGGAATTGACTGGGGGTTTGTCCGGTGGGGGGGGGGGGTCTGTCGGGAGGTTTGGTTGGGGGGGGTGGGGTGTTTGCCCGGGGTTTGGGGGGGAGGTTTGTCTGGGGGTGCGTGGTGGTGGTGGGGGGGGGGGGGGGTTTGTCGTCCCCCCACCCCCGTGAATCGGTCTGTGTTTTGAGGGGATGTGTGAGGGGGGAACAGGCTCTGTAACAGTGACTGATAAATGGCTGCTATTTCAGATCGCTGTTACTAATGGAACCTGTTGATGCTGTTAACACCATCGAGATTTCACTCATTAATCAGCCTTTCAATATTTACTTACTGTTTACAAACACTCTGAGTCTCTCTGTAACATCATTTGAACAAACTTCATCAGGACAGTTCAGTCTGAAAACCCATTGCTGCAGAACGTGTATTTTCAAATCAAATTCATTTTAAAAGATAATTGCACAGTTAAAGCTTAGGTCATTTTGAAGGGACCACATTTTAAAAGATTATTGGATGTGTTCTTACAGGAGAAACATTAACAGGGCTATAGGGAAAGAGTAGGGAGTCAGTATGGGCATGATGGGGCAAATGGTGGCCTCCTCTGTTGAATAATTCTACAACTGGTGAAGGATTTGGGATGTAGAGATGCCAGCATTAGACTGGGTAAAACACAGTAAGAAGTCTCACAACACCAGGTTAAAGTCCAACCAGTTTATTTGGTAGTTGAGAACCTTCCACACACCTGACAAAGGAACAGCGTTTCCAAAAGCTTGTGGCTTGTGACTATCAAATAAACTGGTTGGACTTTGACCTGGTGTTGTGAGACTTCTTACAGAAGGATTCGGGTACAGACATGTCCCCCCAACATGGTTGAGAACAAAAATATGGTCTTCAAAGTAACTCTTTTTGCAGTTCTGAAGTTTCTTGTTGAAGGAATGGTGAGACACACAAACATTAAGAAATAGTGAGCGTCTGATAGAGATTCAGCTGTCACCAGGATCAGTGCTGGAACAGGGAACTGAAAGATTACAGCGGTTGGTTTGAGTTTATGTTGACATGGTGCAGCTGCTGTAGTTACAGACACTGCAGTCTTTAGTGGGCATCTTTGTGGGTGTTGTCATGTACAATTGGAAAGAAGTAATGCTTGAATCAATTTGTTTAATGTACACTGTGCTTGTTCTGTACTGTCAGTTTACAATTATAACTCACTTTTAACTCACATTACTCACTCGTCACACACGTGGTTAAAATCTCAAGTTGTACAGCTCTGTATCCAGTCCTGTAAATGCAGAGGAGCTTAATTCATCCACTGTTAGTCCTTACAGAAAGTCTGTAGAAAGCTGTCTCTTTGACAACTGTATCTTTCAGTTACTGCATTACTAGAACCAGGGTTAAACATTAGCAGGAAAGATTGGACTGATTGGGAGTCTCCTCTACAACTGAAAAAGTTGGGGGAGGGTGACTTGATCAGAGAACTGTAAAGTTATAAACAGGGTTGCTTCATAGATTGGTAACTATTCCTCTTTGGAGTTAGGTATCGCCTGTTCACTCCAATGAAGGAGAACTGCACTGCTGAGGGTCATGATGTGGAGATGCCAGCGTTGGACTGGGGTAAACACAGGAAGAAGTCTGACAACACCAGGTTTAAGTCCAACCGATTTATTTGACATAAACTCACAAGCTTTCGAGGTTTACCTCTTTGTTCACCTGACAAAGAGGGAAACCTCAAAAGCTTGTGAGTTTACTGTCAAATAAATCGGTTGGACTTAAACCTGGTGTTGTCAGACTTCTTACTGCTGAGGGTCAGCATTGGATGGAATGCCCTACTGTCATTTGTCAGAATGGTGGCGGCACCACGCTGAGGGAGGGCCATTTGGTGGCGGGTCAGCGCTGAGGAGGGGTCGCAAAAACCCAGCCTGCAGGTGCAGCAGGTGGTCAGGAAGGCGAATGGGATGCTGGCCTTCATAGCGAGGGGGATTGAATATAAAAGTAGGGAGGTCTTGCTGCAACTGTACAGGGCATTGGTAAGGCCGCAGCTGGAGTACTGTGTGCAGTTTTGGGCGCTGTACTTACGCAAGGATATTTTAGCCTTGGAGGGAGTGCAGAGGAGGTTTACTAGGCTGATACCGGAGTTGACGAGGTCGAACTATGAGGAGAGGCTGAATAAACTCGGCTTGTACTTGTTAGAGTTTAGAAGAATGAGGGGAGATCTCATTGAGACGTATAAGATGATGAATGGGATGGATAGGATAGAGGTGGAGAGGCTCTTCCCGCTCAGAAAGGATAGTAGGACTAGGGGGCACAGCCTCAAGATAAGGGGGGGGCCTGTTTAGAATGGAGTTGAGGAGGAACTTCTTCACTCAAAGGGTGGTGAATCTCTGGAATTCTCTGCCCGTTGAAGTGGTGGAGGCTGCCTCGCTAAATATTTTTAAGACGCGGGTTGATAGGTTTTTGGTAGGCAAGGGGATTAAGGGTTATGGGGAGAAGGTGGGAAAGTGGAACTGAGCCACGACAGATCAGCCATGATCTTATTGAATGGTGGGGCAGGCTCGAAGGGCTAGATGGCCTACTCCTGCTCCTATTTCTTATGTTTCTTGTGTAAAAGTGGGGGGGGGAGGGGATTGGCCTAGAGGGTACGCTGCTCCCTTATCGACCTGTTGAGGACAAAATAAATGATCCTTTGATAATATGGAAAGAAGAGATTGGTGTTTCCTGGTGTCCTGGCTGGCAGTTCTCCCCAGTATGGTTTGCTTGACTGTATATCTGCTAGTTTATCTGTATATCTGTAGGAATAACAGATGTGTTGAGTATAGGGCTAACGGGAGGACTTTGAATAGTGTGGAGGAGCAGAGGGATCTAGGTGTATGTGTACATAGGTCCCTGAAAGTTGGGAATCAAGTAGATAAGGTTGTTAAGAAGGCATACGGTGTCTTGGCGTTTATTGGTAGGGGGATTGAATTTAGGAGTCGCAGCGTCATGATGCAACTCTACACAACTCTGGTGCGGCCGCACTTGGAGTACTGTGTGCAGTTCTGGTCCCCACATTACAGGAAGGATGTAGAGGCTTTGGAGAGGGTGCAGAGGAGGTTTACCAGGATGTTGCCTGGTATGGAGGGGAGATCCTATGAGGAGAGACTGAGAGATTTGGGGTTGTTTTTGCTGGAAAGAAGGCGGCTAAGAGGGGACCTTATTGAAACATATAAGATGATTAGAGGTTTAGACAGGGTGGATAGTGATAGCCTTTTTCCTAGGATGGAGAAAGCTAGCACGAGGGGGCACGGCTTTAAATTAAGGGGGGGTAGTTATAGGACGGATGTCAGGGGTAGGTTCTTTACCCAGAGGGTGGTGAGGGACTGGAATGCCCTGCCAGCTGCAGTTGTAAATGTGCCTAGTTTGGGGGCGTTTAAGAGATCTGTGGATAGTTTTATGGACGAAATGGGATTGGTTTAGATTAGTGGGTTAGTGTTGTTTTTTTTTAAAAGCTGGTCGGCGCAACATCGTGGGCCGAAGGGCCTGTTCTGCGCTGTAATGTTCTATGTTCTATGTTTTGTGTGTGCGTGGTCTGTCAGATTTTCCTGAGGAACAAGTGGGACTATTCGCTTGTTTGGCCCTGGCAGTGCAATGGCCCTATCCAAATGTTCATCCTTTCTAGAGTGAGAATGACCGAAGGATTTGGTGGGAGGGTGGGATTGACGACATCATCACATGTCAATTCCTCTGGAGAAACCTTTTTAACATTATTTACAGCAAAGACCTTCAAACCTTTCCTCTTCTGATATTCAGCTCACTGTCCATCTTGTATGGAAGCCACATCAGACAGGCCAGGGAATCTGGCAGCGTTTAATGTACAGTCCCGGGGAGTGTGTCACTATCTACAGGGGGTCTTTGGGGAGTTTCTTCGGGATTTCCTTGGGGGTGGCGGGGGCGGCAGGGAGTGCGTCGGGATTTCCTTGTGGGGGGGGGCAGTGCGTCGGGATTTGGGGAATGGGATGTCTGTCATTTTTGAAAAGGGAACTGGTGAGTTGGAGAAGTGTAATAGATGCTGCTTGTACTGGCCTTCCAGTTTGCCAAGTTGAATGTTGACTGATCCTCTGCTGGGGAAAGTTTTTACACTGGGTGCACTGTGCTCACTGCCTGCTGCAGTCTGGATTCAGTGAATTGCTTCCCTGCCCAAATGTTTACTCACCTACCCTAACTGCTGCAGCTCTAGCCTGTTGTTCATTTATAACGTAGAATAGTACATAGAATTTCCACAGTGTCGTAGGCCATTCAGCCTTCCTGCCCTGACCAGGATTGGAAAGTGAAACCAGGTTTTTCCTCGAGCTGTTCAGTTATTTCATTGCTGATCCACAACTCCACCTACTCACCTTGGTTCAGTCACCCTTTGTATCCTGGCCTGTTAAAGATATCTTGATTTCAGTCACCCAGACTGTATGTTTAAAATCTTAGACTGCTGCCAGAGTTTCTCAGTTAACACTGTTACAAGAGATTAGATTAAGTGTTGTTGAGTTTGAGGTTTACTAATGTTGAGCCAGGTTTGGACTGGTACTGGGTAACTGTGTTTGGACAGTAAAAAGTCTGATAACACCAGGTTTTAGTCCAACCAATTTATTTGATAGTAAACTCACTAGCTTTTGAGGGGACTCCCTCTTCGTCAGGTGAATGGAGAGTTCTGGCCTCAGACAGAGCATATAAAGCACAGACAGTTTACAGATTACTGATTAGAATGCAAATCTTTACACCTAACCTGCTGTTGAAGTCTTGAAGTGGCCGACAATGTGAGTGGAAGGAGCACTGATCACAGGTTAAAGAGATGTGTATTGTCTCCAGACAGCACAGTGAGTGAGGTTTTGCAAACCCAGGCAAGTCACGGGGGTCACAGTGCAACATGAACCCAAGATCCCTGTTGAGACCGGCCTCGAAAGCTTGTAAGTTTACTATCAAATAAATTGGTTGGACTAAAACCTGGTGTTGTCAGACTTTTTACTGTGTTTACCCCAGTCCAACGCCGGCATATCCACATCATAACTGTGTTTGGGCCAGTTTGTGTGACATGTCCTTTTGAGAGTGCTTAGGGACAGTTCCAGCCCAATCTTTGTGGTTCTGTTATGAAAAGAACATAAGAACATAAGAAATAGGAGCAGGAGTAGGCCATCTAGCCCTTCGAGCCTGCCCCGCCATTCAATAAGATCATGGCTGATCTGTTGTGGCTCAGTTCCACTTTCCCGCCCTCTCCCCATAACCCTTAATCCCCTCTCTTATCAAGAACCCATCAACCCGCTTCTTAAAAATATTTAGCGAGGCAGCCTCCACCACTTCAACGGGCAGAGAATTCCAGAGATTCACCACCCTTTGAGTGAAGAAGTTCCTCCTCAACTCCGTTCTAAACCGCCTCCCCTTTATCTTGAGGCTGTGCCCCCTAGTCCTACTGTCTTTTTTGAGCAGGAAGAGTCTCTCCACCTCTATCCTATCCATCCCATTCATCATCTTATACGTCTCAATGAGATCTCCCCTCATTCTTCTAAACTCAAACGAGTACAAGCCTAGTTTATTCAGCCTCTCCTCATAGCTCAATCCCCTCAACTCCGGTATCAGCCTAGTAAACCTCCTCTGCACTCCCTCCAGGGCCAAAATATCCTTGCGCAGGTGCGGCGCCCAAAACTGCACACAGTACTCCAGCTGCGGCCTCACCAATGCCCTATACAGCTGCAGCAAGACCTCCCTACTTTTATATTCAATCCCCCTCGCTATGAAGGCCAGCATCCCATTTGCCTTCCTGACCACCTGCTGCACCTGCAAGCTGGGTTTTTGCGACTCATGCACAAGGACCCCGAGGTCCCTCTGCACCGTCGCCTGCTGCAGTTTTTCGCCACGTAAGTAATAGTCCTTCCTACCATTCTTCCTACCAAAGTGGACCACCTCACACTTGCCCACATTAAATTCCATTTGCCATTTCCTGGCCCATTCGCCCAGCCTATCTAGATCCTTCTGCAGACTCTCCACACCCTCCGCACAATTTGCCTTTCCCCCAATCTTGGTGTCATCAGCAAATTTCGACACCCTGCACTCGGTTCCCTCCTCCAGATCATCTATATAAATGGTAAATAGCTGAGGCCCCAGCACCGACCCCTGGGGCACCCCACTAGTCACCAACCGCCAATCCGAATAGCACCCATTGACCCCCACTCTCTGCCTCCTATTTGACAACCAATCCTCTATCCACGCTAACACCCTACCCCCAACTCCATGTCCCCTGACCTTCTGCAATAACCTCTTGTGAGGTACCTTGTCAAACGCCTTCTGAAAATCCAGAAAGACCACATCCACCGGCTCTCCTCTATCCACTGCCCTAGACACATCCTCATAGAACTCCAGTAAATTTGTCAGACACGACTTCCCTTTAATGAAACCGTTACATGTTACTGTGTACTAATCTTTAGGAATGTAATGGTTTTTGAAAGCTTTGTCTGAGAGAGTTTTGTTGTTTTTATTGCTGGGGTGCAAGGCACTGCTTTCGATTGGACTTGAATGTCTTGGATTTTTTCTCATGGATAAAGGAGGTTAGACCATGAGACATAGGAGCAGACATTCCACCATTCAGTGAGATCATGACTGATCTGATATGATAATCCTCAACTCCATTTTCCTGCCTTATCCCCATAACCCTCAATTCCCTTACTGAAAAACGTGCCGGATTGTGGCGACTAGGGGAATTTCACAGTAACTTCATTGCAGTGTTAATGTAAGCCTTACTTGTGACTAATAAATAAACTTTAACTTTAGATTAAAAATCTGTTTATCTCAGCCTTGAACATACTTAATGATCCAGCCTCTACAGCCCTCTGTGGTAAGGAATTCCACAGATTTACTACCCTCTGCGTGAAGAAGCTCCTTATCTCTATCTTAAATCCAGAGATTATTCCCTCTGGACCCAAACTCTCCCACAAGGGGAAACAACCTCTCAGCATCTACCCTGACAAGCCTCCTGAAAATCCTCTGTTTCAATAAGGTCGCCTCTCATTCTCCAAAACTCCAATGATTACTGGCCCAACCTACTCATGTATGGGCACTCTACAAATTCTGTAATGGGATCATTGTAAGAATAGGATTCTTGCTGGTTGACCTTCACCAAGTCCTTCAGGACCTGTCAATGTTTTCGCACTTCCTTGTTGGTGATGACTGCTGTGGTCAGGCGACGGAGGATGTGTGAACACATTGTCTGAATGGCATTCAGATATTGCGCCTGACTATAGGAAGAGGTCGATAATATTATCTTTGCCCTTTGGATGATTGAAGAATAGAAAGAGCGACCAGTGGATTAACTACGTCCTCTGTTGTAGAGATTGAAGTGGAGAACTGACAGAACTATTATCAGTGGTTTCTTTGAGTCGCGTTGGATCCTCCCAATTCTGGATCAGAATCTCTGATGCCAGTTTCCTCCAGAGTGTTAGATAGACAGTTTAGATTTAGATATAGTTTAGACAGTTACGTGGGTACGATGGGTATAGAGAGATATGGGCCAAATGCAGGCAATTGGGATTAGCTTAGTGGTTTTAAAAAAAAGGTGGCATGGACAAGTTGGGCCAAAGGGCCTGTTTCCATGCTGTAAACCTCTATGACTGAGTCTACTCAACCCCTCCTCATAAGAAAATCCCTCCATACCCAGGATGAATTTTGTGAACCTTCTCTGGCCTGCCTCTAATGCCAGTATATCTTCCCTTAAATACGCGAACTAACAGTGTTCACAGTATTCCAGATATGGTCTAACAAGTGCTTTTTATAATTTTAGCCAGACTTCCCTATCTTTGTACTCCATTCCCTGTAAAATAAAGGCCAATATTCCACTTGCCTTCCTTATTCCCTGTTGAACTTGCATGCTAGCAGTTTGTGATTTATACACGCGGATCCCCAAATCCCTCTGTGCCACAGCTTTTTGCAGTCTTTCTCCATTTAAATAATACTCTGCTCCTTTACTCTTACCAAAGTGTTTACCTTCAATTTTCCCACATTATATTTCATCTGCCAAGGTTTTGCCCACTTTCCTAATCTGTCTATATTCCTCTTGTGTCATCCGCACCATTTGCCTTCCCACCTATCTTTGTGTCATCCGTAATCTTGGAAATAGTACATTCACTTCCCTTGTTTAAAATCATTCATATATATTGTCAATAATTGTGCCCCCAACTGATTCCTGTGGAATTCCACTAGTTGCAGGTTAGAATTCTGAAAATGCTCCTGTTATCTCAACTCTGTCTTCTATCAGTTAGCCAATCCTCTATCCATGCTAATATATTTACTCCAATACCAGGGCTCTTAGTAGCCTATTGCATGGTACCTTAATGACTGCTTTTTGGAAATCCAAGCATATTCTACTGGTTCCCCTTTATCTGTCCTGCTTGTTACTACCTCAAAATCCTAATAAATTAGTCAGGCCCTTTGTGAAGCCATACTCACTCTGCTTGATTATATTATGCACTTCTAAATGCTTTGCAATTATATCCTTTATAATGAAAGTGTGTGTGCCTGTGTGGGCGTGCGTATCTGATCACTGGTCTCTAGTTCTCTGCATGTTGCTTGACATGCTCTGCAGGGACAAACCTGGTGCTTTGCTGAAAAACTGAAGTCTAACTTCCAGCACCCTATTTTCACTGTTCATGTATTTATTAATTCA
Organism: Carcharhinus amblyrhynchos; assembly: GCF_965287045.1. Lineage (NCBI taxonomy): Eukaryota > Metazoa > Chordata > Chondrichthyes > Carcharhiniformes > Carcharhinidae > Carcharhinus > Carcharhinus amblyrhynchos. The sequence goes on from NC_137339.1 coordinate 1,124,822, forward strand.
GTTTTCTATAATTTCACTTGCAGCTATTGATAAATGACAGGTATAGCATGGGGTTAGTTACAGAGTAAAGCTCCCTCTACACTGTCCCCCCATCAAACACTCCCAGGACAGGTACAGCACGGGGTTAGATACAGAGTAAAGCTCCCTCTACACTGTCCCCATCAAACACTCCCAGGACAGGTACAGCACGGGGTTAGATACAGAGTAAAGCTCCCTCTACACTGTCCCCATCAAACACTCCCAGGACAGGTACAGCACAGGGTTAGATACAGAGTAAAGCTCCCTCTACACAAACACTTGTATTTTGTTTGTGTCCTGGTACTGAGCTCATGCATGATTAGTGTGCTTGAGAATTTCCCTGAATCACTGAATACTTTGCAGTTGTTGGACTCTGACCACAATCTGTCTCTGCTTTTGCTGTCTGTTGCTATTGCATTTTAAGTTTTGACTCTGTTTCTGTCTGATTCTTCCTGCTCCTGTTTCCCTGCTGCCATTGTTAAACCTTTGGGGGATTTTCCACACTTAGTTGGCTGCGGATTATTCACACGCTCCTTGTCAAATGAATCAATTATGAGAGCTTTGCCGATGAGTGATATGAATGTAAGGCTGAATCTCAGGAGTGGCCCTATCTCTCCTGAGACAATGGCTGCACTCACGCACTTTCCCCCACCATTAATGAGTAGCGACTGGAAGTGACAGAGTGTCCGTCCTGCAGACCAAATGCACCGATCTTATTAGCACCCAGTTCAGCTCAAGGGTAGAACCTCGGACCCCATGTCCCAGTTGTTCTGGCTCAGCTGTTCACTGACATTTGGGACGTATTTAATTCCCGCCATATTGAAATTCTCATCCTTGTTTTCAGGTCCCCCCATGGCTCACTCCATCCTCCCCGCCATCTCCTCCAGCCCCAGAACCCTCTGGAACATCTGCACTGCTCTAATTCTGGCAGTTAGTACATCTGTGATTGTTCTGCCACTGGAGGCTGTACCTCAGCTGTCTGGGCAGTGAGTTCTGTAACATCCTCCCTACCTTGGCCTGAGTTTCTGCCTTTAAGATATTGTATAAAACCTAGCTCTTTCAGCACACATTTATTTTATAATCTCAGCATGGAGTACCTTCAGCTGTTACACCATATTAAAGCTGCTAATAAATACAAGTTGTTTTGCATTTACGGCAGGTCACCTAATGACGAGGGATTGGACAATTTGTGTTTAGTTATTTTCACAGCTACTGATGAATGGATGCAGGGGCTCATTGGAGAGTCTGAGAAATCTATGTTCACAGAAACATCGGAAATAGGAGCAGGAGTTAGGCCATTCAGCCCTTCGAGCCTGCTGCACCATAAGAACATAAGAAATAGGAGCAGGAGTAGGCCATCTAGTCCCTCGAGCCTGCCCCGCCATTCAATAAGATCATGGCTGATCTGTCATGGCTCAGTTCCACATTCCCGCCCTCTCCCCATAACCCTTAATTCCCTCTCTTATCAAAAACCCATCAACCCGCTTCTTAAAAATATTTAGCGAGGCAGCCTCCACCACTTCAACGGGCAGAGAATTCCAGAGATTCACCACCCTTTGAGTGAAGAAGTTCCTCCTTAACTCCGTTCTAAACCACCCCCCCTTTATCTTGAGGCTGTGCCCCCTAGTCCTACTGTCTTTTCTGAGCGGGAAGAGTCTCTCCACCTCTATCCTATCCATCCCGTTCATCATCTTATACGTCTCAATGAGATCTCCCCTCATTCTTCTAAACTCTAACGAGTACAAGCCTAGTTTATTCAGCCTCTCCTCATAGCTCAACCCCCTCAACTCCGGCATCAGCCTAGTAAACCTCCTCTGCACTCCCTCCAAGGCCAAAATATCCTTGCGTAAGTACGGCGCCCAAAACTGCACACAGTACTCCAGCTGCGGCCTCACCAATGCCCTATACAGCCGCAGCAAGACCTCCTTACTTTTATATTCAATCCCCCTCGCTATGAAGGCCAGCATCCCATTCGCCTCCCTGACCACCTGCTGCACCTGCAGGCTGGGTTTTTGCGACTCATGCACAAGGACCCCGAGGTCCCTCTGCACCGTCGCCTGCTGCAGTTTTTCGCCACGTAAGTAATAATCCTTCCTACCATTCTTCCTACCAAAGTGGACCACCTCGCACTTGCCAACATTAAATTCCATTTGCCATTTCCTGGCCCATTCGCCCAGCCTATCTAGATCCTTCTGCAGACTCTCCACACCCACCGCACAATTTGCCGTTCCACCAATCTTGGTGTCATCAGCAAATTTCGACACCCTGCACTCGGTTCCCTCCTCCAGATCATCTATATAAATGGTAAATGAATGGTAAACCATTCAGTATGATCATGGCTGATCCTCTCTCTCAAAACTATAGTCTCCCCATACCTCACGACATCTTTAGAGTCTAGAAATCTGTTTTCTTCTTAAATAGATTCACTGATTTGGCCTCTACAGCTATCTGTTGGTAGAGAATTCTGCAGATTCACCACCCACTGAATGAAGATGTTTCTCCTCACCTCAGTTCTAAATGCCTATATCCTGAGACTGTGACCACCCCCGCCCCGCTTGTTCTAGACCCTTCAGCCAGAGGTAACAACATCCCCGCATCCAGTCTATCCAACCCTGTCAGAATTTTGTTTCAGTTAGATCCCCTCTAATTCTTCTAAACTCCAGTGAGTATGGGCCCGGTCAACCCAGTCTCTGCATATATGACAATCGTGCCAAATGAGCAATCAGTCTGATGAATGTTCACAGAACTCCTCTATGGCAAGTACATCCTTTCTTCAATAAGGTGACCAAAACTGCACTCATTAGTCCAGGTGTGGTCTCACCAAGGCCTTGTACAGCTGCAGTAAGACATTCTTGCTCCTCTTGCAATGAAGGCCAACATCCCAGTTACCTTCCTACCTGCTTGCACATCAACATTTCTCAATGTATCACATCTAAATAATACTCTGCCATTCTGTTTTTGCATTTTTCCACGTTATACTGCCATTTATTTGCTGATTCACTGATGTTGTCTAAATCTCCTTGAAACCTCTTAATTTCCTCCTCACCATTCCCACCAAATTTAGTGACTTCAGCAAACTTGGAAATATTATTTTTGATTCCCTCATCCAAACTCTTAATGTATATTTTGAATAGCTGTATATTTCCAAATTGTTGGGACCTCAGGGATGATGGGAGATTCACCTCTTTATATCTCCCTCCCTTTCTGCTGTTGTAGTTGTTGGTTGCAATGCAAAATGGTGAATATAAAAGCCAATGTAAATCCTCTATCCCCGATCTGAATGCACAACACTCACTGGGATTTGTTCTCAGTTGAAGGGGTTATTGCTAGGGTGAATGTTGTTGGGCTGTTTAACCTGTGGGGCTTTGCATTCTGAACACTGCCTCAATGCATACACTTCCCAGCTGGACTTACTGAATGTCACCTGTGATCTGGAGACTTTTCCCAGAATATAAACCAGAGACGGGCCATTCAGCCCAGCAGCTCCAAGTTGGTGTCTATGTTTCGCACCAGTCTCCTCTTCCCCCTCTTCATCTCACCCCTTTATCAGCATATCCCTCTTTCCCTTTCTCCCTCATGTCTTTACCCAGCTTCCTCTTAAATGTATGCCTTTACCTGGATCGTTGCCTGTGGGAATGAGTTCCACAGTCTCCCCACTCTCTGGATGAAGAGGTTTCTCCTGAATTCCTAATTGAATTTGTTAGTGTCTATCTTATGTTTGTGGCCCTGGTTCTAGTCTCGTGGAAACATCTTTCTACGTTTGTCAAGCTCCTTTACACACTATGATGGGTCGCTCCTCAGCCTTCTATTTCAGAGAAAAGATTCCCGGCCTCTTCAATCTTTCATTACAGCCTATCAATTCTGGTACCATCCTCTCCATTCACACTCGATTGCTTTTGTATCAAGATCAGAATGTGCACAGTACTTCAACCAAGGTTCTGTACAAATTTGACAATATCTGTGCTTCTCTATTCCTGCAGAAGTGGACCTTGTGCTTGTTTTGATTTGATAACTATCCTCGCCCAAGATTACTGAGGCTACTTTAATGGGATCAGCTGACAGGGCTCAAACTGTAGATCCACCTATGCCTTGTTCTCTGGCTGCTGCCTTTAGCTGCTAGGTGACATGGGACTCTTAATTTACTAGTCTTTGTGTGAGATGTAACAATGGGAGGAGTTTTTGCTCAGTGGTGACTTGTTTGGTTAGTGTGAGGGTGAAGGTTGTGTAGATGTGATTGTTGTTAATCTGATTAGAATTCTCCATGGTTGTTGAGTGCACAGTGAATCCACTGTTTTATCCTCTGTGTGGTACTCTTCCTCAAGCGTGTCTTCCTTATCTTCACCCCTCTCTGTAAGGTTCAGTATTTCTCCGTTTCTGTCCTTCTGCAGTAAAAAGTCTGACAACACCAGGGTTTAGTCCAACCGATTTATTTGATAGTAAACGCACAAGCTTTCGAGGTTTCCCTCTTCGTCAGGTGAATGGAGAGTTCTGGCCTCGGACAGAGCATATAAAGCACAGACAGTTTAGAGATTACTGATTAGAATGTGAATCTTTACACCTAACCTGCTGTTCAAGTCCTAAAGTGGCTGACAATGTGTGTGGCAGGAGCACTGATCACATTCTAATCAGTAATCTGTAAACTGTCTGTGCTTTATATGCTCTGTCCGAGGCCAGAACTCTCCATTCACCTGACGAAGAGGGAAACCTCAAAAGCTTGTGCGTTTACTATCAAATAAATCGGTTGGACTAAAACCTGGTGTTGTCAGACTTTTTACTGTGTTTACCCCAGTCCAACGCCGGCACATCCACATCACTTCTGCAGCCCTCCAGGCAAATGTCATCTCTGTCTGAACCAGGAAGGTAGCTTTTACCTGTTCACCAGGTGTGTATGTGAACAGTTTGCTGCTTCAGCACATTCTGCCTCCTCGATACGTTGAGGATCGCTCTCTCCTTGCTCACTGGACCCCTCCACAGGGTATGACTCCTCCCACCCTTGGATCGCTACATTCCATTCCCTTCTCCAATGGTTTTTGTCTTATTGTACCAGTGTTGTATACTGGTGATGAAGATGTATATTATATCATTTGTTGTTTTCTATTTATTTATGGTTTCTATGATATATAATAATATCCTCATGATCCGTACAGTGCAGGGGAAGTGGCCATTTGGCCCATTCACTCTGTACCGACTCTCTGATAAACCATCCCACCCAAGCCCCATTCCCATAATCCCATATATTTACCCCGCTAAGGCTGGGGTGTGTTCAGAGTGTTGAGTTGGGACACAGGCTACATGTACAGTCAGGTGGGAGAGTTGGAATGGTGACAACAAACAAAGTTTGATCAGAATATAGCACTAGAGAAATCAATATCTTTACAGAGCAGCAGCAGGATGCTGATAAAGAGCCAGATACACCCTTTAAAGCAGCAGTTTAAAATCATTTTGGTTCCAGTGAGATTGGCTGATTTTTGACCTTTGCCTTTGCTCATTTGTAGGATTTAAGAGAATGTGGTGTTTTATTGAGTTTCTGTGACTCACTGAGGCAGCACAAACCATCAGACCAATGATTCACTCCCTCAGCACTGACCCTCTGGCTGACAGTGCGGCACTCCCTTGGTACTGCACTCAAGTATCGGCTGGGCTTATTATGGGCCCCAATCTCAAACATGATATCAAAACCTCCTGACTTGGACAGGATACCAATGGACAGTGGAAGGCTGATTAAATTTATATTGACACACAAAGCAGATAGTGACTTAAATATCTGTATCACTGCCCAGAGTTATGTTCTTAGTCTTACTGAAGATTCACTATGAGACATAGCACAGATTCGCTCATTCCTATGTCAAGATTAGGTGGGGTGTGGATTGAGAAATGTTTTATTTGTTGGGAAGTGACTGAGCTGCAGGCAGTATCTATGGAACAAAGTTATGTGCCAGACCCTGGTCATTCGTTATCCCATCTCCACGGTGACGATTTTATACTTTAACTTCTTGGATGCCCCAAATCTTTACAGTCTCAAATGTTGAGCTTGGTTCATTTTTACTGGGTTTTTGAGAGGGATGTTTACAATGGGCATTACTTCCCGCTGACCCTGCTGCCTCAGGTGGCTGGCCTTACTGCCTGTGAGTACTTAACCACACAGATAACATACATCTTACTCCAGATCCCAGTGACTGATGTCAGGCAGGGAACACTGGGAAGAGTCAGTAATTATACCCTCTCTCTCCCTCCAGTCCCCAACACACTCCCTCTACCTCCCCCTCCTAATATATGTGATTGGAGAACATTTTGGATTGTTAGCGTACAAGCCTGGATACATCTTGTTCAGTCGTGATTGATTTTGTAAAGTGTATTTGCACGTTAGTCATTCTGTTTCACCTTGAAGAGACGGACGTGTTTTTTTTTTGCTAATAACACAGGTCTGGACAGGACCAAGTGCCAGACAGAGCACACCACAGCCCTCTGCCTTGTGCTAACTCAATACTTGTGGTGTTACAGGTGAACTGATTTTAAAAAGAGAGAGAACTGTAGTCTTCCTAGAACCCGCTAATTACAACTGAAAGCCTATTTGAGTATTCTGATGGGATGTGAGATTATTGGGCCTGTTTGTTTCACCTTGTTCTTCCCTGGGTGTTGATTCCTCACTGGACTTGAATTCCTCGGGCAGTTTTAAGGAACTTGCCTGAACGAGCACAGAACTCTGAACGCAGTGGATGTGTCGTTGTGCTTCGCCCTGAGTGAAAGCCTCAGAATTAAATGTCATGCTGGCCATACTTTCCAGCCTCATCACCTTGCCTGCTCCATGCAATCCAGGTACTCTCTGTGTGCACAGGGCACCACTAAACTCTCAGCTAAACTTTATTTCCGATTACTGTCTCAGTAAAACCAGTTTTCATCCAGAACAACCCAAATGAACATTCATCCTGAACTTTATGTTGCCCCATTTCAGACAACCACTGTCCCCATCAACACTAAGGTGTTTACACTGTTAGGTGTAAAGATTCACATTCTAATCAGTAATTTGTAAACTGTCTGTGCTTTATATGCTCTTTCTGAGGCCAGAACTTTCCATTCACCTGACAAAGAGGTTAACCTTGAAAGCTTGTGAGTTTACTATCAAATAAATCGGTTGGACTTAAACCTGGTGTTGTCAGACTTCTTACTGTGTCCCATCAACACATTTTTTACAAATATATAAAGAAGAGGAGGCTGGCTAGAGTGACTGTTGGACCCTTAGAGGATGAGAGGGGGGATTTAGCAGTGGGAGATGAGGAAATGGCTGAGGCTTTAAATAAGTTTTTTGCCTTGGTCTTCACAGAGGACGACACGAATAGTTTGCCGGATCTTAAAGATAGAAGGATGGTAGGAGTTGAGGGCCTGAATGCGATTACTGTCACTAGAGAGGTAGTGCTTGATAGACTAATGGGACTGAAAGTGGACAAGTCCCCTGGGAATGCATCCCAGGGTTCTGAAGGAAGTGGCAGAGGTGATAGTGGATGCCTTAGTAATTATTTACCAAAATTCACTGGATTCCGGGGAAGTGCCAGAAGATTGGAAAATGGCTAATGTTACACTGCTGTTTAAAAAAGGTAGCAGACAAAAGGCAGAGAATTATAGGCTGGTTAGTATAACGTCTGTAGTTGGGAAAAATGCTAGAATCCGTCATCAAAGAAGAAATAGCGAGGCACTGAGAAAAGAATGGTTTGATAGAGCAGACGCAGCACGGATTTGTTAAGGGGAAGTCGTGTTTGACGAATTTATTGGATTTCTATGAGGATGTGACTAGTGCAGTAGACAGAGGGGAACTGGTGGATGTGGTGTTTTTAGATTTCCAAAAGGCGTTTGATAAAGTGCCTCATAAAAGGTTGCTACAGAAGGTTAGGGTGCACGGAGTTGGGGGTAAGGTGTTAGCGTGGATAGAGGATTGGTTATCTAATAGGAAGCAGAGAGTTGGAATCAATGGGTGCTATTCTGGTTGGCAGTTGGTGACTAGTGGAGTGCCGCAGGGATCGGTGCTGGGGCCTCAACTGTTTACCATTTACATAGCCGATCTGGAGGAGAGGGCTGAGTGTAGGGAAACGAAATTTGCTGATGACACAAAGGTGAGTGGAAAAGCAAATTGCGTGGAATGTGCGGAAAGTCTGCAGAGAGATCTGGATAGGCTGAGTGAGTGGGTTAGGACCTGGCAGATGGAGTACAATGTTAGCAAGTGTGAGGTTATCCACTTTGGTAGAAATAATAGTAGGAGGGATTATTATTTAAAGGGCAAAAAGCTGCAGCATGCTACGGTGCAGAGGGACCTGGGGGTCCTTGTGCACGAATTGCAAAAACCCAGTCTGCAGGTGCAGCAGGTGATCAAGAAGGCGAATGGAATTTTGGCCTTTATAGCGAGGGGGATAGAATATAAAAGCAGGGAGGTCTTGCTGCAACTGTACAGGGTACTGGTGAGGCTGCAACTGGAGTACTGTGTGCAGTTTTCGCAGCACTTGTGGAAGGATATATTGGTCTTGGAGTACAGAGGAGGTTCACTAGGCTGACACCGGAGATGAGGGGGTTGGACTATGAAGAGAGACTAAATAGACTGGGTCTGCACTCGTTGGAGTTTAGAAGGATGAGGGGGGGATCTTATAGAGACATATAAGATAATGAAGGGGATGGATAGGGTAGAGGTAGAGAGATTCTTCCTGCTTAGAAAGGATAGCAGGACTAGAGGGCACAGCCTCAAGATAAGTGGGGGTGCATTTAGATCAGAGTTGAGGAGGAACTTCTTCACTCAAAGGGTGGTGAATTTCTGGAATTCTCTGCCCGTTGAAGTGGTGGAGGCTATTTCGCTAAATATATTTAAGTTTCGGATAGACAAGGGAATTAAGGGTTATGGGGAGAAAGCGGGAAAGTGGAACTGATCCACTTCAGATCAGCCATGATCTTACTGAATGGCGGGTCAGGCTCGAAGGGCTAGATGGCCTACTCCTGCTCCTATTTCTTATGTTCTTAACACTCCCAGGACAGGTACAGCACAGGGTTAGATACAGAGTAAAGCTCCCTCTACACTGTCCCCATCAAACACTCCCAGGACAGGTACAGCACAGGGTTAGATACAGAGTAAAGCTCCCTCTACACTGTCCCCATCAAACACTCCCAGGACAGGAACAGTACGTGTAGCTCATTAGGAACTCTTCTATTCCGTGTTGGATTATTGGAACTATTCAATTCAATGTTGGATTATTGCGACCAGAGGTTCTTTCTTGGTGGTTAGATGGCTGTGTGGATCAGGTGCTAGTCCGTTTCTGCTAAAGTGGAATGGAGATCGAACTTGAGCTGACATGTGGAAATGTTGCCGTCATTCTACAATAAGGGATATGTTTTGCCCCAGTCTAGTTGTCGGCGAGTATTTGTGTCTGATACTGAACTCTGCGCAAGCGTCACAAGCTGTCCTTGCCCTTTAGGGTGTGTCATTGGGATGAGTCAATCCCAGCCCGGATGTTCGTTGTGATTGTTATTGAGCTGATGTAGGGAGACACTATCTCTGTTAATCTTTCAATTCCTTGTTACAGTTTAACAAAATAAATTCAAGCTGAGTTTGCAACAAGAAAGAAAGCTTCTACTAATTCTAGCTTGATGACTGGCGGAACATCACCTGATGTGAAATGTGAAAATGAAACATGAGCTGCATTTATATAGCACCTTCCATCACCCCAAGAACTCCCAAAACATTTTCAGCCAATGAAGTCTTTTTGAAGTGTAATCAGTGTTCTAATGTAGGAAATTCAGCAACTAATTAGTACTTAGCAAGCTCCCACATTGTGATAGTGATCAGGAAATCTGGTTTGTGAAGTTGATGGAAGAATAAATATCATGCTCACTCAGTTCACCTCTCTGACAGTGAGACGTGTCTGTGCAGCACTTCTCAATGTTTTATCATGTTATAAGTACTCTTACTGGATTCTGCAATCCCTTTACCACCGGCCATTAGACTGGCTGAAGTAATTGTTAGCGATTGGGAGATGAGTGGGAAGTGTGTTTGTTCTGTGGAGTATGAATTGAGTCTGAGGGTCTCGTTGCATTCTAACAGCATGCCTGGTACGAGCATTCTAAATATAACCTAACAGCGAGTTGCTTTGTTGACCTTGTACAGTTAGAATATGGAATGTAATTGGGAGTGTCAGGCTTGCAGGCGCTATGTGTAAACAGTGTCTGGAGAACATTTTTGATGTAACTGGGCAGGGCGGTAACATGTTGCAACCCAGGCTGGAGCTGGGGGCTTTAAGTGGCTGTAAGCCATTTGAGAGATGTCAGTGCTACTTGACTCAAAGGTGCTGAATTAAAGACAACTGTCAATTAAAATAGATTTTGATTACTTGTTAAACTTTTGTTACATATTGGCTCTGATTTTCCTCCAAGATTAACTTGCTCCTGTTTATGAGAGGGAGGATAGTGGTAGTGTCACTGGACAGTAGTCCGGAGGCCCACGTTCATGCTCTGGGGACTCTGGATCAAATCCCACCATGGCAGCTGACAGAATTTAAATTCAATTAATAAATCTGAAATATGAAGCTGTTCTCAGTAATGGTGTACTTGACAACTATCATAAATTGTTGTAGAAACCCATCTGGTTCGCTAATGTCCTTTTAGGGAAGGAAATCTGCCGTCCTTGCCTGATCTGACTCCACACCCACAACAATGTAGTTGACTCTTAACTGTCCTCTAACAAGCTGCTCACTTCAAGGACAAACAACACATGCATCTCATGAAAACACAAAGGAAAAATAAATAGACATGGGTGCAGGAACTTCAGACAAGGGACAGATCATTGCTTAAATGGGGAAATTGAAAATTTTAGTTTGAGCTGTGCCACTTTGCTATAAACTTCATAAAGATGGATTCTCACTGCCTGCCTCAGGAATGAGCAGTGCTGTTTTAGCAATGATGAAAACTATTGTTAAATTAACATAAACTAAACTCACCACAGAAAATTAAGTCTTAAGCATTTCCAGTAGCTAGTGATTATTGGCACTGAAGATTAATTATTGAATGTGTGGAATCTCATTCCTTCAGATCTATTACCAATTATAAAAATGTCATTTAAATTTACCGTACGTTTTATTCTCTCGCAATCTAATGTCTTCCCTTTGCTTTTTCTGTACTTGATTTGATGTTGAATTTGCCCACTCCAATTTACATTTCCTTTATAGTATTTGTGACATTGATTTCACAATCCTTCAGTCCAATTGCTTAACCTTGAGGAAGGTTAAGTTTATATTCGATCCTGAAAGGTGCCAGGATTCCTTTGACAAAGGGTGATCTTGACTTACATTGGCTCTATTCTGTCTCCACAGATGCTGTCAGACCTGCTGGGATTCTTTTTTGTTTCAGACTCCTTTGCCTGCTCTGTTCTTTTTGGGTCCCGGTTGATTTCTCTCTCTCTCTCTCTCTTCTCCCCCTCTCTCCCTCTCTTTTTCTCTCTCGTCGTGAAATTATCAGTTTGAACTTTTACATGACTTGCCTCGTAAAAATTTAAAAGCCAAGTGTTGCATTTGCAAGTGTAAATAATGACTAATGTTCAATAATCTGCTGAAGCAAATGTGACCCATTATTTCCTGGAATTAGGGACCTTGGTTTTCCAATTTTAAACAACTAAACCTAACTGGACAGAATAATTGCACACTCTAACATGTGTACAGTACAATGTAAAAATGCGGAGTTGGTGAGAAGGTTATATTAATTCTTGGAAGGTGCTGTGTGGAGGGCTCAGGCTTGTTGTTTCGATGGAGGCCAGGATTCCTCCATTCGGTTGAACAAATCAAAGTGCAGTTCTTTGTTTAGGGTGGAAAGTGCGCACTCTTATCAAGAAAGGAAGTTGTTTGCGTTCAATGTGACATCGTAAGGAGTTTGCAGCTGAGTAGGGCGAGGCAGGAAACACGGGTGTATTTACTTCAACAAAGAAAAACTCACCAAAATCACAGCTCAGGCAAAGGAAAAGAGCAGAAAAACATAAAGTAGAATAAACATAGAATCTCACAGTGCAGGAGAGGGTATTTGGTCTATTATATCTGTGCTGGCTCTTTGAAAGAGCCAATTAGCCCCACTACCCTGCTGTTTCTCCAGCTCTGCAAATATTTCCTTGAATATTTCACTGATTCTGTTTTGGGGAGTCTATAGTGAACCTGGGGCAATGCCTCAATGATCAAATTCTCGTGCCGCCACAGGTAACCTGTCTCTTTCTGGCTACTGCAACTGGAAACAGTTTCTCCTCATTTACTCCAGAGAAACAGCTCATAACTTGGAGCACCTCTATCAAATCTTCCCCCATAACCTTCTCTGCTTTAAAGAGAACAATCCCAGCTTCCAAAGTGTCTCCACATAACTGAAGTCCTTCATCCCTGGGATTATTCTAGTAAATCTCCTTTACACCCCGTCAAGTCTTGATATCCTTCCTAAAATGTGACACCCAGAGTTGGACACGATATCTAGCTGAGGTCTAACCGGTTTTTATAAAAGTTGAGCATCATATCCTTTTATCCTTTCTGCCTCTGTTTTCAAAGCCAAGGATCGTGTTTGCCTTAATGACAGCCTTCTCAATTTGCCTTGTCACCTCCACCTCCATTGTCCTGGTAGTGCTGACCTTTAGCTGCCTGATTCTCAGGACTAGTTTTCCCAAATACCACCTCCCAGTGAGTTTAGGCAAGATACTTAACTGGCAGTAGGAGACAAACTGTGATTACACCTGTGGTTGAATAGGCTGCCTTGGCACAAACCATTAGTGATGACACCTCATGACTATCTGGTGTACAGCGCATCAGGGGAAGTTTCAAAAATTAAATTTTCACTTGAAAACTGTTGCATTTATATGGTGCCCTCCACTTCCTCGTGCCATTGCAAGGCGTGTTCCAGCCAGTGGAGTAGGTTGAAGCGTTACACTCAATATGAGCAAAACAGCAGCTAACTCACACCCAGCAGAATTCACAAACAGCAAATTTGACAATGACCAGTTAATGGGTGTTTGTGATTTTGGTTGATTTACCTGAGATGTTGGCCTGGACATTGGTGAGAACTACCTGCTCTTTGAAGAGTTCTGGGAACTTTTCCATTTACCTGAGAGAGCAGATGGGACCTCGGTTTAACATTTTAAATGTTGAAGGGGTGCACTGCTCTCAATCTCCAGATGTTAATGTTCTGTTCATTACTGCAGTGATGCAGATGTTGAAGATCCTATGACAAGATTAAAAGATGATTTCAGTTTTCTGGACAATGTTCTCTCAGAAAGCAGATTGAGCAGTTGTGGGAGTTAATGGTATAGTCTCCTGATGACTGGGAGAGACTGTGCTCCAAGTGTCATTGGTTTTGTGAAGGTTATCTGAGATGTTTTGATGTGATTATTTGCAATAGTAATTTTTTATTATAGCTCTATTAAAACTGTCTTGTTAAACAAACAACTTACTTACCTCACACATGCTCTGTGCGTACTGTGTCCTCAGCTTTGTAAAAGTTACCTGTGAGTAATTCACTTTGTTGTATTATCCAGACTTGGATTGGCAAATTGCAAGTAATACATGTGCCACACAAGTGCCAGGCAGTGACCATCAAGAGAGGATCTATCCATTATCCCTTGACATTCAATGGCATTACCATTGCTGAATTTCCCCACTATCAATATCTGGGGGCTACCATTGACCAGAAACTGAACTGGACAAGCCATTATAAATACTGTGGCTACCAGAGTAGTCATAATGTGGAGATGCCAGTGTTGGACTGGGGTAAACACAGTAAGAAGTCTCACAGCACCAGGTTAAAGTCCAACAGGTTTATTTGGTAACAAATGCCACTAGCTTTCGGAGGGCTGCTCTGTCATCAGGTGAGTCTGATGAAGGAGCTACCAGAGTAGGTCAGCAGCTCGGAATCCTGAGATGAGTACCTCACCGGCTGATTCTCCGAAATGTGACCACTATGTCCAAGGCACAAGTCAGGAGTGTGTTGGAATCCTCTCCACTTTCCTGGATGAGTGCAGCTCCAACAACACTCGGGAATCTTGACATCATTCATGACAAAGCAGCCCGTTTGATTGTTACCCCTTCCACAAACATTTAATTTCTCTGCCACTGATGAATAATGGCAGCAATGTGTATTATCTACAAGATGCACATCAGGAATTCACCAAGGTTCCTTAGGCAGCACCTTCCAAACACACAACCACTGCCATCTAGAAGGACAAGAGCAGCAGATACCTGGGAATACCACTGTCTGGAGGCTCCGCCCCAAGTACTCACCACCCTGACTTGAAAATATATCACCTTCACCGTTGCTGGGTCAAAATCCTGGAACCCCCTCCCTAACAGCACTGTGGGTGTATCTACACCACAGGGACTGCAGCGATTCAAGAAGGCAGCTCATCACCACCACCTTCTCAAGAGCAACTAGGGATGGGCAATAAATGCTGGCCCCGTCATTGTCACCCACATTGAATAAATGAATTTTTAAAAAATTACATTGAAGAAACATTAAAGTTTATTTATTAGTCATGAGTAGACTTTATATTAACACTGCAATGTTATTGTGAAAATCCCCTAGTTGCCACACCACCTGTTTGGGTACACTGAGGGAGAATTTAGCATGAGCAGTGCATCTTTGAACTGTGGGAGGAAACCCATGCAGGCATGGGGAGAATGTGCAAACTCCACACACACTGACCCAAGTTGAGAATCGAACCTGGTCGCTGGTGCCGTAAGGCAGCAGTGTTAACTTGTGTGCCACCCTGTCCATTGAAGTCTGTAATAGACAAGTGGAGATTTGTGAAGTACTCAATCTGAGGAAAACTGCTGAATGCACAGAGTATCTCACTAACTGCATTCCGAGACTTAAACCTGGAGTAACTTTCCTCTCCAAAGCTGTCCGGGAATTAAATCGACCAGTTACTGTGATTTATATATAAGATAATACGCACCAACCAACCAGTGAGTTAGAAACTGAATCTAATCAAAGGACTTGGATGGGGGAACGGGGGAAATTTTATGTATAATTGGCCTTGGACAGGGGTGTTCAGCCTGGGTTCCGCTTCCTGTTCACGTATCAACTGAGCACCGCAAGGGGATGCATTGGCACCAAGTCACCAATCAACCCTCACCCCTGCCTTCATAGTTGAATAGTCAAAGATACTCATTATTCAGTTTTACACTAGAGGGGTGAGTGAGTAACAGCAGGTTCCTGGGGACTTGTCCAGTTGATCACTGTTCCTCTGAAGGAAGGTAGGCCCCCCCCTCCTCCCCCCCCATCTCTGAGCTGAATGATACGAGGTAAACTCCCTCTGTCTTGGAGACTTTTCTTGACCTTGGTTCTGATTTGTTGGTGTGGCTTTAACACTTCCCATTGTATCTGTTGTCTTGTGGAGGTTGAGATTAAGGTGGACTGCTGTAATGTAAAATCCTTGAAAGTTTCACTTCACTCAGCAATTGTGCATCAGTCCACTTCAATAAATGGACCATTTGTTGGAGAGAAACGAGGCCAGGATGCAGCCAGCTGTCAGCTTTGGAATTAATAGTCAGACTCATTTGCAACCCCCATTCTCACCCCAGCTCGGGGCAAAGATCTGTGCTGGTTGTCTATAGACTAAATGACAGAAACATTACCCACACCTGTCTCGGAGAGAGGGTAACTTGTTCACAGGCACAGCTGGTTAAACAGCCTGACAGGTCTGCAACAGTTGGGAGAAACACTGGACCTTCCTGAGCTCTGTGGTTTATTAGATAGAGTACAGTGAGAATGCTGCTTACCAATTGGTGTCTTTTCAGACACACTGGAATCCGCAGTGTAAAATGACCAGCATTTACTGTGTCTAATGCTACTTGGACAATCTATATGCATCTCTCTCATGTCACTTGCTCCTGGTGACCTGACTCTTTAGGGCATATGAATTAGGAGTAGGCCACTCGGCCCCTCGAGCCTGCTGCACCATTCAGTAGGAGCATGATTGCAATATGCTGACTGCTCCCTTGCTAATCAAGAATCTGTGTAGCTCTGCCTTAAAAATATTCATAGATTCTGTTTGGAGACAGAGAGAGAGTTCCAGAGACTTGCTACTCTCTGAAAGAAAAGAATTCTCCTCATTTCTCTTAAGTGGGTGACCCTTTATTTCTGAACCTTTATTTCTGCGCAAAGATATTTTGGCCTTGGAGGGAGTGCAGAGGAGGTTTACTAGGCTGATACCGGAGTTGAGGGGGTTGAGCTATGAGGAGAGGCTGAATAAACTGGGCTTGTACTCGTTAGAGTTTAGAAGAATGAGGGGAGATCTCATTGAGACGTATAAGATGATGAATGGGATGGATAGGATAGAGGTGGAAAGACTCTTCCTGCTTAAAAAAGACAGTAGAACTAGAGGGCACAGCCTCAAGATAAAAGGGGGGCGGTTTAGAACGGAGTTGAGGAGGAACTTCTTCACTCAAAGGGTGGTGAATCTCTGGAATTCTCTGCCCGTTGAAGTGGTGGAGGCTGCCTCGCTAAATATTTTTAAGACGCGGGTTGATGGGTTTTTGATAGGAGAGGGGATTAAGGGTTATGGGGAGAGGGCAGGAAAGTGGAACTGAGCCACGACAGATCAGCCATGATCTTATTGAATGGCGGGGCAGGCTCGAAGGGCTGGATGGCCTACTCCTGCTCCTATTTCTTATGTTCTTATGTTCTTATGAACAGTGACCACAGGTTCGAGATTCTCCCACAAGAGGAAATGTCCTCTCCACCCTAACAATACCGCCAGGATCTTGTATGGTACCTCTTACTCTTTTAAACTCCAATCGATACAAACCTAACCAGTCCAACCTTTCCTCGTAAGACAAGCTGCCCATTCGGGTATTAGTGGCTCTTACTTATCCACTGCCTGTCATATTGGGAATGTGGGCTCTGTCAGTCTGAGTGCTATGTGACAATCCCCTCAAAATGAGCAGAGACTAAGCTTTGAGCTTCACCCCCTCCTTTCCCACAATAAGGACTCGCTCAATTCACAATGAGGATTCAGCCGAACTTGATGTGCTGCTTGTTTGCAGCCAAACTGCCCTGTGTTTCTCCCGGAATTTGGCAAGTTGTGACTTTCAGTGAGTGAGGGTAGGTGCAGACTGATGGGATTATCTAACGGGAATATTACTGAGGAGTGTCCCTTCTGCAGACTGAACAAATGAAGAGGCTATTGCTTGGCATTTTTGTCCTTTGTTCATTCATTGAGATGTGGGTATCACTGACAGCATTTGTTGTGTGTTTCTAATTGTCCTTGAAATGCACATTTCAGAGGACAGTTATGAGTTAACCACATTGCTGTGGGTCTGGAGTCACATGAAGGCCAGACCAGGCAGATTTCCTTCCCTCACCCAGCTGGGTTTTTACAATTGATGTCAGTTTCATAGTCACCATGACTGAAACTAGCTTTGCGTTCCAGATTTATTAATTGAATTTAAATTTCACCAGCTGCTGTGGTGGGATTTAAATCCGTGGTCCCAGAGTGTTAGCCTGGGCCTCTGAATTACCCCTTTGCCACCACCTCTCCCATAAAAGAATGACTAAACAAAAAATAATATATTTTTAAATTCATTTACGGGATGTGGGCATTGCTAGCTAGACAGCATTTATTGCCTATCCCTAATCCCCCTTGAGAAGTTGGTGGAAAGCTGCCTTCTTGAACCACTGCAGTCCCTGTGGTGTAGGTATACCCATAGTGCTGTTAGAACCATCTGGTTCCATTCCTTTTGGTTTTATTTGCAGTGGTCGGATACAGCAATGTGGCTTGTCAGGCCACTTCAGAGTCAACCACGATGCTGTGATTTTAGAGTCACATGTAGGCCAGATCAGGTAAGGATAGCAAATTTCCTTCCCTAAAGGATATCAGTAAACCGGATGGGCTTTTACAACAATTGACAATGGTTTCATGGTCATCAGTAGATTCTTAATTCCAGATTTTTTTCATTGAATTCAAATTCCGCCAAGTGCAGTGGCGGGATTCAAACATGGGTCCCCAGAATATTAGCTGAGTTTCTGGGTTATTAGTCTAGTGATAATACCTCTAGGCCATCACACTCGTAAGGAGATAGGCCAGATCAGGTAAGTATGGTAGACTTCCTTCCTGAGGACATTAGTGAACCAGATGGGTTTTTACAACAGTTGGCAAGGGTCATCTTTTTTTAAATTGAATTTAAATTCTGTCATCTGCAGTAGTGGGATTTGAACCCAGGTCCCCAAAGCATTTGATGATCACTGATTGATAGGGGGCTGCACTCACACCTGGCCTAGACAATGAGAGAGAGAGACTGAACTTTGAGCTCCACTCCCCCCTGCTCTGGCTGTCTGGATTACTAGGCCAGAAACAATACCAGTGTGCCACTGCCTCCCCTTTTATGGGGTGGTTAGTGTGGGGCAGAGTGTGAGTCAGACTGGTCTTGGAGGGAGTGTTTACATCACACTTGGCAGCTGCAATGAGACTATTACTGTTCAGTTGTGTAGCTTGGAATTAGAAGCAGATTTTGTGATCATGTTCAGCTGTGAAGGATTGCAATTCATGGACTCTTTAAATAAAAAGAAGCTATTTCATTTCTGCAGACGTTATTTGATAGCTCAGATTTTGAGATGTCTGTGAAGTATATTCTGTCCTCCTCCCAGTGTTAGTGCACCTTGCAGACGGAACAAATGTGTGCCAAATATATAGTCTGAGTATGGGAGGCTTGTCACAGCATTCTGGATATAAATAGTACATGTGGGAAGGAACTGAAGCTTCAGAACTGATTGTTGTAAACCTCATGGAGTGAGACCTCTGTCCTTCTGATAGTTAAACCTTGGTTGTAGAGAGTGAATGCACCAGCAAGCATTTAAGTGAGCCAGACATCCAAGACTCAGGTCCCTATTCTCATGTCTGAACTGAAGCTGGTTTCAGTCGGGGCAGCTGGTGGTGGTGCCTATACCTAGGGAATGATTCTGTCAGCGTTCCTGGTTGGAACCCAGTGATTCCATGTTTGCCCCCATTGGTTAAAGACTGAATCAGATTTATTTCTTCATGGGAATATAGACTGCTGACACTCACTGTCCTTTTCTCAATCTGTTCTTTGTTATGCTGGCTAGGCCAGTATTTATTGCCCATCCCTAACCCCTCTTGAAGTGCTGGTGAGCTGCTGCCTTGAACTGCTGCAGGCCATCTGGTGTAGGTACACCCACTGTGCTGTTAGAGAAGTAGTTCCAGGATTTCGACCAAGCAACAGTGAAGCAATGGCGATGTATTTCCAAGACAGAACGGTGAGAGACTTGGAGGGGAACCTCCATGTGGTTGTATTCCCAGATATCTGCTGCTCTTATCCTTCTAGATGGTAGTGGTGTGGTTTGGAAAGTGCTGCCTAAGGCATTGGTGAGACCACATCTGGAGTATTGTGTATAGTACTGGTCTCCTTATTTAAGGAATGATGTAAATAGTTTGGAAGCGGTTCAGATAAGGTTTACCAGACTAATACCTGAAATGGGTGTGTTGTCTGAGGTTAGGCAGGCTAGGGTTGTATCCACTGGAGTTTGCAAGAATAAGAAGTGACTTAATTGAAACATACAAGATCTTGAGGGGTCTTGACAGGGTTGATGTGGTGAGGTTGTTTCCTCTTGTGGGAGAATCTAGAACTAGGGGTCACTGATTAAAAACTAGTATTGCCCATTTAAGTAGAGATGAACGAATTATTTTTTCTAAGGATCGTGAGTCTTTGGAAACTTTTACCTCACGAGGTGGTTGAGGCAGTCTTGAATATTTTTAAGGCAGTTTCTTGATAAGCAAGGGGTGAAAGGTTATTGGGTGTAAGCAGGATTGTGAAGTTGGAGTTGAAATTAGAACAGCCATGATATTGAATGATGGAGCAGGCTTGAGGAGTCAGTTGGCCTACTTCTGCTGATTTATCTGTTCATGTGAGGGACTTGGCCTCTGATGAGAGGCTGAATACATTGGGCCCAAATTCTCAGGAAGTTAGAAGAATGAGAGCTAATCTCATTGAAGATTCTATGGAGGTATGATGGTAAACTATCAGACGTGTTTCTCCTGGCTGGGGAATGTAGCACATGGGGACACAGTCTCTGGATAAGGGACTGGATAAGTTACACAGGTATAACTCCAACCGTTTCCAGCCTGATTCCCATGAACCTGAATGTTGCTCAGGCTCCCCGATGCCACACTCAGTCATTGTGAGATGAAGGGCAGTCACTCTCGCCTCACCTCAAATACTTTGTCCAAATGATTGGAGTTGTACCCCACACAAAGGAAGATGGCTACTGCTGTTGCAAGCCAATCACAGTCCCAGGACATTGCTCCACTGTTCCTCAGAGTAATATCCTAGGCCTAACCACCTTGCTTCATCAGTGACCTTCGTTCCAACTTAAGGTCAAAAGTGGGGATGTTCACGATGAATGCACAACACTCACAAGAACCCGAGAGATAGGAGCAGGAATAGACCAAACGGCCTGACAAGTCTGCTCTACAATACAATACAATCATGACTGATCTTGGGCTTCAGTTACACTTTCTCACCTAGTCCCTGGGTCCCTCGATTCCCTGATAAACCAAGGCTGTAATGAGATCAGGAACTGAGTTTGCATTGGTGAACAGATCACTGCTGTGTAAGTGCCACTTGATAACACTGTCAACTTCACTTCACTGATGATCAATATAATGCTGATTGGGCGGTAATTGTCTGGGTTGGATTTGTTGTGCTTCTTGTATACGGGACATATCTGGGCAATTTTCCACATTGTTGGGTAGATGCCAAAGCTGTAGCTGTACAGGAACAGCATGGCTAGGGCACGGCAAGCTCTGGAGCGCGAGTCTTCACTACTATTGCTGGGCCCATTGCCTTTGCAGTATCCAGTGCATTCAGCTGTCTCTTGATATCATGTGGAGTGAATTGAATTGACTGGAGACAGGCATCTGTAATGACGAGGACCTCTGGAGGAGGAGACCAATTAGGTTATTGCTCAGCAGTTCTGGCTGATTGCTGCAATTATTTCAGTCCTGACTTTTGCAATGATGTGTAAGACGAGGACTCCCCTATCATTGAGAATGGGAATGTTTTTGAAACCTTCTGTCCTGGTTCGTTAATTAACTCCCTCACTATTCATAGAATTCCTACAGTGCAGAAGGAGACCATTTGGCCCATTTGAGACTGCACTGACAACAATCCCGTCTAGGTCCTATCCCCATAACCCCACATATTTACCCTGCTAATTCCCCCAACACTAAGGAGCAATGTAACATGGCCAATCAATCTAGCCCACACATCTCTGGAGTGTGGGAGGAAACCGGAGCACCCAAAGGAAACCCACACAGACATGGGGAGAATGTGGGAATTGAACCCGGGTCCTGGCGCTGTGAGGCAGCCGTGCTAACCACTGTGCCACCGTGCCCAATCATAGAGTTTTACAGCATGGAAAGAGGCCTGTTGTGTCCACATCAGTCAGTAAACACCTATCTATTCTAATCCCATTGTCCAACACTTGGCCTTCAGCCTTGATTATGGGATTGCTTAGTTCTGTCTGCAGAACATTGCTTCCAGTCTTTAGCATGCATGTAGCTCTGATCCTCTGACAGTGCAGCACTCCTTCAGTACTGGATTTTCAGCCTAAATTTTTCTGCTTGTATCCTGGAATGGAACTTGGAGCTTTGACGCCCCTGACTGAGGGAGAGTGCCTCACGTGGAGCTGTGCTGCCAGTGATTTACCTTCAGTACGGGCAATCCCAGCAAGGTCTCTTCAAATCAGTTAGGCAATGACCCAAATGTCTCAACAAAGAACAGACTTGCATTTCTATAGCCCCTTGTGGCACTCCATCAATGAAGTACCTTTAAAGGAGGGGAACAAGCAGGGGGCTGTGGTGATGGGGCCTGGCTGGGATTGTTGTTGGTACAGGCCCAACAGGCCAAACGGCCTCCTCTGCAGTGTAGGGATTCTATGATTCTAGTTGCTGTGGTAATGTTTGAGACTTGGCAGCCAATTAGCACACAGCAGGATCAGCTATTGAACAGTGATTCCGTTTTTAGTAGTATTGTTTGAGTGAACATTGCCCAGGACGCCTCTGCTCTCTCTGAAATCATACAG
Source organism: Carcharhinus amblyrhynchos (assembly GCF_965287045.1). Classification (NCBI taxonomy): domain Eukaryota; kingdom Metazoa; phylum Chordata; class Chondrichthyes; order Carcharhiniformes; family Carcharhinidae; genus Carcharhinus; species Carcharhinus amblyrhynchos. Next base: position 1,146,926 of record NC_137339.1, read on the forward strand.
CGGGATCTGTGCCTCCATTTGAGGGAGCTCAGCACTGACAGTGAGGAGGAGTCACTGTTATCTCTCACCATCTGTCTGACTCACTGATCTGTTTGCTCATTCCTTCCAAAAATGGCATCACAAATTAGTGAAATACGTTTTTATATGAATTAATAGGAAATTGATGGTGTTAAATTAGTATTTTATAAATAATAGTTCTGGTAATAGAAGTACCCTTTATCAGATTGTTTGAACCTGTACTTTTCCACACCTTTGATAGCAGCATTGAGCTAAAGACAGCTGGTCTGAGACCCATCCTATGATGTGTCAGCAGATTGGAGTTATACTGACTGATCTCTCAGACATCAGTTGTGAAAAGAGCTCTGTGTCACTTATGTTCAGTGTTAAAGGAGTGGGTTAAAACTTCTGTTTTCTCAAACATTCTATGGGAAGTTCCAGAAAGGAACCCAAGAGATTCAGTAGCATACCAGAGGCTTCACAATGGAAGAGGAGTTATACTAAAAAGATTGCCTTCTGCCTAACTTCAGTGGGAATTAGGTTAAGCACAAAAGCAAAATACTGCAGGGGTTTGACGGTTGAGAAAATGATGGAAATACTCAGCAGATCAGGCAGCACCTGTGGAGAGAGACTGTTCATATTTCAGACTTTTCATCAGATGGGAAATTACCTGGTATATTTTGGCTGTTTTAAAATGATGCATTTCCTTTCATCTTAAATAGTAACAGTGTCATTGCAATGTCTGCTGTGCTTCAGTTAGTAGCTCTCCTGCCATTGAGTCAGAAGGTTGTGGCCTCAAATGCCACTCTGAGGCTCAAGCAGAATGTTGCCACTCCAGTACAGTATTCCCTCAGAGGTGCCAAAGTCCAAATGAAATGTTAATCTCAGGTACCTATTTGGCTGCTTGGGTAGATTTTACCGAGCGTGGAGGTTATCCTTGTTATCCAGGCAAATATTTATTCCTCCCTATCAAAATCAGGCTGTCTGCTCATTGTCACATTATCAAAAAGTGCTTCATTGTCTGTAAAGCAAGTTGAGACATCTGATGATTGTGAAAAGGGCTATGAGGATTCAAGTCTGCCTTATTTTTAACTTACAATCTCTTTCTTAGATGATATCTCAGCATTGTGATAGGCTTACTTACATTTTTGAGTTCAGGCATGTGGACTGGATGGTGTTTGAAGGGTTGAGCAGATGGGGTGTTTGGAGTTTTATGTGCTCCCTCTGATGTCTTTGTCTCATTAACTTCATAAGACGCAGGAGCTGAAATAGGCCATTCAATCCATCGAGTCTCGACTTCACCTCTTCATGTTCCTGACAAAGCCTCTCGATTGGTGGAATTTTTCCACCACATCTGCCCGAGGTTCATACAATTCTGCCCAAGGGAAACAGAGAATGCCAGTCTCTGAGCCTTGCTGTCCCCCGGAATTGGTGTGGGTATGCCGGCGTTGGACTGGCGTAAACACAGTAAAAAGTCTGACAACACCAGGTTTTAGTCCAACCTATTTATTTGATAATATACTCGCAAGCTTTTGGGTTAGCCCCTTCACCTGACGAAGGGGCTAACCCGAAAGCTTGCGAGTATATTATCAAATAAATAGGTTGGACTAAAACCTGGTGTTGTCAGACTTTTTACTGTGTTTACCCCGGAATTGGGGCAGGGGTGCTGGTAAAATTCCAGTCAACATGTCCAGTGCCTTCTGGAATGAACTGTTATCGTTTTGGCCAGTCACAAGCCAGGGTCTCCCTTGAGTCAAATGTACCATGTACCCTCTCGGGGGGGCTGCTTTGAGGATATCCTGAAAGCATTGCTGTTGTCTCCTGGTATCTCCTGCTGTGATTGAATGCCAGGTAAAGCTGGTGTTTTGGGTGTCTGGCATACAGGTGATATATCCCGCCTCGTGGAGCTGGTTTTTTTAGTGATTTAGTGTTTTGATGATGGGTAAGAGAGCCTGGGGAGGATGTTACTGTTAGACCTTCCTTGCCACTGGATCTGGGGGATCTTGTCACTATGGCTACTTCTCCAGTGCTGTAGCTTGTCTAAGCCTGTGAAGCGTATTGGAGCCCAGGGATCACTGCTACCCAGTAACCTGCTCTGAGCAGTAGCAGCATCACTTCTGCTATCCACAATGGTCTGATTTCAGTCTCCCAATATCTGTTGACTCTGGAAACATTGAAGTGGTCACTCAGTTGGAAAAATTATCAACTCAATCTTGGCTTTCCAGACCATTGAGTGATGGATGTTCTGGAACATCTACTGGGGTCATTGTGTGGTGGTTGTGTATTTTCTGCCTCTGAACTTTCTCCCCCTGACCAAGAATATTACTCCCAGTTGCAGAGCGTCCATCCCATGATTGATGCTCACTAAACTCAGCAATGAACCATGATCAAAGCTTCTAGTGTGGTGGCCTGTGTAATTCTGTAACACACATTTACCAAACCAGCTTAGATAATATTGAAAAGAAGTAACTGAAGGTCTCTGCTTTTTGCCTCAGACTGGATTCTGGCCAGACTGTTGGGATGATTCAGTTTCTGCCATTGAAAATCCAGGTTCCAGAAGGTTTTGAGGTACATTTACATTTAGGGATCCAAGAGACTACAAACTCTCTTCTGACAGCCCCAATTGTCACTGTCTATACTTCCCGCTGCCTCAGCAAAGCAGCCAGCAAAATTAAGGACCCCACTCCCCCAGACATTCTTTCATCATCTTCCTTTGGGAAAAAGATATGAAAGCCTGAGGTCACCTACCAACCAATACAAGGAGAGCTTCTCCCCTGTTGCCATCAGACTTATGAATGGACCTACCCTGCATTAAGTTGATCTTTTTCTACACCCTAGCTGTGACTGTAACACTACATTCCGCACTCTCGTTTCCTTCTCTATGAACGGTTGTATAGCGTGCAAGAAACAATACTTTTCCCTATATACGAACATGTGACAAATCAAATTTCTAAATTCTCTCATTAACTCAGAGCCAATTTATGTCCCTTATCTAGTTTAGTTTAGTTATTAGTGTCACATAAACACTGCAATGAAGTTACTCTGAAAATCCCCCATCAGCAGTATAGCCTCTTTCCCCCACCACCACCACCACACGCACACGCACACGCACACACACACAGAGATCATACTTGTGCACAGATAGTTGATATGAGAGGCTTTCCAATTTGGGATGGACCTTTGCAGTTTAAGGTTGCTAACTGTACCTGGTGTCAATGGAGATAAAATACACTATATGTCATCGTGTTGACTCTACTTTGATTTCTCTGCAGAGTGGTTACCCAGTCTGGGAGGATTTCATCTCCAAAACTACAAAGTTGCAGTCACACTTAAGGTAATAATAATGTATTAATTCTCACCCTCCTTGGAAGCACAGAGGACAGAGCAGTGTTAAAAACCAATGAGGGACAGTTAACTTGTAAAGATAAATCCCAATTCAGAGGGTCAGAAACGGGAATAGATAACCTCGCACCTTGAACATGTTTGGCCATTCAGTGAGATCATGGCCCAGTGGGGGACATATGCTCTATTCTCTCTGTACTGATGCTGTCAGGCTTGCAGAGATTTTCCAGCATTTTCTGTTTCTGTTTCAGATTCCAGCATCTGCAATAATTTGCTTTTATTATGTAGAAAGATGGCACTTGGATGAGCAATTATTGGTGATCAGTTTAATGATATCACATTTGTGCCAGTGTTTGAATGATACTGCTGAAGCTTGTGGAATTATCTTTAGTGAACATAATGAACCCTCTGTGTTTATTTCAGGACAACCATTGTAATTGCTGGTTCCTTTCTGGATGCTTTTCAGAAAGTAGCAGACTTGGCAACTAACACACGAGGTGAGTGAGAAGGAATGAGGCGGATTCTTGAGCTATGTATTTTGACAATTGTGAGTAGTTTGGATAAACGCTCTGCCAGATCCATCCAGTGGTGGGGCTCCTGCAGCAGAAGAGAAAGATATCACATTGGAACAGGTCATTCAGCCTTGCTGCTCCATGCCAGCTGCACAGAACCATCTCTTGTTTCCCCTCTCCATCTCACCTCTTCGTATCATTCTATTCCTTTCACCCTGAGATGCTTAATTAACTTCCCCTTAACTGTATCTGTACTATTCCCCTTAACCTTTGCCAGGCAAAAGGCGGGGAGCCAGGCAAAAGGCGGGGAATTATAGGCCGGTTAGTTTAACGTCTGTGGTAGGTAAAATGTTAGAATCCGTCATTAAGCAGGAAATTGCGAGGCATCTTGAAGGGAATTGCTTGATAGGGCGGACGCAACACGGTTTCATTAAAGGGAAGTCGTGTCTGACAAATTTACTGGAGTTCTATGAGGATGTGTCTAGGGCAGTGGATAGAGGAGAGCCGGTGGATGTGGTCTTTCTGGATTTTCAGAAGGTGTTTGACAAGGTACCTCACAAGAGGTTATTGCAGAAGGTCAGGGGACATGGAGTTGGGGGTAGGGTGTTAGCGTGGATAGAGGATTGGTTGTCAAATAGGAGGCAGAGAGTGGGGGTCAATGGGTGCTATTCGGATTGGCGGTTGGTGACTAGTGGGGTGCCCCAGGGGTCGGTGCTGGGGCCTCAGCTATTTACCATTTATATAGATGATCTGGAGGAGGGAACCGAGTGCAGGGTGTCGAAATTTGCTGATGACACCAAGATTGGGGGAAAGGCAAATTGTGCGGAGGGTGTGGAGAGTCTGCAGAAGGATCTAGATAGGCTGGGCGAATGGGCCAGGAAATGGCAAATGGAATTTAATGTTGGCAAGTGTGAGGTGGTCCACTTTGCAGCAGGTGGTCAGGAAGGCGAATGGGATGCTGGCCTTCATAGCGAGGGGGATTGAATATAAAAGTAGGGAGGTCTTGCTGCAGCTGTATAGGGCATTGGTGAGGCCGCAGCTGGAGTACTGTGTGCAGTTTTGGGCACTGCACCTGTGCAAGGATATTTTGGCCCTGGAGGGAGTGCAGAGGAGGTTTACTAGGCTGATACCGGAGTTGAGGGGGTTGAGCTATGAGGAGAGGCTGAATAAACTAGGCTTGTACTCGCTAGAGTTTAGAAGAATGAGGGGAGATCTCATTGAGACGTATAAGATGATGAATGGGATGGATAGGATAGAGGTGGAGAGACTCTTCCCGCTCAAAAAAGACAGTAGGACTAGGGGGCACAGCCTCAAGATAAAGGGGAGGCGGTTTAGAACGGAGTTGAGGAGGAACTTCTTCACTCAAAGGGTGGTGAATCTCTGGAATTCTCTGCCCGTTGAAGTGGTGGAGGCTGCCTCGCTAAATATTTTTAAGAAGCGGGTTGATGGGTTCTTGATAAGAGAGGGGATTAAGGGTTATGGGGAGAGGGCGGGAAAGTGGAACTGAGCCACAACAGATCAGCCATGATCTTATTGAATGGCGGGGCAGGCTCGAAGGGCTAGATGGCCTACTCCTGCTCCTATTTCTTATGTTCTTATGTTCTTTCCCTGTGGTAGCATGTTCCACATTCTCACCATTCTTTGGGTAAAAAAGTTTCTTCTCAATTTCCTATTGGGTTTATTAGTGACTAATATTTGTGACCCCAAATTCTGGTCTCATCAGCAAGTGGAAACGTTGTTTGTATTACCATATCAAATCCTTTCCTCACTTTAAAGGACTCTGCCCTAGAGAAAGAAGCCCTAGTCTGTTCTGACTTTCCTAATGGATGTTACCTCTTAGATTGGACAGACATCAAGATGTCATTTTTCACTTGGAGAGCTCTGCTGAGTTGGCTGGTGTAGGGAACTCCATCCTCCCAAAGCTGTGATATCTTAATGATTCAATAAAAGGAACTTTCCCCTGAATATTATTCCATCTTTCTCACTTGTCTCTGTTCTCCTGTCCTGCTGACTGTTGGTGGATCTATTCTTTCCTATACCGTTGCAATTAGTTCTGTTTACAGGAATGGCTTTTCATAGTGCCCGAGGGACAACAGTAAGATGAAATAGAGGGAGTCCAATAATAGAACCCCCAAAGATTGTTTATAATCAGTACCTAAGCTCCATTTGCCCTGAATCAGGATGCTTGGACCTTTGCTATCTTTGCTTTATCTTCATACCATCATTCCCCAGAACCACCAGGATCCAGAGCACTCATTAACTCAATACCATCCCATCTCTATCCTGCCTCACTGAAATAGCTGAAGTAAAAAGCCACTGGAATTTACTGTCTGAAAGTCTGCTGGAAACAGATTCATTTGCAACTTCATGTGCCTATCCCATTGCGGTTTGAAAAGTTGAAACTTTCTGTGTTATGGGACAGGTTCTTTATCAAAGATTAGCATTGCACATTGGGCCACGTGGTCTCCTTCAGTTCAGTGCTGAATGGCACTTTGTCTCTCACTTCATAAAACCATTGTCACAAATTGAACATGAAATTAGAACCCAGCAAAAGAATCATCACCAATTTAAAGGCAAGAATCATAACCTTCAAGATTGTGGGGAGAGCAGCATAATGTAATCTCCATGCCATCTATAGAACATGGGACTGAGTTTGTAAACTTACTTGGCATTTTTCAATGGATAAGTACATTCAAGCTTAACTCTCTGAATTCCTTTCAGGAGTTAAGGAATAGGGAACCTGAGGCAAGTTATGGGATTTGTGCTGTTGTAAGCAAGTGCAATTGCTGGGATCATGTGATGTGCAGAATCTTGTTACAAGACTGCTATTTTCCAGTGAGGTGTACAGTTATTCACTGTTAGACCGTGCTGTGCAGTGTGAGCTGCTAGACCCACATCTTGCGCTAATCGTATCCAGCACCTGACAGCCTATAATTCACTCCTTGAAGTGTCAGACTCTGCCTGTGGAATCCAGCAGGTACATCTGTTCCCAAAATGAAAAGCAGGATTATCAAACGTGACCCTGTGCAGATGCCACACGGCAGTCTGAGTTTGCAGATTTAACCCTGTGAGCACCACGAGGGTGCATCTGGAGGAGATGTCCCCAAACTTACTGACTTCTGGATAGGAAACCGCCTATCAGATGGTGACCCTCTTACACATCTGTGTGTGCATGTTGTTTCTCCCTCCCTTCCCACCCCCTTGTCTTGCAGATGGTGGACAGGTTTCAGAGAGCCAGTAGATGCTACAGAATTCTGAGCCACTTAACCAATGATGGAGTGCTACACTGTTATGAATCAGTCATAAGTGGATGCTGCAGTGTTGTTTGTTTGTTAGTGTCATGAGTAGGCTTACATTAACACTGCAATGAAGTTACTGTGAAAATCCCCCAGTTGCCATGCTCCAGCGCCTGTTCGGGTACACTGAGGGAGAATTTAGCACGGCCAATGCACCTAACCAGCACATCTTTCAGACTGGGAGGAAACTGAAGCACCCGGAGGAAACCCATGCAGACACGGAGTGAATGTGCAGACTCCGCACAGACAGTGACCCAAGCTGGGGATTGAACCCAGGTTCCTGGCACTGTGCCACCCTGTCAGAGGGCTGGCACCGAGGGGAGGGGCGCCTGGTTGGTGAATTAGAGGGACATTTCACAATGTTGAGTGCTATGGTGTGTGCTGAGGTTGTGAAAGGTGCTATGAAAATGCAAGAATGTTTGATCTTCCTTTAGCATTGCATGAATGTGTTCTCTCTCTCCTACAAAATCTTCAGTTCATTATTAATTGCTTTGAGACTTGACTCAATCCTTTACCCTTTGGATTGACTCCTCCCTTCAGCCAGACTCCAAGTGACTTTCAGCAGCAGTCTGCCCAGTTTGAAACTCTTCTGCTTCTTTTCACTTTGCTCATTCGCCTTTTTCCCTGTTTCAATTTAATGCAGAAAAATGAAGATTGTAGTTTGTTAAGTGTCTGTTCACATTGTCTCCTTCAATCATTATACTTCTCCATTTCCTCATTGCTCTCCTGTTAGTTAGAGATTTGTACTGAACTTGCTTCTTTTTGCAATCCATTCTTCTCCATTTCACCCTCTTTTTTCCAATGCCTTGAGACATCTGGCTAAATATAAATGTGAGTCCTGTCCAGGAGTTGAAAGCCCTTTACCCAGAATCTTAAATCTGTGGAACTCTGCCCTTCCCTCTTCCCAGCAGCTGCAGTCTTTGAGCTTTTCAAACCCAAAGTTGTCCCCAGTCAGTTTCTGGTCTTGTGTTGCTCCAGCCTTGTTGAAATTGTAAGGAGATAGACAGTGCCTTCAGCTCAGCTACTCAATAATGAAAACAAACCTTGTGTTGCCTTTTCCATGTTGTGATCTGGGGCAAGGTTTTCTGTATTTTTCCACTTGCCTTGCAAAGCCAGGTTTGTTCCTTTAAAAGAAAGAAATATTTGTTCCAGCAATTTAAATATCCAAGTTAAATAAGTCTAATAAAATATTGTGAGATTATTATTGCCAGATAGTTCACCAAGACTGTACCCATCTGTTAAAATATAACCTTAGCTTTAAACATCTTAAATGTTGTTTTATGAGAGCCTACAACTCAAGGCTCAGTGAGTTGGATTTAGTAACTCAGAGACACAGTCAGTCTCCTAGCATCGCGAGTAACAATCATTCCCATTTTAACGTTCACTTGGATGTTCAGAGATGGTGGCAGGAACCAATTCTCCACATGGAAAGGAATGGAAATCTGGAGCACTCCCAGAAAATATGAGGCTGAGGATGAACTAAAAATGCCAAAACTGAGGTTGATATGAATTGTGTCGGGTTGAGGGTGTGGTGCATGTCGGGTGTTAAGGGTGTGGGTTGTGTCAGCTGGAGGGCATGGCATGTGGTGGGTTGAGGGCGTTAAGGGACTTGGAATGAAGACAGGTGGATGGAGTTGAGATTCAGATCAGCAATAATTCAGTTGAGTGGGAGAACAAACTTGATGGAATCATCCTGTTCCTGATGTGTTGGGATACATATTAACTCTGTTTACTTTCTATTATGAAGAATAGTAGTTTCATTAACGGGTTAAGTTGACTATTCCTCTTGGGTTTAGCATTGCCAGTCAGTCCTTTAAGTGGTTCTTGGACCCTCTATGGCCCAGTGCCTAAATAGCTGTCTTAAGATCAATAGATTGATAGAGTTTTGATTGGTAAAACAGAAGTATCTGTGGCAGGATTGATTAAAGATGGTGATTCAGTTGTAAATGGACAAGAGTAATTTGGATGGTTCTTGGACTGAATCTCATTTTTCTTGAGTTGAGAGGTAGCTTTATGGACTCCAAACTGAGCGTGAGAAAGATTTGATTCGTTTTGATTTGATTTATTATTATCATATGTATTAACATACAGTGAAAACTATTGTTTCTTACATGCTATATAGACAAAGCATACCGTTCATAGAGAAGGAAATGAGAGAGTGCAGAATGTAGTGTTACAGTCATAGCTAGGGTGTAGAGAAAGATCAACTTAATGCAAGGTAGGTCCAATCAAAAGTCTGACAGCAGCAGGGAAGAAGCTGTTTTTGAGTCGGTTGGTACGTGACCTCCGACTTTTGTATCTTTTTCCCATTGGAAGAAGGTGTGAGAGATCAGGGTGCATGGTGTCCCTTATTATGCTGGCTGCTTTGCCAACTTACTGGGAAGATGAGAAAATGTTAAAGTACAACAAAAATAGAGAAATAATATTCGGAGTTACCCTCAGACAGACTGGGAAAAGCCTAGTGCTGTGGGTGGGAAGAGGAGGAATTTCTGATGAATGTCCGTAGAAACCAGGAGGAGGAGGAGGCCGTTCGGCCCTTCAAACCTGCTCCACCATTCAATATGATCTCCCTATGGCTCTTGGAACCTTTTAGAGTCTAGAAATCTGTTTCCTCAATATATTTAGTGATTTGCATCTACAGCCTTCTGTGTAAAGAATTCCACAAGATTTACCACCCTCAGAATGAAGTTTCTTCTCATCCTGTTTCTAAATAGTCTACTCTGTGACATGAGGAAACATCATCCCTGCATCCATCTATCCAACTCTGCCAGGATTTTATGTTTCAATTAGATTCCCTCTCCTAAGTGCCAGTCAACAGACGCAGTTTACCAATCTCTTCATAAGTCAATCCTGCCATCCCAGGATCAGCCTGGTCAACATTCACTGCATTTCCTGCATGGCAAGTATATCCTATCTTACGTAAGGAGACCAAAACTGCAGACATTAGTCCATGTGTGGTTTCACAGCTGCAGTAAAACATCCTTGCTCCTGTCCTCTTACAGTGAAGGCCAACATACCATTTGCATTTCTCATTGCTTGCTGTACCCGCATGCTTGCTTTCAGTGACTGGTGTACAAGGACGCGCAGATTCCTTTGCACATCAACATTTCCCAATCTATCACCATCTGGATAATACGCTGCCATTCCGTTTGTCTGTTCAAAGTGGATAACTTCACTTTTATCCACATTATACTGAATCTGCGATGTATTTGCCCACTCACTCAACCTGTCGAAATCACCTTGAAGCCTCTTAACATCCTCCTCACTCACATTCCAAGTTTTGTGTTGTCAGCAAAATTGAAAATATTACTTTTGGTTCCGTTACCCAAATCATTGATAAATATTATGAATAACTGGGGCCCAAGTACTGATCCCTGCGGGACCCCACTGGTCACTGCCCGCCTCTCCAAAAAAAGACCCATTTATCCCTACTCTCTGTTTCCTGACCGCGAACTAATTTTCAATCTCTGCCAATACGTTACCCCAGATCCCATGTGCTTAATTTTGGCACATTAACTTTAATGTGAGACCTTATCAAAAGCTTTCTGAAAATCCAAATTCACCACATCACTGGTTCCATTACCTATTCTGCTAGTTCTATCCTCAAAAAATTACAATAAGTTTGTTAAACATGTTTTCCTTCTCATAAATCCATGCTGACTTTGATTAATCCCATTGATATTTTCTAAATCTCCTGTTATCACATCCTTTATAATAGATTCCAGCATTTTTGCAACCACTTTAGGCAGGTTGGTATTGCTCCCAATTCTCGGGATTGCTACTTTTCTCTAGCATCTTTATATGAATCCTCTTTGGATCTCGTATTGTCTTTGATTTTTTTAGATAGCCATGGTTGGGCTGCTTTTCTTGTTGTGGTTTTATGCCAGGAATGTATAACTGTTGTGACGATACTGTATCTTTTAAGAAGTGTATTGCATGTCATGTTTCTGGTGAAAGGTGTGTTGATGATTCAACTCTGTTTAAATGATGCTGAATTGTTGACAACTGGCAGCTCACGTGATGAGCATGCAGAAGGTTAATGGTTTCTAATTATTGGAGTGTTTGTGTTTTAACCAAACTCCATTAGCTCACATTATGTTAGGATTGTCTCCTGGGATTTACGTTTACAGAGCAAGGTTTAATTCCCTTCAATATCAAAGAGATCCTTTACGTATATTAAAGGGAAAAGAATAACTAGAGAGAGAATAGGACCTTTCATGGACACACCTATGAACCGCAGGAAACGGTTGAGATTCTCAATGAATATTTCTCCTCTGTGTTTACCATGGAGAAAGACATGAAGACTTGGGAACCAGGGTAAGTTAGTGGCGATTTATATTGGGGACAGTTACAATAGAAAGATGATGGATACATTAAAATGTATGAAGGTGGATAAATCTCCTGGCTCAGACCAGGTATACCCAAGAACACAGCATGAAGCTAGAGCAGAAATTGTGGAGCCCTGTCTGAGATATTTATATCATCATTAGCCATAGATGAGGTACCAGAAGACTGGAGGGTAGCAAATGCTGTGCCCTTATTTTGGAAGGGCTGCAAAGAAAAACTTGGGAATTTATAGACTGGTAAGCCTTTGGTGGGTAAGTTACTAGAGAGGATTCTGAGGGATAAGATATACAGGCATTTGGAAAGACAGGGTTTGATTAGGAGCAGTCAGCATGGCTTTGTGCATGGGAGACCATGCCATACAAATTTGTTAGAGTTCTTTGATGAAGTGATCAGGAAGTTTAATGAGGGCAGGGTGGTAGGTGTAGTCCATGTGGACTTCTGTGAGGCCTTTGATAAAGTTCCACATGGTAGGCTGTTCTGGAAGGTTAGATCACATGGAATCCAGGGGGAGCTGGTAAATTGGATAATCAGTTGGCTTGATGATTGGAAACAGAGGCTAATGGTGGAAGGATGCTTGTTGGACTGGAGGCCTGTGACTAGTGATGTGCCTCGGGGTCAGTGTTGGGCCCATTGCCGTTTGTTATCTATATCAACAATTTGGATAAGAATGTACAAGGAACGATCTGTAAGTTTGCAGAGGACACTAAAATAGATGGTATTGTAGACAGTGAGGAAGGTTATCAAAAATCTACAGCAGGATCTTGATCAGCTGGAGAAGTGGGTTGCGAAAGGGCAAACTGAGTTCAATATAGATAAGGGTGAGGTGTTGTATTCACAGTAAATGGTAGGACCTTGGGGAGTATCGTGGAACTGAGAGATCTTGGAGTTCAGATGCATGGTTCTCTGAAGGTGGGGTCGCAGATAGTTAGAGCAATGAAGAAGGCTTTTGGTATAGAACACTACAGCACAAACAGGCCCTTCGGCCCACGAGTTGCGCCGATCACATCAACACCTACCAATCTATAGACCTATCTATAACCCCCAATCCCATTAAATTCCATATACTCATCCAGAAGTCTTTTAAAAGACCCCAGCGAGTTCGCCTCTACCACCACTGACGGCAGCCGATTCCATTCACTCACCACCCTCTGAGTGAAAAACTTAGCCCTAACATCACTTCTGTACTTGCTTCCCAGCACCTTAAATCTGTGTCCTCTCGTAGCGACCATTTCAACCTGGGGAAATAGCCTCTGAGAATCCACCCTATCTATTCCTCTCAACATTTTATAAACTTCTATCAGGTCGCCTCTCAACCTTCGTCTCTCCAGGGAGAAGAGTCCCAGCTCCCTTAACCCATCTTCATAAGGCATGCCTCCCAGTCCAGGCAACATCCTTGTAAATCTCCTCTGTACCCTTTCAATAGCTTCTATGTCCTTCCTATAGTGAGGCGACCAGAACTGCGCACAGTACTCCAAATGAGGCCTGACAAGGGTCTTATAAAGTTGCAGCATTACCTCCCGATACCTAAACTCAATCCCTCGATTAATGAAGGCCAGTACACCATACGCCTTCCTGACCACATCTTCCACCTGCGAGGCCGATTTAAGAGTCCTGTGGACCCGGACCCCAAGATCCTTCTGCTCTTCAACACTACCAAGACTCTTGCCCTTGATAGTGTACTTGTTCATCCCATTGGTCCTGCCAAAATGGACGACTACACATTTATCCGCGTTGAAGTCCATCTGCCACTTCTCCGCCCAGTCCTGCATCCTATTTATGTCCTGCTGCAACTTTTGATATCCGTCCAGACCATCCACAACACCACCGACCTTTGTGTCATCAGCGAACTTGCTTACCCATCCCTCCACTTCCTCATCTAGGTCATTTATGAAAATGACAAACAGCAAGGGTCCTAGAACAGATCCCTGGGGCACTCCACTGGTGACTGACCTCCATGCCGAAAAAGACCCATCCACAACCACTCTCAGTCTTCTGCAGGCAAGCCAGTTCTGGATCCACAAGGCCAAAGGCCCTTGGATCCCATGCCCTCTCACCTTCTCAAGAAGTCTTGCATGGGGGACCTTATCAAACGCCTTGCTGAAGTATGTTGGCCTTCATTAGCCAGGGCATTCAGTATAGAAGTTGGAAGGTTATGTTGCAGTTGTAAAGGACATTGGTGAGGCCGTGCATGAAGTACTGTGTTCAGTTTTGTTCGCCTTGTTATACAAAGATGTTATTAAACTGGAGAGAGTACAGAAGAGATTTACAAGGATGTTGCCAGGACTCCGAGGAGTGAGTTATAGGGAGAGATTGGACAGGCTAGGACTTATTTCTTTGGAGCATAGGAGGCTGAGGGGTGATCTTTTGGAGCTATATAAGATCATGAGAGGCATGGATAGGGTGAATGCACTCAGTCTTTTTCCCAGGGATGGGGAATCGAGAACTAGACGGCACAGGTTTAAGTTAAGGGGGAAAGAATTGATGGGTACCCAAGGAGCACTCTTTTATACAGTGGGTGGTATGTGTGTGGAATGAGCTGCCAGAGGAAGTGATTGAGGCAGGACTATTGACAACATTTAAAAGGCATTTGGACAGATACATGGATAGGAAAGTTAGAGGGATATGGGCCAAATGCAGGCAAATGGGGTTAGCTTAGAAGGGCATTTTGGTTGGCTTGGACCAGTTTGGCAAAATCAAAAAAAATAGTTGGGGTCCAAGCTAACTTCACAATATACCTTGGAATTTCTGACCTGCTCTCCACCACTTGCAATGCTTATATTTGTTCCTTAAATATTAGCCTTTGCCTTTCTACCATCATGCCTTTCAGTGAAGTTCCCCAATGTATCTTGGCCAGCTCGCACCTCATCCTTCCGTCATTTGCTGTGTTTAGAACTAAGACCCTGGCTTCAGATTGGACTTCTTTGCTTCCAATCCCAATCCATATGACCATGAGAAATAGGAACCGGTGTAACCCTGGCCCTCATGCCTGTTCTACCATTCAATAGCATCGTGGCTGACCCAGCATTTGTCACATCTACTTTCCTGCCCTTTCCGCATGACCCTTGATTCCCTTACTGATCAAAAATCAATCTATCTCAGCCTGAAAGGTATATACAAGGACTCTGCCTCACAGCTCGTGGCGAGGAGTTGCAAAGCCACTCAAACCTCTGAGTCCCATGTTGCTTCCTAGCTTCACCCAGAAGGATTCTACATCTAGATTCTCTGAGCCAATATTCTCTCACTTTTGCACCGATTTCATCCTTCACTAACAATACAACACCACCTCCTTTTTCATTTTGTCTGTCCTTCCTAAATATTATCTTTGAATATTCAGTTCCCAACATCGGGCACCCTGCAGCCACGTCTCTAATTGCAATTATATTGTATTTACTAGTTTTTGATGTTAATTTGTCTACCTTTTTGTGAATGTTCTATGCATTCAGAGACAGTGCCTTTAGACTTTTAAAAATATTTTTACCAGTTTTTTGTCCTATGACCCTATATCGTTTCCTCTGACTCCCATTTTTGTTTCTATTCTTCTGTTGTTCATTTCTTTCTTATTCCCCTCTCATGCCTCACTGCTCAGTTCCCATCCTCCTGCCCAACAGCACTGCGAGGACATTGGTCCCACTCCTGCTGCCATGCAACCCATCCAGCTTGCACAGGTCGCAGTTTCCAGCTTGCACAGGTCCCACCTTCCTCAGAATCGGTCCCAATGCCTCAGGAATCTAAATCTTTCCTTCCTACACTATCTCTCCAGCCACACATTCATCTGGTCTATTCTCTTATACCTGACCCTGCCAGCACAAGGCATTGGGAGTAATTCTGAGATTGCTACCTTTGAGGTCCTACTTTTTAATTAATTTATTTATGTTGTGCTTTCAGAAATTGAAACATATAAAATTCTGAGAGTTCAATAGATTGGATGCAGGGATGTTGTTTCCTATAGCCAGGGGATTCTAGAACAAGGGGGTCACAGTCTCAGGATATGGACTAGGACATCTAGGACTGAGATAAAGGGAAATTTCTTCACTCAGAGGGTAGTGAATCTGTGGAATTCTAGACCACAAAAAGCTGTGAAGGCCCAATTACTGAATATATTTAAAAAGAAAATAGTTTTCTAGACTGTAAAGGTATCAAGGGGAATGAGAAGAGCATAGGCATATGGCGGTGAAATAGAGGATCAACCATGGTGTTGAATGGTGAAGCAGGCTTGAAGGATCGAATGGCCTACTCCTAGTTTCCATCTCATCCTTGTGGATGCTCCATAGTGTGTCCAGTCACAGCTGCAGCTCTGAAACTCAGATTTTGAGTAGCTGCAGATGGAGAGACTTCCTATACATTGGACACTGAAAGTGTTCCTGACTTCCCACATCACACTCGGAACTATCTCGAAATGATTGGGAAAATGTGGCTATGCAATGAGTAGTTAGGATCTGGAATGCGTTGTCTCAGAGTGTGGTGAGGGCAGGGCCAAATGAGGCTTTGACAAGAGAATTGGATCATTATCTGCGAAGGAAAAATGTGTCGGGCAATGGGAAAAAGTTGGTGGAATGGCTTTGGGTGAGTTGCTCCTTCATGGAGCCAGTACAGACAGGATGGGCTGAATGGCCTCCTCCTATAACAATTCCAAAGGTTAATTCCACCAGTGTTCTGGCCAACAGATCTTCCTGAAGTAACACCTCCTAAAATTGCTTTAATGTAGTTTGTGCTTTTGGGATCTTGCTGTGCACTATCCATTTGCCACGTTTGAGTACAGAATAGGAGTGACTGCACTTGGTGTTATTTCAGGAAGTCCTGAATTATGACAGTTCCATACGTACAAGCTATTTAAATACATCCATCTCATTGAGAATCTCCAGGACTAGAGGGCATAGCCTCAAGATAAGGGGGGGACCAGTTTAGAACAGAGTTAAGGAGGAACTCCTTCACTCAAAGGGTGGTGAATCTCTGGAATTCTCTGCCCGTTGAAGTGGTGGAGGCTACCTCGCTAAATATATTTAAGATGCAGTTAGATAGGTTTTTGTTAGGCAAGGGGATTAAGGGTTATGGGGAGAAAGCGGGAAAGTGGAACTGAGCCACGACAGATCAGCCATGATCTTATTGAATGGCGGGGCAGGCTCGAAGGGCGAGATGGCCTACTCCTGCTCCTATTTCTTATGTTCTGTAGCTCTGTGTCAGCGTAAACTATCTTCTTCAATCCCTGCCTCAAAGGTGGCAATGCTCCCTCCTCACTGACAAACTGATGTTCTCATTCCTGCTGAGTTTTAAACTATCCCCCTCGCCACCCCCTTTGCCCAATGTTTGTACACATTAGGGATGGTGAGTGTGTCACACTATACAGAGATTTTTATAACGTGGGGCCTTATTGTGCTGTAAAAAGTAGATTATTCCTCGCACTGGGCAAACAGAATGAAAAGATAATGCTTTGGGAGATTTGAAGCAAATTGAGTCAGTGTTAATGTTTCTTGGTTCAGGCTAGCTGATACCTGTCTGCTTTATTGTTTACTCTCTATCTGCCTCATCCCAGGCTCTGGCATGTAGCCCACTCAGCAAGTATCTGAATCTTCCAGCTGCTCACTGCTGAACTGGAGATTGTTTATTTTGGTCAAAGTGCACCTTTAGTAAAAGGCATTGTTAGGATGAGTCCAAATTGCTTGATGCTTAAATTGGTAAATGTTTGAAACTTGGCTTTTGCTGATCTCAACTCAGTTCCAGCAGCAGCCTCCCCACCCCAGATTCCTTACACGATGTGGAGATGCCGGTGTTGGACTGGGGTAAACACAGTAAGAAGTCTCACAACACCAGGATAAAGTCCAACAAGTTTATTTGGTAGCAAACGCCACTAGCTTTTGGAGCGCTGCTCCTTCATCAGGTGATTCCTTACACCCCAGTGATTGAACTTCCTGCATTGCATTGCTGACGTTTGCACCCAACATGTTTGTTCATTGCAAAAACCACTGGTTGCTGAAAGATCTCTTGTTTTGGAATGTACTGATTGGGACAGAAGGGGCAATAACCTCAGTGGAACATCCCATTATCAGGAAGTGGGGATGTTTTGGGTATAAACACACTGACGTCAAACAGAAAACATACACATCAATTGAGGTCAAGTCTGCAGAGCTCCTGTCAGGCACCATTCATGCTAGTGAGTGTCTGACAGGAGGACATGGAATAAACATATAGGCACAAGAGCATCTGCACATTCTTCACATGCAGATATCCGTGGATACTTACACACGTGATTGATGCCAACAGCTGTGTGAATATTGGAGAAACCAGCACCATCTAATCGAATTTTCCAACCTTCTGGTGACAATTCTGTAAAGGCAATGGAGCATGAATTGTTAATAGTTTTGATTCAACATAGCTAATTAAATCAGGTCTCTTTAGAGTAATAAACAAGACGATACTAATTCTACCCTTGAGAAAGAGCAGTTTAAGTTCTGCTGCATGTCTCAATGTTGCTGTGGTCAGATAATATTCTTTAGGATGTGATATTGGGCTGGGTTGTTTTCACATTGCATCATTGGGATGTTAATCAGTAGGTGCCACTGCAGTTTCTGTCTGATCTCAAACACTGTTACAAGCTACATCAGTTTTTTTACACTCAGCCTCTCTATTTTCTAGCCAATTGTTATAATACATGTTCATTTATGAACAATTTGCACGTGTTTAAATGTTTACAAAATCCTTTCAGTTTTATAAATTTAGAAATCGGGTGTCACCTGACAGCCCGAAGATGGAAAATCACCAGACAGGTGATTGGGACAGGTCGTGACTGAGGGTTTGATCTGAACTACGAGTCTGCAATCAAAGATATTAGACCCAAGAAATCTCAAACTCCCCCTTACACGATATCCCCAAATCCCTTAATCCCTAGAATTGCACCTAATTTCCTCCAGGCCATTTATACACCACCCTTTAATCCCATTTACTAAAGAACATAAAACTAATTTGCAGTAGCATACATAGAAACTTGGAAAATCGGAGCAGGAGTTGGCCATTTGGCTCTTCGAGCCTGCGTCACCATTCAGCATGATGGCCGATCGTGCATTTTCAGTATCCCACTCCCGCTTTCTCCTTGATTTCTTCAGCCACAAGGCCATGTCCAGCTCCTTGTCTTGAACATATCTAACAAACTGGCCCCAACAGCTTCTGTGGTAGAGAATTCCACAGATTCACAACTGAGTGAAGAAGTTCTTCCTCATTTCAGTCCTGAATGGATTACTCCTTAGTCTTAGACCGTGAGCCCAAATTCTGGACTTCCCCAACATTGAAAACGTTCTTCCCAAATCTAGCCTGTCCAGTTTCATCAAAATTTTATATGTTTCTGAGATCCCCTCTCATTAATTTAAATTCCAGTGAGTACAAGCCCAGGCAATCCAATCTCTCTTCACATGTCAGTCCTGCCATTCCAGGAGTCAGTCCGGTGAATCTTCACTGGACTCCCTCAATAGCAACAATGTTCTTCCTCAGACTAGGAGACCAAAACAGCACACAACACTCAAGGTGTGGCCTCACCAAGGCCCTGTATAACTGCAGCAAGACATCTTTACTTCGATACGCAATTCCTCTTACGATGAAGACCAGCATGCCATTAGCTTTCCTCACTGCCTGCTGTATTCACATGCCAACCTTCAGTGACCGTTTCACCATGACAGCCAGGTCACATTGCATTTCCTCCTTTCCTAAACTGCCACCATTCAGATGATAATCTTCCTTCCTATTTTTGCCACCAAAGCAGATAACCTCACATTTATCCACATTATATCGCACTTGCCCACTCAGCCAGCCTGTCCAAGTCACCCTACAACCTCTTATCATCCTCCTCACAACACACACTGCCACCCAGCTTAGTGTTGTCCGCAGTGCAGAGGTATAGTATTCAATTCCTTCATCCAAATCATTAATGTATATTGTGAATAGCTGAGGTCCCAGCACTGAACTCTGTGTTACCCCATTAGACACTACCTGTCACTCTGGAAAGGACCTGTTCATTCCCACTCTGCTTCCTGTCTGCCAATCAGTTCTCTATCCATGTCAATACATTACCCTTCTCTCTCTCTCCCCCGCCCCCCCATACCATGAGCTTTAATTTTGCTCACTAACCTCTTGTGTGGGACCTTGTCAAAAGCCTTTTGAAAGTCCAAGTACACATCATCAACTTGTTCACCCATGTCCATTCTGCTGGTTGCATCCTCAGAAATTCCGTAAGATTTGTCAAGCCTGATTTCCCTTTGGACTTGGACCGATCCTGTCACTGCTTTCCAGATGCTCAGTTATTACATCCTTAATAGAACATAGAACATAATAATTGACTCCAGCATTTTCCCCACCACTGATTTTGGGCTAACTAGTCTATAATTCCCCGTTTTCTCTCTCCCTCCTTTTTTAAGAAATGGGGTCACATTAGCTACCCTCCAATCTACGAACTCTTCCAAAACTATAGAATGGTGATCATTTTCCGGCAATGTGTCCATTGTTTCTAGGGCCACTTCCTTGAGTACTCTGGGATGCAAAGCATCAAGCCTTGGGAATTTATTGGGTTTTAGAACACAGAACATGGAACATAGAAAAAAACTACAGCACAACTACAGCCTTCTTGATCACCTGCAGCAGGTGGTCAGGAAGGCGAATGGAATGTTGGCCTTCATAGCGAGGGGGATTGAATATAAAAGTAGGGAGGTCTTGCTGCAGCTGTATAGGGCACTGGTGAGGCCGCAGCTGGAGTACTGTGTGCAGTTTTGGTCGCACACTTACGCAAGGATATTTTGGCCTTGGAGGGAGTGCAGAGGAGGTTTACTAGGCTGATTCCGGAGTTGAGGGGGTTGAGCTATGAGGAGAGGCTGAATAAACTAGGCTTGTACTCGTTAGAGTTTAGAAGAATGAGGGGAGATCTCATTGAGACATATAAGATGTTGAATGGGATGGATAGGATAGAGGTGGAGAGACTCTTCCTGCTCAGAAAGGACAGTAGGACTAGGGGGCACAGCCTCAAGATAAAGGGGAGGCGGTTTAGAACGGAGTTGAGGAAGAACTTCTTCACTCAAAGGGTGGTGAATCTCTGGAATTCTCTGCCTGTTGAGGTGGTGGAGGCTGCACCTGCAGGCTGGGTTTTTGTGACTCATGCACAAGGACCCCGAGGTCCCTCTGCACCATCGCCTGCTGCAGTTTTTCGCCACGTAAGTAATAGTCCTTCCTACCATTATTCCTGCCAAAGTGGACAACCTCACATTTGCCAACATTAAATTCCATTTGCCATTTCCTGGCCCATTCGCCCAGCCTATCTAGATCCTTAACATAGAACACTACAGCACAAACAGGCCCTTCGGCCCACGAGTTGCACCGATCACATCAACACCTACCAATCTATAGACCTATCTATAACCCCCAATCCCATTAAACCCCATATACTCATCCAGAAGTCTTTTAAAAGACCCCAGCGAGTTCGCCTCCACCACCACTGACGGCAGCCGATTCCATTCACTCACCACCCTCTGAGTGAAAAACTTACCCCTAACATCACTTCTGTACTTTCCTCCCCGCACCTTAAATCTGTGTCCTCTCGTAGCGACCATTTCAACCCAGGGAAATAGCCTCTGAGAATCCACCCTATCTATTCCTCTCAACATTTTATAAACTTCTATCAGGTCGCCTCTCAACCTTCGTCTCTCCAGGGAGAAGAGTCCCAGCTCCCTCAACCTATCTTCATAAGGATGCCTCCCAGTCCAGGCAACATCCTTGTAAATCTCCTCTGTACCCTTTCAATAGCTTCTACGTCTTTCCTATAGTGAGGCGACCAGAACTGCGCACAGTACTCCAAATGAGGCCTGACTAGGGTCTTATAAATCCTTCTGCAGACTCTCCACACCCTCCGCACAATTTGCCGTTCCACCAATCTTGGTGTCATCAGCAAATTTCGACACCATACACTTGGTCCCCTCCTCCAGATCATCTATATAAATGGTAAATAGCTGAGGCCCCAGCACCGACCCCGGGGCACTCCACTAGTCACCAACCGCCAATCCAAATAGCACCCATTGACCCCCACTCTCTGCCTCCTATTTGACAACCAATCCTCTATCCACGCTAACACCCTACCCCCAACTCCATGCCCCCTGACCTTCTGCAATAACGTCTTGTGAGGCACTTTGTCAAACGCCTTCTGAAAATCAAGAAAGACCACATCCACTGGCTCTCCTCTATCCACCGCCCTAGACACATCCTCATAGAACTCCAATAAATTCGTCAGACACGACTTCCCCTTAACGAAACTGTGCTGCATCATCCTATTTGACCTGCCAAAATGAATCACCACACACTTTTATCTGGGTTGAACTCCATCTGCCACTTCTCCACCCAGTCTTGCATCCTATTTATGTATCGTTGCAACTTCTGACATCCCTCCATACTATCCACAACACCTCCAACCTTCGTGTCATCGGGAAACTTAACAACCCATCCCTCCACTTTGTCATCCAGGTCATTTATAAAAATCACGAAGAGCAAGGGTCCCAGAACAGATCCCTGGGGCACTCCACTGGTGACCGACCTCCATTCAGAAAAAGACCCACCCACAACTGCTCTCTGCTTTCTGTGGGTAAGCCAGTTCTGGATCCACAAAGCAACAGCCCCATGGATCCCATGTCCCCTCACTTTCTCAATAAGCCTTGCATGGGGGACCTTATTGAAAGCCTTACTGAAGTCCATATAAACCACAGCTACCGCTCTTCCTTCGACAATGTGTTTAGTCACGTCTTCAAAAAATTGTGGATTTTTTGAAAATCAAAAACCATTGATTTTTTTTGATCAATTGATTGATGACCAGACTCATAAGGCAAGATCTGCCTTTGACAAAGCTGTGCTGACTATTTTTGTTCATACTATACCTCTCCAAATGTTCATAAATCCTGCCTCTCAGGATCTTCTCCATCCACTTAACAACCACTGAGGTTAGACTCGCTGGTCGATAATTTCCTGGGCTATCTCTTCTCCCTTTCTTGAATAAAGGAACAACATCCGCAATCCTCCGGAACCCCTCCCGTCTCCATTGATGACGCAAGGATCATTGCCAGAGGCTCTGCAATCTCTCCCCTCGCCTCCCACAGTTTTAATCCCAGCAATTTCCCTAATACAATTTCCTGACCAATAAGGATTTCTCTTCAGTTCCTGCTTCGTCTATACCCTCTGTCCCCTAGTATTTCTGGAAGGTTATTTGTGTTCTCCTCAGTGAAGACCAATCCAAAGTGTTTGTGCAGCTGATCTGCCATTTTCTCTTTGCCCATTATGAATTCACCTGATTCTAATCGTAAGGGACCTACATTTGTCTTCACCATTTGTCTTTTTCTCTTCTCATATCTATAGAAGCTTTTGCCGTCAGTTTTGTTTTCTGCAAGCTTACTCTCGTATTCTGTTTTCTCCTTCCGAATTAAACTCTCTGTCCTCCTCTGCTGGATCTTAAATTGCCCCCAGTCCTCAGGTTTGATGTCTTTTTGGGCCAATTTATAGCCTCCTCTTTGGCATTAATGGTGTCCCTGATTTCCCTTGTTCGCCGTGGATAAGTCACCATTTCCATTTTACTCTTACACCAGATGAGGGACATCCAATTGTTGAAGTTCATCCAGGTGTTCTTTAAATGTCTGTTATTGCCGATCCACTGTCACCCCCTCGAGTATCCTTTGCCAGCTTATCCTGACCTTTTCCATGCCTTGAGTTTATGGTTTGTACTTGTTTTTGAGATTGGCAGAGTCTGAATGTCCAAACTGAGACTTCAGCTGTTGTGCTAACTGAGGATGTTTGAAAACATACCTATCTTTTATTCACAAACTTTAGGAAGGATGTCCGAGCCTTGGGCAGGGTGGGGAGGAGTGTTACTAGAATGGAATTGTTCTGTGGTACCGAATGTGGAGAGACTGGAAAAGCTGAAAGCCTCCTTAAGCCAGGGAAGGTTAAAGGGAGATTTAGCTGAGGTTGATTGAAAGTGAGAAGCAACAAAAAAATGAGTGAGATGAGGATTTTTTTAACACATTGCTGTGATTTGGAAGGTGCCTGAAAGGCTGTGGAAGCAAGAATTTGCAGGGCTACAGGGAAAGAGTAAGAGAGTGCAGTTAGTTAAATAATTCTTTCAAGGAGTCTGCACAGACATGAAGAACCACGTATCATTATTTGCTGAATCATGTAGTGTTTTTTGAATGACATGGGTAGGAATGTGAGTTTGCTGAGTTTTGTATGGCGGGAATATTATTGGCTGGTCTGAAATGGCCTTCCCCAGTGTTGTGGAAGATTGTTGGACAGCAGTGGAAGGGACAATGACTGGAAAATGCTGATGAACTGTGGGTCTTGGGCCGATTCGAACCTTTAATGTGAATCCAGGCAGAAACAGCTGGCTCAACATAGCCCAGGAATCTGACAATCTCTAAATGTACATAACTTCTGGTACTAACCTGGAAATCCGAGTGTTTTGGTCTTTTCTTCCAGTCTCTCGGAAGAGTATATCCTGTTTCTGTGCTCCGTGAAACGTTGGCAGCCTTTTCACCAAATATTCCCAGATCGGAAGTTTGATCCGGTTCTCCTGCAGCATCTGTCAGATAGTGTCCTTCCGTGTGTTTAGCTCTCGGCTCATTTTCCTTATCCAGTTCCTCTCTCTCTGTCCTTCTGTGTTTCTCTCTCGAGCTGTTTCTCTGCCTCTCCCTTTGTCTGCTTTTCTCTCCTGTTTGCATATCTCTTATCTCCCCCTCTCTCTCTCCCTTTTTCTTTCCCCTTCCTCTCTTCATCTTTACTCTTTCTCCCTCTTGCCTCACTGTCCTTGTCCTTTTGTACATTTCTCAATGGCTTTCTGGTTCTTTTGCTCCTGCGTTTGTGCGTGTCTGTCTGTCTCCGTGTTTCTAGAGCAATTTTAAACTAATAAAACATCCCAAAGTTTTTGCAGGAGCTTTAGAAAGCAAATTAGACATCGGACAACACAAGGAGATATTAGATCAGATGATCAAAGGCTTGGTCAAAGAGTCCGATTTTGAGGAACATCTCAAAGGAGGAGAGTAAAGGGACGGGTTTAAGAAGGGAATTCCTGAGCTTTGGGCTGAGACAGCTGAAGCTGTGTCTGCCAGTGTTGGAGCATTCAAAATCGGGAATGCTCAAGAGACAGGAATTAGATAATGCAGAGATCTCAGAGAGTTTCAGTGCAGGAGGAAGTTACAGAGCTGGCGAGGGGCAAAGCCATGGAGGGATTTGAAAACCTGGATGAGAATTTTAATATCAAGGCCCTTCATTCTCTCACTGTCTCTCACTCTCTCTCTCACACACAAACAATGTAATTCTGGAAGATCTGCCTTCCAAGCTCAAACCAGCAAGTAATAAAGCTGTTGTCATGGCAGCATCCAGCAGCATGCCTGCACAGTGGTCTGCTTGAAATGTTTTGAAATATTGGTATGGGGGAGTATGGAAAAATCCTAATTTCAGATTTGTCCTTCACTAAAAGCTGCACAGCTTGGTGATGTTGTGTGAGCATCGTGCTTTATAAGGACAGTATTAACTGACTCGAGAACAGCTTCTTCCCTGCTGCCATCAGGCTTTCTGACTGTAACACTACATTCTGCACTCTCCTTTCCTTCTCTATGAATGGTATGCTTTGTACAGCGTGCAAGAAACAATACTTTTCACTATACTAATACATAGAACATAGAACACTACAGCACAAACAGGCCCTTCGGCCCACGAGTTGCGCCGATCACATCAACACCTACCAATCTATAGACCTATCTATAACCCTCAATCTCATTAAACCCCATATACTCATCCAGAAGTCTTTTAAAAGACCCCAGCGAGTTCGCCTCCACCACCACTGACGGCAGCCGATTCCATTCACTCACCACCCTCTGAGTGAAAAACTTACCCCTAACATCACTTCTGAACTTCCCTCCTTGCACCTTAAATCTGTGTCCTCTCGTAGCAACCATTTCAACCTGGGGAAATAGCCTCTGAGAGTCCATGTGACAAATCAAATCAAACATTATATTGTGTGACACCATGTAAACATTCTGCTATTATGTAAGCATGTGTTCCTTTCAAAGCTGTATCTTAAACCTCCCACAGAGAACAGTCAGTGCCCAATCACTGCTCTTTGGGTATTTTCTCTGTCCTGGGATCACACTGTGTCACTATCCTGTTTGCTTCTCAATGGGTGGTGATTGCCTTCATGTGGAATTGGGGCTTTGTGAGCCATCTCTCTGGCTAGCCTATGCCCACTTAGGGATGGCTGGAGACTAACATGGTCAATGACACGAAGGTTGGTGGTGTTGTGGATAGTTTGGAGGGATGGCAGAAATTGCAACGAGACATTAATAGGATGCAAGACTGGGTGCAGAAGTGGCAGATGGACTTCAATCCAGATAAGTGCGAAGTGGCTCATTTTGCCTGGTCAAATGGGACGACGGAATATAATATTAAGGGTCAGACTCTTAGCAATGTGGAAGATCAGAAGGATCTTGAGGTCCGGGTTCACAGGCCGCTCAAATCGGCTTTGCAGGTAGAGGATGTGGTTAAGAAGGCGTATGGTGTACTGGCCTTCATCAATCGAGGAATTGAGTTTAGGAGCTGGGAGATAATGTTGCAGCTGTATAAGACCCTGGTCAGACCCCACTTAGAGTACTGTGCTCAGTTCTGGTTGCCTCATTACAGGAAGGATGTGGAAGCCATAGAAAGGGTACAGAAGAGATTTACAAGGATGTTGCCTGGATTGGGTGGCATGCCTTATGAGGATAGGTTGAGAGAGCTCGGTCTCTTCTCCTTGGAGAAACAAAGAATGAGAGGTGACCTGATACAGGTGTATAAGATGTTGAGAGGTATTGATCAGGTGGACTCTGAGGCTTTTTCCCAGGGCTGAAATGGTTGCCACAAGAGGACACAGGTTTAAGGTGCTGGGGAGTAGGTACAGAGGAGATGTCGGGTAAGTTTTTCACTCAGTGGTGGGTGAGTGGAATGGGCTGCCGTCAGTGGTGGTGGAGGTGGATTCGATAGGATCCTTTTAAGAGACTTTTGGATAAGTATATGGGACTTAGTAAGATAGAGGGTTGTAGGTAATCCTAGTAGATAGGGATGCACTTGGCGCAACTTGTGGGCCGAAGGGCCTGTTTGTGCTGTAGTTTTTTTCTACGTTCTAATGCTGTGACTGATGTCCGTTGCAACCTTGGAGTCATTTTTGACCCTCAGATGAGCTTCTAACCCATGTATCCACACCATTACTAGACCACCTGTTTCCACTTCTATAACATGGCTCTGCTGTAACCTGTCCCAGTTCTCTTTTGCTGAAACCCTCATTCTGATCCTAATTTAAAAATTCCCATCCTTCTTTTCAGATCCTCCCATGGCTCCCTATCTGTGTTATCTCCTCCAGCCCCTGAACCCCCCAGTTATCTCCTGCATTGACAGCTGCCTGGAACTTAAACTCTAGTTACATGGCCTCATCCTCTGTGGCTCAGTGCTATGTTGTATCGTATCATGCCCCTGTGAAGAATCTTGGGCCATTTTATTATGTTGTTGTTGTGAAACCCTTAGGAAGAGAAGTTTATGGTTGTATATATTAATATACTGTAATTTGCGAATCCCTGATTTGAAGTAAGCATGCTCCTGTCTAGGAGACTGCAGTAAAAAGTCTGACAACACCAGATTACTTTTTACTGTGTTTATGCCAGTCCAACGCTGGCATACCCACATCATGACTACTAGGAGACTGCAGGCAGCATTGTTAGCTGGTGGAGTATTCCTCAAATACAATGGGGTCAAAGCTAATTTAGTTCCATTGAATAATCATAGCAATTCTGCCACACTCCAATCACCTCAGTAAGAAATCCAACAACACCAGGTTTAAAGACCAACTGGGTTATTTGGTATCAAAGAACAAAAACAGCCTGGGAAACAGGCCCTTTGGCCCAACGAGCCCGCGCCACCATTTTAACATTACCAGTCATCCCCTCCACCCATGACCCTTATCTATTGTTTATGGCACTCCACATTGAGGGAAACTAATTTAGGGACAATTTATTACCTCCAGTCAGCCTAATAGCACATCTTTGGGGTGTGGGAGGAAACCGGAGTACCCGGAGAAAACCCACACAAGCACGGGGAGAATGTGCAAACTCCCACAGACACCGGCCCAAACCCATGTGTCTGCACAGCAAACAGTGATAGTCACTGAGCTGTC
This sequence comes from Carcharhinus amblyrhynchos, assembly GCF_965287045.1. Classification (NCBI taxonomy): domain Eukaryota; kingdom Metazoa; phylum Chordata; class Chondrichthyes; order Carcharhiniformes; family Carcharhinidae; genus Carcharhinus; species Carcharhinus amblyrhynchos. Next base: position 1,174,621 of record NC_137339.1, read on the forward strand.
GTGTTGCCCAGCATCTGCTCCAGTTTAAGCACACACTAACGACATGAAGCACTAGGCCGCTCTCGAACATTCAAGAGCAGCCCAAGTACGACCCGTCGTGTGTATGCCCCTCGTTGGACAACAAGGCAGACCGACTTAAAACCTGTGAATTAAAAGAGAAAAACATTAGTTTTTACCATGCGCTTTCAGAGCGTCACTCCTTCATCAGGTGAGTGTCATAACCCAGTCATCTCAAAACACCTTGAACAGTTCACACAATTTACAAGTGGAAGTCTCTGACTTACTCCATTGAGAAATTTACTACCGTTCCTTTGTCCTTCATGTAACTTTGCAAAAGATAGGGAATTAATCTAATAATAGCAATGGTGGAGAGAGAATGAAAGTCATCAGTGATCTGTGTTTGGAGATGTTTGAGCTTCAGCGAGGGATTCGTTGTGTCTGGAGAATTGAGGCAGCACCTTGGGAGGGCGGGGGGATCACTAAACATCTTGTGTGACCGTCTTGGTATTGCTGCATTTATAGATAGCGGAACTGTTGTAGGCAAAGAGTCAGTGAGTGAGATCATGTTGTTTTGTAAGGAACACTTGTCAGAAACACACATGCTTTATTCAGCAAGTGCTGCAGTAGTTCATTAAAACATCCTGTGTCAGGAAGTCCCCTCTTTACTGCATCATCAGGCTGGAGCCAGCAGAATTGTCATTACCCTGGATTATTACCCTGCTGTTAGAGACACTTGTCTTAAACAAAGGAATAACTGCAAGGTTCACACAGTTAATTTCACTCAGAATTCAGGGGCAGCCTGCAATTAGTAACAGTGAACAGTTTGTTAATGCTTAATGTCCTGTTAACAGACTGTTGAAGCAGCCTTGGATCCTGGAAGGATTGATGCAATGGGCATCAGGATCTCAGCACTACTGCTGTACAATTTTTCCAAGTTTCCACGTACACCTTTATCCTTCCAGCATCTCAGCCCCTGTTGATAGAGCGAATTATATAGAATGTCGAGGCCATTCAGCCCAATAGGTCCAGACTGTTTTTATGTTCTACATAAGCTTCCTTCAACCTTCCTGCAACTCTCACTACAACATATCTTGCTATCCTCACACTCTGTTGGAGGCTATTGAACTGAGAACACCTGTTGAGACTCAAACAATCCTGTTCTTCATGTGTCCACTGAAATGTATAGCTGTCTCTAGGGACTGACTGAACCACATTCAATTGCTGTTCAGGTGGAACCCTTCTTCATTTTGAGCTTCCAATTTCATGTATGAATTTTTTGCTTCTACCCGCTGCAATCCTTCAAACCAGAATCAGCACTCAGTGATGATGAATGGGAACCTTGCGGGACCTCCTATCACTTTCCAACCCCAGGACTTATGGGTGATGAGGTCAATTCCAGTGCCCCGGATCTTGCCATGTCTTACCATAGAATCATAGAGTGCAGAAGGTGACCATTTGGCCCATCTTGCTTGTTACTGGCTTTTTGAGAAAGGTAACCTGGGACAATCTGGGGATTAAAGTTTGGACCTTCTGCATTGGTGTGTCTCAGTGTCACAGAAGCCAATACAGTTACCCAATGATCTGTTGAGATGGCCACACTGCCGTTCTGCTTCAAAATCCTGGAACTCCCTCACTAACAGCACCGTGGATGTACCTCACCCTGGCACTGCGTTTCAAGTAGGCAGTTCACCACCAACTTCAAGGATGAGCAATTAATATTGGCCTAATCAGTAATACCCACATCCTGTAAAATGAATTTAACAACAGTAAATAATTACAGTTTTAGTGATCATGCAGCTAGATATTGCCATTTGCTGACTGTTAACTAGTGAGCTACAACTCGGGCTACGAGTGTATATATTTTTGCTACTGATTTTGTGTTTTGTCTGGTGGTGCAGTGATTTGTGAGTCATAGCCAGATGGGGAAGGACAGAGTTACACTGAGCTACTCTGTTTGATGAACAAGGCAGTTCTGTGGTAGCATGTGTATAAATAAGGGAGGTTTATGGGACGCACGTTGTATCATATTGGAATACCCATGTGGGCTATGAGGTGCAATGCCCACAGAGATTTCTGTGTTAAAAGACATGTCTGATTAAAGCTCAACACCTCATAAAGAACGGGGAGGGAACTTGGTGGGCTGAATGTGAGAGAGGGGAAGAGCGCAGTAGCCTGAGAGGTGGGGAGGGTGGAGGAGAGCGCAGTGGGTGGGTGGGGGGAACGCAGTGAGCCGGGGGTGGGGGTGAGAGCGCAGTGGGCCGAGAGAGGGAGGAAGAGCGCCGTTGGCTGTATGTGTGAGAGGGAGATGTTGGTGAGCTGTGCAATGTATTAGTTGGAGTGTTTTAGGGTGGGGGTGTGAATTCCAGGAAATCTCCCCCAGGTTGGAGAAGTGTTTCCCAAATTTCCTTGCTGCATCTTTTTTAAAGGAGACATTGTTGTTATGACGTCAGTGGTTGGTTCAGTATGTTCTGGCTTTGCTAAAGTGATGCCACTCACAGCTGCCTGCAATTCTATACCCTAAAAACACAATTTGGGCATCTTTGTGTAACCCAACTTACTCGGCACAGACTGGAAGTGGGGGTGGGGTAAACTAACGTGGCATGGACCTGGGGGGACTGGGGATGTTAGGCACAGCATTTAGCAAATTGCATTTCCTGATCAGTAAACCTGCTTTCTAACTTCTGTCTGTCAAGGTTTCTCTTCTGTTGCCATTCTTTTCAATCCAGTTTCCCCTGATTTTTGAATCCAAGTATCATCCTCTCTCTGGAACATAGCCAGCCTTTGAGTAATTTAATGTGACCCTGGTGAGGGTTTGGTGAAGGATATGGAATAGAAGTTTAATGGGACATGTGGTCATACGAGTAAGCAGCAGGAGTAGGCCATTCAGCCCCTCAAGCCTGCCCCATCATTTAATAAGATCATGGCTGATCTGACGGTAAATCAAACTCAGGGAATGGGAGAAATTTGTAAAAATTTGGGAATTAATACGTGACTCTGAAAGGCAGAAGCAAGGTAAGTTTTAAACAGTGTACTATAGGGAAATTTGGTAGTGTTAAAAGATTTCTGTGTAAATGCAAGGAGCATAGTAAATAAGCTGAGGATACAGTTAGATGCATGGCAGCAAGATGATATTTCTATCCCAGAAATGTGGCTTAAGGAGGGGCAAAGATGGCAGCTGAATATCTCTGGATGTGGTGTTTTCAGGCAGATAGAGAGAGGAGATCGTTATTGGTTTTCAAAAAGAATCAATTATAGCTTTGTGGAGGGATGATTTACTGGATGAAGCATCAAATGAGGCTATATGGTTAAACTGGGAATAATAGAGAGGCAGTCTGACTGCTAGAATTGTACTACAGGTCCCTAAATAGTGAAAAGGAGTTAGAAGAACAAATTTGCATGCAAAAACAATGGGTCAGTAACTTTCAGGGACATAACTACCCCAATATCAGTCAGGATACAAACAGTACGAATGGCGCAGAGGATGCATAATTCTTGAGATACGTTCAAGAGGTTTTTTTTTATCCAGCACACAAATCCAACATGAGGGAATGCAATTCTAGATTTACTCTTAGGAAATGAAGTGGATGAAGCATTGGGGACCGTTCCAGAGATAGTGACCAGAATATAGTTAGATTTAGCATCATTACAGAATTAGACAAAGATAGAACAGGAGTAAAAGCCCTAAATGGGGAGAAGGCAAATTTTACAAATCGGGGAGGAGCCGGCCAAAGTAGACTGGATGCAGCTATTTGAAAGAAAACCTACATCAAAGCAGTGGGAGGCTTTGAAAGGCGAGGTTCTATGGGCACTATGTCAAAGTCCCCACAAAGAGAAAGGATGGGACTGCCAAATCAACAGCCCCTGCTTATCCAGAAGTGCAGTAAGAAGTCTCAACAGGTTAAAGTCCAACAAGTGTATTTGGTAGCAAACGCCACTAGCTTTCGGGGTTCTGTCCCTTCGTCAGGTGAGTGGGGTGTTCTGATCACAAACAGGACATATAAAGACACACACTCAGTTTACAGAATACTGATTAGAATGCGAGTCTTTACAGCTAATCAAGTCTTAAAAGTGCATGCAAAGTGAGTGGAGATAGTATTAAGCTTAGGTTAAAGAGATGTACATGGTCTCCAGCCTCGCATTCTAATCAGTATTCTGTAAACTGAGTGTGTGTCTTTATATGTCCTGTTTGTGATCAGAACTTCCCACTCACCTGATGAAGAGGCAGACCCTGAAAGCTAGTGACGTTTGCTACCAAATAAACCTGTTGGACTTTAACCTGGTGTTCTGAGACTTCTTCCTGTGTTTACCCCAGTCCAACACCAGCATCTCCACATCATATCCAGAAGTGAACAGGCCAAGATAAAGGAAGCTTATGACAGTCACAAAAAACTTCATAGTGCAGAAAGCCTAGAGGAGTGTGAAATATTAAATACACAAACTATAGTGAGAGAGAAAGTACTGAAGGGACTGGCAGACTTGATGGTAGATAAGTCACCAGAGTCAGACAGATTGTGTTCCAGACTTTAGAATGAAACTAGGGAAGAAATAGCAGATTCTGAGGATTATTTTCCAATCCTGACTAGATAAGGAGAGGTATCAGATTACTGGAAGTCTGTGAACATTATTGTACCATTACTTTACAAAGTACGAGGGATGGACCAGAACATAATAGGCTGGTCAGTTTGACTTCAGTGTTGAGCAAATTATTGGAAACAATTCTGAGAGACAGGGTAAACTCACTTAGAAAGGCAGGGATTGATCAGGGATAGTCAGCATGGTTTTGTAAAGGAAAAGTCATGTCTTACTAATTTATTAAAATTTTTTTGAGGGATTGATAGTGCAGTAGATGTTGTCTACATGGATTTCATTAAAACATTTAACAACATCCCACACAGCAGACTGGTCAGAACAGTGAAGTTTCATGGGATACAGGAGAAGGTAGCAGGTTGGATCCAGTGATAGGAAACAAAGGGAAAAAGTCGGTGGATATTTTAGCGAATGGAAAACAGTTTCCAGTGGTGTTCCGTGGGGCTCAGTGTTAGAGCCCTTGTTGTTTGGTACATACATTAATGATTTAGGCTTAAACGTGGCATGCATGGTGGGAAATTTGCAGATGGCACAAAAATTGCCATGTAATTGCTAGTGAAGAGGAAAGCTGTCAACTCCAGAGTGATTTCAGTGGTTTGGATCAGTAGGTGGAAAAGTGGCAAAACAGAATTCAGTTGGGAAATTGTGAGATGTAATGCATTTGAGGAGGGCAAACAAAGCAAGGGAATATTCAGTAAACGGAGAAGATATTGAGAGAGGTTGAGGAAATGAGAGAACTTGGACTACGTGTCTACAGGTTCTGCAAAGTGGCAGGATAGGTGGACAAGGTGGTCAGGAAAGCATACGGGATGTTTTCCTTTAGTGGGTAAGGTGTTGTTAACAAAAGCAAGGAGATAATGATGGAACTGTATAAAACTCAAGTGAGGCGACAGCTGGAGTTTCGTGTACAGTTCTGGTCACATTACAGGAAGGACATAGTTGCACTGGAGAGCGTGCAGAGAAGATTTACAGAAATGGTGCCAAGAGTGGAGAATCGTATCCATGAGGAGAGATTAGATAGGCTAGGGTTGTTTTCCATAGAACAGAGGAGACTGAGGGGGTGACCTAATTGAGGTGTGCAAAACAATGAGGGGCCTAGACAGGGTGGAAAGACTTGTTTGACAGGTACTTGGATCTGCATCTGAAGTGCTGTAACCTGCAAGACTACGGACCAGTTACTGGGAAAGGGGATCAAATAATCAGCTCATTTTCCCTTTCTCTTTTTGTGACTGGTACAGATATGATGAGCTGAAAGGCCTCCTTCTGTGCCATGACTTTTTTCCATGGTTCTAATAGGGTGATCAATAATGAACACAGTATTCCAGATGTTGTCTCACTATTTCTCTGTTTAACTGAAGCATTGTCTCTTGACTTTTGCATTCAATGCCCCTCACAATAAACAATAACATTCTATTAGTTTTCCTAATTACCTCCTGTACCTGCATATTTACCTTTTGTGACTTGTGCACTGGGGCACCCAGATCCCTCTGCATCTCAGAGCTCTGCAACCTCTTACCATTTTGATCATAAGCTTTCTCTTTGTTTCCTGCCAAAGTGGAGAATTTCACGTTTTCCCACATTATACTCTATTTGCCAGATCTTTGCCCACTCACATAATATATCTATATCATTTTGTACCCTCCTTATGTCCTCTTCAGAGCTTACTTTCCTACCTATCTTTGCGTCACCAACAAATTTGGCTACCATTCCTTGATCCAAGTCATTTATACAAATTGTAAACAGTTGAGATCCCAGCTCTGATTCCTGTGCCACACCATTCATTATATCTTATCAACGTGAATAAGACTGATTAATGCCTACTCTTTGCTTACTGTTAGCTAGTCAATCTTCAATCCATGCCAATATGTTAGCCTCTATAACGTAAGCTTCTATTTTCCACAATAACCTTTGATGTGGCAATTTATCAAATGCCTTCTGGAAATGTAAGTCCAGTATATTCACTGGTTCCCCTTTATCCACAGCACATGTTACTTCCTCAAAGAAATCCAATAAGCTGGTTAAATATGATTTCCCTTTCACAAAATCACATAACTCTGCCTGATTCCCTTGAACTTATCCAAATGCCTTGCTATAACTTGTTTAATAATAGCTTCTGACATTTTCCCTGTAACAGAGATTAGGCTAACTGGCCTGTAGTTTCCTGCTTTCTGTCTCCCTCCCTTTTTGAATAAAGGAGTTACATTTGCTTTATTACAATTTAAAGACACCTTCCTTGAATCTAGGGAGTTTCTGAAAATTAAAATGCATCAAGTATCTCGTTAGCCATTTCCTTTAAGATCCTAGGATGAAGCCTACCAGGCTTTTGAAGAGTGACAGATCCTGACACCGACTACAAACTCAAAATTCATTTCCAACAGAGAAATAGGCCATTTGATCCAGCATATTGGTGTTCTTACTCTACACGAGCCTCCTTCAATCCTCCTTCATCTCATCCTATCAGTATATTCTTCTATTCCTTTTCCCTGATGTGTTTATGTAGTCTTCCCCTCAGTGCATTTAACTATTTACTTTATCAGAAAGGATTGTTTGTTGTATATCCATCATCTTATTATAGCTGGAAAGATGTCAGCAAGTAACTAATTCACCTCAACTATTCCCTCTGCTAGCGAGCTTTACATTCTCACCACACTGCGTAAATAATGAATTCCCAATTGGATCCCTTAGTGGCAATCTTACATCGATGGGCCTTAATTCTGGTCTCCTCAATAAGTGTGAACACTTTTTGTCCTATCAAAGCTTCTCATAATCTTAGAAACCTCTACCACACCGCCTCTCTGCCTTCTCTTTTCTAAAGAGCAGGTGCCAGCCTATTTATTTTTTCCTGATGTGTATAACCTCTCTGTTCTGGCAGCATCCTAGTGAACTTTTTTGACCCTTCTAATCAGGTGGAGAACAGAATTGTTCACAGTACTTTAGGATGGGAATGAAGGGATATGGTCCCCGGAAGGATAGAAGGTTTTAGTTAAATCGGGTAGCATGGTTGGTGCAGGCTTGGAGGGTGAAGGTCCTGTTCCTGAGCTGTAATTTTCTTTGTTCTGGGTGTGGTCTAACTGAGTTTAACATGATGTGTGAGGACAGTTAATCTTGCTGCTTTGTGGGAAGTGGGGGTTGGAAGTGGACCTATTGCCCTTTATTATTTGATTGAATGGCCTTGTAGCATTTTAAATTGCAGTTAGTACAATACCAAAGTACAATCTCCATAATGCCTGGAGTGTAGGAACTTTGCCAGCACTCACTCAATGCAGCAAATTAAACATGGGCCCACTCTGACTCCAATTTGTTCACACTTCCCCTTGCCAATGAATCCTTTGCTGTAATCCCTCTCCAAGCAGCTGCCAGCCCTCTGGAACTCTGTCCAAGTGCCCACATTTCAATTGTGAGCCTCGTCTTGGAGTTGTGGCTGTCTGCTGTTGTCACAGTCGAGACAGTGCTTGTTATTGCAATACATTGGGACACAGTTTATTAAATAGTGATGATGAGGGGAAGGAACCCTGACTAATTTTACCACCTGAGTTCAAAAACATTACAGCACAGAAGGAGGCCATTCAACCCATCTTGTCTGGGCAAATCGTAAAAGAGCTATCCACCCTAATTCCACCAACATGGGGATGTTTCTCTTGTATTTGTGATAATAAGTGGAACGGCTGGATGGTATACTTCCACTCCCCCTCTCCTCCCTCCACCTCTCCCTTTCAGGAATTCTTTTCTCAATCTATCTGCCACTGAATTGTAGTGTTTCACCGTAAGTGAGGGTCAGAGCCTGAACTCGGAACCAAGCTCAGGAAATTAACTCTCAAACAAACCTCGTTTCCCGGATATCCAGCCCCTAAACAGTTTGGTTCTATTTACAGCATCATTTCCATTTCCGCTCTGGATTTGGTGATTAAAGGGAGGTCATGAGGACTGTTTCTTGGGTTATTAATGGGTAAACAATTATGTTAAGATTCTGGGGGAGGGGCTGCTGCTGATTGCACTAATTTCATTTGGATTCCGCCAGGGCATGTTGGCTTCATGATATCTCTGGTCTAAACATCGACAAAAGAATTGAATTCCATTTGCAATGAGAGAAACTGCCCTTGACATCAAAGCAGCATTTGACTGAGTGTGGCATCAAGGACATTGAGCTAATCCAGAGATGAGGGGGTTGGACTAAGAGAGACTAAATAAACTGGGTCTGTACTCGTTGGAGTTTAGAAGGATGAGGGGGGATCTTAGAGACACGTATAAGATAATGAAAGGGATGGAAAGGGTACAGGTAGAGAGATTCTTCCTGCTTAGGACAGCAGGATGAGAGGGCACAGCCTCAAGATAAGCGGGGGGGACAGTTTAGATCAGAGTTGAGGAGGAACTTCTTCACTCAAAGGGTGGTGAATCTCTGGAATTCTCTGCCCGTTGAAGTGGTGGAGGCTACCTCGTTGAATATATTTAAGTCACGGGTAGATAGATATCTGATCAATAAGGGAATTAAGGGTTATGGGGAGAAAGCAAGAAAGTGGAACTGATCCGTTTCAGATCAGCCATGATCTCATTGAATGGCGGGGCAGGCTCGAAGGGCTAGATGGCCTACTCCTGCTCCTATTTCTTATGTAATTTGAAGTTAGTTTGAATCGGGGGAAAAACTCCACTGGTTCTTGACAGAAGCTAGAGGGTGGTTGTAGAGAGTTGTTTTTCAAACTGGAGGCCTGTGACCAGCGGTGTGCCTCAGGGGTCAGTGCTGGGTCCACTGTTATTTATCATTTATGTTAATGAATTGGATGAGAATATAGGGAGCATGGTTGGTAAGTTTGCAGGTGACATCAAGATTGATGGCATAGTGGACAGTGAAGAAAGTTATCTCCAATTGCAATGGGATCTTAATCAATTGGGCCAGTGGGCTGATGAATGGCAGATGGAGTTTAATTTAGACAAATGCGAGGTGATGCATTTTGGTAGAATGAACCAGAGCAGGACTTACTCAGTTAATGGTTGGGCGTTGGAGAGAGTTACAGAACAAAGAGATCTAGGGGTACAGTTTCATAGCTCCTTGAAAGTGGAGTCACAGATGGACAGAGTGGTGAAGAAGGCATTCGGCATGCTTGGTTTCATTGGTCAGAACATTGAATACAGGAGTTGGGATGTCTTGTTGAAGTTGTACAGGACATTGGTAAGGCCACACTTGGAATACTGTGTGCAATTCTGGTCATCCTATTATAGAAAGGATACTATTAAACTAGAAAGAGTGCAGAAAGAAAATTACTAGGATGCTACTGGGCCTTGATGGATTGAGTTATAAGGAGAGGCTGAATAGACTGGGACATTTTTCCTTTGGAGCGTAGAAGGCTGAGGGGTGATCTTATAGAAGTCTATAAAATAATGAGGGGCACAGATCAGCTAGTCAATATTTTTTCCCAAAGGTAGAGGAGTCTAAAACTAGAGGGCATAGGTTTAAGGTGAGAGGGGAGAGATACAAAAGTGTCCAGAGGGGCAATTTTTTTTCACACAAATGGTGGTGAGTGTCTGGAACAAGCTGCTAGAGGTAGTAGTAGAGGCGGGTACAATTTTATCTCTTAAAAAGCATTTAGATAGTTGCATAGTTACGATGGGTATAAAGGGATATGGGCCAAATGCGGGCAACTGGGATTAGCTAAGGGATTTTTTTTTAAAAAAGGTGGCATGGTGAAGTGGGCCGAAGGGCCTGTTTCCATGTTGTAAACCTCTGTGGTTGGAATCGTACCTCGTGCAGTCTTTCCAACTCCACCCCCATTTTGTCGTATTTCTCAGTTCCCATTAAATCTTTTCTGCCCTTGAGTCGCATCCCATTGAAAGTCCCTGGACACAGTTGCCATCGACAAGATACATGTCTCTCACTCGAATCATAGTGGCACAGGATCCCCCAGTGACTCCCTTCTCCAAAGTCTTTTTTAAATGATTTGGTGGACTCTGATAACACTGAAACAGTGGCAAGATGTGTTGTTCAATTCACAAGCTGTTACCTTTCCTCTCTTCAGTTCTGTCCTTTCCGGTTGGATAACATAATTAGGAGCACAGATTCTACTTCAGCATCAGGATCTGTTTGACAAATGCCAAATAGAAAGCTGTTAGATTCTGAAAGAACTTTGCCAGTTATCTCTTTACTACCCCGGTGTGGTCTGAATTGCCAAACAGAAAACACTGGTTGGCCCAAACCCACTGAAGTTAACTTCCTATTTACCCTTACTTCTTAGCTCTTTATTGTCAGGTAGTATGGCCATTTCTTGGAACCTAATGATGTAATTATCAGGAAGCTATTTAATCCTCTTTCAGAATACTCCCTAACTCACTAGCCTTAAAGATACTTTGCACAAAATCAAACTCAGGCTTTTCCCAGTTCATGGGTAATCACACTGGACTCCAACATCTGGTGAGGATCCACAGTTGCTGCTGGACTGTTCATTCCAAATGTTGAGTGAGGAGCAGATCATTTGAGGTTTAAATTTATCACACCCTTTTTGAGTATTGTTGAAAAAAAGGCATTTTGTCAAAGCTTTTCATCTTGTACTCATCAGGAAAGTCAAAAGGACATCAGGGAAACACTAACTTGATACTGTATAAGAAGAAAGTGCTGATTGGTACAGGGCATGTGAAACTTTGCTGTCTTTGGGGGAAGGGCAGCATTTGCAGTCAGAGCATTCTGTGGGATTCACACTTTGCTGTTAGTGAAGACATCCTGAGCAAATTCACGGCAAAAGGCAAAAAGATTCAACAGAAATCTGAGATGAGACTAACATTCATTGCCTGCGTCATTCAACTTCAAACAAATAGTTCTCAACTGCCTCAATGTCCGCAATATTAGTCCACAGCAAAGAAGACAAAAAGGCATTTTGTTCAATGTTTTCTCTGTAGAACAGGGTTTTCTTGTTTAAGCTGGCTGAACACATGGCTCATATATTCACACAGCTCATCCTGTTCAAACAAGCCCTGTTCAGCTGGCTGCCTACCTTGGCCACTTTGAGATACAGGTAGTAATTAACAGGGTGCGGTTGTCTGCTTGTCAAAACAGCACCTTCCGAATGTTTCCATGTATGTGTAATGTTGACTCATTAATGAAACATTTAGATGATCTTTACATGTGATGGTTCCTTTTTCATTTTTACTTCTTCAGTGGGGGGTGAGCTGAGGGAGGTTTGATCTAATCAGGGCTCTGTCACATCCTCCAAGCCACAAGTGACTGACCCCACACAGGCGATGGGTCGACACTCAATTCTTCACTCGGAGCTCAATGTGGCAGATGTGGGCTGTTCCAGGACGCAGCAGTGAAGCTCAGATTGTGGTTTGCATGATGTGCACAGATAGTATAGGAATTGCTCAATGGCTTCAGGTGCAGGAGGACCTGACTCCAAGTTCCAGCCAAACCTTACCACATTGCCTTATTTCTATAGTTCATTACTCCTGACTGATATAGTATCTGAGATCCAATAGATTGCACCAGCTACAGCTCTGAGTTGGAAGTTCCTGGGTATAAATCCCACTCCAAAGACCTGAGAACAAACTCCAGCTGACCGTATTATGTAGAACTGAGGGAATGCTGCACTGGTGGCAGTGCCATTTTTGAACAAAATGCTAAACTGAAGTCCTATGTGCCCCACAGGCGAAAATAATAATAAGGTCCCCATAGTTCCAGTGAAAGTCGAGCAGATGAGCTCTCCCCAATGTCTTGGCCAATATTTATCTCAACTAACGTCACAACCCCCCCCCCCCCACCAACGCTCAGTACCCACCCCCCCTGCTCGTACAAGCAGGGCCAAGCACCCCCGCAAGCTGTCCAGTGGCATTAACACAACGACGCTTCCCAAATGGAGACCGGGTACGGTTCCTGCAGAGACATCCATGGCCTCCATTAAATATCACTCTTCACATATAGCTCTATCCACACAAACACCAGGAAGTATACACTCCTTCCTCACTGGCACTGTTTCCTGTTATGACTCTCTCTTTGTCCAGAGAGCATTTAGGTGCGTGGAATGGAAGCCGTCTGTATGCACCGTGCTTCTCTCACGAATGTGCATATATTTTACCAGAATTTGTGTCACTCAATCCAGTCCCATGTGCTGTCCAGGCAGCCAGAAAAAGTTGGCTGGAGAAAGTTGTCAAGTTGCAATTTCTCATTTGCCTGAGAGACTTGTTTTGTATCTGTGATATTTAGAACTTTGTAAGCAAATTTACTGGTGAATTTTTCTCCTGTGTGAGTATGATCAGTTTTACCCTTCCATATATGAAAATGCTTCTCCTCTGATGAAATGCCTGGTTTGTACAAATTGTTTGCTCTCTTAGCAGTACATACAGCACAAGGTTAGGTGCTGAATAATGTCTCATATATCTGTAGAATCCCTGCAGTGCAGAAGAAGGCCATTTGGCCCATTGACCCTGCACTGACTCTCCCACAGAGCATCTTGCCCAGGCCCACCCTGTACCCATAACCCTAAATATTTAGCCTATTAATCCTCCTAACCTACATATTTTGCAACACAAAGGGACAATTTTAGCATGACCGATTCACCTAACCTGTCCCCATCAAATGCAACACAGGGTTAGATACAGAGTAAAGCTCCCTCTACACTGTCCCCCCATCAAACACTCCCAGGACAGGTACAGCACAGGGTTAGATACAAATGTTCCCTCTACATTGCTCGGTGTTTTGCATGAAAGTGGCAAATTCTCTTGTGAAACTGACCAACATTTGACAATAAAAAGTCTGACAACACCAGATTTTAGTCCAACCTATTTATTTGATACTTTTTACTGTGTTTACGCCAGTCCAACGCCGGCATAGTCAGACTTTTTACTGTGTTTACGCCAGTCCAACGCCGGCATACCCACATCACAACATTTGACAACACAGGATTGCTCTGCAGAAAACCAGCATGTAGTTAATGGGCCGAATAGCCTGTGTGTGCTATAAATGTCTGTGTGGCAGCTGTGTGGAGAAACCCTGGTGTGGATCTAGGCGTCATTGGTGGCTGGAGCTCAGAGACAGAATCAAGTGGGTGATGGTGATAGATCTTCCTTGATTGCTAATTGTCACAGATTTCTAAATACATTCTGGTAACATAAGAACATAAGAAATAGGAGCAGGAGTAGGCCACCTAGCCCTTCGATTTGTCTCAAAATAACAGGAAACGTTCTCTCTTTTCTGTTTTACTAACATAATTTCCCTGTGCTGAGTTTAAAGGAATGCTCGAGCATAAATGTTAACGTTTAAAAAAAAACGTGGATTCGAGCCAACGCTCTGCAGTATGGAAATGTTGTTGATTAGATCGTGACATAAAATGCAAACGACTCCATTGTGTATTTACAACTTTCTGTCAATTCAGTTATCACCTTTCTCAAAGGATGATTTCCCTGTTGCCATGGGTTACCGAGTGACCTGTCCTCTGGCCTGTTTGGGCATTCTGATTGCTCCAGGGCTGAATCCAAGCCCAGCACTGCTTCAGACCATGCCACTGGATATGTCAATGTGATTTCCAGAAGTTTTCCCTGCTCGCTGTTTCCTCATTAGCTACTTGGTGGTCAACTCATGTCAGAGGGATTTAAAGATCTTCACAAGACTGCTTGCCTGGGCTGGGCCAGGCAGTTCTCTCATGGGGTGTGTATGTCACTGGCTAGGCCAGCGTTTATTGCCCATTTCCCCATTGACCTCGAAGGTGGTGGTGAGCTGCTGCCTTGAACCACTGCAGTCCATATGATGTAGGTACACCTATAGTTCTGTGAGGGAGTGCATTTCAGGATTTTGACCCAACGACAGAAGGAACGGCGATATAGTTTCAAGGAAGGTGCTGAATAACTTGCAGGCGAACTTACAGGTGGTGGTGTTCCCATGTACCTGCTGCCCTTGTCTTTCTGGGTCCCTGAAGTAGCAGATTTGAAAGATGCTGTCAAAGGAGTCTTGGTGAGTTCCTGCAGTGCATCTTGTAGATGACCCCTTTGTGTCAGTGGTGGAGGGAGTGAATGTTTAAGGCTGTTGATGGGTGCCAAACAAGCGGGCTGCTTTGTCCTGGGTGGTGTTGAGCTTCTTGAGTAGGGCTGGACTTGAAGTTTGGTGCTGAATGTGAAGCTTGTTGGTAGCTTCTTGCTTGATCTGGGGCGGTGCTGTGGGAGGAATCAATATCTGGGCCATGGAACAATTATCTCCCTGGGCCTGTGTCTCCCTGCCCATAATGTTAGCTGGAGTTTGAATTCCCAGCTCTGAGTCTTGTTCTGATTACTTTTGTCCTGCAGAGCACCTGATACATAGAAACTAGAAGCAGGAGTAGGTCATTTGACCTTTTGAGCTGCTCCACCATATATCTTGGCTGATCATCGAATTCAGTATCCTGATTTCACACCCCTCCCCATATCCCTTGATCCTTTAGCCCCAAGAGCTAGATCTTAATTTCTTCTCGAAATCATACTTGTAAATTTGCTTCAGTCTTCACAAAGGAAGACATGAATTATGTGCCAGAAGTGCTGAGAGAAACAAGTTTTAGTGAGGAGCTGAAGGAAATCAGCATTAGTAGGGAAACGGTTTTGGGGAAATTGAAGGTGGATAGGTCTCCAGGTCTTGATAATCTTCATCCCAGAGTATTTAAGGAACTGGCCCTGGAAACAGGATGGTTATTTTCCAAAATTCTTTGGACTCTTGACTGGTTCCTATAGATTAGAGGGTGGCTAATGTAAACCCAATATTCAAAAAGGGAGGTAGAGAGAAAACAGGGAACTATAGACCAATGAGCCAACCACTGGTACTCAGGAAGTTGCTGGAGTTCATTATCAAGGATTTCATAACTTAGCATTTGGAAGACAGTGGTTTAATCAGACAAAATCAACATGGATTTACAAAAGGGAAATCATGCTTGGTGAATCTATTGGAATTTTTTGAGGGTGTAACTAGTAGAGTTGACTGAGGAGAACCAGTAGATGTGGTTTATTTAAACTTTCAGAAGGCTTTCAACAAGATTTTTGATTTGATTTATTATTGTCACATGTATTAACATACAGTGAAAAGTATTGTTTCTTGCGTGCTATACAGACAAAACATACTGTTCATAGAGAAAGAAACGAAAGAGTGCAGAATGTAGTGTTACAGTCATAGCTAGAGTGTAGAGAAAAATCAGCTTAATGCAAAAATCTGACAGCAGCAGGGAAGAAGCTGTTCTCGAGTCAGTTGGTACGTGACCTCAGCCTTCCGTATTTTTTTTCCCCAATGGAAGAAGGTGGAAGAGAGAATCTCTGGGGTGCGTGGGGTCCTTAATTATGCTGGCCACTTTGCTGAGGCAGCAGGAAATGTAGACAGAGTCAATGGACGGAAGGCTGGTTTGCACGATGGATTGGGCTACATTCACGACCTTTTGTAATTCCTTGGGTAGAGCAGGAGCCATACCAAGCTGTATTACAACCAGAAGAATGATTCTATGGTATATCTGTAAAAGTTGGTCACTTTTCTCTAAGATTTCACGTAACAAATTACTATGTATATTTAAAGCACATGGGATTGCAGATAATGTCTTGAGATGGATAGAAAGCTGGTTAGCAGGTAGGAAGTTGGCATAAACAGGCCTTCTTCTGATTAGCAGTCAGTGACTAGTGGGGTTCTGCAGGGATCTGTGCTAGGACCCCAACTGTTCACATATCTTAATGATTTGGAAGAGAGAACTGTACGTATTGTCTCCAGATTTGCAGATAATAAAAAGTTGGGTGAGAGGGTGAACGTGAGGAGGATACAGAGATGCTTCAGTGTGATGTGGACTGTGTGTGGGGGCACCTGCATGGCAGATGCAGTATAATGTGGATAAATGTGAAGTTATCTACTTTGGTAGCAATAATAGGAAGACGTTATTACTTGAATGGGTGTAAATTGCGAGAGGTGGATACTCAACGAGACCTTGGAGTCCTCTTGCATCAGTCACTGAAAGTAAACATGCTGATACAGCAGGCAGTAAAGGAGGCAAATGGTATGTTGGCCTTCATAGCGAGAGGATTTGAGTGTAGGAATTGGGATGTTTTGCTGTAATGTTATAGGGCATTGGTGAGGCTACACCTGGAATATTGTGTACAGTTTTGGGGTCTTTATCTGAGGAAGGATGCCCTTCCTATAGAGAGAGCACAGTGAAGTTTACTAGGCTGATTCCTGGGTTGGCAGGTCTGTCTTATGAGGAAAGTCAGTTAGGATTATATTCACTGGAATTTGGAAGAGTGAGAGGAGATCTAATAGAAACGTGTAAAATTCTAACAGGGTTAGACAGGTAGATTCAGAAAGAACGTTCCAACTGTGGGGGAATCCAGAATTAGAGGTCATAGTTTGAGGATAAGGGGTAAACCTTTTAGAACTGAGGTGAGGAGAAATTTCTTCACCCAGAGAATAGTGAATGTGTGGAATTCACTCCCACAGAATGTATTTGACACCAAAACATTGTGTGATTTCAAGAAGAAATTATAAGCACAAGAAGTAGATGAACACAACTGGTTCTGGGAGCAAGCTACACGGCACAAAGAATCTATGCCCTTTACATGGAATCCTAGTCACTAGCTTCTCTAGGAACATTCCCAGTTGAATCAGCGATCCCTAAATTATTTAAGAATCGGGTGTGAACGCCCTCCACGTTGTTAGCTTCTCTCTGTCACTCTACTGGCCAAAAGCCTCTGAATTTTTCTGACCTCCAGGAAGATGGCCCTCATTGCAGCCTGTTGCTCAGAAGCTGTTCCAGAGTTATTAGCTTTCCAGACCATTGCCAGCAGCCGATGAACCCTGATTGGTGATGAACTGTAGCCCACACTCGTGTCTTATAGCCCAGAGATTCCCCTTGCATTTGGACTTGCAGGAACTGGATGGGGCATTGGGCCTTTGAACTGGTTCAATTTGTTGCAATGATGGCAGTTTGCATTTTGAGACCAGAAGATGTGTCCCCTCCCCCTCCCCCCCTCCCCCCAGCCTTACTGGTGACATCCATTGCTGTATGACGCTGCATACCAGTTATATTCCTGCCAGTGATATTACCCATGTCACCCTGACAACGTGTGGGATAAAGGAGCGGGGGATGCAGTGGGACAGGGCAGACCTGACCAGAGACAACAGCAGCAGTGGCAAGTTAAGTTCTTTAAATTTTTGCTGTTAAAAGTAGCCACAATGCTCGGGAATCAGGAAAACAGAATCAAATTGTGAAGGTTTCAGCATTGCTTTTTTCTATCTGATCCTGAGATTGATCTGTCAAATCACTCGGTCAGATTTGACTCCTCCCTTCATGTTTTATTCATCCAAATGGGAACAATTCTTGAGCCTTG